>NC_090371.1:159022510-159714807 GCF_036365525.1 Heterodontus francisci
AGCAACAGGCTGAAACGATGGGTTACCGGGACAGTCCTGTCTGTGGATTTTAGGAAGGAGGTAGAAGCGGGCTGTCCAGGGTTGCAGGACTATGAGGTGGGAAGCTGTAGAAGGAAGATCTCCAGAGGAGATGAGGTCAGTAACAGTCCTGGAGATAGCGGCTTGATTTTGGTGGTAGGGTCATGGTCCGGGAAAGGTAGGAAAAAGTGTCTAAGATTTGGCATTCAGCCTCTGTGAGGTAGAGGTCTGTACGCCAAACAACAACAACACCACCCTTGTCAGCAGGTTTGATCACAATGTCGGGGTTAGACCTGAGAGTACGACTTGTGGCAAGTTCCGAGGGAGACAAGGTCGAGTGAGTGAGAGGAGTGGAGAAATTAAGTTTAGTTTCTCCCAACCTACTCTTGACACCCCTTAATATCTCGAATGCTCCAATCAAATCACCTCTTAACCTAAATTCCAAGGAATACAACCCGAGTTTGCTAACCACTGAGAACCTAAGAAATAGGATCTGGATTAGGCCATTTGGCCCTTTGATCCTACTCCATGATTCAACCAGATCATGGTTGATCTACTTAAACTCCACCTTCCCGCACTATCTCCATATCCTGTACTTGCATTTGTACCCAAAAATCTGTTAACCTCTGTCTTGAATATACTCAACAGCTGAGCATCCACTGCTCCCTAGGGTAGAGAATTCCAAAGATTCACAAACCTTTAAGTGAAGAAATTCCACCTCATCTCAGTCCTAAATGGCTGACCCTTGTTCTAAATTCCACAGCCAGAGGAAACATTTTCTCAGCATCTGTCAAGCCCCTTAAGAATTTTATATTTCAATTAGATCACCACTCGTTCTTCTAAACTCCAAGGAATATAGGCCTAGTCTACTCAATCTCTCCTCATAGGACAATCATCTCATCCCATGAGCCAATCTAATGAACCTTCATTGCACTCCCTCTAGAGTAAGTTTGTCCTTTCTTAGGTCAGGAGACCAAAATTCCCCACAGTACTCCACGTGTAGTAAGATTTCTTTACTATACCACTCTAATCCCTTTGTAACTATTATGCCGACGTGCTTTGTTGAATAATAATTTTCTTTAATCCACTAACTGGAGATCTGAATTTATATTTTTTTAAAAGACATTTAAAAAAGAAAAGCTACAAGGATGACTTTGCTGGCAGCTTAAGATGGCCACCTAATTTGCAATACTGTATGCTACACAACAGTGCTGTGAGGAGGAAGACAAGGGCTTGATTTTAACAAGCCCTCGCGTCATCATCCGTGGTGGTGGGGGGGGGGGGGGAGCGGGCGGGCCTGAAGATGGCTCCGGATGAGGCCGCCACAGACCTCGACGTCGGCAGGACCTAGCCTGATCCTGCCAGCAGCGGCAAGGTTCCCTGGCGGCCCCTCACCACCACCCCCCCACCGCAGGGCAACGGGACCACAATTTAAATATGCAAATCTATAAAATTAATAAATTTAAATACACTTACCTTCAATCTTGAGGGCTTGTCGGCACTCCCGCACCTTCAGATCCTCGTCTGGGAAAACGTGGTGCCACGCTGGTGGGGAGGGCAGGAGGAGGTAGGTTTGTCAGTGCTGGAGGAGGGGGGGTACAGAATCAAATACACGTAATGGGTTTAGGGGTTGGTGGGAAGGGTTGAACCTTAAACTTTGTGCAGTTTTTGGGGGGAAGGTCAAATGTAAATGGTAAGTGTATTGGGGGGGAAGGGCAAGTAGTTATTGTAACTGTTATTGATGGGGTAGGAAAGGGGCATAAGAAATTTATTTAATTTTGGGGGAGCTGTCTTTAACGATTTAATATGCTGGTAGGGCTGGCAGCCCTTTAAAAATGGCACCACCTCCGGCGCACAGGCTGCTGACGCTATTGCCGGGGTCAGACAGCCTGGCCCCTCCACATGATTGCAGGGTCTGGCCACCAGCTATTTAATTGAGCCGCCAGTCTTAAGATCGCAGCAGCTCTTTGGCGTGCGGCCAATCTTTTAAAATCCAGCCCAAAATGTCTGCTTATATCCCAGCAAGAACCAAGATTCAGGAAATTTAAGGGAATGATTTGTTCTTTTTCTTTTTAGCAAGAGAAAAATACTGCTAACTGCTATGCTTGGCTGACTGAGTGACTGTCATGTGGCAAGCCCCTCCCCATCTGTGGTATTACACCTGTGTCTTTCTGCAACAGAGAGAGGAAGCAACTCGACTCTGACACATGCAGACCCAAATGGGGGTCTCTCTCTCTCTCTCCATTCCAGCTTGAAAGCTTTCAAATCCTGCCTGTTGACTGACCACCTTTGCATCCTCTGGCTACAATCAGAAACCCTGTTGGAGGAAATCATCCGCATCGCTGTCTCCAAGAGACCCTCTGAACCAGTCAACTACCTCTTGAAACTAAAAGCCTCAGGACTACCGAATTCAGCTAGAAGCCAGCCAAATCACCAAATGCCACAGACTGCATTTTTTTTTTCTATGGACTCTAACTCAACCAATCTACCTTTCCCCACTCTGTAACCTATTTGTGTGTGTGTAAACCTCGAATGTGTGCGTGAGAGTGAAAGTTGGTGCGTTGTTTATTATTTTTATTAGTTCGGTTTGATACAATAAAGTTAACCTCTTCCTTTGTTAACTCAAGAAAACCTGTCTAATAGATTCTTGTTATGAAAATAGCAAGTCGGTAATCAAACACCTACTGAATTGGCCAGCACATCCACTTTAAGAAAGAATTAAACCTGTTGTGGTCAAACAATGAGAGGGAAACCTCACTTGACCTTAATAGAAATTTGGGGGCTTATGTCTGGGATCAAACACAAAGACAAACTGGAAATTCGATCAGGAAACCAAACTGATCCCGAGCAACAATTTAAAAACTTCAGTACAGATTTTCTCGTGGTTTTCAGTGCTGGAGTACTAAAATGTCCACATTTGAGACTAGTACCTTCCGAGAACAGAGTGAAGTAACTTGGGCTAGGTTAAAAGCCTTATCTGTTGAAGAGTTGAGGAATGTAGCTGTGCAGTTAGAGATTACTATCCGTCCAAAAGTTGGGAAACCTGAAATCCGAAAACTTGTGGCCAACCATTTTAAAATTGACCCTGAAGAACCGGAGACAGGCATAGAATCTGAAACAGATGAAGTAACATTAGCTAAGGTACAACTAGAACAGAGGAGACTAGAATTAGAATTTCAGGAATGAGGGAAAGAAAGAACTTTCCAGGAAAGGGAGCAAGAATAAGAATTCTGGAAAGGGTAAAAGAAAGGGAGGAAAGGGAAAAAGAAAGAGCTTTCCAAAAGGAGAAGGAGGAAAGGGAGTTAAGGCAGTTAGAACTAACCAGGGGACGACCCAATACAACCAGTGAAGGCACTGCAAGTGAGGGAATTACCCCTCGCTCAGGAATGGGTGCTGAGCTCTTAAAGTTCTCCCAATTGATACAAAAGTTCAATGAAGGGGATGTGAAAGCATTTTTCATCTCCTTTGAAAAGCTTGCAAAACAGTTGAAGTGGCCATTAGACAGCTGGACACTGTTACTACACTGCAAACTAACAGGAAAAGCCCATGAGGTTTATTCACTGTTGCCAGGTGAGAATTCATCAGATTATGAGATGTCTAAAAATGCTATCCTGAGTGCATACGGAGGCGTACTGCCAAAAGATCCAAACTCAGCCGAAAGCAGCCGGAACAAACTTACATCAAGTTCAAAAGGGTTAAGCAATTCGCTTTTGACCAGTGGATATGGGCACTTAAGATAGAGTCAACCTATGTAAAACTCAGAGGGGTGATCCTCCTCGAGGAGTTCAAAAACTCGATTCCTCTTTCCATAAGAAACCATGTGGAGGAACAAAAGGTTCAAAGAGCCAGGCAGGCAGCAACCCTGGCTGATGATTATACACTTATTCACAAGCCCTTGCCCCCTAGTCACCTCCAAAAACCTGTAAAGGATAGAAGGTGAGAGGTTGATAGGAGGATGAACAGCCATGGGCGAGAAGGGAGAGCTGGAAACACAGGGGGCCCTCCTCAGGCCAAAAAGGAAGGTGCTGAGAACAGGAGTGACACTCAAAAGCCTGTATATTTCCATTGTAACAAGGCAGGTCACCTTTGAGCTGACTGCTAGAAGTTACGGGGAATAGTTGTAGGTTTCGTCAGGGTACACCAGACGAATGCAGGAACAGGGGCCCTGATGGAAAGCACAGCAGACCAGGCTGTGGCTTTAACTGTGGCAGTAAGACCCAGTAAACCTAATGCTGAGAGTACGGGAAAATTTAACAAAATCCCTGAGAGTTGCCGAGATTTTGTGTCCAGAGGAAAAGTGACTCCATACGCTCGAGTGAAGCGAGTAAGCCCATAGTTATATTTAGGGTTACAGGGGCCACCCAATCTCTTCTGCTGGGAAAAGGCATGACCTTTCCCTCAGAGTGTGCATTGAATGCTAGAGTGCTAGTAAACGGTATTGGAGGAAATTATATGCTCATAGCTGTATACTGGGTGCACCTGGAGTGCGACATTGTTTCAGGACCGGTAACAATGGGGACTGTCCCTAGTTTATCTGTGGACGGGGTCGACCTGCTTCTGGGTAATGATCTGGCGGGGGTGAAGGTGGTAGCTTCCCTAGTGGCTTCAGAGAGACTGAAAGAGGTCAGGGAGACAGAGCAGTTACAGGAGAAGGTCCCTCGCATTTTTCCTGACTGTGTGGTTACCTGGTCCATGGCCATACAAGCTCAGTCAGAGGACACTGAACAGGCACTGCAGACCTTACTGTCTGGTTATCTGAAACCTTTTTCGGGAAGTTAGAGGACCCAAAGGATGGGGTAAACAGAACTTACTTGGTCGAGGCTCAGCAAGCCGATACAGGGTTAAAAAAGTTAGCACAGGCTGCCCAAACTGAAGCTGAAGCAGAGGGAGTTCCAGAGTGTTACTATTTAAAGGATGAGGTGCTGATGAGGAAGTGGAGACTTCCTCATAGACCTGCAGATGAAGAGAGGACAGGGGTTCACCAGGTAGTGGTGTCACCGAGGTACCATAGGGAAATATTTAGAATAGCCCACAAGATTCCAATGGCTGGACATGTTGGTATCAGAAAAACCCAAGCCCGCATAAGACGGCATTTTCACTGGCTACAACTCCACAAGGATGTGGTGGAGTTCTGTAAGACTTGCCACATGTGCCAGGTTGTGGGGAAGCCTCAATCTGCAATAAAACCTGCACCCCTAATTCCCATACCGGCTTTTGTGGAGCCATTCAGTATAAAGGCCTGCTCAGGACAGGAAAGAAAAACCCGACCCGAACCCAACAGAACCACATCAGACCCAAGCCCGACCTGAGCCCAAGTCCCTCCAATTTTTCCCACGCCCAACCCGACCCGACCCAGCCCGACCCGACCACCAGAACGGGTACCTACCTTGATTCCATAGTGCACTCACTCACTGTACCACTTTTGGATGAATGGATTAAGGAAGCTGCAGCGTGAGCATGATGGCGTAATTGAGATGCTCACTGCGCAGACTCAGAATCTCCCTCCTTGACGTCACGGACTCCAGCTCAGGCAAATTTTTTAACTTTTACACTCTGCACTCCAGCAGAGCAAAATGCAAGACTTCCTGTGTGTACCTAACCCAGACCCGGACCGACCTGACCCGACCCAAGCCCGAAAACCGGACCCGGAGGAGCGACCCGACCCGACCCGAACCCGACACATGTCATCAGGTCCCATTGGGTTCGGGTCGGGTAGCAGGCCTTTAATTCAGCAGAGTGCTGGTAGATTGTGTTGGGCCCCTACCAAAAACAAAAGGAGGCTATCAGTATCTTCTCATCATTGTGGATGTGGCACGGTTTCCAGAGGCTATCCCTCTAAGTGCTATCTCTGCTAATGTAGTGGTGGAGGGGCTAACCCCAATTCTTCACCTGCTATGGGCTGCCTGCTGAGATCCAGTCAGGCAAGGGCACAAATTTTACGTCCAGTATTTTTCAAAAGGTCATGGGTAATCTGGGCATAACCCAGTGTTACGGCCAGGTGAGGAGGGGGGGTCACAGGCTCCACGCTTGTCCTTCCTCTCATTAGGGTTTATTCCTTTTTAAACAGTGGATGTGCTTTTTTTTTTACCTTTTACCTTTGTTGTGATCATGGAATAACCAATCAGGCAGGTTTTCTTGTGTTGAAACACGAAAGAGGTGAGTTTATTATGCTTAACAATCTGAACCCGATCTAAATAAAACAATTTTAAAAATACGCTACACATTCACGCACACAATCACATGAGCATCACACACACACAAATAGATTACAGAGTGTGAAGTAGATTTGTGGTTGGATTAGAGTCCAGAATAAATAAAAAGTTAATGCACAGTCTGTGAGATCGGATGATTCCGTGGTCTTCCGGTTGAAGTTGTATTCTTGAAGTCTCTGGCTGGTCAAAGTGCACTTTGTGGCTGGCCCACTTGGCTCAGGGTTTTTTGGATGCAGACTTTTATGTGGCTCTCTTCCCCTTTTGTCTCTGTCTGTACCAACTGTAGGCTTGGTAGGTCCACAGTCGCAGATGGTTTTCAAACTTGCAATGTTATCTGGAGAGAGAGAGAGACAGGGACACAGCCCTTCTGCTTCTGCACAGTTTCAATCAATGGCTTGTCTGTCTTAGTCCAAGGGAAACTCCCAGCTTTCACAGAGATGGACAGATGGTCACGTAACTGCCTCAATCTATCCTCTGGAACTTTCTAATGAGATTCAACGTTAGGAGTTTTCATCTCCTCAAGGTGTTCAAATGCAAAATGAGGTGACCGCCTTGGCTGTCAGCTTTTTTTAAAAGTTAACAGGATGATTTTTTTTTCCATTAAAAGTTTAATGTAAGTTTTTAACCAATAAATTAAAATTCCTCATTTGGCATATTGTATTTTCTTGACACCTCCACACCACAAGGAATGAAATGTGGTGATAGAAATTGTAGGAAAGAAAAAAGAAAAAGGAAACACACATTCATTCTCAACACTCACTTCTCAAATTCACACATTAATCTTAGAATTGTTACAGCTGGCATTGTCTGCAACAGCTATGCTGAGTTAATTTTTTGGAGTTTTGTCTGGGATGGTTCTGTGTTGAGTTTAGACCCTGGACAATGCATGAGTGATTACATTAATTTTCCCGCAATGTGGGTAATTTTTAATTGGTAGGGTTGTAAGAGCAGGTTGTAAAAACCACTGTCTCCCTATATCCATTTTGAACATAAATACCAAAGTGCTGGAGAACTAGCAACATTCCCAACATTTCCATTTCCACAGTGCAATATGTCTTTTGGTGTCGGTTTAACATTTTGGAGAAGTACTATACTGGTTTCTCAATGCTTGCCTCATCGTCTTGAAGCAGGACAGTACCTATTCCTAGGTCACTAGCATCAACTGCCATTTTAAAGGGTTTATTAAAGACGGGAGCTGCCAGAATCAGCTCATTTGTTCATATGGCTTTTAACCCCTCGAAGGCTGTTTGGCACCTCTCTGACCACACTACCTTGGCTCTTTTCTGCAGTAAGTCTGTCAGTGGAGCAGCCAAAGTGCTGATGTTTGGAACAAACCTGTGGTTAAACCAGCGCATCCCCAGAAAATGCATTATTTCCATTTTTGTCGTGGGGAAGGGAAAATCCATCAGCACTTGTACTTTGGCTGCCCTGGGCAGCCTTCACCCCTGACCTACAACATGCCCAAGGTAGGCCTTGAGCTTTTTGTGAAGTTTACTACTAGGTTAGCTGACTGTAACCTTTGGAAGAGGGCATCTAATTAGGCTAGGTGCCCCCCCCCCCCCAGGTCTCACTGTATACCAGCAAATCATCCAAGTTCCTGTTAGATGGAAGGGCAAGGCTTGCAAGTTTAGGGAACCTTGGTTGACGAGGGATATTGAGGGTCTGGTCAGGACAAAGACGGAGGCATATGTCAGGTATAGGCAGCTGGGATTGAGCGAGTCCCTCGAAGAGTATAGGGGATGTAGGACTACACGTAAGAAGGAAATTAGGAGGGCGAAAAGGGGCCATGAGATTTCCCTGGCAGATAAGATAAAGGAGAATCCTAAAAGATTCTATAAGTGTATTGAGAGTAAAAGGGTAGCTAGGGAGAGAGTAGGTCCCCTTAAGGATCAGTGTGGGAATCTATGTGTGGAGCCACGGGAAATGGGCGAGGTCTTAAATGAATATTTCCCGTCCGTATTTACCGTGGAGAAGGTCATGGAAGCTAGTGAATTCAAGGGAGGGACACCGATATCCTGGAGCATATCAACATTACAAAGGAGGAGATGTTGGAGGTTTTGAAGTGCATTAAGGTGGATAAATCCCCAGGGCCTGACCAGGTGTATCCCAGGATGCTATGGGAAGCAAGGGAGGTGATTGCTGGGGCCCTGGCAGAGATTTTTGTATCATCGTTAGCCACGGGTGAGGTACCGGAAGACTGGAGGATAGCTAATGTTGTGCCTTTATTTATGAAGGGCAGCAGGGATAAGCCAGGGAACTACAGGCCGGTGAGCCTTACATCAGTGGTGGGAAAGTTATTGGAAGGGATTCTGAGAGACAGGATTTATCTGCATCTGGAAAGGCATGTTCTGATTAGGGATCGTCAGCATGGCTTTGTGCGTGGGAAATCATGTCTCACGAATTTGATTGAGTTTTTCGAGGAGGTGACCAAGAGGATTGACGAGGGCAGGGTGATGGACGTTGTCTACATGGACTTTAGCAAGGCCTTGACAAGCTCCCACATGGTAGGCTGGTCCAGAAGGTTCGAACACATGGGATCCAGGGTGAACTAGCAAATTGGGTACAAAATTGGCTTGGTGATAGGAGGCAGAGGGTGGTAGTGGAGGGTTGTTTTTCAGATTGGAGGCCGGTGACCAGTGGTATGGCGCAGGGTGTGAATGTAATGGGCGTGATTAGTAAGTTTGCAGATGTCACCAAAATTGGTGGTATAGTGGACAGTGAAGAAGGTTGTCTCAGGTTACAACAGGATATAGATCAACTGGGAAAGTGGGCAAGGGAGTGGCAAATGGAATTTAACGCAGACAAGTGTGAAGTGATGCATTTTGGGAAGTTAAACCAGGGCAGGACATATACAGTGAATGGCAGGGCCCTGGGGAGTGTTGTTGAGCAGAGAGATCTCGGGGTGCAAGTACATAGTTCCCTAAAAGTGGCAACACAGGTAGACAGAGTGGTGAAGAAGGCGTATGGCATGCTTGCCTTCATCGGCCGAGGCATTGAGTACAAGAGTTGGGACGTCATGTTACAGTTGTACATAACGTTGGTTAGGCCGCATTTGGAGTACTGTGTGCAGTTCTGGTCGCCGCACTACAGGAAATATGTGATTAAGCCAAAGCGGGTGCAGAAAAGATTTACAAGGATGTTGCCTGGTTTGGAGGGCTTGAGTTATAAAGAGAGATTGGATAGGCTGGGTCTGTGTTCCCTGGAGCGAAGGAGGCTGAGAGGGGACATGATAAAGGTATATAAAATTATGAGAGGCATAGATAGGGTAGAAAGCCAGAGTCTGTTTCCCATGGTAGGGGTGACTAAAAATAGAGGGCATAGATTTAAGGTGAGAGGGAGGAGGTTTAAAGGGGATCAAAGGGGTAAATTTTTCACACAAAGAATAGTGGGTATCTGGAATGAGCTGCCTGAGGAGGTGGTGGAGGCAGGAACAGTAGTGACATTTAAGAGGCATCTGGACAGGTACTTGAATGAGCAAGGCATAGAGGGATATGGAATTAATGCAGGCAGGTGGGATTAGTATAGATAGGCATTATGGTCGGCATGGACGCGGTGGGCCGAAGGGCCTGTTTCTATGCTGTATGACTCTATGACTCTAAGTATACTACACAGTTGGGTAGGCCAGCCACTACCTGGTTCATCAGCCTTTGAAAGGTGCCTGGGGAATTCCTTAAAGCAAAGGACATCACTCGGCACTGTGATAGGCTATCTGGGGTTACAAAAGCTGAGATCTCTTTGGCTTAGGGTTTTTAAGGAACCTACCAATATCCTTTTAGCAAGTCTATTTTGATTATGTAGGTGGCATTCCCTACTCTATCAATGCAGTCTTCCAGGTGAGGAACTGGGTAGGAATCAGCTCCGGTCACTGCATTAACCTTCCTGTAATCAATTCAGAGCCTTGTTGAGCAATCGCACTTGGGCATTAGCATAACTGGGGAACTCCAACTGTTCTGGCTGTGCTCGATCAGGTTGTTTTCTAGCATGTACTGGATTTCCTCCCAAACCTGGGCCAGTATCGTGGGACCTAGGCGATAAGGGTTCTGTTTTATGGGAGGGTCTCTCCTACCTCCACATCATCTAGGGTTAAGATTTTGCAACCTGGTGTGTCCTTGCCGACTTCTTTAATTGCTGAGAGCATCCTGACTAGGTCTTCTCTTTGTGCCACGTTTAAATAGGTGGGGTGTTCAACCCATCCTTTGGTTCCTCTAAGTTTCCGAAAAAGGTTTCAGATAACCAGACAGTAAGGTCATCTGTCTGCAGTGCCAGTTCAGCCTCCTCTGATGGAACTTGTTTGGCCATAGCCCGAGTCACCACATAGTCAGGGAAAGGGCCGGAAATGTTCTCCAGCAACTGCTCTGTCTCCCTGATTCTTTGGTTCTCTCTAAAACAACTGGGGAAGCTACCACATTTGCCCCCGCCAGATCATTGCCCAGGAGCAAGTCGACCCCATTCGCCAGTAGACTAGGGACAATCCCCACAGTTACTGGTCCCGAAACAAGGACACACTCCAGGTGCACCTGGTATAAAGGTATGGGCATATACCACCCTCCAATATCATTCACTAACACCCTAGCATTCAATACACTCTCTGGGGGAAAGGTGGCCCCTGTATCCCTACGTATGATTATGGACTTGCTTGCCTCACTCGAGCAGTATGGGGTCACTTTCCCTTGGGGCACAAAATTATAATAACTTTCAGGGATTTTGTTACGTTTTTCTGCACTCACAGTGGTAGGTTTACTGGGTCTTACTGCCGCAGTTAAGGCGACAGCCTGCTCTGCTGTGCTTTCTATCAGGCCCCTTTTCCTGCACTAGTCTGGTGTGTCCTGATTAACCCTACAGGTTTTCCCTGTAACTTGCAGCTGTCAGCTTGAAGGTGGCCTGCCTTGTTACAATGGAAACACACAGATCTTTGGATGTTACTCCTGCTCTGAGTACCATCCTTTTTGGACTGAGGAGGGCCCCCTGTGTGTCCAACTTTCCTTTCTTGCCCATAGCTCTTCAGGCTCCTATCATCCTCTAACCTTTTATCCTTTTCAGGTTTGTGGTGGTGACTAGGGAAGGGTTTCCCTTGGGATAAGGCCTTGTGTACAAGGGTAAATTTATAAGCCAGGGTTGCAGCCTTCCTGGCTCTTTGAACCTTTTGTTCCTCTATGTGGGTTTTAATGGAAAGGGGAAGTGAGTTTTTAAACTCGTTGAGAAGGATCACCTCTCTGAGGTTTTCATGTGTGGGCTGTATCTTAAGTGTCCGTATCTACTGGTCAAAAGCAAGCTGCTTAATTCTTTAAAACTTGATGTAAGTTTGTTCAGGTTGCTTTCAGAGGGTTCAGAATTTCTGACCGTATGCCTTCGGTACCAGCTCATATGTGCCCAAGATAGGATTTTTAGTCACCTCATAATCTGTTGAACTCTCATCAGGCAACAGTGAATAAACCTCATGGGTATTTACTGTTAGTTTGCTTTGTAATAACAGCGTCCAGCTCTCTGCTGGCCATTTCAGCTGTTTTGCAAGCTTTTCAAAAGTGACAAAAATGCTTCCAGATTCCCCCCCTCATTGAACTTTGGAATCAACTGGGAGAACTGTAAGAGCTCAGCACTTGGCCCTGAGCTAGGGGTAGCTCCCTCACTAGCCGTGCCTTCACTGGGTGGATTTGGTCTCCCCGTAGTTAGTTCTAACCGCCTTAACTCCTTTTTCTCCTTCTCTTTCTGGAAAGCTCTTTCGTTTTCTCTTTCTTCCCTTTCTTTTTCCCTTTGTTGACACTCTTTCTGCTCTTTCTCTCTCTCTCTGGAATTTGAATTCTAGTTTCCTCTGTTCTAGCTGTATCTTAGCTAACATTACCTTGTCTGTTTCTGATTCTAAGCTTGTCTCCTGCTCTTCAGGTTCATGTGCAAAATGGTTGGCCACAAGTTTTAGGATTGCAGGTTTCCTAGCTTTTGGACGGATAGTAATCCCTAACTGCCCGGCTACATTCCTCAACTCTTCAATAGATAGGGCTAGTCCCAAGTTACTTCACTTTGGCTTAGGAAGGTACTGGCCTCGAATGTTGACACGTTAGTACTCTAGTAGTAAAAACCACAAGAAAACCAATATTGAATTTTTAAAATATTGATAGGGATCAATTTGGGTTCCCACTTCCAATTTCTCATTTGTCACTGGGTTATGCTCATGAACTACAGCCCCCCAAATTTCTGTTCCAGCCAGTTGAGGAGTGGTTTCCAGGCTCCCCAATTGTTCTTCCTCTTATTTGATCACAACTGGGTTTATTACTTTTTAAACAGTGGATGTGCTGACCACCTCAGTAAGTATTTTACCTTTTACCTTTGTTGTGATTGTGAAAGAACCAACCAGACAGGTTTTCTTAGGTTTAAACAAGAAAGAGGTGAGTTTAATATACTTAACAATCTAAACCTGAACTAAATAAAAGGTTGGATGATTCCGTGGTCTTCGGGCTGAAATTGTATTCTTGAAGTCTCTGGCTGGTCCAAGGGCACTTTGTGGCTGGCTGGCCTATTTGGCTCAGAGTTTTCTTGGACACAGACTTTTCAGTTTGTCTCTTCCCCTGGTGTCTCTGTCTGTAGCAATCTGTAGGCTTGGAAGGTCCACAGTCGCAGACGGTTTTCAAACTTGTGATGTTATCTGGAAAGAGAGAGAGATGGAGGGACACAGCCCTTCTGGTCTGTACAGTTTCAATCAATGGCTTGTCTGTCTTTGTCCAAGGGAAACTCCCAGCTTTCACAGAGATGGACAGTCACATGACTGTCTCAGTGTATTCTGGTGGTGGACAATTAAACAACTAACTGGAGGAAGTGGCTCTACAAATATCCCCATCCTCAATGATGGGGGAGCCCAGCCCATCAGTGCAAAAGATAAGGCTGAAGCATTTGCAACAATCTTCATCCAGAAGTGCCAAGTTGATGATGCGTCTCGGCCTGCTCCTGAAGTCCCCAGCATCACAGATGCCAGACTTCAGCCAATTCGATTCACTCTGCATGATATCAAGAAACGACTGAAGGCACTGGATACTGAAAAGGCTATGGGCCCTGACAATACTTCAGCAATAATACTGAAGACCTCTGCTCCAGAACTTGCCGCACCCCTAGCCAAGCTGCTCCAGTACAGCTACAACACTGGCATCTTCCCGGCAATGTGGAAAATTGCCCAGGTATGTCCTGTACACAAAATGCAGGACAAGTCCAACCCAGCCAGTTACCGCCCCATCAATCTACTCTCAATCATCAGTAAAGTGCTGGAAGGTATCGTCAACAGTACAATCAAGTGGCACTTGCTTAGCAATAACCTGCTCAGTGACGCTCAGTTTGGGTTCTGCCAGGGCCACTCAGCTCCTGACCTCATCACAGCCTTGGTTCAAACATGGACAAAAGAGCTGAACTCAAGAAGTGAGGTGAGAGTGACTGCCGTTGTCATCAAGGCAGCATTTGACCGAGTATGGCATCAAGGAGCCCTAGCAACACTGGAGTCAATGGGAATCGGGGGGAAAACTCTCTGCTGGTTGGAGTCGTACCTAACGCAAAGGAAGATGGTTGTGATTGTTGGAGGTCAATCATCTGAGCTCCAGGATTACCTCAGGGTAGTGTCCTAGGCCCAACCATCTTCAGCTGCTTCATAATGACCTTCCTTCAATCATAAGATCAGAAGTGGGAATGGTCGCTGATGATTACACAATGTTTAGCATCATCCACGACTCCTCAGATACTGAATCAGTCTGTGTAGAAATGCAGCAAGACTTGGACAATATCCAGGCTTGGGCTGATAAGTGGCAAGTAACATTTGCGTCACACAAGTGCCAGGCAATGACCATCTCCAACAAGAGAGAATCTAACCTTCTCCCCTTGGCATTCAATGGCATTAGGATCACTGAATCGCCCACTATCAACATCCTGGGGGTTACCATTGACCAGGAACTGAACTGGAGTAGCCGTATAAATACTGTAATTACAAGAGCAGGTCAGAGGCTAGGAATCCTGCGGTGAGTAACTCACCTCATGACTCCCCAAAGCCTGTCCACTAACTACAAGGCACAAGTCAGGGGTGTGATCGAATACTCTCCACTTGCCTGGATGGATGCAGCTCCAACAGCATTCAAGAAGCTCGACACCATCCAGGACAAAGCAGCCCGCTTGATTGGCACACCATCCACAAACATTCACTCCCTCCACCACCGACGCACAGTGGCAGCAGTGTGAACCATTTACAAGATGCACTGCAGCAACGCACCAAGGCTCCTTGACAGCACCTTCCATACCCGCGACCTCTACCAACCAGAAGGACAAGGGCAGCAAATGCATGGGAACACCACCACTTGCATGTTCCCCTCCAAGTCACACACCATCCTGACTTGGAACTATATCACCGTTCCTTCACTGTCGCTGGGTCAAAATCCTGGAACACCCTAACAGCACTGTGGGTGTACCTACCTCACAAGGACTGCAGCGGTTCAAGAAGGCGGCTCACCTCCAGCTTCTCAAGGGCAATTAGGGATGGGCAAAATTGCTTGCCTAGCCAGCGACGCCCACACCCCATGAATGAATAATACTTTTTTTTTTAATTCTCTGGAACCTTCTAATGAGATTCAAGCTTAGGAGTTTCCATCTCCTCAGGCCTCAGGATGCCAACATTTACACTTGGAGGGGTTTGCTCTTTAAAAGTCAATGTGTCAGGAAGGCCTTGAATGTTGTGCTAATGAAAGCAATCTTAGATAATTCAATCACTAGAGAAAACAATTGTTTTGGGTATAGGCTCATCAGACATGTGTCTCCTGTTGGAGGCCTTGGAATGTGTAAGGTGTTCAAATGCAAATTGCAGTGGCCATCTTGTCTGCTAGCTTTTTAAAAAAGTAAACTGAAGGATTTCTTTCCATTAAAAGTTTAATGTATATTTCCAACCGATGAATTAAAATTCCTCATTTGGCATATCATGTTTTCTTGACACCAGCTAAAGTCCTCCGCTTACTACCCACACTCACAAGAGGCTTTGGAGCGGTACCACCAGACCCTGAAGACAATGATCAGGATATACTGCCATGAGTACCCCCATGACTGGGACAAAGGGCTGGGATTTCAATTAATTTATGGATACGAGGTGAGAAGTCCTCTAAGACTAATCAAGGAGAGGTTTTTGGGGAACAGGGATGTATCTTCCCTGTTAGACTACATCTCCATGTTCCGAGACTGGCTCACGAGAGCCTGTGTGGTGGCTCAGGAACACCTAAAAACCTCCCTGACAACTATGAAAAGGCAGGTGGATAAACATGCCAAGGCCAGAACATTTCAGCCTGGAGACCATGTGTTACTGCTATTACCAATACAGGCAGAACCATTGAAAACCCGGTTCAGTGGCCCGTACAGAGTAGTAAAGAGAATTGGCCAGGTGAATTATTTAAGTGACAACCCAGATCGTAGGAAAAAGAAAAGGATGTGCCACATAAATTTATTAAAACGCTATCACAGCCATGAAGGGGACAAACAAGCACAGGTCTGTCAGGCTGTCAGGAAAGAGGAAGGCAAAAGGGACAGTGAGGATGAGTTAGAGGGAAGCCTGGAGGATTCCCAAATCAAACCCCCTAACGACCGGTTAGCTTACACTGAAATGTTAGGGAGATTAGACACCGTACTCTTTTATTTAAATGCAGAACAGAGAGGAGACCAAACAAGGCTGCTCACAACATTTAAAGGGATCTGCAGGGACAGACCAGGGTGAACAACCTTAACTCTACACGATATGGATGTAGGAGAGGCTTCTCCCATAAAGCAAAATCCCTATCACCTAGGTCCCAGGAAACTGATCAAAGTTCGGGAGGAAATTCAATATATGCTGGAGCACAAGCTGATTGAGCCCAGTCAGAGCAGTTGGAGTTCCCCAGTTGTACTCATCCCAGATAAAAAAAATTAAACCAGAATATGGCTATGATGGCTATGGCAGTGAGACTGATGAGTGTGTGTATACAGTTTCATTTTAATTTGTGACCTCATAATGAAATGTTCCTGTCATCAGATTTCATTTCGCGTGGTGGGGAGATGTTATGTCAATGTGCTTGTTAAACAATAACTTTCTTTAATCCACCGACTGGCGATCTGAATTTATATATTTTAAAAAGACGTTTGAAAAAGAAAAGCTGCAAGGAGTACTTTGCTGGCAGCTTATAATGGCCACCTAATTTGCAACACTGTATCCTACATTGCAATGCTGGGAGGAGGAAGATGAAATGTCTTTTCATATCCCAGCAAGAACCAAGACCCAGGAAGTTTAAGGGAACTTACTGTTCTTTTTTTTTTAGCAAGAGTGCTCAATACTGCTAACTGCTATGCTTGAATGACTGAATGACTGTCATTTGACAAGCCCCTCCCCATCTGTGGTTTTAAGCTTGTGTCTTTCTGCAGCAGAGAGAAAAGAAGCAACTGGACTCTGACACGTGCAGACCCGAGTGGGCATCTCTCTCTTTCTCTCTCTCTGTCTCCATTCCAGCTTGAAAGCTTTCAAATCCTGCCTGTTGACTGAAAATGAAGAAGAAGCATCCGCAATGGTGCCAGCCAGATCGAACAATGTCGACATGCCCAGGCAGTGACCAAGTGCAAACAGCGGAAGGGGTGTTCGGAATTTTGAGCATTCCATTCACTCGCCTCACCAAACACCACCTGCCCTACCTGTGGCAGAGTGTGCAGATCCAGAATTGGACTCTAAAATAAAAGCAAAATACTGCAGATGCTGGAAATCTGAAATAAAAACAAAATATGCTGGAAATACTCAGCAGGTTTGGCAGTATCTGTGGAGTGAGAAGCAGAGTTAGCGTTTCAGGTCAGTGACCTTTCATCAGAACTGGCAAAGGTTAGAACTGTAATAGGTTTTAAGCAAATGAAGCAGGGGTGGGGCAAAAGATAACACAAGGGAGGTGTTGAGAGGACAGAGGGTCATTTAACACCCTCTCTGCACTAACACTTTGTCTTTCACCACACCATTAAAACACCCTTTGCCTTTGCTCCATGACCTTCTGGTCAGTTATTCTCTGTGACCCTCTGTCCTATCTGATGAAAGGTCACTGACCTGAAATGTTAACTCTGCTTCTCTCTCCACAGATGCTGCCAGACCTGCTGAGTATTTCCTGCATTTCTCATTTATGTTTCATAGTTTCATAAGGTTTAGGTTGGTTATGGAAAAGGACAAGGAGCAATCGGGGTAAAAATAATTAATTGGGGGGAGTGCCAACTTCAATGAGGGAGAACAGATCTGGCCCAGATAAACTGGAATCAAAGATTGGCTGGAAAATCCATAACAGAACAATAGGCTACCCCTATAGAGAAGATAATTCAGGTACAGTTGAGGTACACGCCCACAAGGGGGAAAGGTAGGATAAACAAATCCAGAGCTCCCTGGATGATGACAGTGATAGAGAGTAAAATAAAGCAGAAAAAGGGTGCATATGACAGATGTCAGGTGGATAATACAATTGAGAACCAAACTAAATGTAGAAAGTGCAGAGGGCAAGTGAAAAAAGAAATAAGAGAAACAAAGAGAGAGTATGAGAAAAGACAGGCAGCTAACATAAAATGGAATCCAGAAGTCTTCTATAGGCATATAGGTAGTAAAATGGTGGCAAAAGGAGGAGTGGGACTGATTAGGGACCAAGAAGGGGATTTATGCATGAAGGCAGGGAGCATGGCTGAGAGACTAAATGAGTACTTTGCATCTGTCTTTACTGAGGAAGATGATGTATCCAAGTCATAGTGAAAGAGATCCATAGCTGAGATAATGGATGAGCTAAAAATTGTTAAAGAAGAGTTATTAGATAGCATGGATGTACTTAAAGTTGATAAGTCACCAGGACCAGATCAGATGCAGCTAAGGATATTGCAGGAAGTAAGGTTGGAAATTGCAGAGGCACTGGCCATAATCTTCCAATCCTTCTTAGATACGGGGGGAAGGGTGGGGGGGAGCGTGGGGTGATGCCAGATGACTGGAGAATGGCAAAAGTTACACATTTGTTCGGAAAAGGGTGTCAGGATAAGCGCAGTATCTACAGACCAGTCAGTTTAACGTCAGCGGTGGGAAAGCTTTCAGAAATGATAATTCGGGACATAATTAGCAGTCACTTGGACAAATGTGCATTAACTAAGCAAAGCCAACATGATTTGTTTCAACTAACTTCAGAGTCTTTTTTGATGAGGTACTAGGGTTGATGATGCTTGATGTGATGTGCATTGACTTCCAAAAGGCATTTGATAAAATGTCACATAACAGGTATGTCAGCAAAGATGAAGCCCATGGAACAAAAGGGACAGTGGCAGCATGGATACGAAATTGGCTGAGTGACTTTTAACAGAGAATAGTGGTTAACGGTTGTTTTTCAGACTGGAGGAAGATATATAGTGGGGTTCCCCAAGGGTCAGTATTGGGACCACTGCTTTTCTTGATCTATATTAATGACCTAAACTTTAGTGTACAGGGCACAGTTTAAAAATTTGCAGATGAGCATAAAACTTGTCAATATTGTGAACTGTAAGGAGGATAGTGATGAACTTCAAGAGAATGTAGACAGACTGGTGGAATGGGCGGACAACTGGCAGATGAAACTTAATGCAGAGAAGTGTGAAATTATTCATTTTGCTAGGATGAACGAGGAGTGGCAATGTTAAAATAAAGGGCACATTCTAGGGGGAGTGCAGGAGCAGAGGCACTTGGGGATATATGTGCACAAATCATTGAAGGTGTAAGGGCAGGTTGAAAAAGCGATTGATAAAGCATACAGGATCCTGGGCTTGAAAAATAAGGGCTTAATTCTCGGCACCACACTTTAAGAAGGATGTGAAGGCAGTAGAGGGTGCAGAAAAGATTCACAAGTATGGTCCAAGTGATGAGGAACTTCAGTTACATGGATAGACTGGAGTAGCTGGGGCTGTTCTTGTAGAAGAGAAGATTAAGAAGAGATTTGATTGAGGTGTTCAAAATGATGAAGGGTAGGATAGAGTAGAAAGGGAGAAACTTCCCGTTGGTGTAAGGGTCGAGAACCAGAGAACACTGATTTAAGGTCACTATCAAAAAAAGCAATGGCGACATGAGGGAAATTTTTTTACGTAGCACGTGATTAGTATCTGCAATGCACTGCCTGAGAGTGTGGTGGAAGTGGATTCAGTTGTGCCTTTTGAAAGAGACTTGGATAATTACCTAAAGGGAACAAATTTGCAGTGCTATGGGGAAAAGGCAGGGGAGTGGCACTCGGTGAGTTGCTCTTCCAAAGAGTCAGCGCAGACGCAATGGGCTGTCTGGCCTCCTTCTGTGCTGCGACTGTTCTATGATATAGAAATGTTTTCATTTGTTTTTATGTCTCTTGCTAGTCTATCATATTATGGTTATTCTATCCTAGAGGCCCCTTTACTACTAGGTTATTAATTAACTCTTTAATATTTCAATTCTAGGCCTTAAATAGCCTTTTCCCCAGTTGGTTCCTCGACATTTTTTTTGTTATTCGTTCATAGGATGTGGGACTCACTGGCCAGGCCAGCATTTATTGCATATCCCTTGATGCCCTTGAGAAGGTGGTGGTGAGCTGCCTTCTTGAACTACTGCAGTCCATGTGGGGTAGGTACACCCACAGTGCTGTAACGAAGGGAGTTCCAGGATTTTCACCCAGCGACAGTGAAGAAACAACGATATAGTTCCAAGGATGGTGTGTGGCTTGGAGGGGAACTTGTAGGTGGTGATGTTCCCATGCAGCTGCTGCCTTTGTCCCTCTAGGTGGTAGAGGTCACGAGTTTGGAAGGTGCTGTTGAATGAACCTTGGTGAGTTGCTGTAGTGCATCTTATAGATGGTACACACTGCTGCCACTGTGCGTTGTGCTGAAGAGATTGAATGTTGAAGGTGGTGGATGGGGTGCCAACCAAGCCGGCTGCTTTGTCCTGGATGATGTTGAGCTTCTTGAGTGTTGTTGGAGCAGGCAAGTGGAGAGTGTTCCATCACACACCTGACTTGTGCCTTGTAGATGGTGGACAGGCTCTGGAGAGACAGGAGGTGAATTACTCACTGCAAAATTCCCAGTCTCAGACCTGCTCTTGTAGCCACAGCATTTATGTGGCTGGTCCAGTTCAGTTTCTGGTCGATGGTGACCCCCAGGATGTTGATAGTGGGGGATTCAGTGATGGTAATGCCATTGAAAGTCAAGGGGAGATGGTTAAATTCTCCCTTGTTTGAGATGGTCATTGCCTGGCATTTGTGTGGCGCAAATGTTATTTGCCACTTATCAGTCCAAGCCTGAACATTGTCCAGGACCTGCTGCATATGGACATGGACTGCTTCAGTATCTGAGGAGTCGCAAATGGTGCTGAACATTATCCAATCATCAGTGAACATCCCCACTTCTGACCTTATGATGGAAGGAAGGTCATTGATGAAGCAACTGAAGTTGGGTTGAGCCTAGGACACTACCCTGAGGAACTCCTGCAGTAAATTCCTGGAGCTGAGATGATTGACCTCCAATAACCACAACCATCTTCCTTTGCGCTAGGTATGACTCCAACCAGCAGAGAGTTTCCCCCCTGATTCCCATTGACTCCAGTTTTGCTAGGGCTCCTTGACATCATACACAGTCAAATGCTGCCTTGATGTCAAGGGTAGTCACTCCCACCTCACCTCTGGAATTCAATTCTTTTGTCCATGTTTGTACCAAGGCTGTAATGAGGTTAGGGGCTGAGTAGCCCTGGCAGAACCCAAACTAAGTGTCAGTGACCAGGTTATTGCTGAGCAAGTGCCGCTTGATAGCACCATCGATGACACCTTCCATTCTTCTAATATTCCAGAAAGCCAATTGGCGAAGGATAGAATTGGAGCCAATCTTTACACACTTTTATGAGCATTTATTTATAGAGTTACACATTAAAAGCATACACCTCCGAACCCAACAACTACAATTTCAGTCATTCTCTTTTTATAGGGGCAGAAGTGAATCCTCAGTTGATGCCCAGCATATGCATATTAAGCATATTTGATATACAATTAATAGATTCCTCTCTCTATCTTTAAATGAAAAAGAGTTTATATGTACAACTCAAAAACTTCCATATTCTGTACAAAGCATTACACTGCAAGTCGTCCCTCCTCTAGGACCCCTGACAATTTCTATGAACATGCAGTTCTTTCTGTAAAACAATCCAACAGTTGATGACTTGCATCCGCACATTTAATTTTAGAGATTTCCTCTCTCCAGTATTTATTTCAAGGCAGCAAGTCAACCCGTAACCATTTCTTGCTCACGCTTTTCATTAGAGTGCACATTATTCCACAACAAACAATTATCTACATAACATTCAATGAGTATAATATCTTCAGTATGCCCATTGCACAGAATCTCACTTAAAATGTTTGACTATCAGAATCCCATAGTCACTGCTTCCACAAGGGCCAGTGCTTCAGAAGCCAAAGTACCTTTAACAACCCTATTTATTTTCTTAGCTTCCCAAACTAAAGGACAACGTTTCTCATTTTCAGCCACAAGAAATATTATGAAACTGACTGCACTAGAAAACCCATCAGGAAGATTAACATATGAAGCATCACTAAAAATGACTAGTTTCATGATCTTTGAGCCACCTAAGGATTGGACCTTAAGTACACATTTCGCCAGATGTAATTTTCTAATGATTTATTTGCCCTTAAAACATTTTTGACTTTAGAGCATTTCATCGTAGTACTTAACTCCAACACATCAAAACTAGCACTGGGTCTGGTCTGAGTGCTCAACCAATTCAACTGACCAAACCTCCCAATTGCCCTATCTCTTTAGATATAACATCATCTTTCTGTGAGGACCTCATCCAATTAACCGTGACGGGAAAAACACTCTCTAAATAGGATTGTTGATTTAATGTTATTCTAGACCTACCTTGCTTAATATCTAAACCAAAATATTTAAAAGCCCCACGAGTTTGACTCCCTATTTTAATTTCTAATCTTAATAAAATATTTCTCAAATTCCATAGTACCATCCCATAAGAAATCAACAACATGCATCATGAAGATGCTGGAAGGTTTTCCTCTATAATACCAATAAGATATTGCAGGATCTGCTTTTCGTTGAGCACAACTTCTTGTCAGCAAAACCGATCTCACCAAAAAATACAATACCCTGGAAGCATCATTAAAGCCATTGACGCATTTGTTTAGTTTCCATAGTTTTCCTGATGCATCTGCTGCCTCATTGGGTTGTCGATGACACCTTCCATCACTTTACTGATGCTTGAGAATTGACTGATGGGGCAATAATTGGCCAGGTTGGACTTGTCCTGCTTTTTGTGTACAGGACATACCTGGACAACTTTCCACATTGCAGGGTATATGCCAGTGTTTTAGCTGTACTGGAACAGCTTGGCTAGGGGCGCAGCAAGTTCTGGAGCAGAGGTCTTCAGTATGATTGCCGGAATATTGTCAGGGCCCAAAGCCTTTGCAGTATCCAGTGCCTTCAGTTGTTTCTTGATATCACACAGAGTGAATCGAATTGGCTGAGGTCTGGCAACTGTGATGCTGGGGACTTCAGGAAGAGGCCGAGATGGATCCACTTGGCACTTCTGGCTAAAGATTGTTGCAAATGCTTCAGCCTTATCTTTTGCACTGATGGGCTGGGCTCCCCATCATTGAGGATGGGGATATTTGTGGAGCCACCTCCTCCAGTTAGTTGTTTAATTGTCCACGACCATTCAGGACTGGATGTGACAGGACTGCAGAGCTTAGATCTGATCTGTTGCTTGTGAGATCGCTTATCTCTGCCTATCGCATGCTGCTTATGTAGTTTGGCATGCAGATAGTCCTTGGTTGTAACTTCACCAGGTTGACACCTCATTTTGAGGTATACCTGGTGCTGCTCCTGGCATGCCCTCCTGCACTCTTCATTGAACCAGGGTTGGTCTCCCGGCTTGATGGTAATGGTAGAGTGTAGTATATGCCAGGCCATGAGGTTACAGTTTGTGGTTGAGTACAATTCTGCTGCTACCGATGGCCCACAGTGCTTCATGGATGCCCAGTTTTGCAAACCTAGATCTGTTCAAAATCTATCCCATTTAGCACAGTGGTAGTGCCACACAACACAATGGAGGGTATCCTCAATGTGAAGGCGGGGCTTTGTCTCCACAAGGACTGTGCGATGGCCACTTCTACCAATACTGTCATGGACAGATGCATCTTCAGCGGCAGATTGGTGAGGATGAGGTCAAGTATGTTTTTCCCTCTTGTTGGTTCCATCACCACCTGCCACATACCCAGTCCAGCAGCTATGTCCTTTAGAACTCAGCCAGCTCGGTCAGTAGTGGTGCTACCGAGCCACTCTTGGTGATGGACATTGAATTCCCCCACCCAGAGTACATTCTGTGCCCTTGCCACCCTCAGTGCTTCCTAAAAGGGGTGTTCATCGTGGAGGTAGGGCAGTAGGTGGTAATCAGCAGAAGGTTTCCTTCCCCATGTTTGACCTGTTAATTAATGATGGTATTAGCACAATAGAGAGGGATGACCTAAGTTCAGGAAATCAGGATGTAGAAGCAGTTTGGGTAGAGATGAGAAATCATAAAGGCAAGAAATCACTTGTGGGAGTGGTGTACAGGCCATCTAACATTAACCACATTGTAGGACGGGGTATAAAGGAAGAAATAATGGCAACTAGTCAGAAAGGTACGGCGAAAATTAGGGGGATTTTAACCTACATATTGACTGGAAAAGTTAGATGGGCAGAGGTAGCCATGAGGAGTACATAGAATGTTTCATAATATGATTGAATTTTACATTCAGTTTGAGGGAGAGAAGAGTGGGTCCGAGACTAGTATTTTAAACTTAAATAAGGGCAATTATGAGGGCATGAAAGCAGAGATAGCTGAAGTGAACTGGCAAATTAGGTTAAGGGATTGGTCAATAGAG
This sequence comes from Heterodontus francisci, assembly GCF_036365525.1. Taxonomy (NCBI): domain Eukaryota; kingdom Metazoa; phylum Chordata; class Chondrichthyes; order Heterodontiformes; family Heterodontidae; genus Heterodontus; species Heterodontus francisci. The sequence continues at coordinate 159,046,647 of NC_090371.1, forward strand.
ATGCAGTGGCAGACATTTAAGGGGATATTTTAGAATGCACAGAATAGATACATTTCAACGAGAAAGAAAAATTCCAAGGGTGGGGCCCACCATCCGTGGTTAACTAAAACAGTTAAAGATAGTATCAACCTTAAAGAAAAAGCATATAATTGCACAAAGATGGGTGGCAGGTCAGAGTATTGCGCAATGGTTAGCACTGCAGCCTCACAGCTCCAGCGTCCCGGGTTCGGTTCTGGGTACTGCCTGTGCGGAGTTTGCAAGTTCTCCCTGTGACCATGTGGGTTTCTGCCGGGTGCTCCGGTTTCCTCCCACAGCCAAAGACTTGCAGGTTGATAGGTGAATTGGCCATTGTAAATTGCCCCTAGTGTAGGTAGGTGGTAGGAGAATGGTGGGGATGTGGTAGGGAATATGGGATTAATGTAGGATTAGTATAAATGGGTGGTTGTTGGTCTGCACAGACTCGGTGGGCTGAAGGGCCTGTTTCAGTGCTGTATCTCTGTATAGTATTGGACAGAATATAAAAAACAGCAAAGAATAACTAAAAGATTGATAAGGAAGGCAAAAATTAGAGTATGAGAGAAAGCCAGCTAGAAATATAAAGACAGATAGTAAGAGTTTCTATAGATATTTTAAAAAGAGTTAACAAAGTGAGCATTTGTCCTGTAGAATGTGAGTCTGGGGAATTAATAATAGATAATAAGAGGATGGCAGATGAATTGAACAGGTATTTTGCATCGGTTTTCACTGTAGAGGATACAAGTAACATCCCAGAAATAGCTGTAAGTCAGGAAATGGAAGGGAGGGAGAAACTCAAGAAAATTACAATCACCAGGGAAGTGGTACTGAACAAATTGTTGGAGCTGCGGGCCGGGGTCATGATGGATTTCATCCTATGGTATTAAAAGAAGTGGCTAGTGAGATAGTTGGTGTGATGGTTTTAATTTTCCAAAATTCCCTAGATTTGGGGAAGGTTCCCTTTGATTGGAAAATAGCGAATATTTAAAAAGAGAGGGAGACAGAAAGTAGGAAACTACAGGCCAGTTAGCTTAACATCTGTCTTAGGGAAAATGTTAGAAGCTATTATTAAAAACGTTATAACAGGGCACTTAGAAAAATTCAAGATATCAGGCAGAGTCAACATGGTTTTGTGAAAGAGAAATCATGTTTAACCAATTATTGGAGTTCTTTGAGGGAGTTACATGTGCTGTGGATAAAGTGGAACCAGTGGATGTGTTGTACTTAGATTTCCAGAAGGCATTTGATAAGGTGGCACATCAAAAGTTATTGCAGAAACTAAAAGCTCATGGTGAAGGGGGTAACATATTGGCATGGAAAGAAGATTGGCCAGCTAACAGTAAACAGACAGTAGGCATAAATGGGTCATTTTCTAGTTGGCAAGATGTAATGAGTGGTGTACCACAGGGATCTGTGCTGGGGCCTCAACTTTGTACAATTTATATAAATAACTTAGATGAAGGGACCGAAGTTATGGTTGCTAAATTTGCTGATGACACAAAGATAGGTAGGAAAGTAAAAGTTGTGAAGAGGACATAAGGAGGCTACAAAGGGATATAGATAGGTTAAGTGAGTGGGCAAAGATCTGGCAAATGGTGTCTAAGTGGGAAAATGTGAAATTGTCCACTTTGGCAGGAAAAATAAAAAAGAAGCATATTATCTAAATGGAGATATAGTGCAGAGCTCTGAGATGCAGAGGGATCTGGGAGTCCTAGTGCATGAATCGCAAAAGGTTAGTATGCAGGTCCAGCAATTAATTCGGAAAGCTAATAGAATGTTATTGTTTATCGCAAGGGGAATTGAATACAAAGTAGGGAGGTTATGTTTCAACTGTACAGGGCATTGGTGAGACCATATCTGGAATACTGTTTACAGTATTGGTTTCCTTATTTAAGGAAGGATGTAAATGCTTTGGAGGCAGTTCAGAGATAGTTTACTAGACTAAGACCTGAAATGGGCAGGCTGTCTTACGAGGAAAGATTGGACAGGCTTGGATTGTATCTGCTGGAATTTAGAGGAGTAAGAGGCAATTTGATTGAAACATGTAAGATCCTGAGGGGCCTTGAAGGGTGGATGTGGAAAGGATGTTTTCTCTTGTGGGAGAATCTAGAACTAGGTGTCACTGTTTAAAAATAAGTGGTCGCCCATTTAAGACAGAGATGAGGAGAAATATTTTTCTCTCAGAGGGTCGTGAGTCTTTGGAATTCTCTTCCTCAAAAGGTGGTGGAAGCAGAGTCTTTGAATATTTTTAAGGCAGAGGTAGATAGATTCTTGATAAGCAAGGGGGTGAAAGGTTATTGGGGGTAGGCGGGACAGTGGAGTAATCAATTCAGCCTTGAACTTATTGAATGGCGGAGCAGGCTCGAGGGGACGAATGGCCTACTTCTGCTTCTAATTCATATGTTCGTATGATCTATGCTCCCATGAATATATGGCCAAAGAGCTAAAAGGATTTTCAGGATTACTTTTCCAGCTGTGGGAGAATCCAATCTAACATCTTTATCACCCAGTCGTTCTTCAAAACCTCTAGCAATTAGACTGGCTTTAAGCTTTATAAATCCCACCTGCAAGGACTTTTCTTAGTACAACTCCACCGATGTGACAAAGCTGGCTGCTCCTCACCTGGTACCTCAGAATAAACTTCAAACTCACTCCAATAATATAATTCCTTTTTAAAAAATTCATTCATGGGATGTGGGCATCGCTGGCTAGGCAAGCATTTATTGCCCATCCTTAATTGCCCTTGAGAAGGTGGTGGTGAGCTGCCTTCTTGAATCGCTGCAGTCCATGTGGGGTAGGTACACCCACAGTGCTGTTAGGAAGGGAGTTCCAGGATTTTGACCCAGCGACAGTGAAGGAATGGCGATATAGTTCCAAGTCAGGATGGTGTGTGACTTGGGCGGCACAGTGGTGCAGTGGTTAGCACCGCAGCCTCACAGCTCCAGCGACCCGGGTTCAATTTTGGGTACTGCCTGTGTGGAGTTTGCAAGTTCTCCCTGTGTCTGCGTGGGTTTTCTCCGGGTGCTCCGGCTTCCTCCCACAAGCCAAAAGACTTGCAGTTTGGCAGGTAGATTGGCCATTACAAATTGCCCCTAGTATTGGTAGGTGGTAGGGAAATATAGGGACAAGTGGGGATGTGGTAGGAATATGGGATTAGTGTAGGATTAGTGTAAATGGGTAATGATGGTCGGCACAGACTCGGTGGGCCGAAGGGCCTGTTTCAGTGCTGTATCTCTAAACTAAACTAAAAACTTGAAGGGGAACTTGCAGGTGATGGTGTTCTCACGCATTTGCTGCCCTTGTCCTTCTAGTTGGTAGAGATTGCGGGTTTGGAAGGTGCTGTCTAAGGAGACTTGGTGCATTGCTATAGTGCATCTTGTAGATGGTACACACTGCTGCCACTGTGCGTCGGTGGTGGAGGAAATGAATGTTTGTGGATTGGGTGCCAATCAAGCGGGCTGCTTTGTCCTGAATGGTATCGAGTTTCTTGAGTTTTTGTTTTGTCTCTCTTATTAGTTTATCGTCAAGTTTATTGGCAGCTACCAAAACCTCACGATCATGAGGACTTCTGCTTCTAATCTGTTTCGCGACTGTTTTGTAGCCTTTATTTCATTGTCTAATCTATTCGAACTGTGGCCTCTACTTGCACTTTTGTGACTGTTGGGACTACTACTGCGAGATGTCCCTCTTGCATTATTGAAGGCTCTTTCTCTGATATATGAGCATTTTCTGACACAAGAATCACTTCCAGCCCCATTATCAGTACTTGCACTGTGCTTTCTTACTCTCCGCTCTTTTACCTCATCTGCCAGTCTTAAATCCTTTCATTGTATTGACACCTGCATCCAGTATCTGGACCATTTCGAAATCTGGCAATCATTGAGTCCTCTATTTGTGTCACTCTAGAATGTTCCATTTGTTTCATGAAGGCTGAAGAAAATGACTGTTTCCCAGGAATTCTTTTCAAGGTAGCAGACATCTGATTCAACAGGGTCTCCCTCTCCAGGAACCAAACATCAGTTAGATTCAGTAGCCTCTCTATATGAGTCACCTTAACACACTCCAGCAATTCTTCCGTGGAATGCCTATCTGTCTTCTGAAATCTATCAAAGTCTGACGATGCCTCATAGTCATTTAATAGATCAGCTTTCTTATAAATTTCATCCAAGAACTCGAGTAGATAGTCCAAATCTTCATCCCTATCCAACAGATGGGCATCAATCTCAAAAAATACCTCTGATTTTACTTCTTGCAGGAAATGACAACGCCAAGGCCATATCTTGTTTTCTTTTCGGTAGGGAACTAGTGTCCACATATCCATTTCATTCCTCCACTGGTTATATGATTCAGACTTCAACAACATTGGAGTGTAATTATACCCTGATAATTTATACTTGCTTTCGCACAATTACCACAAGATTGTAGTTTTCTGTCTGAAATTTTTTTTCTTCATTTCCACCCTTCACTTTGAGGTAACCGTCGTCTGCTAACATGTTATAATCCAGAAAGCCAGTTGATGAAGGATAGAACTAGAGCTAATCTTTACATGCTTCTGTAAGTGTGTATTTACAGAGTTACACATTACAAGCATTCACCTCCGAACTGAACAGCCATTATTTCAGTCTGTGTCTATTTATAGAGGCACAAGTGAATCCCTTGGTTGATGCCCACCACCTGCATAGAATTAAATACAATTTACATGCAATTAACAATATTGATCTAGAAAATATCTCGTATACATTCCAAGAGCTTGTCCTCCACACTATTACTGCAGATTTGCTTTGCCCACTCTACATGAAGATTAAAATCCCCCATCATTACTGTATTACCCTTATTACATATGCCTTTAATTTCCTAATTTGTACTCTGCCCTCTACAACTATTAGAGGGCTTATAAGAGACTCCCACCAATGTTTTCTGCCCCTTGCTATTCCTTAGCTCCACCCTAACAGATCAATTTCTTGATTTTCTGAGCTAAGATCTATTCTCTCTACCATTTTAATTCCATCCTCCAACCATGGTCATTTTGCAATCACGTCTCCGGTGCTATTAATTCATCCATTTGTTGCGACTGCTTTGTGCATTAAGATATAGTGGGCTGGATTTTACCAAGCTCACGACGTCAGGGCTCTATGGCGGGGAAGGGGTAGGGGGGTGCGTGCGGAAGATTGTTCCATCAGAGGTCCGCCATGGAGCCCGGCCCAATCCTCCTGCTGGGCAATGAGAACTGAATTACAATATTTAAATGAATGGGATGAATAAATTCAAATAAACTTATCTTTAATCTTCCGGGCCCGCCACAATCCTCAATGCAGCTGCAGGCACTCCTACGCCTTTAATTCCCCGTCTGAGGAAAGCCAGCGTGACACTGGTGGGGAGGGGGGAGGAGTTACGATTTTCAGTGCGGTGAGGGTGAACGGGATCACATGTATGTAATGGGTGAAGGGGATGGTGACAAGGGGTGAACTTTAAACTTTGTGAAGTCTGCGGGGGCAAGGTCAGATTTAAAAGATAAGTGTTTTGGGGGGGAAGGACAAATAGTTAATGTAATTGTTATTGTGGGGGGGGGTGGGAAAGGAGCATTAGAAATTTATTTGATAAATTTTGGGGAGTGTATCTTTAAAAAGTTAAATATGCCGGCAGGCCTGGCTGCCCTTTAAAAATGGCACCAACATCTGCGCACAGGCAGCTGACACCATTGCCAGCGATGGGCAGCCCACCCCCTCCATGTGATTGGTGGGGCAGGGCTCCCCAGCTATTTAAACGAGCTGCCGCGCGGGAGATTGCGGCGGCTCTTTAGCGTGCAGCCTGCCATATTTTGAGCTCGCCGCTAAGATCGGCGGTGGGCCCTTAAAATCCAGTCCAGTGCCTTTAGCTTTTATTTTTTCTAATTTTCTCTGACATCACCTTAGTCACTGATGCCCTTTTACCTTTGTTACACTTACTGTCCCTTCCCAACCCACCCTGCTTATTTTTACCCAAAGTGTTGCTCTCCTCTAGAGGCTTGACATTTCCCTTGCTGCTTTTGAATTTACCCTTTCCTGTATCCTTCCACCAGAACAACTGCTCACAGTACTCCAGGTATGGTCTAAACAGGGTTTTGTATAGCTGAAACATGATTTTAACCCCCTTGTATTCTATTCCTCTGGATATAAAGGCCAGCACTGCATTAAACTTTGTGATTATTTTCTGTACCTGTTCATGACATTTTAATGATCTTTGTACCTGGACCCCTAAATCTCTCTGGACCGCCACTTTTTCTAGCTTTTTATCATTGAGGAAGTACCCTGCTCTATCATTTATAGGTCCAAAGTGAATGACCTCACAATTGCCTACAGTTTTACCCAATCCACTTAATCTATCAATATCTCTTTGTCATTTTATTCTTCCATCTACACTGCTAACAATGGCTCCTATCTTTGTACCATCAGCAAGTTTTTATGTGTGGCTTTCAATACCATCACCTAAGTTGTTAATGAACACAGTGAATATTTGAGGCCCCAACACAGATCCTTGCAGGACACCACTAGTCACATCCTGCCAATTACAATATCATTGTCCCTACTCTCGGTCTGTTTCCAATCAGCCAATTTTCTAACCAGGTCAATACTTTGCCTTCAATTCTATGAGCTTCAATTTTAGCTAACGGTTTCTTATGAGGGACTTTATCAAATGCCTTCTGGAAATTGTTATTGACAGGTGGGAAATGGTTTGGGTGACTTCCACTTTTCACCTCTTTTTTTAAATAGTGTTTTAATCGCTTAGTGTTTTAATCGCTGAGTGTTTTAAGTCAGATAACAGACAAACTAAAGGTTTTCTCATAGGTTTAAAAAAGAAAGATAATTTCTTAAAACAGTGCCCGAAAATGTTCACAACCTCACCCACTCAGGCACACACATGCACACACACAAGAAAAGATAGAGATTAAAGGTTAGCATGCATTTTACGTCTGATTGCTGTAAAAAGAGTTCACTTTGAAACCTTCAGAATTTTCCAGGAGGAATTTTTAACAGCATTGTGGGTCTATTGTTCCTTGTCTTGATTCATTGAAGTATCACAGATTTCTTTGTTTAAGACTCAGTGAAAGTCAGTGGACAATCTTGTTAAAATTTCTTAGATGGGGAGTTTTCAAGGTCACCTTTTGGAGTCTCTGCCTCAGTGGTTTAAAGATATACAGGCAGGGTCTTATTCTTGGCTGGAATGGATGTCTCAGCTTCCTTGTTGGCTGGCTTTCCCTCTCTCTCTCAAGAAAATCTTTTTTTAAAGAAAAACCCTTATCAGGCTGGGTTTCAGCCAGGTGACCATAGATGCCCTCCCCTGGTGTGTCCATTCAATGTCTTTGAACATGGGGCCATTGTTACATAATGGGGTTGGAGTGTCGTTTATCTTGATAAAGTGGTGTTATTTCCCACCTATTATCTTGGCTTTGCATCCAGAGTCCGTCTGTCTGCGAAGGTCTTTGTCAGTTCAATTCTTGAAGGTAGGAGCCATTTAGAGTTGAATAGCTTGTTTAACATTTTAAGGCGTCTTCCCCAGAATTAGTCCAGATGCGATAATGAGTTTAGTTTCCAATAGTCATGATGTACTTATGCAGTATAGGAGGGGTCACCTAACATCTTACTCCATCTTGTCTGCAGCAAAACGTGTCCATTTTTTGGAGTTTAATTCACCAGTTCATTTTTACAGTTCATAATTGCTCCAGTTCATTTTAGTTCATAACTGTTTCTTTCGTGAGTGTGACAAAGTTCATATAAATAGCATGCATAGACGTCCCCCTGTCCACTACTTTAGTCACTTCTTCAAAAAATTCAATCAGGTTCATCAGGTATGACCTACCTTTTGAAAATCCATACAGTCTCTGATCAGCTGAAATTTTTCAAGGTGTTCAGTCACTCCATGTTTAATTATAGACTCTAGCAATTTCCTGACAACAGATGTTAGGCTAACTGATCTATAATTCCATGGTTTCCCTTCGTCACCTTTCTTCAATAGTGAAGTGGCATGCTCAATTTTCAAATCTAGATGAACAGTTCCAAAATCGGGGGAACTTTGGAAGATTATAGTTTGTGCATCTACAATGTTCTCACCCACTTCTTTTAAAACTCTGGGATGAAACCATCTGGTTCTGGAGATTTGTCACTCTTTGGTGCCATTAATTACGCTTACGTTAATTTTGTTTTGTCCCTGTCCATGATTCAATAATAATTTCTTTAGGATGTCCAATATGCTGACCTCTTTACTGTAAATACCAAAGCAAAGTAATTATTCCCCCTCATTTCCTTATTTTCAGTGACAACATCATCATTATCAGTTTTCAAGGGGCCCACATTTCTTCTGACCACCGTTTTTCCTATTGTAATTGTAAAAGTTTTTAGTGTTAATTTGATATCCCTTGCAAGTTTATTTTCATACCCCATTTTGTAGCTCTTCCTATCTGTTTTGCCACTATTTTCCACTTTTTATATCTTTCCCATTCACCAAGATCCATACTTGTTTTGTATTTTGTATGCTTATTCTTTTAGTTTTTTTGTCATATCTTACCTCTTAAGTTGTCTTTTTTGGCAAATAGAACTCTTATTGTGGAATGTAGAGAAAAGTGGAAGCCAATATGTGAACCACAAGATCCTACAAGCAGCAAAGTGATAATGATCAGATTTTTTTTTCTGAAATGTTTGTTGAGGTATAAATATTTGCCAGGAGACCTCACCTTTTTATTAAATAGTACCATGTAATCTTTTACATTAACTGAGAGAGCAGATGGAGCTTCAGTTTAACATCTCATCCAAAAGATCGCACATTCAACAGTACAGCACTGGATAATCAAGCCTAGAATATGTGCTAAAATCTCTGGAATGGGACTTCAATCTACAACCTTCTGACTCAGAGATAAGAGTGCTACCCACTGAACAACACTGGCACATTAAGTGGTGTTGAATGAACTAAGAAAGAAGCTGAAATATACGTTCTCAATAATAAATAGGATTGATAGGTTGAATGGCCTTTTCTCTTTCCTACATATTTTTCTCCTTCTATTCTCTTCGGTTTTCTCGCATCTTTTGGGCTCTACCTGATACTAGCATACAGCTCCATCGGCATCCACAGTTCTCTGGTACATCAATAAAGTGGCCATTCTTAATGTACCAGCCTAAAGTGAATGTCAGCAAGCTATTCATGCAAGAAGTACATCAAAGTGGGACCCAAATCCTGTCAGCAGACATCCTAACATGTATGCTTTCCAACAGGGATCACTGAATAGCAACTTGGAGTAAAAATCCTGACTACTTTTCCTCATACTATATGCTTTAGCCTTCTCCCTGGCAGTCTAGTCCACACATTAATCACCCTCTCTATAATGGAGTTAATCTTTTCTAAGCTGACAATGTCCATTGGTTGTAGAGTTTGTAGAAATCTTAAACATAATCAGGGCTCAATGTATTCAATCCGTTAACAACCTTGAATAATACCACTCTGAGTTTTATCTTCGCCAGCGTAAACAGTCCCAACTCTTAAGTCTTGCTACATAGCTGAGATGCCTTAAACTAGATATCAGTTGGTTGCCTTTCTCTGCATTACCTCGTAACGCTGCATACCTTTTCTATAGTATGATAACTAGAATGTATACTAGTACTCCAGTTTGGCTGTATCAGTGCCCTATAGACACGGGGTATCCATTCTCCCAGTGCATCCCAAAATCTAATTGGCTACTTTACTGCAGCTGCATACAGTCGCATTGTTTTCAGTGAGATACCCACCAGTACCCCTAGATCCCTCTGTTGTTTTATGTCCTGCAGTCTAGAGCCATTTAGCTCCTTTGACTTGTTATCAACTCATCTTGGTCCACCATGCTACCTGGATAGTGTTTTTCTTGCCTATGCCCTGCATTATTTCAGTTGGTGCCCACCTCAGTCATTTCCCTCTAGTGATTTTTTTTAATTATTTGTTTCTCGAGATGTGGGCATCACTGGTAAGGCCAGCATTTGTTTCCCATCCCTAATTGCCCTTGAGAAGGTGGTGGTGAGCTGCCTTCTTGAACTGCTGCAGTCCATCTGATGCAGGTAAACCCATAGTACTGTTAGGAAGGGACTTTCAGGATTTTGATCCAGCAACAGTAGCAATTAGGAAATATGTCTTCATGCAAAGGGTGGTAGAATTGTGTAACTCTCTACCACAAAAGGCAGTAGATGGAAGCTCAATTAATAATTTTATATCTGAGATCTGTATTTTAATTAATAATTTTATATCTGAGATCAATTTTGCTAGCCAAAGGTATTAATGGATATGCACTAAACTGGATGGATGGAGTTAGGATGCAGATCTGCCATAATCTCATTGAATGGTGGAACAGGCTCAAGGAGCTGAATGGCCTACTCCTGTTCCTATGTTCCTAGCACAAACTTTTTCAGTCTTGCTCTTTGGAATTCTGACAGGAATTTATCAGCGCATCTTAGTGCAGCTCTAAGTTTTTGTCCAGCATTTGCAAGCAGTACTTTGAGTTCATCAGAGTGATTGCTGTGAATGTTGACTCGGACAATAAGACATGACACATCCGCTCTTGCTTTCTATCCAAATGCATTTGGGAGCTGCTTGCCCTTTGCTATGACATGCCCTGTTGGGGATGCTCATAATGGCTGGGCTTGCTTTCTTCTCCCTATCCTGGAATGGTTATTTCAATTAGTTGATCTGACTACGATGACAGCTCCCTTCTTCACAAAATGCTGCAAGTGTTTCCATGGTGTTGAAGCCCAGCATTTTCTATTATGCATCATTTTAGTAGATGACCAAGAAAATAAAGAACACACCATGATTAACATATGTTAAAATACACTTGCATTTGACATATAAGTAATCCTTTCATACGTACATTGATGGTGCCTATTACCAATCATTTATTTACTAAGCAAAAATGCAATTAACCACATGTGGCTAGTGGGCAATATATTGGACAAAGTGGTCTAATCTCACTCTCCTGTTTGCTTTCTTGGCCTTTAATATTTACTTTTTTTCAAGCAACTATCTAATTTCCTTTTAAACAAATTTAGGAGCTCTTTATAAGCAACAGTTGGTGTCAAAAAAAAAATCACAATCCCACACAATTCCCATCCCTATCCAGAGGGTTTGCACCTTTTCTGAACCTTGCTGGTAAGTCCACATCTATTACAATCACATTTTCTTTCATATAAAAGGCTACATCTCCTCCCATCTTATCTTTTCTATCTCTATAAGTGAATCTGTATCACTGCACATTTAGCCAACCCATGAGTTACAAATTTCAGGTTTGCCTTTAAATATTTTATTGGATTAGTGTCACCAGCGTCTCCCATAAACAGACTCGCATCTTTCATAATCAAGAATTTATTTTCACTTCCCAACATATAATTGTATGATGGCATAGCCTAGCGGTATACGAACTGGATATTTAAATTGGCACGTGTGCTTCTCCAATATTCAGAAAGGTGTTTGATTAACATTTTAGTGAGACAAGGTCAGATATGATTTGCTGAGCTCTTTCATTTAGTTAGTTAGTGAATGTAGCTGTAGTTATAACATAATTTATCTGACTTTAAATTCAGTTCTTTCCTTGTATAAAGACAATAATAAACCAAACCACACTGTCCCAGTTACTGGGCTAACTGAAACGTTTGGGTTTTTTTCTGGTCAGCTCCGAGCAAAGCTCTGATGAGCTGTATTCTTAATTGCTTGAATAGGCCCTGGTCTGCTCGTTCTCACAACAGCTCTTACCAACTGAGGTATGTATCTCTTTGTTTGATTTGTGGCCTCCTGGGGGACAGGACGTTTCAAATTCGACCTATAACTCCTATTCATGAGTAAACCAGGAGAACTAACAGTTAACCTTGCTCCAGTTTCCCCTTTTGAATATACAAGAGTGACTGTACTTCAAAAAGTACTTCATTGACTGTAAAGCACTTTGGTCATCATGAGATCATGAAGGGTGCTAGATTAATGCAAGTCTGTTTTACTGTCTCTTGTAAATTCACTTTAACTTAAAAAGTAACGCTTCAAAGTAAATCATACCTAAATCCTTCTGTGCTGCATTGGTAAAAATAAAATCCTGGAATGTGCCACCTGGTTATTGTTGAAACATACCTCTGTGATGCCTACAATGTCATATCATTGAGGCCATTTGCAGGGCTTCAACTTCCATGGCAGCTGTCATCAGCTAACTTACACAAACTAAAAATCAAACCTACAATCTTCCTGATGTAGGACTGATACTGTAGTATTGCTTATTCCTTTGGTATGTGAACTACTGTAAGATTCACAGGACTCCAAGTAATATCCAAAAAATACGTGGGATTTAATTAAAACTTAACCAGAACATATTTGTACAAAACTACTGCAAGAGCCACATCAACACACATCTTATTCTGTTGGGCTACACTTACAACTCCCTAGTCATGTGTGATGCGACATCACTTCCTCCGGTGACCTTCTTACGGTGGTCCTCTTAAGGTGGTGCCACAACATCTCCCTTTTTTCCAAAGATGAAAACATATGTACAATATACAATGGTGTTGCGGTTCAGAATAACTATACATGATTAAAACAAACCATTATTTACAAGTAAGCAAGTTTAACATTCTCTACAAAGCAGAGGAGATTTGTTTATTCATCCCATTTTAGTTATCATAAACCTCTTCCCAAAGCTGAGCCCGTCTTGATGAATCCTCTGAGACTCTGGTGACTCCGAACTTTGATTAGCATGCTCTTCCTCTATGCTCATAGCCTCTGTATGTTCATCTTCAGACATGGTCTTTGAACGTGTCTGCGATGCCACAAGATTGTCACATGTAGTGTTTCGTACAGCTGCCTGAGTTGACTTCGGTTCCATCTGCGAATCGCACCATTGGGTGTCTGTACCTCGTACGATCTGGGCTGGTTGCATATCCTAGCAATCTCTGCAGGATACCAAGTTCCTGATGCATGACTGAGGACTCTGACCTTCTGTCCTACTCGCAATTGAGCTAATTCTGGTCCTGATTGCCTGTCATATGATGCCATCATCTTCCCTTGTTTAGACAGAAGTATATCCTTCACTGTGAAAAATTTGAGAGAGAAGATGACTGGGCAGGGTAGTTCTTACCTGCCTTCCAAACATCAACTCTGCAGGCAATGGTAAGCCCATGTCCGATGGAGTAGCTCGGAGGTGTAGCATTGCAACCTTGAAATCTTGTCCCGTCTGCCTACACTTCAAAATAAGCGATTTGATGGTGCGCACTATGCGTTTAGCCATACCATTGGATTTTGGATAATGTGGTAACGTGCCACATCATGGACTCCCCACCTGGCACACCTGGCTTGGAATGGTCTTCCTGCATATTGCGGCCCATTTTCGGAGATAATTTCTTCTGGCTTGTCAAATAGGCTGAACAGAGCTCTGACCATAACAGCAATCACTGCACTTGACGTATCTGTAGCCACCTGAGGATCAGAAACCTGGTGAATTAATCCGTAGCAAGGAGGAAATCATCACCTTGAACATGAAATGACTCTGTGCTGATCTTCGCCCATGGATGTGAAGGTATTTCATGTGGAATCAAGGGTTCCTTCTGTTGCTTTGGCTGACAACTTTGACATGCCTCACTGGATTTCACCACCGTCTCAACATCACTGTTGATTCCTGGCCAGAAGACTGTCTCCCTGGCAAGGCATCTGGTATGTTCTATTCCTAAATGCCCTTGCTGCAGTTGGGTTAGAATATCAGAGCACGAGCTTCGGGTATCAGGACTTGTTTCCCTTTGAAAATCACCCCTTGTGATATCCTGAGCTTGTCTCGATACGGCCAGAAACAGCGTAGACATTTGGCTACTTCCTATATGGTGTCAGGCCATCCTTCCATAATCACCTTCCACAACAACGATAGGGTAGGTCATGTGCCATCTCATCTCTTAGTTGCTCACAATTGTGGGGTGCAAAACTCATGAGGTCGATCTTCAAGACATCTTTAATCTCAGTATCACACCATGGACATGCAAATCTAGCGAAACATTTGCATTTTTATTTGGGTTCAGCAACCTGCTCAGGGTGTCCAATGTGGCCATTTTGCTGCCCGGTTTATATCGGACGTCATAATCGTCGCCCTGGACCTTCACCAAAAGTCTCTGTAACAGCGGAGGAGCATCCATGAGTGGTTTGCACCATATGGTTTCACGTGGCTTGTGGTCAGTCTTCATGGTAAAATATTTTCCAAGTAAGTAGGTGTGAACCTAGCGATAGCAAAAATCAAGCTAAGGTTTGATATTAGAGTAATTGGATTGGGTTTGCGACAAACTCTTTGACACAAAGGCGATTGGCTTCCCTGCCTGCATGATGCCTTCTGGGACGCGCCGACCTTGAGTGTGGTCTCTTTGGTTGGGTCATAATACTGTAGAATGCTGTTTTGACTTGACAGAGCTAACTTTAAGGATTCAAACACCTGCTGGTGGTCTTCCTGCCACAAGTAAGGGGTATCTTTACACAGCAGTTCCCTAAGCAGTGCTGCTCGCTCAGCAAAATTGAGGATGTATGGGGCCAAAAAGTTGAACAACTCTAGACACCTTTGTAGGTCCTGAGGGGTTGTCAAGGCCCTGACATCTTTGATCTTATCTGGGTCTGGGCATATTCCTGTGGCAGACTATATCGACTCAAAGAAGTGTCCTGGCTGATGCGCAGACCAAATGGTAACTATCTGAAGCAGTATCTTCCGAACGGCTAAATTCAGTGGGTCTAAGCAAATCCTGAGGTTGCCATCTTTCTTCAGCATGCACCAATCAGAATGCTGGTGCACTTGGCGGATGACTCAGTTGCGCTCCATCTCATCTAGCTCCACTTTAAGCTTCTCTTGAATGTGTACGCTGCACTTCCTTGACGCATCGATAGTAGGAACAGCATCCTCCCTCGAATGCAATATGGCATCACCCTTGAAATCGCCAATTGCATCAAACCTGTCTGGGTAAAGTAGTTTCAGGTCTCTAACTGATTCAATGTACTCTGTGCTGCAACCTTCTATACTTTTCGGTGCGGGGCTGACCTCATGTATTGTGACAATTCGTAAATCTTGGAAGACTGGAAGTCCTGCGACAGTTGGTCCACTACAATATAAAACATTTGTGGTCGCCATTCAGAGCTCCCATAGCTACACTGCAAGATTATTGTTCCAATGCACTTGATTGGAGAACCGTTGTCGGCAGTCAGTCTAGCCGTGTTGGGTTGCACCATAGATTCCCATTTCTTTAAGTACATGTCCTTCAGTATACAGATAGACAGAATATTTGCTCTTGTTCCAGTGTTGATTTTTACTCTGAGCTTATGCCTCCCACTCTTCTGTGGAAATATAATCCTGATCATGGCGAATGCCTCAGATTGTGTAATAGCATTGACATGTTGATCCAAATTAACTATGTGAAATGCTTGCTCACTGTTCACACGAGTGCACTCTTCGTCCATGTCCTTCTGGCAATCTATCTCTCTGCTGACCTGATGTACTTGCTTGGGCTTTTATTGCGTGTTGGCATGCCTTTTTTTGCGTTTGCTGTCCTGTCTTGGAGACGTTCTCTCAGCATGTGATCTGCTACCATTCCTGTGTGCAGCATCTGAGCTTGGTCTTCTGCACTGCCTTCTCCAGTGTCCTCGCATACCACAAGCTTTGCACTGGTCCTGCTACGCCAGACAACTGCGAATTGGGTGAGTCATGCCACATTTGCCACTAGGCTTAGCAGACTTCTGAGCCTTGGTTACAATACTAATTCTTGTAGCTGCCCCAACGCTTGTAACTGTTGGTGCCTAGCCATGATGCCTTCAAATTTCCTTCCACCGTTAAGTAGTGCATCTGTGGTGTGCCCTTTCTTCTTTTTGTCTTTTTGAAAGGCCTCTATTAGGGTCGATGCTGTTAGGATCAGATGAGCAATGTCTAGGGGTCTTTTGCTATCTTTACCTGGTCTTATTGTATCAGGGTTTAATTTTTAAACACATTGTGTTTTGAGTTCCCCTTCGTGTGAATCCTTGTTCACACTTTCAATTATAAGGCAAAGAATTGAGCACAAAAAGGTTTTCTTTGGTTTAAAGCATAAAGATGAAATTTATTAAACCTTAAACTCAAACTCTAATACGGTACACACCTACGGATATACAAAACACTCACGCTAGCATGCACACGCGATATAAACATGCAAAAATAGGGACAGAAAAGAGCAGAAAAGATAAGTAGTTTGAGGCAATATCTTGTTACTGTTTCTCAAGCTCGCTGTAGTCCTTGATTGAAGATATGGTCTTGCGCTTCATTGGGGTCCAGTCGTTTTCTTAACCTTGTTCATGTCGGAAATCTTTCTCTCGTTTAGTTTCACATGTTTTCACAAGATTCAGTTCCGTGGGAAGATATGAAGCAGGCAGACAGGCAGGCGGGAGAGGAGATGTTCTCAGTCCATGAGCACACGGCGTTGTCTCTCTTCAAAACCTTTGTTGGGAGTTCAAAAACTCTGCAACAGTCAGGCAGTCATGTGACTAAAACTGGTCTGACCACTTCTGTGTATTGGAGAAGAAACTGCTGGATCCCCATTGTTTCAACACTGTCTGTAACCATGGAAATGTCTTTAAGGTCAGGGCTTGCAATTTTAAGCTTTAATGTTCATGTGGCAAAATTATGTGTGCCTCAGTCTTGGCAGGTGGGGTTTACCTACAATGCGATTACTCATTCTATAACCCGTTTCAACAATTCACTTTCTGCGAAGTCACAATATTGAGCTTTGTCTCGGCACCTTGCAACAAACTGATCAATGGACTCATCTTGCCTTTGAACAAAGAACAAAGAAAATTACAGCACAGGAACAGGCCCTTCGGCCTTCCAAGCCTGCGCCGATCCAGATCCTCTATCTAAACCTGTCGCCTATTTTCTAAGGGTCTGTATCTCTTTGCTTCCTGCCCATTCATGTATCTGTCTAGATACATCTTAAAAGACGCTATCGTGCCCGCGTCTACCACCTCCGCTGGCAACGCGTTCCAGGCACCCACCACCCTCTGCGTAAAGAACTTTCCATGCATATCCCAAAATTGCTAGTAGATCATAAGCTTAAGCCTTTGGACTCAGAAATTGACCTTCACCTTGAGTTGCTCCTCCAGGAATGTCCATAGCTTTCTAGGGTCCTTCTGATCCAGATGTGTTGATCCATTGCAGGCTCTCATTGCCCAGTGAAATCTTGATTTTTATAGTTTGTTTCTCTGGTTCGCTCACTTCTTGATCCAGGAAACACAATTCCATCTTTTTGTTTACACTAACTGGTTTTTTTTAAAACTGAGAGAGCAGTTTTTTCCTCTCTAGAGGGCTGCAGCTTGCAATATTGCAGCTTCCACAGCCAGCCTTTTACTTTCTGCTGGACCTCCAGTGGTGCTGTTGAGCTCTTCCCACTCTTTTTGGCTCAGGACCCCCTCACAAAGCAAAATATAAGGAAAACTAAAGCAGTAATGGCTGGTACTACTCATTTTCAAATTTTTCAACCCACTGCTGGATTAGTTGAAAGCTCTGATCCCTGGCAAATTGCCTGCTATCCTCACAGAGTTTCAACACCTCCAAGGGGTCCTGTCTGCAGTCCTAGCTCACTGCACTGTTGTGGGTCTCCTGCCAGCTGCTCTCTGCCTGAATCTTCTGCCGCTTCAGGTGGGCAATTAGTTGTTCCTTGTTCTCTCTTGGTATGTTCATCAGAAAAAAATCAAACGTTGCCACGAGGTAATATTTGGTGGTCTTCAGAAAAATATATCCCACTGCTGCCACCATATAATATTACTTGTCCTTTGGTATGTGAACTATTGTAAGATTTGCAGGACCCCATGTAATATCCAAAGAATACATAGGTTTTTATTAAAATTAACTAGAACATATTTATACACAGCTACTACAGGAGTCACACCAACACACATCTTACTCTGTCAGGCTACACCCACAAATCCCTGTTTATGTGTGAAGCGCCATCACTTCCTCTAGTAATCTTCAGTTACAGCCTCTTAAGGTGAGCCTCTTAAGGTGGTCCCACTACAGATACTTTTTCTATTACTTTAAAAGCTTGTAATGGCATGTCTAGTTTAATTATCCACCTGCTGGCTCCCGAGATGCCAGATAGGGATATTAGGTGCCTTCTTCAACAGCTCTTCATGGGAAGGTTAATGTGATGTGTTCCATGGTCTGGGACTCATCGCCAGAAGCGCACTTTGGGTCGTCCTCATCTTCCACTTATGGAGCAGGAGGCTGCATTGTCCATGCCCTGTGGGGATTTGATTGAGTGCTGTCCACTGCCTTCGAGAGAGGTCAAAGCCAGGGACCTCTTCTGTTGGGTTAGTGATAGTTTTTTATGCTGCTTGTGCCCCACGATTCCAATCATCTGGATAGTGAGTTGATACCAGCTGCATGAATACCAACTGCTGTTTCCCAGAATGGTCGGTGTGATTTTAAATGCTTCCTTGGTGGGTTTCTCGGGTCTTTGTGAATGGCAAGGTTGATGTTGCTCATGAGTTTTTCCATCTCATGGAGCATGATGACTTTGTGCCAATTGGCAGCGGGGCAATGTTGGACAGTACTGAGAGCCATGCAGTTGGAGTGGATTTAAGCATCCCTGACATTGTCCTCATGGTGGCATTTAGCTGCACGTCTATAATCTTTGTGTCGTGGCTGCAGGTCCATTAAGCAAAACAGTATTCTTCAGCAGAGTAGACTAGGGCCACTGATGGCTGCAAAGCATTCTGACCGTGTTCCCCTATGACATACCAACGAGTTTCCAGACCAGATTCACCCTGGGTTTTACTTTTTGGCCGGTGTTGATGAGATGAGGCCAATAGGTGAGAGTCCTGTCCAGGATGATACCCAGTTATTTTGGGTGGGAGCCATGGGGAAGTCACCTTCTACAGAAGGTCTGGTAATTGTGGATCTTGACCTGAGCCCCATTAGGATTAAAGAGATCAAATCCTGGTTCAAGGGATAATTAGCTAGAAAATTCTGGCATTATTATCCCCACAATTATTTTGTTAAAGGGAAAGTTGCACATTGGGATGTGCTTGTCTAAAATCCTAGGAATAGGACTTGTGCCTATCCTAAACTAAGATCACACAACTATTATTTTTGGCATCCACACTATGCTGGGATCATTGGAGGCTCTTACTGCTGATAAGCAAAAGCCTCATCAATGCATCAAAGATTTTTATGCAAATTCAGGGGGCTTGTGAATGTCAAGGTTTGTGTAGGAAATGATAGGCAGTAATCTAAGTCCCAACCAACAGTTGTAGTGGAAGACTCTTTCTGGCTTTTCAGATTTTCTTTCGAAATGGTTTGCGATCCTGGTTCAGAACTGTTTCTAAATAACTGCAATTTTTATTTATTGTTTGCTTACATTAGTTTGCTTGTTTTTACTTTTTTTGGTGTTTTTCTTTTTTTTTCATAGCATTTCCATAGCATTTTATGCTCCCTTAGGTGTTAAAATGGGTAATCCTCTGCCAACAAACTGGAGGATAAAGAGGAGTTACAGAGAACTGATCAGAAAGAAGGTTGGATGGACCCACCATTTCCCAATTATGTGAATCTATAGACCTTGCCAGAGCTAGATGGCCATGTGAGAGGAGATCATCTTCACCACTTGTATTTCACTAGGAAGAGCTTTCTCCAGGCTGGGATTGTGGCCTTGAATCATAAGTTATTTTGTTGTAGCACCAGAAGAATAGTCTCGAGGTCCTGTAAGCTGCAGGAGTAAATGCACATTGGCAGATATATGCCCAGCCTGGAGACTAACCTGACTGTTGGTGATAGTTTGTAATACAAAAGTATGATTGCTGTGAAAGATGTGACTATTGCAAGGTTTCCAATTATATATTGCTTCTCTGCATCCTGCAATGAAAGAATTTTAAGTGTTTACGGCATGGGTGAGCAGTAAGTATAGAACAGATTTGACAGACAATATTTTGTAGCTTACAATCTTGTAGTGTATTTCCGATACATGGTACTGTTGAGTAATCTTACTGTGCCAGATTCTGTAAAAGTGTCCATGCTCACCTGCACCTACCGTCAGGTCTTGAAGATAGTTTGCATGGTATTGAGCCTGGCCATCACTTCCTGACAGGCATGTGCACTGCTGTTCCCTGAGGTACCCTCCTCATTTTCAGTTTGCCAGCCATGAAATAGTGGGGGGAGGGGGGGGTGGCGGTAGGGGTGGGGGGCAAGGGGGCGTATTTGGGGTTGGATACTGCATCATTCTATCACTAGCCTGCAGACTTTGTTTCATTCTGGTACCTCAGGTTTCCTTTCATTTTTCCTGCCAGTTCATTCTTCTCTTTTCCCCCTTCAACCTTGATAAAGCGGTTTCAAAAATGTTCAAATGAATTTGAGCGCTTGCTCTTTTTCCCTCCCCTCATGGCCATTTACCTATAAGTGGCCAAAATGCATTAAATTTCAGCTCCATGAACAAGACCAAAGTCATGCAGACAGCTATGCATAATTATGCAAATGAAGCAGTCTCCCCCCCCAAAAAAACCTGTGCAGTTCATTAGCTTTGTGCTGGCATCTAGTCATTCTTATCTGCAATCAGTCAGGACCACAAAAATAGCCCTTCGTGTATTGGAATCCATTGTTTTGTGTCTAGAGTTTAATATATGAGGCTGTATTTAACGTGCAATGAGTTACTCTACAATAAACTATCCTAATAACATCAGTTAACAATATTCTGCCAACAGCTGAGTAAAGTGTAGTGTTGTTTGAAAACCATTTAACTCTTGCATCTTACCTCTTAATTCTTGGATATTAACAAGTGAACACCATACATAGGAGTTGAATCTTAACACCACTTTATTTTACTAATTTTGCACGATGTTAATTAGCATGATTACCCAAGTAATCATCACACCAGTTATAATAGTTTATCAAGATTACAAGGTGAGTGTTTTTGATGCAATGACCTTTCACAGTCCAGCATTGTAGTCTCACAGCCTTAGCTGGGTTCGCATAACATAACATCTAAGTGCACCATTCATATTTTAGAATTAGATAACAGGTCATTGCTTCAGTTGATATAACAGCGTAAAGTGTATGCTTCCTATTTAAGTGCACAACATTAAGAGAAAAACTTAGAACCGCCTTGCTCCAGAAGTAGTTGCACTGTCAGATCAAATTGAATCCTACTGTAAGTCTGCCACAACTGAACACTTTCTTTCTGGTTTGTCTGGTGTCATTTTCTCTGTGCTAGTTAACCGTTACTTTACAGAGTAGATTTTACAAGTTAGTACCTCAAGCACATAATATTAATTCAGGATCGAAATCATCAGACTCTACATCATTTTTTGGCTATTATAATTAATATGGGGAAAATCCAGCCGGACCAGCTAATATCCCCAACCTGACTTCTTGCTGTGTGTTGCCAATGCATGAAGCTCTATACTGGTAGCACAAATACATAACATTTACCCCTATATTTATTTTACATTAAGAACTTGTGTGACTGAGTTAACTTGTCATAGGAACAGCTAAATTCTCTTTGAACTGAACTGATTTCTCCTGTATCCAGTTTCTCCTACTCAGTTTCTTTCTTGTATTTGTCAAGTCTCTCTTTCTCAGTTTATTTCCTCGTCTCTTTTCTTCTTTATTCTGTCTTTACCGTATACCTGAACATCAAAGTCCCAAAGAAATGTGGTTTAGCTTGTATCTGTTTCAAAATTTGTCCTTTGCTTTTTAATCTTGGTTTATAAGAACACTTTTAGCCATAGAGTCATTACGGCACAGAAGGAGGCCTTTCGGCCCATCGAGTCCATGCCAGCTCTCTGTAGAGCAATCCAGTCAGTCTCATTCCCCCGCTCTATCCCCATAGCTCCACAAGTCTATTTCCCTCAAGTGCCCCTCCATCTCCACTTCCACCACCCTTGTAAGCAGTGAGTTCCAGGCTATTACCATTGGCTGTGTAAAAAGGTTTTTCCTCACATCTGCACTGCATCTCTTGCCCAAAACCTTCAATCTGTGTCCCCTAGTCCTTGTACCATCAGTTAATGGTTTCGGCTTTCCTTTCTCTACCTTATCTAAACCTGTCAATCAATCTTGTATACCTCTATCAAATCTCCCTTCAACCTCCTTTGTTCCAAGAACAACTCAAGCTTCTCCAACCTAACCTTGTAGCTAAAATCCCTCATTCCTGGAACCATTCTGGTAATTCTCCTCTACAACCTTTACGGACCTTCCTAACTTGTGGTGACTGGAACTGAAAGCTGTATTCTAGCTGTGGCCTAACCAAAGCTTTATAAAGGTTCAGCATAACTTCCCTGCTTTTGTACTCAATGCTTTTATTTATGAAGCCCAAGGTCCCATATCCTTTTCTAACTACTCTCTGAATATGTCCTGCCACCTTCAAGCATCTGTGCACACGGACCCCAACATTCCTCTGTCCCTGTACACTCTTTAGGACTATGCCGTTAAGTCTATATTGCTTTTCCCTATCCCTAATTTCCTCTTCACTTCCTCGCTCAACTTATTCTATTTGGCCTGGTTCTCGCTTGAAGAATTTGCCTGACATGCATCATATGCGCTCTTTTTTTGCTTCTTCATATCCACATCTCCCTCATCATCCAAGGAGCCATGGTTTTGGTTCCCCTTGTTGGAATGTACCTAGCCTGTACCTGAAACATGTCTTCCTTAAAGATCACCCATTTTTTTCATTACCGTTTCTCCTGTCAGTCCTTGGTTCCATTTTACCCTTGCTAGATCCCCTCTCATCCCATTGAAGTACACCCTCTTCCAATTTAGAAGTTCTACTTTAGATTGTTTTTTGCTCTTCGCCATTACTAATCTAAATCTTATGACACAATGATCATTCTTACCCAAGTGTTCCCCCACAAACACTTGGTCCACTTCGCGCACCTCATTCCCCAGCACCAGATCCAGCAATGCCTGTTTCCTAGTTGGACCAAGAATATTCTGAACACATTTCAGAAATTCCTCCCCTCCTTACCCCTTATTCTAACATCATCCCAATCAATGTTAGGGTATTTGAAGTCCCCCAAATATCACCACTCTATAGTTCTTGCATATCTCTGTGATTTCCATGCAGCTTTACTCCTCTATCTCTCTCACTATTTGGCGGCCTATAGAATACTCCTAGTAACGTGATCATTCCATATTTGCTTCTCAACTCTGTTGTGTGATTTTTGCCTTTAGAAGTGATGTCCCTTTAAGATCTTAGTATGCTAATGAGCTGAGTAACAGGATACAGTCATGTGACTACATGCCAGTCTCACTCTGTAACTGGAACACCAAGAGGCCATTCATGGTAGCAGCTGTGGTGAGAAAACAGAATCCAAGATTGAAGATCACAGGAAAACAGCTTTAAAAACTATCTCCCTACAGCTAGAAGAGAGAAAGTTGAAAAAAATACTGGCCCAAACAGGGAAAAAAGAAAACACCTACCTTAAGCTGTAGAAGGCAGAGCACTGAACAACAGGCTGCAAATTAATCACTGTGATCAGGTGAGTCAGAATCCCCGCTGGACAAAAAAAAGCTTTGAGGTGCTTGCAAAGTAGATTTTTTTCAAAGGCTCAATAAAAGAAAAAACAGGGAAAACCCGATCCCTCCCTCAGGCTGATCAATTGTTTTCAAAGGCTCCTCCATGCTGACCAAGTTGGCACCATTACAGGAGGTGCCCAAAAGCAAAAAGCGCGGGAATCCTCCTTTCATGCAGCTCGCAGCTGAAGCTATGAAAAGGAACCCGTTAAATTATTCCGGCATGAAGAGCTTTCATTCACTCAGCCAGAGTTTAAAAACTCATAAAACCACTCAAGTGTGAAGAAATGCCTACTGAATGGTTGTATAAACAAACTGTGCAAAAACACTTGAAATGCCTATTGCATAACTGTATAAACAAACAGACTAGAGTGCCGGAAGCTAGATAACCAGCCAAGCTCCTCCTGTCAATCAAACCAGCTAGTCTAGAGAAGAGAATTATTTTTCAAAGAGGAAAAATGCAGAGTCATAAAGCAAGTTCTTAAAGCAAAGTTTAAAGCAAAAGAACAGCAGAACGATGAATACCAATTTTCCCAGCATGAACTAGGAAGCTCTGGATATCCTATCTGAGTTCAAACTGTTCCAACAGAGAGTGCAATTATGCTTTACAGACCAAGTAATTGTAGAACCAGAAAAACAGGCTGTAAAAATAATGATAGCAATTGGAAATGAGGATTACGCAGAATCAATACCTCAGGCATATCTGAAGAGGACCAGAAAGATTCCACAAAGATATGGAAAGTGCTAGAATATCAACTCCAATTAGGAGTGAATTTTAGAAATCACTGCCTAGAATTGATGTCCTACAGGCAACAGCCACAGGAATCAATAGACCAGTTCATCAGTAGATGCCATTGCAAGGGCAACAAATGTGACTTCTCAAAACCTGAGCTGTTAAAAACCAAATAATGGAGCTAGTGATTGCATCAACACCCATTGAAGTGTTTCAGAAAGACCTCTTGGGGAAAAAGAAAGGTTACAACACTGACGCACTACTGGAAGATGGCAGGAAATACAAAGCCATTGTAGCTGGACAACAGCATCTACAAGCACTAGGTGCAGCCAACAGTATTGGCACCATAACCAGGTCGAAAAGGACAAGCAAGCTGTGTGGTATGTGTGGTTGGTCCCACTCACAGCAAAATTGCCCTGCATTTCATGACCCGTGAGAGGTGTGAATGTAAAAGGACACTGGGCCCACTTATGCAGGAATTCTGGTTCCAAAGATACAGCCAGAAGTCATGGTCAGACACAAACTAACAGACAACAGGGCAACAACAGCAAGGAAAGCACCAGAGATCGGCGTAAACGCAAGCCAACACACAAAATCCATGGTAAAACAGACCTGAGACAAGACTCAGAGAGAAGTAGTGCTCAGACGGAAGACGAACAGGCATTCCACACTGTGAACCTGACACATCAGTTTGACGAAGTCCAACAACTGGAAGCTTTCACCGCTATTAACATCACGTGCCCAAAGAAAGCTGGCAAACATACACTCAGGGTCAAGATTGACACTAGAGCTAGTGCAAATATTCTACCAGTCTGAAGCCTCAAAGGTATGTACCGGAGTCATTGGAAATCTGTGATACAACTGACAACTGCCAAGTTATCTGCGTACAATGGGTCACCCATCCCTTGCCATGGCACATTAACAATGCCATGCAGATACAGAAAGTCGGCATGGAAACCACACACATGAGCGGACCAGCAGTGGCAGGACTACCAGCGTGTAAGGACCTCAACATCATAACTATCCAAAAGAGCATTGCCAAGGGGACATCTCCAAGGACCAGAACCTGCTCGCAGACTCTGACCAGCATCAAATGGTGCAGTCTGGAAACCCAGCAACCGCGCAACTATGCCGTGCCTTCACTTCTGCTCTCTAGAGAACCGCCAGCACCACAACAAGCCAGAATGGACAGGTATATCCATGAGACCAAGTACTCTTCCCCCAAGTCCCTGACTTTGAGCCCCAAGTCTTCAGACATGGAGGATGAGGAGAGGCGAAGGACATGTAATGTCCTGAAGAGGCAGAGGAGGAATGAGTTGAAGCATTGACTATTGGCTCTACAAAATGATGTGCTGAAACTTTCCAAGGATGACACGGCCCCAAAAATGGTCATCTTGAGAAAAACAACAGAGTATGCTAGCAGGCTGAAGGCAGAGCAACAGAACCTGAATGCAGAGAGGTAGAAACTTCAGAAAGAAGAGCAACAGATGAGATGCAAACTCCCCGAGCAAGAGTTGTCAAACCACCGAGGCGATTTATGGACTTTTGAGCCTCTATATCTGTAAACTTCACAATTTCTATCCATGTGTAAATAATTATGATGTTATCTAATTTTATATGTTTCTTACTTTTAGCATACAGGACTTATCTTTGGAAAGAAGGTGAAAGTTGTGTGATTGCTTTTAAGAGTGATATCCCTTTAAGATCTTAGTACGCTATGAGCTGAGTACCAGGATACAGTCATGTGATTATATGCCAGTCTCACTCTGTAACTGGAACACCAAGAGGCAAGTCCTGTAAATAGTTAGCTCTGTGTCAGAGAAACTTCCAAGACTGTTTGTGAAGAAGACACTGAGACTTGGATGCTTTGCTGGTGACTGTTTATTTCTTGCCACAGAGCTTACTACTCTACCCCTAACACCCACCCCACCCCACCAGTGCTGGCTGCCTCTTTATATATATCTCCGAGTACAATTAACTAATCAATACCCAACACCTGTTCACCCTTTTACCTTCAATCAGTAGGTATTTAACATCCATCAACAGCACATATTAGACACTAACACTCTGCACTGTATATACGTGTTCACTGTTAATAAACCTGTTTGAGATCTTCAACTACCTGAACTCCACATATTTCATTTATGTTGCATCAGACAACATAAAAACCTTCTCATTACAAACTCTAACCATATGGATTCTGTCTTTGCCCCTCAAGGACATCCTTTCTTTCCAACACTACAATGTCTTCCCTAATCAGTACTACCACTCCACCTTCCTTTTTTCCTTCCCTATCTTTTCTGAACGCTTAATATCCCTGAATATTAAGCACCCAGTCCTCACCATTTTTATGCCATGTTTCCATTATTGCCACTACATCATATTCCCACATGGATATTTGTGCTTGTAGCTCACCAATCTTATTCCCCACACCTTGTGCATTTACATATATGCATTGTAAACATGTCTTGTATTCATCATAGCCCTTCTTAGTGTGCTCCTATCTAACATGGTACTACTTCCTTCTCCAGTATTATCCAACACCGCCACTCCTTTATGCACCTTATTCCTCCTTTTTATCTCGATATGCTGGTGCCCAACCCCCTGCCAATTTTGTTTAAACCCTCCCCCAGAGCTAACTATTTACAGGACATTGGTCCCAGTCCTGCTGAGGTGCAACCCATCCCTTTTGAATAGCTGTCTGCTGCCCCAGAACTGGTCTCTATTTCCCAAGAATCTGAAGCCCTCCCACCTGCACTGTGCCTCAAGCCAAGCATCGATCCTCCCTATCTTCCTATTTCTGTGCTCGCTAGCACATGGCACTGCGAGTAATCCAGAGATTACTACCTTTGAAGTCTTACTTTTTAACTTGCTCCCCAGCTCCTGAAAGTCTGACCATAGGACTTCAATACCTGCCCTCCCTATGTCATTGGTACCAACATGTGCCACAACTTCTGGCTCACTCCCTTCCCCCTGCAGAATTATCTACCCCCTCTCCATGATGTCCTTTACCCTGGCACCAGGGAGGCAACACACCATGAGGGACTCACGATGATTGTTCCAGGATCGGCTGTCTGTCCCCCTATGGACTCTCCTATAATGATTGCACTCTTTGCTGTTCACTCCTGCGCAGCCCCTTGCCCATTGATGCCATGGTCTGGACTTCACTCCTTCAAGGTATTATTCCCAGCAGTTTCCATTGCTGAGTACCGGTTTGAGAGTGGCACACACCCCAAGACTCCTGCACTTCCTGCCTCCTCCTGTTCTTCAGGATGGCCACCCATCTATTATCCTGAACTCTCACTGCCTGTGGGGTGATCATCTCCTGGAATATACTGAAACTCTCATCCTCCCTGATCTTCTGCTATGACTCCAGCTGCCCCTCAAGTTCGGAAATCCGGAGCTTGAGCTCAAGCAACTG
The DNA here is from genome assembly GCF_036365525.1 of Heterodontus francisci. NCBI lineage: Eukaryota > Metazoa > Chordata > Chondrichthyes > Heterodontiformes > Heterodontidae > Heterodontus > Heterodontus francisci. The sequence goes on from NC_090371.1 coordinate 159,074,322, forward strand.
GAGACACTTCTACTTACATGATTCTCCAATATACATGAAGTGTCCTGAAGTTCCCACATGACACAGGTATCACAAGCAACAGGTCTCAGCTGCCCATCCATGCTCTTAAAAAAACTCTATTCCCTCTTTTAGAATCTAGCTGGTACCTTGTTTAAGTTATCAATTTTAATTAATGCTTCTAGACCTGCTCTGTGCTAATATTATTATTAATTCACTTACTGTTATACTTAACCCGATTGAAATTTATAATTTCCCAGCTCCTAGTTTAAACGAATGCCCTTGTTCAGAGAGAGAAAAAGAGAAATACACACCAACTAATCACTTACCTGTGTTCCTGTGATGTCATGCTTTTTTATTTCTCTATTCGCGAAAAAGCTTGCACTGACTCCTGCTGATTCCCTGCCAAGTTTTTAACTGTGGGTCTCCGGCACTTTTCCTTTCTCAGGCTTGCTTGCACTGACTCCCAGCTGCCGCTTTTATCTGTAGGTCTCCGGCATTGTTTTCCCCTCAGGCACTTGCTCTCTCTGACTCCCAATGACTCCCCACCACTGCTTTTAACTGTGGGTCTCTGCCACTGTTCTTTCTCAGGCTAGCTCTCTCTGTCTTTACTAAGTTTTGTGATACAGAAGGTCTAGACATATGCTGACTATGGAAAATATATTCAACCATGATTGGATAGCTCAATCCTGGATAATTTGCCTAATGTTCTGGGGTTTTTTTTACTATGGAAAAAAGATTTCTTGAAAACTGTATTTGTGTATCTCCAGGGCTACCTATTTCTTCCTTTATGTCACCTGCCTTCATCCATCTCAGCTCATTTGCTGCTAAAACTCTCTTCCATGCTTTTATTGCCATCAGACTCAACTATCCCAATGCTCTTTTGACTGACCTCCCATTTCTCATCCTTCATAAACTTGAGCTCATCCAAAATTCTGCTGTCTACATCCTAACTTGAACGAACAAAGTCTCGTTCATCAATCACCTCGGTGATTGCATTAGGAGATGTTCAGACAGACAACCGCAAATTTGGTCAAAGAGGTAGGTTTTAAGGAATGACAAAGGAGCAATAGAGGTGGTGAGTTGGAGAGGTATAGAGATGGAATTTGGAGAGCTTAGGGACCAGACAGCTGAATGCACAGCTACCATTGGTGGGGCAGAGGAAATCGGAGGTGCAGAAGAGGCCAGAATAGAAGCAATTCTTGGTATGTAGCTCAGTGTCAGATTTTGTCCAATAACACTCCTTGGGACATTTTACTATGTTAAATGCACTAAATAAATGCAAGTTGTTTGCTTAGATGTTCAAGTGGCATAAACACAAGAAAAATTAGGACAATTTGGCTTGATTTACTGTCATGTCTCTTTAGCCCTCCTGCTTTTCAGCATCAGCATCTTAAACACAGAAATAATCCTGTGTTGATCAGATTCTCAAGTAAAAGGGCTGATTCTGCACTTTACTAAGTTATCTTATACACTACAGTCATTGCAAAACCGAACTCCAGCAGTTCATATATTTTCCACTAGAAGGCACAGGAGACAGTACAATGGAAAACAAACCCAATTTGCAACAAGGTAATAATTAGATACATATTACAAAAAGGGTTAATTTATTAATAATCAGATCGGGAAATGTGTAACTCATTGGACTATTTTTTTAATAAAGTAATTCACTGTGTGAAACTCTTTGAGGTATTTTAATAACATAAACAAGCAGTTTTCCTTTTATATGTACTTTACTTGTTTATTGTGTGGTCATATCAGTTCTAATTATTCAAATAATTTTCCTTTCCACTTTTTTAGTTTCTACAGGACATGCATCAGTCATAGCCTAGAGAACACATTACTGATCTGATTCCAGGGGCTCCATATGTAATTCCAATCTGGCCATTTGGAAGTGACTGACAGTAGACGAATGAATATTCTCTCTTCAGTCTTCATCCTCCTTTGATGGAAAGACTTTGGCTGCAAAATTCAGCTCCGGAGTGCCACTGGTTTTGGTGTTACAGGAGCAGGGAGATGAAAAAAATGTGTCCTCTTCTGACAACTTTCACGCCATTCACCATGTTTGGAAGGATAATAGCACAGGCGTCTCGTACGTGTGCTAGAAGCATGCATGGTGAGTAAATCTTGATGTCAGTCAGTATATAATGCTGATTTGGTGCCCGACTTGCCATTTTGGATCTCGCCGGTCCAGTTGACACTCTCTCTTAACACGCACAGGAGCCCCCACCAGTGCTATTGAACGATATCAACACCCAACTTTCAGGTGAGGTACTTTTGACTTTCCTTTTGCTGCTCCGGAGTTACTGGAAGTACTGTGTTATTGGAAGAGTTGACAGACATTTGTCCAGTAAGAATGGATGGGGCTGGACCTTTGGAAGGAGTGGTGTGGATTTGAAAGGCCTCTGAGGAAAACACTTGCTCCCAGTCACAGGAGCTGTAGTTGCAGTTCCCTTGGGCTGCAGCATGACAGGGAGATGGAGCAGAGGCATTGGAGAGGAGAATCTTTTTGCAGAGGGAGGAGGAAGGAGCTTTCCGAAGGAGGCCATATCCACCTAGGGTTTTCAGAGAGCACTTCTCCTACCTGAACCTCAGTCAGAAGCAGTGTCTGCAGCAGTTGCACTTCACCAAGGAGATGGTCACCAGAACTCTCAAGATCACCATGGCCCTCAATTTCTATGCCAGAGGATCCTTCTAGGCTGGGGCCAACAACATCACCAACATATCTCAGCTCGCTGTCCGTCCCTGCATCTGGGAGGTCACCGAGGCCCTGTGCACCAGGAGAGGGGTCTTCATTGTCTTCTCTCTGAGCAGAGAGAAATAGAAAGAGCGGGCACGTGACTTTGCCAGGATAGCATGCTTCCCAATGGTGCAGGGAGCCATTGACTGCATACACATGATTCTGCGGGTGCCAAATCTCAATGGAGAGAGGTACCGGAACGGTAAAGGATTCCACACTGTAAGAATCTTAAACATGGGCTCTCAGTTCCCTCTAAGGTCCAGGCCCCGTACTCTAGGTATCAATGACACGAAAGAAACTTTGGATACATTTTACACTTTATGTGGAAAACCTTTATTAACTCGCAATAGCATATGCTTACAACACCAGTTGCTTAGTTAGACCCGTGTGCAGGAGCTCATTCCCGGTTGGTCAGTCTGCTGAACGAATTCTTCCGCACGACTTCTCGCGACTGACCAAGTCACGCTTCCCTGGCTGCAGCAACAATGTCCTTGTGGACTGTGGCTTTAGACCCCTTTCTGACCCTGGTCCCTTGACATCGAAGGTAATACCTCGAATCGGGTCAATCAATTGGGTTTCAGTGCCTTATCAATCCCACCATGGCTATGCAAGACTACCTGCATGTGGTAATTTTCTTCTCTCAGCATTCATCCAGTAATGGATGTGATATCTGCATCTAGATAAGGCAGGAAGGATTTACATATAATCTCGAGAAGCTCTGGACCTAGAAGGCCAAGTTTTGTACTGCACAATCTCAGCATGGGCGCTGCAGTCTGGTCAGGCTGCTTGACAGGTTACATCAAGGGCACTAGCGAAGTGGCAGTGGTAGGAGGACAAAGGTTGCAACCTTTGGATAACTGAAAGGAAAAAGGCACAAGGGTAAGGTTGTGTTGGGGTGGAAGTAAAAGTGAGTGTCCTGCAATCTGTTTGGCTGCTGTGACTGTCGTGATTGACTAGCTGGCACTGTGTTTCAGCTTCAGATATAGAATAAATAGAGAGGTCTGGGTGCAGCTTGCAAACGGAATGCAGATTGTAAGCGGAGTGTAGAGATATGAATTTGGTGAGTGGGGATTTTTAAGTCAATATCTTTCTAAAAATCTGGCCTGCAGTTAGCATTTAACTGGTATTTACTTTCTGAATAAAGTAAAGTAAGTTAGTAAAATAAAGTAAGTTTCGTCCAGCCTTAGGCAAGTATTAACAAGCTCTACTGCAGAGTAGCTGATTAGTTAAGTAGCTAACCAGTCCAATCTGGTTGCTGCAGTTTTAGCTTCAGATATAGAATAAATACAGAGGTCTGGGTGCAGCTGGCAAATGGAGTGCAGATTATAAGCAAAGTATGGAAATACGAGTTTTGTGAGTGGGGAGTTCGGTGAAGGAGGGAGGAGGTGCTCCTTTTTTCTACTTTTTAACCCTCCAGCATTTGGTTCTTACTTTGGCGCAGTGGAAGGAGCCACTTGGTGAGTAACTGGTAAGCTATTCTCCTTATAATAAATAGTCTGTAAAATTAAGGTATGGCAGGGCAGCTCAGCTGAGTGGAATGTACAGCCTGTGGCATGTGGGAAGTCATGGACGCATCATGTATCCTAGACAAACACATCTGCAGAAAGTGTCACCGGCTGCACAAGCTTGAGCTCCGGGTTTCAGAACTTGAGCAGTGGCTGGAGTCACTATAGTGCATCCGCGAGGCAGAGAACGACGTGGATGGCACGTTTAGGGAGGTGGTCGCACCGCAGGTTAAGAGTATGCAGGCAGATAGTTGACCATCGGCAGTCTAAGAGAACCAGGCAGGTAGCGTAGGATTCCCCTGAGACGATCTCGCTCGCTAATTGGTTTTCTATTTTGGATACTGGTGAGGTCAATGGTTCCTCAGAGGATTGCAGTCAGAGCCAGGTTTGTGGCGCCACAGGTGGCTCAGCTGCACAGGAGGGGAGAACAAAGAGTGGAAGAGAAATAATAATAGGGGATTTGTTATTTAGAGGAACAGACAGGCATTTCTGCGGCGGTAGACGTGACTTCAGGATGGTGTGTTGCCTCCCTGGTGCCAGAGTCAAGGAAGTCATGGAGTGGCTACGGGACATTCTTCTGGGGGAGGGTGAACAGCCAGAGGTCGTGGTCCACATTGGCATCAACAACAAAGGTAGGAAGGGGGATGAGGTCCTGAAAGCAGATTTTAGGGAGCTAGGCAGGAGATGGCATAGCAAGCCATTCAGTTCAAGGGCAATTATGGATGGGCAATAAATGCTAGCCTAGCCAGTGATGCCCACATCTCATGAACAAATACAAAAAAGGAAGATTAAAAAGCAGGACCTCAAAAACAGTAATCTCAGGTTGCTCCCAGTCCCAAGTGCTAGTTAGCATAGGAATAGGAGAATTGAACAATTGAACACAAGGCTGGAAACTGGTGTCGGAGAGAGTGCATCAGATTTCTGAGGCATTGGGACCAGTTCTGGGGTAGGTCAGATCTGTACAAGATGGATGGGTTGCATCTTAGCAAGATTGGGACCAGTTTCCTTGCAGGGAGATATGCTACTGCTGTTGGGAAGTTTAAACTAGATTGGCAGGGGGGTGGGAACCTGAGAGGGAGGTCAGATTGGATGGAAGCAAAACTGGTAACTTGTCAGGGATGTGGGAACCAGTAGGAAATGTCAGTGAGGAATACCAAAGTGCACAGAATACTGAGAGAGATAGATAGCACTAGAGTAGGGAATAGTAAGTTATTAGGTGGGGTCAGAGTAAGGGAGAAAGTAATAAATCAGGGTCAATGTACATGTATGTGAATGCTCTGAGTATGGTTCTTAAGATTGGTGAGTAACAGGCGCAGATTGCCATGTGGAAATACGATGTTGTGGTTATAACTGAGACCTGGCTCAAAGAAGAGCAGGACTGGGTGTTAAATGTTCCTGGATACAAGGTGTTCAGGATAGATAGGAAAGGGAAAAAAGGGGAGAGGTGGCAATATTGATTAAGGAGGGCATTGCAGTGCTGGAGAAAAAGGATGTCTCAGAGGAGTCGAGGACAGAATCAATTTGGCTAGAGCTAAGGAACAAAAAAGGTGCGATTACATTACTTGGTGTTGTCTATATGCCACCAACTAGTGGGAAGGATGTGAAGGAACAAATTTGCAAGGAGCTCACAGAGAGGTGCAAAAATTATTGGGTAGTTATAATGGGGGACTTTAATTATCCAAACATAGACTGGGATAGTAGTAGTGTAAAGGGCAGTGAGGGGCAAGAGTTCCTAGAGTGTATTCAGGAAAATTTTCTATAGCAATATGTTTCTAGTCCAACGAGAAAGGAGGCACTGCTAGACCTACTTCTTGGGAATGAGGTGGGCCAAGTGGATCATTTAGGCGACAGTGATCATTGTATCATAAGGTTTAGGCTGACTATGCAAATGGGCAAGGAACAATCCAGAGTAAGAATAATTAACTTGGGTAAATCCAATTCAATGGGGTGAGACTGGAACTGGGGCGAATAAAATTGGAGTCAAAAGTTGGCAGGAAAAACGGTAGCTGAACAATGGGCTACCTTCAAAGAAGAGATAGTTTGGGCACAGTCGAGGTATGTTCCCTGGAAGGGGAAAGGTAGGGCAAACAAATCTAGAGCTCCCTAGATAACAAAAGAGGTAGAAATTAAGATAAAGAAGAAAAAATATGCTTACGATAGATGCCAGGTAGAAAATATGTTGAGAACCAGGCTGAATATAGAATGTCCAGAGGGGAAGTGAAAAAGCAAATAAGAGAAGCAAAGAGAGAGCAAGAAAAGAGACTGGCAGCTAACATTAAAGGGAATCCCAAAGTTTCCTGTAGACATATAAATAGTAAAAGGGTGGTAAAAGGAGGAGCGGGGCCAATTAGGGACCATAAAGACGATTTACACATGGAGACAGAGGGCATAACTGAGGTATTAAACGAATACTTTGCATCTGTCTTTACCAAGGAAGAAGATGCAACCCGGGCAATGGTAAAAGAGAAGGTAATTCAGACACTAGAATTGTTTAAAATTGATAAAGAGGACAGTCACTCTCACCTCACCTCTTGGGTTCAGCTCTTTTGTCCATGTTTGAACCAAGGCTGTAATGAGGTCAGGAGCTGAGTGGCCCTGGCGAAACCCAAACTGAGCATCACTGAGCAGGTTATTGCTAAGCAAGTGCCGCTTGATGGCACTGTTGATGATACCTTCCATCACTTTACTGATGATTGAGAGTAGGCTGATGGGGCGGTAATTGGCCAGGTTGGACTTGTCCTGCTTTTTGTGTACAGGACATACCTGGGCAATTTTCCACATTGCAGGGTAGATGCCAGTGTTGTAGCTGTACTGGAACAGCTTGGCTAGGGGCGCAGCAAGTTCTGGAGCACAGGTCTTCAGTACTATTGCCGGAATATTGTCAGGGCCCATAGCTTTTGCAGTATCCAGTGCCTTCAGTCGTTTCTTGATATCACGTGGAGTGAATCGAATTGGCTGAAGTCTGGCATCTGGGGATGCTGGGGACTAATCAGTGATGCTGGGGACTTCAGGAGGAGGCCGAGATGGATCATCTACTCGGCACTTCTGGCTGAAGATTGTTGCAAATGCTTCAGCCTTATCTTTCGCACTCATGTGCTGGGCTCCCCCATCATTGAGGATGGGGATATTTGTGGAGCCACCTCCTCCAGTTAGTTGTTTAATTGTCACCACCATTCACGGCTGGATGTGGCAGGACTGCAGAGCTTAGATCTGATCCGTTGGTTATGGGATCGCTTAGCTCTGTCTATCGCATGCTGCTTACACAGTTTGGCACGCAGATAGTCCTGTGTTGTAGTTTCACCAGGTTGACACCTCATTTTGAGGTATGCCTGGTGCTGCTCCTGGCATGCCCTCCTGCACTCTTCATTGAAGCAGGGTTGGTCTCCTGGCTTGATGGTAATGGTAGAGTGGGGGATATGCCGGGCCATGAGGTTACAGATTGTGTTTGAGTACAATTCTGCTGCTGCTGATGGCCCACAGCGCCTCATGGATGCCCAGTTTTGCATTGCTAGATCTGTTCGAAATCTATCCCATTTAGCACGGTGCTAGTGCCACACAACACGACGGACGGTATGCTCAATGTGAAGGCGGGACTTCATCTCCACAAGGACTGTGCAGTGGTCACTCCTACCAATACTGTCATGGACAGAAGCATCTGCAGCAGGCAGATTGGTGAGGACGAGGTCAAGTATGTTTTCACTCGTGTTGGTTCCCCCACCACCTGCCGCAGACCCAGTCTAGCAGCTATGTCCTTTAGGACTCGGCCAGCTCGGTCAGTAGTGGTGCTACCGAGCCACTCTTGGTGATGGACATTGAAGTCCCCCACCCAGAGTACATTTTGTGCCCTTGCCACCCTCAGTGCTTCCTCCAAGTGGTGTTCAACATGGTGGAGTACTGAGTCATCAGCTGAGGGAGGGCAGTAGGTGGTAATCAGTAGGAGGTTACCTTGCCCATGTTTGACCTGATGCCATGAGACGTCATGGGGTCCGGAGTCGATGTTGTGGACTCCCAGGGAAAATCCCTCCCTACTGTATACCACTGTCCCGCCACCTCTGGTGGGTCTGTCCTGCCGGTGGACAGGACATACCCGGGGATGATGATGGCAGTGTCTGGGACATTGTCTGTAAGGTATGATTCCGTGAGTATGACTATGTCAGGCTGTTGCTTGACTAGTCTGTGGGACATCTCTCCCAACTTTGGCACAAGCCCCCAGATGTTAGTGAGGAGGACTTTGCAGGGTCGACAGGGCTGGGTTTGCCGTTGCCGTTTATGGTGCCTAGGTCGATGCCAGGTGGTCCGTCCGGTTTCATTCCTTTTTAATGACTTCGTAGCGGTTGGGTACAACTGAGTCGCTTGCTAGGCCATTTCAGAGGGCATGTGGGTCTGGAGTCACATGTAGGCCAGACCAGGTAAGAACAGCAGATTTCCTTCCCTAGAGGACATTAGTGAACCAGATGGGTTTTTACAACAATCGACAATGGTTTCATGGCCATCATTAGACTAGCTTTTAATTCCAGATTAATTGAATTCAAATTCCACCTTCTGCTGTGGTGGGATTCGAACCCATGTCCCCAGAGAAATACCCTGGGTCTCTGGGTTACTAGTCCAGTGATAATACCACTACGCCACCGCCTACCCATGTGACAAAATCCAGGCTTGGGCTGATAAGTAGCAAGTAACATTCACATCACACAAGTGCCAGGCAATGACCATCTCCAACAAGAGAGAATCTAACCATCTCCCCTTGACATTCAACAGCATTACCATCGCTGAATCCCCCACTATCAACATCCTAGGGGCTACCATTGATCAGAAACTGAGCTGGAGTAGCCATATAAATACCGTGGCTACAAGAGCAGGTGAGAGGCTAGGAATCCTGAGGCGAGTAACTCACCTCCTGACTCCCCAAAGCCTGTCCACCATCTACAAGGCACAAGTCAGGAGTGTGATGGAATACTCTCCACTTGCCTGGATGGGTGCAGTTCCAACAACACTCAAGAAGCTCGACACCACCCAGGACAAAGCAGCCTGCTTGATTGGCACCCCATCTACAAACATTCACTCCCTCCACCATTGACGCACAGTGGCAGCAGTGTGTACCATCTACAAGATGCACTGCAGCAATGCACCAAGGCTCCTTAGACAGCACCTTCCAAACCCGTAACCTCTACCAACTAGAAGGACAAGGGCAGCAAATACATGGGAACACCACCACCTGCAAGTTCCCCTCCAAGTCACACACCATCCTGACTTGGAACTCTTTCACCGTTCCTTCACTGCCGCTGGGTCAAAATCCTGGAACTCCCTTCCTATCGGCACTGTGGGTATACCTACCTCAAATGGACTGCGGCGGTTCATGAAGGCAGCTCACCACCACCTTCTCAAGAGCAACTAGGGATGGGCAATAAATGCTGGCCTGGCCAGCGTCGCCCACATCCCATGAATGAATAAAAAAAAATATTTGATTGGCTGTCTGTACGTAAAGTGGATAAAGCACCAGGACTGGATGAGATGCATCCAAGGATACTGAGGGAAGTGAGGGTGGAAATTGCAGAGGCACTGGCCATAATTTTTCAGTCTTTGTTCGACTCGGGGTAATGCCAGAGGACTGGAGAATTGCAAACATTACACCTTGTTCAAAAAAGGATGTAAAGATAAGCCCGGCAACTACAGGTCGGTCAGTTTATCTTCGATGGTGAGGAAACTTCTGGAAAGAATAATCCGGGACACAATTAATAGTCACATGGACAAATTTGGGTTAATTGAAGAGATCCAGCATGGATTTTGTAATATCACGTTTAACTAACTTGCTGGAGTTTTTTGAAGAGGTAACAGAGAGGGTTGACGAGGGCAATGCAGTTGATGTGGTGTACATAGATTTTGAAAAGGCATTTGATACAGTGCCACACAACAAACTTGTGAGCAAAGTTATAGCTCATGGAATAAAAGGGACAGTAGCAACATGGATACGGAATTGGCTGAGTGACCGGAAACAAAGAGTAGTGGTTAATGGATGTTTTTGGGCTGGAGGAAGGTTTGAAGTGGAGTTCCCCAGGGGTCAGTGTTGGGACCCTTGCTTTTCCTGATATATATTAATAACCTAGACCTTGGTGTATAGGGCACAATTTCAAAGTTTGCAGATGAATTGAAACTTGGAAGCATTATAAACTGTGAAGAAAATAGTGTAAAACTCCAAAAGGACATCGACAAGTTGGTGGAATGGGCGGATGGGTAGCAGATGAAGTTCAATGCAGAGAAATCTGAAGTGATTCATTTTGTTCGGAAGAACATGGAGAGACAATATAAAATAAAGGGTATAATTCTAAAGTGGATGCAGGAGCAGAGGGACCTGGGTGAATATGAACAAAGAACAGTACAGCACAGGAACAGGCCATTCGGCCCTCCAAGCCTGCGCCGATCTTGATGCCTGCCTAAACTAACACTTTCTGCACTTCCGGGGCTCATATCCCTCTATTCCCTTCCTATTCATGTATTTGTCAAGACGTCTCTTCAACGTCACTATCGTATCGGCTTCCACCACCTCCCCTGGCAGCAATGTCCAGGCACTCACCACCCTCTGTGTAAAAAACTTGCCTTGCACATCCCCTCTAAACTTTGCCCCTCACATCTTAAACCTATGTCCCCTAGTAACTGACTCTTCCACCCTGGGAAAAAGCTTCTGACTATCCACTCTGTCCATGCCCCTCATAACTTTATAAAACTCTATCATGTCGCCCCTCCACCTCCATCGTTCCAGTGAAAACAATCTGAGTTTTTCCAACCTCTCCTCATAGCTAATGCCCTCCAGACCGGGCAACATCCTGGTAAACCTCCTCTGTACCCTCTCCAAAGCCTCCACGTCCTTCTGGTAGTGTGGCGACCAGAATTGCACGCAATATTCTAAGTGTGGCCTAACTAAGGTTCTGTACAGCTGCAACATGACTTGCCAATTTTTATACTCTATGCCCCGACCGATGAAGGCAAGCATGCCGTATGCCTTCTTGACTACCTTATCCACCTGCGTTGCCAGGAATGTAGCAGGACAGGTTGAGAGAGCAGTTAATAAAGCATACAGTGTCCTGGGCTTTATTATTAGGGGCATAGAGTACAAGAGCCGTTGAACTTGTATAAGAAACTAGTTCGGCCTCAGCTCTGGAGTATTGCATCCAGTTCTGGGTGCCGCACTTTAGGAAAGATGTGAGGGTATTGGAGAGAGTACAGAAAAGATTCTCGAGAATGGTTCCAGGGATGAGGAACTTCAATTATGAAGATAGATTGGAGAAGTTAAGACTGTTTTCCCTGAAGAGAAGGCTGAGAGGTGATTTGATAGAGGTATTCAAAATCATGAGGGGTCTGGACAGAGTAGATAGAGAGAAACTGTTCCCACTTATAGAGAGATACAGCACTGAAACAGGCCCTTTGGCCCACCGAGTCTGTGCTGACCAACAACCACCCATTTATACTAATCCTACATTAATCCCATATTCCCTACCACATCCCCACCATTCTCCTACCACCTACCTACACTAAGGGCAATTTATAATGGCCAATTTACCTATCAACCTGCAAGTCTTTGGCTGTGGGAGGAAACCAGAGCACCCGGCAGAAACCCACGTGGTCACAGGGAGAACTTGCAAACTCCACACATGCAGTACCCAGAACCAAACCCAGGTCGGTGGAGCTGTGAGGCTGCAGTGCTAACCACTACATCACTGTGCCGCCCCATAAAAGGATCAAGAATGAGAGGGCACAGATTTAAAGTAATTGGTAAAAGAAGCAAAAGTGACATGAGGAAAACTTTTTCACGCAGCGATTGTTAAAGTCTGGAATGCGCTGCCTGAGAGTGTGTGGAGGCGGGTTCAATTGAAGCATTCAAAAGGGGATTACACAGTTATATGAAAAGGCAGAAAATGCAGGGTTACAGGGAGAAGGCAGGGGAATGGAACTGAGTGAAATACTCTTTCGGAGAGCTGGTGCAGACACAATGGGCTGAATGGCCTCCCGCTGCACTGTACCAATTTTGTGATTCACCTGTGAGATGTGGGTGTGAAGCCTGCAGCAGTGCTATGTGTGTGAGGGTGTAGAGAAGCATACGAATGTTAGGTACGAGTCTTGATTGGTAGAGATTGTTGGTAAATAAGTGAAGGGGTGAGGTGATTTGAGCAGTGGCTGAGGCTACTGGCACAGTCGGTAGGATATGGCATTGAAATATACATTCATTAACCCTAACCACTCATGTGAGGTCATTGAACTTCTTTCAGCACTGCGTGTAGGTCCTCAGGGCTTGACTCCTGGCATTGATTGACAAGGCTATCTGCTCAAACTGCCTTTTGAGCCTGTGTCTGGAGAGTCTTCTGGCCCCCTGGAGATACAGGACATCTCCTCCCCAGTGACCTCCAGTGCAACGCCTGAAAACCTTGAAGGCCTCTCTCTCCCATATTGTGCCATTCTTCACTGTTTCCCAAGTCAGATTCACTTCCTGTCCAACTGTCAACATCTGCTTCAGCCATAATGCGCCTCCCCTTTAAGAGATGCAAGCTAGCTTTAAACAGTGCAGGCTCGCTTTAACTAGTGCATACAATTTTGGGCCTCTTGCTGATGCATGCAGAAATCATTCAAATGAGCAGGCAGTACAAAGTTGGCATGCTGCCTGCATTGCTATCAACGGGGATAGGTTCATCGTGAATTGCGATCTTCGCACCCATTTTCGAGGGCCATCCAATTTATCCCCCAACTACTCTAACTTTGTACTTTCATATTCAATGAACAAAATAGAATGACCTCAAAGGTAAAGCGTCTAATAGACAAAGTGCTCACACAAATTCACTATAAGAGTGTCAATTGGCCAATAAATGCTGGACTTGCCAACAATGCCCACATCTTGTGATTTATTTTTTAAATGCACTGTACCTTTCCAAGTCAGGATGGTTTTTGACTTGGAGAGAAACTTGCAGGTGGTGGTGTTCCCATGCATCTGCTGCACTTGTTCTTCTATGTGGTAGAGATTGTAGGTTTGGAAGGTGCTGTTGAAGGAGCCTTGGTGAACTGCTGTAGTGCATCTTGTAGATGGTACACACTGCAGCCATGCTGTACCGATGGTGGAGGGAGTGAATGTTTAAGGTAGTGGATGGGGTGCCAATCAAGCAGGCTGTTTTGTCTGGTATGGTACCAAGCCTCTCGAGTGTTGTTAGAGCTGCAATCATCCAGGCAAGCGGAGAGTATTCCATCACACTCCCCTAGCGGATTGTGGAAAGGCTTTGAGAAGTGAGGAAATGAGTTACACGCCGCAGAATTCTCAAGCTCTGACCTGCTCTTGTAGCTACAATATTTATGTGGCTTGTTCCGTTAATCCTCCGGTCAATGGTGACCCTCTGGGTGATGCTGGTGGGAGATTCAGCGATGGTAATGCTGTTGAACATCAAGGGGAAATGGTTAGATTCTCTCTTTTTGGAGATGGTTATTGCCTGGCACTTGTGTGGCATGAATATTACTTGCCACTTATTGTGGAAGTGAGCAGAAAGGCATGGCACTATGCTTAATGGGAAATATAGCCAAGTTAGGAATAGTAGCTTTGCTGAGCTTTGATTTGAAGTGGCAGACACCACAATGAAATAGTTAAAAGTAAAGGCAGAGCGTGTGAGACTGTAAAGACTAGCCGACACTGGTAATTGCAAGGACATCTGTTCTTTATGGCCTGATTGTGTGATTCCCTGTGGTTTGGAACAAATGGACTCCTGTGAATCAAATGATGTCCATCCCTGTGTGAGTGATAAGGAGTGCTAGGCCCCTCATCTTCGTGAGCTGCCACTACTTGTAGCTGCAGACTGCACGAAACACTCAGGAATGTACACCTAATAGAGATAGCAGGATGCGCCGCAATTACTTGTCACAAGGTAGAGACAGAACTCATGATCCATGTAGGGAGTGAGACCAGAATGGTTATTGATGATTCCTATGCTTTTGCTAATTAGCTTGCTTGTCCGCTTTGTTTTATCTTGCTGGTACAAAACAATATTTTATTAGTAACAAGTATGTATTGAGAATGGAGTGTATTGTAACCTCAGTAACAGATGTACTGCATGTCACCACGTGGGTGAAGTCGAATTGTACCGTACTGATTGGTTAAACAAGGAGGTGTAGCATGAATCTTAATGTATAAACAGTAGTACCTTTATCACAAACTTCACTTACTCTGGTGGACCAGACAGACTCTGGGGTGGAGTCAGTGTCGTTGCATTAGAGTAAGTCAGCCGGCTAAATGCGCAAATAAAGTAATTGATTTTACCTACACATCCGACTCGGTATATTTACTGAACCAGACTGAAGGCAAAAAGAACTCAGATTTACATTTTGGTGTCAGAAGTGGGATCTCAACAGACGACCGCCGATCATCAGCGAAATCAGAATCAGACTAGTCTTGGACGGAGAGAGAGGAAATGGGCCCCCGATGTGAGTAGTTGATATATGACCATGTCGGTTTTCCTCTGTCCCGTAGTCCGATAAAAGTTTGATCACTCGCTGATGGTCAGGTAAGATTGTCTGCTCGAGATCAACGATCAGTCTGGCGGATTAGAAAGACAAGGGTCAGTCGATGTAGGTACGACTGAGGTCGTTTTAGAATGACTGAGTTTAAAATTTACATTTATTTTTTTGGGGCGGCGACCCTGTGATTTAAGTTTATTTTTTTGGGGCGGCAACCCTGTGATTTAAGTTTATTTTTTTGGGGCGGCAACCCTGAGGTAAAAGTTATTTTTTGGGGAACTGAGGTTTTATTTTTAAGGTTCAAATAAGATAAATTGTGAGTAACTGTTTAGATAATACAAGTGATCCATCCTGTCCATTACCAGTACTGTGTGATAAATATTCGGATAAAGGGAAAGACTTCAGACAATTATCGGCAGCCTTAAATAAGAAATTAGGAGACCAATGGCCCTTAGGGGGGACAAAAGATTTGGAAGTGACTAAAAAAAAAACCCAAGAAAAAAAATCTGGAAATAAAATAAAGGCAATAGGGCCAAAGAATTAATTGGATTATGGAGACAATATTGTCAGGAGAAAAAAAATAGAATCCTCCTATCTATTGGCAAGAAAACGCCCTTAAATTAGGAATACCGATTAGTGAAGGGGGAAACCAAAAGACTCTAAAAATTCTGTTGATCGCAACATTAACTGCGCCTGTTCGTCTCCTTGTGTGTGGTTCATCTTTTGTTTGTGTCTATTTGTTTTCTTGTGTCTTGTTCGTTTTCTTTTGTTTTAATGGTGCTTGATTCATAGAAAAGAACTAGGGTTTGAGAAAGTAGAAGGAAGAATGGGCTTGATGGCTTGTAAAGAAGAAGGGTTGCCCCCGGGGACAAGTAAACCATGTCCTCTGGAGAAAGGCGACCCACGTCCGTTTGCCCACTCGAGAAAGACGCAGAAGCGCCACGGTAAAATATGTGTTTTTAAAGATAGGTATGTTTTAGAGTAAAAGCAAGTTGCTGTGTCTTTGATTTGAATGTGAGAATGTTGGAAGCTTCCGCGATGGAATTGAATGTCTGGGATGTACAGCTTGTGTTCTGTAAAACTGACTGTCGTTAACTCTTTGTTGTCTGGCCTTAATGATGAGAGAATGAGTCTGTTACTTTTTTTATTTTTACAAGTGTATATTTTGTGGGAACCTTGAGTCATGTTTTGGTTGTGAATTAGTTGAACCTGTGTGTGTTCCTTGACATTGGGACAGGGAATTTTGAAAGAGATTTGGTATTTTGAATTCATAACCCATTACAGAAATCAAGTTTCGAAGTTGTTTGGAATTGAATGTGTGTAAAGTGATTGTTGAGTGTGTTCATTTCGATTTAGTGTTGTGCACCCAGGAATGGGATATAAAATTGAATTATATTTTAAGTTAAAATTTTATTTTGATTTTAAAAGCTGGTTTTGCAACTGTGAAAAGGCAAGGAACAATTTTGTAAGAGATAAGCTTCAGCCTTGAAGGTCTGAAGATGTTTGGCAGAAATCCAATTTGAAGTTTACCACTCCTGCTTTAATTGGAGTTCCAGTTTAAAATCTGTTCTAATTTTTTTGGAGTTTAAATTAAAGACATGTTTTACTGACTGTTTTAAGTAGCAAATGTCAGGAATTGGATATTGGTTTAAGGGAGAGAAGGATAAACAAAGGAGATATAGGAAAGATTCTGTCTGTTTAAAGTTTGTTTAAGAAGCTGGTGTTAAATATTTTGTGTTAAGAATGTTAAATAACTTTTTCTTTAGTTTTTGGTTTTATTACAGTCATTTGAAAAGGCACCTGAAGAAAGAACAAGAAAAATGACGTAATTTACCTATCTTTTAAAATAAGCACGTGCTATTCTGTTCTGTGTGTAGTTAATAAATAGTATAAGTTAATAAGTCTGAATTGAATTAATACTATTAAGGTTAATTGACCTGTTAAGTTGAAGAACTGGAAATTTCATTTGTTGCCACAATGAACTTTCAAGTTTATTATGTCATGTTTTGGAGGAGTCTTCAGTTCTGGACAGAGGACTCACTCATATAACATTGGCAGTTTTGATTTTTAAATATTGATTGCAGTGAATTGGAATTTGGAGTCATCTTTGTTAAAAAAAAAAATAATCCTTGGATTAGAAACCTCTTATAAAAGATGCAAAAAAATAAGTTTGGAAACAATTGGAGTTTAATCTAAAATGCTGTCTTTCCTGATGGAGATGGTTTCCTTTGAAGTTGATAATGTTACTAAAGATTTTGTTGTTTGAAAATCCTAAGGATAAAAAAAACATTTAAAAAGGAGTTTAGTTCTTTTCCATTAAAAAAAAAGGGTTACGTAAAGCGACGCAGCGGAGAATGCTTTGCTCCGCCCCCTTGGAGACAAGCAAGAAATTAACCCTGCTGCAACCATCCTTATCAATGAGACAAAGTGCTTGAGAAGGAGAGATAGTTGCAAGCACTTCTGTCTTTAACGTACAAAAAGTACAACCAAGTCTGGGCATAAGAAATTGGAATCAATAAACAAAATTTAATTGATATGAGTAGTTATTTAAAGTATTCAAAGGGAAATTTACTGTTATTTGAATTTGGAATAATCTGAGATGTCAAAAATCCAGTTTAATTTGGCAAGTTATTTAAGGAATTAAAATGTCATTTAAGGTAAAAAAAAACATAAACAATATACACTAATGTCTGGAATCAAATGGAAATGTTTGATTTCTGTTTTAAGGAATTATTAATATTAGTTGTAAAGGTTCTCCAGGGCTCAAAATGAAATAGAATTATAATTAATGGGAATTGGCAATCAGATCTGGCTGATGCAAGCGCTAATAAAGGAATTCTGGGGATAAACAAATAGTGAAATAAACAGCTAATTTCCAAGAAGCCTCGAATTTTCCAGTGACAGTCAGGAAAGTGTAGATAAGACTAGCAATTGATAGTTTTCTCTTGGAGATATGAGTTTTTAAAGAGAGCTACATTTGAAAGTCTGGCCATAACCTGAGACATCAGGACCCTGCAGGGGGAGGTAAGCAAAGATCTCAGATAGACACCACCAGCGCCCCCCCTTTTCCTCACCGCTGATATTTGATCTTTTGATAACATCACCTGAGAGTTCAGAATATGTGGCATGACAGTGGAATACCAGTGCAAATGTGCAGATGTAATTTGTTATTTGGAAAGTAACGGAAGCATTTGTGGCATTTTCAACTTCAAAGGCGAGCAACCCTAAGGATACCAAAAGGATTGAAAAAAATAGATTAAAATGGAGTGTGGTTTTTTTCCGATCAGAGAAGAAAAAGGTTTTGTAAAGTGACGCAGCTGAGACGATTTTGCTCCACCCCTTGAAAAAAAACCTCCCGCTGCAGCTGCCACACAATTTTGCATTGCTGAGAGTAAAATTTATACATATTGGACATTGTTAAATTTTAAATTTCTAAATTGACAGATAGAATTGGACAAATTAACCCATTGGGCTCAGGGGCAGAGCCACAGTGAATTCTTTGTGGGTTTTTTTTAAGCAGGTGACGGCAGGCCATGTGAGAATTGATCCAACAGCAAGAGATCCAGCAGCTTTGAGAATTTAAGACCTTAATTGCAGACATCAAATATCACAGCATCTTTATCAATGAGACAATTTTCAGCATCTGCAGTATTTTGCTTTTATTTTAGTGGACAATTTAATCTACCAGGTGTGTCAGATTTTGACAGCAAAGGCCCTCAAGGGACCTTTTATGTCAAAATCATTGGGGGGGTGTACAAGGGAAGGAGCCAACAATCAAACCAGCATTCAAAATTTATCAAACGGACAGCAAGCTCCAATCACCACGATTACCCCCACATTTTAATTACTAACGAGTAAGGTTACGACCCAACAGCCACAAGTGACTGGTCTCCCTTGCCCGGCCTTGACTACAGGACCAGAAAATGGACTTGCGATAATAAAGCTAATAAAATTGTATATGATAATATAAAACTTGAGTTGGTACCGGTAATATTGAATATCTCAGATATCCAGCTACCTGGCTGGTGCCCTAAGACCCGAGAGTTGTACAAGGTATTACTGTAACAATTGCTGAGACAGGAATTTGGTAATGAGGGAATAATAAAGGGAAAGAGACATAAACATAGTTTAGTGAATGACGCAGCCACAGTCCTTAATAAGGGAACTTCAATTGTCAATACTATAGATTTGGAAAATGTGGACCAGAATGTGAGAACTCTTAGTCAGCTAGTAAAGGATATTTTGAAAAAGGAACAAAAAGGACAAAGTGGTGTAGCTAAAGTAGGAAAGGACTTGATGAATACGGTGACAGGAAGGGTGATGAGACTGCCAAGGTATGACGTAGCAGGTATTGAGGAAATAGGACCCGCAAGAGAAAGGGTTAAAGATTTGTGAAGGAGCTGTGCAGACAACTGCACAAGGTGAGGCAGGAGGTTCTATAGAAACATGATAGAGGAACAGACAAAGGTGCCTGTTGTGGGAGACAAAGTAATGGTAAAGGGAAGGGCCGATAGAAATACATGGTGCCAACTGAAAAAAATATAATCAAGGGAATAATGGAAGTATTGATAGGCATTTGGATTATTATTAGATGGGTTACTAACTGGGCAAGGATTGTGGGGAACGAAACCCGAGCACAACGGGACCATATAGATAATTTCAAAAGAGTAGAGATGATAAGAATATAAATTAACTCCTGGATTCCCCAGGACATGTTCGGTCCCCACAGGTAGACATGTGTCCCTCATCGGGGGATACTCACAACATGGACAAGTACTAACACCTGGTGACCACCAGGGCAGTGTGTTTAAATTACAGATATAACCACTAGTGGCGAATGGGAAAGAACCGGACTGCAGTGGCTGTGGGGCCTGAAGAACAAAGACCCGGTAATGGATGCACAACGGATTAATGAAAGGAATATTAATATGGACTATATGAACTACGGGGCATTGCACAACATGTTGGATGGGAAGTGTGTACGGTGTTCCACAGGTGACCGTGCTAACTGCGTGACCAGACAGAAAGGGGAAGGGGTAACTGAGAGCTGTGTCTTTGGAATTATTTGTGCCCCTCCCATTGGGCAACAGATGATAAGGAAAGTTGAAAGGAACATGGATGTGTGCGGGTACATCGAGCCCAGGGGAGGCGTTGTATGATAATGTTAAACATGAGATTGTGCCTGTCCTGGTCAATATCTCAGGGATGCAAATGCCGGGATATTGTACGGAACAGGCAAGAAATATGTATAGTGTATTAAGTAAGATTGTAATGCAGCAGGCTGCCAATGCCATGGGTGCCGTCAGATTTCGAGGTCAGAATCAACTTTATAGGACAAGGAGAGGGATAGTTAATGACGTTGCTACCGGATTCAATACCGGTGCCTCCATAGTAAAATACAGTTAATACTGGCCACAATATGGGGCATACTAGCTTGCCGTTCATACAGGCGATATGTGCAGCGAAGGAGGATGAAAACCAGAGCAAAGGCAAGGGAGACAGTTTGTCTATCTAGAAATATTATTTTAGTAACCAGTAACATATAATATTAGTGAACAGTGACCTTTCAAATAATGAGAGTGTTTGTAGTACATACAGTTCGTGAATGTTAGAACAAATTCGAGAAAATTCGAGGCAAATTGATGCAAGACAGGTGCCAGTTTGGATCAATGACACCCAGTTGGAATACTTAACTAGTCACACAAATGATAAAATTACCAGGTGCCAAATCAGAAAATTTAAAGTATGGAAAGATCAGGAATGTGTAAATACAGGATCTATGAGTATTGGAGTAGTGTTGGGAATACCTGTAATTCTGAGAGATAAGTTAGGGATGCAATTATACAAAGTAGAAAATACAGGAGTGATAAGGGGAAAAGATTACATAAAATACAATGATATTTTACCCTATGTTATGGAAATTGGAAAAGAGGTAATTAGAACAACATTGTCCATTGTCTGAGTGTAGTCTGGAAAACCAGGTGGTCATACGTCCTCATCCTAAATATAAAACGGCAGAATCAAAAGGTGGATTAAATGCCACTGTAAATTGCACCATGAAGACTAGGAAAGCATTGTCAGAGCTAACCCATGTGGCCTATATGGGAAAGGGGAGATATCGCTTAACCACCACAGCGAAGGAGTACCAGTATGGACATAAACGGACTTGTCTGGTGAGCAACAGTACATTTTGGTTCAACCCACAAATACCAACCCGAGTAGGGAAGATGGAGTTGGTACAGATACATAAGCAAAAGACAGAAACAATAACTGTGACAGAAAGTATTAAGGAGGATTTGACTATTCAGCCATTGCCCACACGCTTGGGTAAGGAGAGACAGCAGCTAGAAGTCATTGCTGTAGTGTACTACAATTTGGAACAACAGTCGAAGATGCAACAAGATGAGATTGACGAGATAAATGATTCTACCTGGCAGGAGGACTTATGGAACTGGGGGTCAGACGTGCAGATACACCCCTGGTTTAGAATTATCTCCCATGTCCTGATAGTGGTTTTGGGTATCATGGTGTTATATGTGAGCTACTTAATTTGGCAACTTTAGAAATTAATTAGGCGATGTAAGAGGATGTATGAACACAGGTTGGACAGCTACCCGAAAAAGCAATTAGTGTTCGAACTTGCTCTGTAAAAGGAGGGACAATTAGTTATGCCATAAAAGGGTAAATGTATAACCTATTCATATATTGTTAAAATGAATTAGTGAATGATCAGTATACTCTAAGAATGAAATTGCAACTGTATTATGTTCGCACAATTGATTGATTATGTAATAGTGATGTTTAAATTGTGCTTTCTTCAATATTACACTGCTTATGCTTTGCAAATAAAATTGTAATTGTACAAGTGTATCACCTTTTATTTTGTAAGCAGATAGTTGAAGCCCCTGCAAAACTTATGCCTTTACAGTGTTACCGCAGGCCCCTCTTATGGCACAAGCAGGCAACGTATTGAGTGCGACCCCTCTGGGTGTTGAAGGCTGTTTCTAGACAAATAGAGACCATTAAAGGCACCTAGGTGGGATCAAGGGAATGATTTTTAAAAATGTTTTGAAGAATCAAAGGGGGGACTGTGAGAACAGAATTTAGATTTTAGAATTTTTAAGAACAGAATTACATGGGAACATTTAAGATGAAACAATTAATCAATCATGTATTGCTAACAAGCTAGCTTCAGTGCTGCAGGGAGGGACAGCTTATCAGAAATGACTTCATAACTTCAGGGCTGCAGAGGCAACTTGGCCTTGCAGCTGGTACAGCGAGAGAGAGAGAGAGAGAGAGACATTGTACTTCAACAGCACTCTTCTTATCACTCAGACATGACAATCCTAGGGAACAGTTAGAATGAAAAACATACTGACCAGGCTAATACACGCCCCCTTGTTAGAGGGTGGCTCAGCCTACCCTTCTGATTCAGCAGTTGCTGAGTTTTTTCTTTTATATTTGCTTTTATATTATACTGTTATATTATTTGAGTAAATAGATCCATATAATCCTAGTGAATATATATAATCATATATAAGTTGATCAGTAGAGAGAAGGTTATCATAGAATGATAAAAGGGGGGAATGTGGAAGTGAGCAGAAAGGCATGGCACTATGCTTAATGGAAAATATAGCCAAGTTAGGAATAGTAGCTTTGCTGAGCTTTGATTTTAAGCGGCAGAAACCACAATGAAATAGTTAAAAGTAAAGGCAGAGCGTGTGAGACTGTAAAGACTAGCCGACACTGGTAATTGCAAGGACATCTGTTCTTTATGGCCTGATTGTGTGACTCCCTGTGGTTTGGAACAAATGGACTCCTGTGAATCAAATGATGTCCATCCCTGTGTGCGTGATAAGGAGTGCTAGGCTCCTCTTATCTTCGTGAGCTGCCACTACTTGTAGCTGCAGACTGCACGAAACACTCAGGAATGTACACCTAATAGAGATAGCAGGATGCGCCGCAATTAGAGACAGAACTCATGATCCATGTAGGGAGTGAGACCAGAATGGTTATTGATGATTCCTATGCTTTTGCTAATTAGCTTGCTTGTCCGCTTTGTTTTATCTTGCTGGTACAAAACAATATTTTATTAGTAACAAGTATGTATTGAGAATGGAGTGTATTGTAACCTCAGTAACAGATGTACTGCATGTCACCACGTGGGTGAAGTCGAATTGTACCGCACTGATTGGTTAAACAAGGAGGTGTAGCATGAATCTTAATGTATAAACAGTAGTACCTGTATCATAAACTTCACTTACTCTGGTGGACCAGACAGACTCTGGGGTGGAGTCAGTGTCGTTGCATTAGAGTAAGTCAGCCGGCTAAATGCACAAATAAAGTAATTGATTTTACCTACACATCCGACTTGGTATATTTACTGAACCAGACTGAAGGCAAAAAGAACTCAGATTTATACAGCCCAAGCCTGAATGTTGTCCCAGTCTTGCTGCATGCAGGCATATACTGCTTCATTATCTGAGGAGTTAGAAATAGGATTGAACACTGTGCAATCATCAGCAAATATCCTCACTTCTGACCTTAAGATGGAGGAAGAGTAATTGATGAAGCAGCTGAAGATGGTTGGGCCTAAGACACTACCCTGAGGAACACTGGCAGCAATGTCCTGGGGCTGAGATGATTGGCCTCCAACAAACACAACCATCTTCCTTTGTGCTAGGTATGACTTTAGCCATTGGAGCATTTTCCCCTGAATCCATTGACCTCAGTTTTACTGGGGCTCCTTGGCGCCACACTCTGTCAAATACTGACTCGATGTCCAGGCAGTCACTCTCACCTCATCTCTTGAATTCAGATCTTTTACCCATGTTTGGACTGAAGCTGTAATGAGGATTCGAACCAAGTAGTCCTTGCAGAACCCAAACTGACCATTGATGAACAGGTTATTGGTGATCCTTCCATCACTTTACTGATGATTGAAAGTGGACTGATGGGACGATAATTGGTCAGATTGGATTTATCTTTTTGCAGACAGGACACACCTGGGCAACTTTCTACTTTGGCAAATGCTAGTGTTGTAGCTGTACTGGAACTGCTTGACTAAATGCGGCTAGTTCTGGAGTACAAGCCTTCAGAACTTAGGGATGTTGTCAGGGCCCCATAGCCTTTGCTGTATCCACTGCACTCAGCTGTTTCTTGATATCATGTGGAGTGAATTGAATTGGCTGAAGACTGGCATTTGTGATGGAGGAGGCCAAGATGGATCATCCACTTGCCACTTATAGTTGTGAACTCTTCAGCCTTGTTGGGGTCTGCCATTGTTGAAGATGGGAATGTTCATGGAGCCTCCTCCTCCTGTTAGTTGTTTAATTGTCCACCACTATTCATGACAGGATATGGTAAGTCAACTTTGATCTGATTTGTTGTTTGTGGGCTCGCTCCCACTGTTTAGCATGTATGTCATGCTGTGTTGTACATTCACCAGGTTGCCATCTCATTTCTGATGCACTTGGTGCTGCTTCTGCATGCTGTCCGACACGCCTCATTGAATCATGGTTGGTTGCACAGGTTGATGGTAATGGTAGAATGAGTGATATGTTGGGCAATGAGATTACAGATTGTGGTGGAATACAGTTCTGCTGCTGCTGATGGCCCACAGTGTCTCATGGATGCCTAGTTTTGAGTTGTTAGATCTGTCCTGAATCATTTAACTTGGTGATATTGCCACACAGCAGGTGTCCCACAGGTGAAGACAGGACTTCGACTCCACAAGGACTGTTCAGTAGTCACTCCTACCAAAACTGTGACAGCATCTGTGACAGGTCGATTAGTGAGGATGAGGCCAAGTAGGTTTTTCTCTCGTGTTGGTTCTCTCACCACTTGCTGCAACCCTACTCTGGCAGTTATGTCCTTCAGAACTCGGCTAGCTTGGTCAGTAGTGGTGTTACTGAGTCACTCTTGGTGATGAACATTGAAGTCCTCCACCCAGAGTACATTCAGTGCCTTTTTATGACAATCCAATAGCTTCATGGTCACCATTACTGATACTAACTTTTTATTCAAATTCACAAACTAAATATTGAAATTTGAGCTCACAATTATTATTCCAGGCCTCTGGATTACTAGTCCTGTAACATAACAATTCTGCTACCATACCCAATTCGAAACTTATAAGACATACTGTGAACTAGATATAATAATGAAGCTCCTGCAACAAGCAATTATCTCAAAATTGCAACCTATGAAGCAAAGCAGAACATTAAAAGCAAAAAGTGAAATTCAAAATAAAGCAAGTTCTAACAAGAATCTTTCTATTTTACATCTCCAGAATCAGTGAAACACACTCACTGAAATCATAGACAGTTGTGACAGCAATATATCTTACAAGAAAGAGATAAAAGTATAAGATATCCTCAGCAAATCCTCAGGACATACTCCAATAAAGTATATTAACAATGATTTTTAGAAAATTTGATGTATGCTACTTATAATTGGAAATACATGAATGCAACTTGGAATGCACTGCTTCAGTAGACCTGCTGTTACACTTCTGGGTCTTTTAAAATCTTTTTATCCTGCATTATTTCAGCTTTCCAATTTCAGATCATTCTCATGGGCTCATCCCAATTCCAAAACCATCATAGCATCTATCTTTGCCTTGAAATCTAGGGAATGTTTTGGTGATGTGCCCAGGTCAACACATATCGAATCCTCTTCAGCAATTGCAATTTAGTATTTAATTATCTTATGCCCTCATAAGAACTTTCATTCACCTGCAAAGTCAGTGAATCTCACAGAAGACTCTGTTTAAAGTTTCAAATATGAAGCAAGTTTATTAACTATACAATGAATTGTCATAACAATGATGTAAGGTATTTATAGTTTTAGCTATTTAATTGAGTGGACAAAATAACAAAATGATTGCAATTCTAAGGACTAATCCAATATGTTACAACTTGTTTATAAATACACACAATGGGCTGGATTCACTGCTATCCCTGTGGCATATTTGAAGCCGGGGAGAGCATTTAATCGGGATCCCGCCACCTTCCCGCTTCCACCCCGATTATGTCTGTGGCGGGATGGCCCGTGGACGGCCTTCCTGCCCTGCCACCAATTGAGGGCCTTAAGGGACAATTAATGTCCAGTGAAGGGTCTCATTTCACCACCGCTGGTAGTAACCCAGCGGCATGTGGGCCTGTGGCCATACAGGGAGCAAACAAGCAAACCCATGCAGGTTGCTTGCTGGCTTCTTGGGTGGTGTTCCCTCGATTGAAACCATTCAGTGCCTGATCGAGGGATCTGGCATCAGGAAGGGGGGACTTCCTAGAGCCATCCCCTGCCCCGCCGACCTCTTACCCACCCCCCCCCCACAACTCATGACCTCCACCCTGTAAAACCCCTCCCGCCATCACTCACCTGTGGCTGAGGTCCCACGACAGTACTAGGCCTCAGGTGGGTGCTTTACCAATAGCTGCCATCCCCTCCGCAGTGGCGCTGCTCAATAAAAGAGCTGCCGGCCTCTGACTGGCCGGTGGACCTTCCCGAAAAGAGGCGATGCGGAGCTCTGGCTGGTTCTTCAGACAGTGACCAAGACCCCTGTCGCCTAAATAAAATACCACCCATTATTTCTTTTATCTTCCAGGGATACCACTCTGTCTCCCCATGAGTCTTTCTAATTGCCAACTATCTTTTTTTAAGAGAACCTTTCAAAAGTTCCCAATTCAAACAAAACTGTCCTTGAAACATGCTAATGGGGACATCCTGGAATTTGTATAGCTGACTGCAGATTCAAAAAGGACAGCCAATCAAATACAAACTGATCCAATTCTGTAGTCTATATAGAACCATAGTAACAGGAGTAGACCATGTAGCCCCTCATGTCTATACACCATTCAATCAGCTCATAGGTGATCTGTACCTTAACTCCATCTGCCTGCCAAAATTGCTTACTACTCCAGGATTATCCTGGAATGCAAAGATAATCCTGACTTCTATTCACCACCAACTGTCTCCTTAAACCCCTCTCCCTTTCCCTCACCTCCAACAGCCAAGTGGCTTATGGACTTCTTTGCTACTGAGATTGAGACCATCTGTTCAACTGCCTCTGCCAAATCTATATCGCCTTGCCTACCACGCCAAACTTTTCCCATGATTCTCCCTTGCCCTAGCCCTGAACTTGCATCTTGCTCAAGTTTCTCTCTACCTCGCCTCATGCCATCTGTGAGCTCAACTTGTCCATGAGACCAGACCCATCTCATACTCTTTCAACCCTATTCGCACTAAACTGCTGACCACCTAATTTCCCCTCCTGGCCCCCATGCCAGCAAATATTGTAAATGGTTCCTTCTCAAGTCCTGTCCCCCTCCCTTTCAAACCATCATTTATCATCTCCTCCTCAAAATAACCACCATTGACCCCTCTGTTCTTGCAATATAACACCCATTGGACACGATGTCAGGTTTCCCATGTAGGCTAACAACACTCAGCTCTACCTCATCGCTACCAATCTCAACTCATCCACTGCCTATATGTTGTCAGATCGCTTGTCTGGCATCCAATATTGCATATATTGCAATTTCCTCCAAATAAACATTGGGAAGACCGAAGCCATTGTTTTCAGCCCCTGCCACCAATTACATTCCCGTTCCTGCCCACTGTCTGAGGCTGAACTAGACTATTCACAAACCCGTCATCCTATTTGACCCTGAGCTGAGATTCCAACTCCATATCTTCTCCATCACAAACAATACCTTCTTCCAACTCCAGAACATCACCCACCTCTGTCTCTGCATCAGCTTATCTGTTGTTGAAACCCATATCCATGCTTTTGTTACCTCCAGACTGGACAATTCCAATGCTTTCTTGGCTGACCCACCATCTTCCACCCTCCATAAACCTGAGCTCATCCAAAACTCTGCTGCCTGTATCAAAGTCCTGCTCACCCATGAACCTTGTGCTTATTAACTTAAATTGGCTTCCAGTCCTCCAAAGCTTTGATTTTGAAATTCTCATTTCGTGTTCAATTTCTTTCATGGCCTAGCCCCTCCCTATCTCTGGAACTTCCTCCAGTCCTTCAACCCTCCAAAGAACTTTACGTTCCTCCACTGTGACCTCTTGTGCAACCTCCACTGCATTTGCTCAATCATTGGCTGCTGTACCTTCATCTGCCTAAGCTCTGGAATTCTCTCCCAAAACCACTCTGCTTCTCTATCTCTCTCTCTCTCCTCCTTTAAGACCCTCCTTAGAACTTACCTCTTTGATCAAGGTTTTAGTAACCCATCCTAACATATCATTGCTTTGTCTGATATTGATCCTGTGAAGCACCTTAGGACATTTTCTTGTCTCTTAAAGGCGAGGTGTTTTCTGGCTGTAGCAGATGATAATTGTGAAAGAGTTTATGAGCCAAAGGAGTAGAAATGGTGCAACAGAGTAGAGAGCATGCCCCAAAGTTCTCTCCTGCAGCACTGGAGGACTTGGTGCAGTAGGTAGACAGGGCGGAAAGAGGTCCTCTTCCCTCAGGGCAGGAGGCCTCCGGGCAGACACTATGAAGGCAGTGGGAGAAGATAGCCGTCACAGTCAATGCCAGCAGTCTATCTCCGAGAACCTGGATGCAGTGCCGCCAAAAGTTCAATGACTTCACACAGGTCAAGGTCAGTGAATGCATCTTCACATGCCATATGTTCAAAAATTGAATCACTAGCCTCACATACTGCTCAATTCACCACACCCATCCACTCACCAGCAACCCCCCCAACTCACCTCCCAACAGTGTCAATCAAGCATGACTGAAACCCAACATTCATTACCTCACCTCCTTACACACTCAAAATGCTGTAAGCCTCACACCTATATCTCGGCTTGCATACACTGCCTAATATTTAACCTTGACAACCAAATCAGTGAAAAACACTCACAGACACAATTTCCACTCTCCTGCAGGTCAAGGTGGGTCATAATTGGAGGCAGCAGCACCTAACCAGTGGGGACAGGCATGGTTCATGCCCTGACTCCTGTGAAGGAGATGCACTGGCAATCGTTGGTACAGTCTCGACTGAAGCTGTGACCGGCAGTGGGGCTGAAACTATAGGGTATGTTCCTACCTAATCCACCTTCTCCATCCCACTTCCCCCTCATCCCACAATTAATTCTGATTTACTGCAGATGGTGTAAGCAGGCATCTCTTACTTTCCCTTGCTTCCCTCACACCAACCCTATTGCTATAGATACCAGTGCTCAAATGGGCTTTCAGCATCTCACAGCAGTCTACCGATTTATCCTCTAACAGATTACCATGTCAAGATGGTACTGTCCAAAGCCAGGCCTTCTAGGCCCAGAGCTGCTCAAAGTCATTCTGCAAGGCCATCAGCAGTCTCCCCACTGGAAGTCCTCAACCTTTCACCAGCCATGCTGCAGCCACCATGGTAGCACTGCATAGGAGCACTAGGACTGCCAAAGTCACCTGCAAAACAGGCACTAAGGGAATGCACAAAGGTGATTAGTTGACTTTTTTTATGGAATATTGAATGTTTTGTTGGGTAAAGTTGGTATGGAATTGTTGTTTTGTGGTGGCTTTTATTTTAACATTGTAGCCAAGCGGAAACTGTGATGGTCCATACCAGAGCAAGGTGTGGGACTGTTGTACAATGGGGATTTGGAATTGTGTTCACCGAAACTGTAGTCGAATGAAGCAATCACGGACAGCCCAGTTGGAATGGGGATGTGCTGGCTGCCTGCTCCCTTCCTTCTCCTCTTCCTCCTCATCCTGCTCATCCGGAGGTGCTTCCTATATCCCTGGTGGCAAGGACTGTGCCCTAATGATGACAAGGTGTTGAGGATACAGCAGATCACCATGAATAGGGCCACACACTTCAGCGAGTATTGTATGGCTCCTCCAGAGTGGTCCAAGCAGTGGAACCCTTGCTTCAGCACCCCAATGGTCTTCTCTATGATGTTTCATGTGGCAGCATGGCTCACATTATACGCCTGCTGGCCACCTGTGGTTGGCTTGCGAAGGAGAGTCATGAGCTATGTGTAAGTTGGACAGGCCTTGTCACCTAGCAACCTCCCTCTGGTTTGACATGTTGGCTAAAAGACTGAGGGAACAGCAGATTGACAACTGCCAGGATAGTGGGCATTCACCAGAATGATGCGTTGAACATGGTCGCACACCAACAGTATATTCAATGAATAGTGACCTTTGCAGTTGCATTACATCTCATCCACGAATAACCAGGTCTGTGCAGTCGAAGACACCCTGCAGAATGGGGAAGCCTGCCATCCTGGTAAACCAACGAGCACACTCCACCTGCTTTTCTCTGTTCAAAGAGAACACAGTGAAGTTCTATTTCCTGGTATAAAGAATGTCTACCACCTTTCTGATGCAACAATGGACAGCGAACTGGGACATGTTACATATGTCCCTGTTCCAACATGGAACGATCCAGATGCAAAGAAATTAAGGGCCATGGTCACCTTCACAGCCACTGGCAGTCCCTTCCTTTGTTTGCAATAAGTGGCAGAGTTCTGTGAGTACCTCCATTGTAAAGCGCAGACAGAGTACACACTGCTCCTCGCTTGGTGGAGGTAAGAGAAGTGCTCTGGAAGACCCTAGGTGGATAAGGCCTCCAGCTGAGAGCTCTTCTCCCCCTCCTCCTCCCACTCCGAGCAACTTGACATCTTCTGTGCTGCCTGTGCTCCATCTCCCTCTCATGTTGCAGCCCAAAGGGAATTGCAACAATAGCTTCCATGACTGGGAGCAAGTGGTTTCCCCCGAATCCTTGTAGTCACAACCAAGACCATTGCCACATTCCCTGCAGACATTACCAAAGTTAACCAACTCTTCAAAACATCAAACACTTCCACAAATCAAACAGAGTCAGTAGAGAGTAATCAGCAATTAACCTGTAAGTTGCTGATAATCCCTTTAATTAGCGCTGGTGGGGACTCCTTCCTGTTGCTGAATGCATGCTCAACTGCGCATGTTTAGAAGAGGGTGTTAGCTGGAGGGGCGAGATTGAAAATGGCAGTGCTGGCATCAGATCAGTATTGCATGCTGACCAATGTCACGATCTGGCTACTTCTGTTCGACACTTGTAATGCCTGCGCTAAAGGGATCACCAAGATGGAGTAAGGCGCATGTCACAGTGGGCTGGCTTTTACCAAACCCACAATGTCATGCTCCATGGCCGGGGCAGTGGCGGGGCGATGCCAGAAGATGTTTGCGGCAGAGGCCTGCCACAGAGCTCGATGTTGGGAGGGCCTGGCCAGATGTTCCCAGTGGCTGCGAGGCTCCATGGTGGGCCCCCTGCCGCTGGGCAACAGGACCTGCATCTACATATTTAAATCAATGAAATTAATAAATTTAAATGAACTTACCCGCAATCTTCCGGGCTTGCCACAATCCACAGTGTGGTGGTCGGTACTCTTGCGCCTTCAATTCCCCGTCTGGGGAAAGCCGGCATGACACTGGTGGGGAGGGGGGAGGAGTTACGATTTCCAGTGTGGGGGGTGTTGGGGGATGGGGTCAAATAAATGTAATGAGTGTGGGGGATGGTGGAAAGGGGTGAACTTTAAACTTTGTGCAGTCTTGGGGGGTGGGGGAGATCAGATTTAACAGATATGTGTTTTGGGGGGCAAGGGCAAATAGTTAATGTAATTGTTATTGGGGGGTGGGAAAGGGGCATTAGAAATTTATTTGATAAATTTTGGGGGAGATGCATCTTTAAAAATTTAAATATGCCTGCAGGGCTGGCTGCCCTTTAAAAATGCACGCCAGCGCCTCCGCACAGGCAGCTGACGCCATTGCTGGTGTTGGACAGCCCTGCACGTAATTGGGGGGGGGGGGGCACGGGCCGCCCCGGCTCTTTAAAGGAGCCGCCAGGTGGTAGATTGCAGTGGCTCTTCGGCGTGTGGCCCACGCATGCAGGCTGCCATTTTCTGAACTCGCTGTCTGGAGCAACGGCGGGTTCTTAAAATCCAGCCCAGTGTGTGCGTGCAGCACAGAGGTCATTTGGTTCCAACATGGCACTCATAATACTGAAACTACGTGCATTACAGAGCCAAATTATTGGCCAGTAATTGATTTGCTCAAAATGAAAGTGTTAAAAGCAGAGTCAAGGAGGCAATTATGCTAGTCAACAGCATCTCGTAGTATGTGATGGGTAGAGGACCAAAGGTGAGGGAATTAGAAATTGGTAAGTGAAGAACAAATTTCCTTTTATGTAATCCTTTTCATGACTTCAGGACATTCCAAAGTGTTTCATAGCCAATGAAGTACTTCGAAGTGTAGGGAAATATAGCAACCAATTTGCACACAGCATAGTTCCACAAACTATGGCGGGCAGCCATAAAGACAGGGCTAAATTGTGGCGAGTCGAAGAGACTTAGTAGTTGGCAGGAAAAAAGACAGAGGCGCAAGGGGAGAGCCAACTGTGCAACAGCCCCGACAAACAAATTTCTCTGCAGCACCTGTGGAAGAGCCTGTCACTCCAGAATTGGCCTTTATAGCCACTCCAGGCGCTGCTTCACAAACCACTGACCACCTCCAGGCGCGTATCCATTGTCTCTCGAGATAAGGAGGCCCAATAGAAGTTCCACAAAGAGCAATGAGTTAAATGACCAGATAATCTGAAGTATAAATGTTGGTCAGAAAATGGAAAGTACAATGGGTTATTTTACTTCCACCTAAGAGGGCAGCCAGACAAGACCTTCAATGTTGCAGCTCTCCCTTAGTACTGCACCGAAGTGTCAGCCTAGATTATGTACCCAGGTCTCAGGACAGGAGTTGAATCCACCACCTTCTAACTGAGAGCCCAGAGTGCTACCACTGAGCCAAGGCTGGCATTGAAGCACCTTGGAACATTTTGCTGCATTAAAGGCATTATTATAAATGCAAGTTGATGTAGGTTTGTGAAGGTTCTGGGGAAGTGTTTGTCCATTGGCTGGTGGTAAGAATAGTGGGACTGGAAGATGGTAAGTGGATGTGGGTGGCAAAGGAGATAAGAAAATGGTCAGAAATTGTTTTGGTCTAACAGGGCCATGAGAGAATTAGAATTAGAATTAGAATTAGAATATTACAGCGCAGTACAGGCCCTTCGGCCCTCGATGTTGCGCCGATCATCTGACCTACACTATTCCATTTACATCCATATGTCTATCCAATGACCACTTAAATGCCCTTAAAGTTGGCGAGTCTACTACTGTTGCAGGCAGGGCGTTCCACGCCCCTACTACTCTCTGCGTAAAGAAACTACCTCTGACATCTGTCCTATATCTTTCACCCCTCAACTTAAAGCTATGTCCCCTCGTGTTTGCCATCCTCATCCGAGGAAAAAGACTCTCACTATCCACCCTATCTAACCCTCTGATTATCTTGTATGTCTCTATTAAGTCACCTCTCCTCCTCCTTCTCTCTAACGAAAACAACCCCAAGTCCCTCAGCCTTTCCTCGTAAGACCTTCCTTCCATACCAGGCAACATCCTAGTAAATCTCCTCTGCACCCTTTCCAAAGCTTCGACATCCTTCCTATAATGCGGTGACCAGAACTGCACGCAATACTCCAGGTGCGGCCTCACCAGAGTTTTGTACAGCTGCATCATGACCCCGTGGCTCTGAAACTCGATCCCCCTACTAATAAAGGCTAACACACCATATGCCTTCTTAACAGCCCTATTAACCTGGGTAGCAACTTTCAGGGATTTATGTACCTGGATACCAAGATCTCTCTGCTCATCTACACGACCAAGAATCTTCCCATTAGCCCAGTACTCTGCATTGCTGTTACTCCTTCCAAAGTGAATCACCTCACACTTCTCCGCATTAAACTCCATTTGCCATCTCTCAGCCCAGCTCTGCAGCCTATCTATGTCCCTCTGTACCCTACAACACCCTTCGACACTATCCACAACTCCACCGACCTTCGTGTCATCCGCAAATTTACTAACCCACCCTTCTACACCCTCATCCAGGTCGTTTATAAAAATGACAAACAGCAGTGGCCCCAAAACAGAACCTTGCGGTACACCACTAGTAACTAAACTCCAGGATGAACATTTGCCATCAACCACCACCCTCTGTCTTCTTTCAGCTAGCCAATTTCTGATCCAAAGCTCTAAATCACCTTCAACCCCATACTTGCGTATTTTCTGCAATAGCCTACCGTGGGGAACCTTATCAAACGCCTTACTGAAATCCATATACACCACATCCACGGCTTTACCCTCATCCACCTGTTTGGTCACCTTCTCGAAAAACTCAATAAGGTTTGTGAGGCACGACCTACCTTTCACAAAACCGTGCTGACTATCGCAAATGAACTTATTCTTTTCAAGATGATTATAAATCCTGTCTCTTATAACCTTTTCCAACATTTTACCCACAACCGAAGTAAGGCTCACAGGTCTATAATTACCAGGGCTGTCTCTACTCCCCTTCTTGAACAAGGGGACAACATTTGCTATCCTCCAGTCCTCCGGCACTACTCCTGTCGACAATGACGACTTGAAGATCAACAACAACGGCTCTGCAATCTCCTCCCTGGCTTCCCAGAGAATCCTAGGATAAATCCCATCTGGCCCAGGGGACTTATCTATTTTCACTCTTTCCAAAATTGCTAACACCTCCTCCTTGTGAATCTCAATCCCATCTAGCCTAGTAGGCTGTATCTCAGTAATCTCCTCGGCAACATTTTCTTTCTCTACTGTAAATACTGACGAAAAATATTCATTTAACGCTTCCCCTATCTCCTCTGATTCCGCACACAACTTCCCACTACTATCCTTGATTGGCCCTAATCTAACTCTAGTCATTCGTTTATTCCTGATATACCTATAGAAAGCCTTAGGGTTTTCTTTGATCCTATCCGCCAATGACTTCTCGTGTCCTCTCCTTGCTCTTTTTAGCCCTCCCTTTAGATCCTTCCTGGCTAGCTTGTAACTCTCAAGCGCCCTAACTGAGCCTTCACGTCTCATCCTAACATAAGCCGCCCTCTTCCTCTTGACAAGCGCTTCAACTTCTTGAGTAAACCACGGCTCCCTTGCTCGACAACTTCCTCCCTGCCTGACAGGTACATACTTATCAAGGACACGCATTAGCTGCTCCTTGAATAAGCTCCACATTTCGTTTGTGCCCATCCCCTGCAGTTTCCTTCCCCATCCTACACATCCTAAATCTTGCCTAATCGCGTCATAATTTCCTTTCCCCCAGCTATAATTCTTGCCCTGCGGTATATACCTGTCCCTGCCCATCGCTAAGGTAAACCTAACCGAATTGTGATCACTATCGCCAAAGTGCTCACCTACATCTAAATCGAACACCTGGCCGGGTTCATTACCCAGTACCAAATCCAATGTGGCATCGCCCCTGGTTGGCCTGTCCACATACTGTGTCAGAAAACCCTCCTGCACACACTGGACAAAAACAGACCCATCTAAAGTACTCGAACTATAGTATTTCCAGTCAATATTTGGAAAGTTAAAGTCCCCCATAACCACTACCCTGTTACTCTCGCTCCTGTCGAGAATCATCTTCGCTATCCTTTCCTCTACATCTCTGGAACTATTCGGAGGTCTATAGAAAACTCCCAACAGGGTGACCTCTCCTCTCCTGTTTCTAACCTCGGCCCATACTACCTCAGTAGACGAGTCCTCAAACGTCCTTTCTGCCGCTGTAATACTTTCCTTGATTAACAATGCCACACCCCCCCCTCTTTTACCCTCTTCTCTGTTCTTTCTGAAACATCTAAATCCCGGAACCTGCAACATCCATTCCTGCCCCTGCTCTACCCATGTCTCCGAAATGGCCACAACATCAGGATCCCAGGTACCAACCCATGCTGCAAGCTCACCCACCTTATTCCGGATGCTCCTGGCGTTGAAGTAGACACACTTTAAACCAAGTTCTTGCTTGCCAGTGCCCTCTTGCGTCCCTGTAACCTTATCCCCTACCTCACTACTCTCAACAGCCTGTACACTGGCACTGAGAGATGATGAAGTTGAGGGGATAAGCAAATTTATATCAAATGTTACGAAGAGAAGACAAGTGGAGCAGTGATGGTGAAGGAGAGGTGTTAAGGGAGTTGAGTTTTAAATCACTGAGGATAAGGAGATGCTTGGTGCAGATGCGGCGAGTAGAAAGTAGAGAGAACATCTCAGCATGGATGTTGGTGATGTGGGAAATAAACACTCTAAATTTTAAAAGAGAATTGTGAGGGATGGAAATTGTTGGCTGGTCAAGGAAGGAGAGGGAGCAGGAAAGACCAAGATGTGATTTATGAGGGCCACACTGTTGCCACGGCAGTTTGGCAGTGGCTGGAAGTAAGAAGAAGCAAAAGAGTTTATGGGAAAGAATTGCTGGTGAAGAGTTGTGTTGCTGTTAGTGACAGGCCACAGTAGAAGTATCCACAGTGAAGTTGGGAATAGCAACTGTTGAAATGTTCAAATTCTCCATGACTAGCACATTACAATGTTCTGTTGGATTCATTCTTTGCCTAAGCAATTGTCTATTCACTTGCTCACCTTGTACTGGGCATGTATTACTGTAACTAAATAATCTGCCACCTTTATCATTACTCAGTTTTACCCTTATTATTTCAACCTTAGCCTCTTCTGTGACGTTATTCACCTTTTATAGAACCACGATGTCATTATTTATTAGCAATCCAGCTCCATATCTCTCTTTGCATCCTTATAAAGCATTTTATACCTTCTCACTTCCAGCTGTTGGTTAACTTCTACCATCGCTCATGCTTCTTGAATGCCAATAATGTAAATATTTTCACTAGTTGCGTATATATCGTTAACTCCAGTATTTTGTTCTTGATGTTCCTTCTGTTAGTACAAGTACAAAAATGATCCATTAATGGATAAATTGATTAAAACAGATAATCATGCTATGGTACATATATTGAATGGATTCTTCACTTTAATTTTCATGAAAGTGAAATAGACAAATTTAAGGTCTAAGCAATAACATACAGAAGTCAGTAAAGTGCGTTATGTGGAAACTGAAAGGGGTAAATCCCCAAAAGACTTCTAGGTGAGTTTGGTTACATCCTGGAATCTTCAAGGAATTAAAAGAGGAAATTACTAATGTTCTGGGTCAATATATTTTAGTTCTTCATTATTATTGGAGTAGTACATGAGGACTGAAGGATAGAAAATATAATCAATATATTCAGAAAGTGGAGAAACCATGAATCTGATAATTATCTCCTGTTAACCTAACATTTCCAGTGAGAGAAAATTTGGACATTAGAAATTTCAGTTACTGTGACAAAAATGGCATTTTTTTTCAGAAAGCATTTTAAATGAATTGTGCGTGGAAAAAATAGTGGAATGCAGGTAATCATTACAAGTCAGGGTTGATATTTAACATTGGAATTCCCATTCGAGGTTCATGTAGTGGCATGAAGGGCAATAGTTGTAGGTAAGGGTGACGTTTTAACATTCAAATTACCAGAGGAAATGTTTACTTAGCAGGTTTCAATGGAGTGACAGACCGTAAGAAATATATTGCCGTACAGACCCCACCGCTTATTGCAGACACCTTCATACTAATACAATTTGGTCACTATGTGCAATGGACAGTAAATCCTACAGACTTAGCAGAAGGGCAAATATCACTGACAAGCAATTGCTCACTCTTGCTTTTCTGCAAAACAGTGTATTCCAACATTGATGAGAGGCCTTGTATCAGCAGTCAGTACGCCATTGAATCTGTCAATTTTGCTGACATTAAATCCTGGAAC
Source organism: Heterodontus francisci (assembly GCF_036365525.1). Lineage (NCBI taxonomy): Eukaryota > Metazoa > Chordata > Chondrichthyes > Heterodontiformes > Heterodontidae > Heterodontus > Heterodontus francisci. The sequence goes on from NC_090371.1 coordinate 159,111,758, forward strand.
CACTTAAGAGGCAGTTAGGCTGTGTCAGAAGCTGATAGAAGGTGACCCTGAAACTGGAGCAAACAGTAAAATGAGTTGTCATGTTTCCAATAACCTCCCATTTCAATTGACATAATCTTTCAAGAACATGTTGCTTTCTAGCTGTTTATTGGACAGGGAAACTGCTTCTCTAACAATTACTTCCACTTGTTCAGACTCAAATACGGAATTAAGACTTGTGACTGGGTAATCACAGAGAAAACAGCTGCTTAAAATGCCTGAACTAACCAGCTCGCTTCATACAGTTTAATAACACCATTGTAATTGACACCAGTTAGCACCATTTGCCTAATATAGGTGGTTATCCAGGATGAATAGGGATGGTATAAATGGTGGGGACTGTACATGTATTTGTACCAGGGGCTTCCCGTGGGGTTGCTCACAGTAAGTAAATGTGGGCCATCTTACAATGACAAGAAGGTTATATCAATAATGCATAATGCATTATTCTGCTGCTAAGGTAAAGCATTTAATTTTGCCCAACGTTATGAGAGTTTAACTGCTGCTTGGTAAGGAAAGTTTTTAAATAGGAAGCTGCTCATACATTTCTGATAAGAAAGAAAAAAGCAGGTTGAAATTATTGCCTTTTTCATACATTTTTGAAGTATGACATATGCGCCAAAGATTCTGTGAAAACTTTTATATCTATGCACTAGTGGACCACTTGTAGTGTTCATAAAAAATTGGATGAAATGCTATTTTATAATGACTGTACTGTTATATTATACTTATAGAGAGAAGTTGCACACAGTGGAGCCTAGGGGAGGAATTGTGCGGCTTGGGGCAAGACAGGTGGGCCGAGATGAGAGTATGCTGAGAAGGAAAGGCATTAGTGACGTTCAAGATTGAGGAGAGGAGTCACAATTGTTTCTTTCTGAAAACTAAAGGTATGGAAGAAATTGTATAAAATATTAAAAGCTTTTGTATGAAGTTCTTCTGTTTGCTATTTTATCAAATACTTATGGGACAATTTTCACTTCCAGGCAATTGGAAAATGCTGGAAATTGGTGCAGTCCGCAGTAGATTATTTTTAAAAATCACCTGCCCAAGGTCTGCCTGACGGAGTTTTTAGTTAGGCCTACAAAGGGTCGTCAGTGCTCCTGCCTGAAATGGTCAGGAGCCTACTTGAATGCAAATTGGGATCCTACGCTCATTAGTACTAGGCCTTGAATGGCCTACTTAGCTTGGAGGGACCAATGCAGCCCACTCACTAAGTGGTCTCCAGCAATGCCTCTGCGTATTTTGTGACCCACTGTCAACAACTCAGTGGCCCTACCCCCTCCTCATCAAGGAGTGCCTCCCTCCTTTATACTTTTCCTCTTGCTTGGCTCTGCTATGAGATCAGAATGTTTACAGCCTCCTGAATCTGTGAGCTGCCCTCCAACATCAGCAGCTTACTGATGGAATGCAAATAAGGCCAAAATTTGAAAATGGTTCCTACCCCATGAATGGATGTGAACACACAAACAAGTACACAAAGGGTGGTAGAAGTTTAGCTTCACACAAAGGGTGGTAGAAGTTTGGAACTCTTTTCCGCAAATGGCAATTGATGGTAGATCAATTATTAATTTTAAATCTTTTGTTAGCTAAAGGTATTAATGGATATGGGGAAAAGGCAGGTATATGGAGTTCAGTCGTCGATCAGCCATGATTTTATTAAATGGCGTGAATGGCAGACAGACTCGAGAGGCTAAATGGCCTACACCTGTTCCTATGTCCCCATAAATACAAGTAAATGTTGGAAATAGTTACTTTAATCTCAGAATGGATTAATGCTTTCTTTAAAATGGCAGACAAATAAATGTCACATTAGCACATTAACAATAGTGGTAACTGCAATACATAATTTCCAAAATGGTCACGAGTGTTTGGGGAAAATTTAAACATCTATTTTCCTTCAGAATCTCAATTATTATTTCTAAATCAACATTTGAGTCTGGTGGGTTGGTTAGACAGCTGGTGCCAAGTAGAGCAGCAAGTTAGGCAGCAATTCACAGTGGAGAGAGAAAATCAAAAAAAGAAAATCAAAGTGAAAATTTGGAGATATGAGATAGAAGATCAAAGAAATAGAAGAAAACAAATAGTTGAAATTATGCTATATATTAGCATACAGATATGTAAATATATTTCTGATTCATGCATTAATGTATTTCGATGTTAATATTGCATAGTGCAATTTCATTCCGAAAATAAAGAAAATCAAAGGTTAAGAAAAGCAATGTACATTGTAAATATTACCGAAACATATACTAAATTATGTTAAGTGATGGAACGTTAAAAAATCCATCGTTTAATGATGGACCATGCCAGACATGTTGAGTAGACTTTTAACTCCTAAGGGAAGGCAGGTGCAGGTTGTGGTGGGGTGGGGGAGTGTGTGGTTAAAGCCCCGAAAAATGGTGTCAGGTCAGGAACCCGATAAGATCCTGCCCACCTTTGGGTTTAACCCAGGTAGGTTTGCAGATGAGCGGGAAACCCCCATGGAACTGTCAGATGAGTAATTAAAATATTCAAAGAGGCAATTACTGAGGATTTAACCTGTCAAGCCCTCTCAGAATCTTATAGATTTCAATGAGATCATCTCTCATTCTTCTAAACTCCATAAAGTATAAGCCCATTCTGCCCAATTTCTCCTCATTGGACAACCCTCTCATCCCAGGAATCAATCTTAGTGAACTTTCATTGCATCATCTCCAAGACAAGTATATCCTTCTCTGGGGTATAGAAATCAAACTGTGCACAGTATTTCAGGTGTGGTTTTTTCATCAAAGCTCTGTACAATTGCAGCACGACTTTCTTACTCTTGTTCTCCAATCTCCTTTACAATAAAGACATTGTCTTCCTAATTGCTTGTTGTACATGCATGTTAACTTTATGTATTTTGTGTTCAAGGACACCTGAATCCCTCTGAACATCACCATTTAATAGTTTCTCACCATTTAAACAGTATTCTGTTTTTCTATGCTTACCGAAGTGAATAACCTCACATTTGCCCACACTATACTCCATATGCCAACTTCTTGCCTACTCACTTAACCTGTCCATACCCCTTTGCAGAATCTTTGTGTCCTCCTCACAACTTACTTTCCCCCCTGGCTTTGTATTGCCAGCACACTTGCATACGTGGTACTTGATCCTTTCATTTAAGTCATTGATACAGATTGTAAATAACTGAGGCCCAAGCACAGATCCTTGCAGCACCCCACAAGTAACAGGCTGTCAACTTGAAAATGACTTATTTATTCCCTACTATCTGTTCTGTCCTTTAACCAATCCTCTATTCATGCTAATATATTACCCCAACCCCATATCTTGTGCAACAACGATTCATGTGGCTTCTCATTAAATGCCTTTGAAAATACTAATATACTAGGCTGAATTTTACTAGCCCTCCAAGGTCGGGGGTCGTGGGGGGCAGGCCCGGAAAATTCTTCTGGGAGAGACCCGCCATGACCCCTAACGGCAGGAAGGCCCTACCACATTTACCGGCGGTGGCGAGGACTTGGTGCAGCAAGCGGTGGGGCCTTCATTTTAATATGCAAATAATATTACAATTAAAGAATAATTGCTTACCTGGTAGCGATGGCTGTTCCACGCCGATATTCCAGCTGCCGGCCGGAGCTCCCATGCCTTTGGAACTCTGTTCAGAGTTCTGCGGCATGACACTGGTGGGGAGGGGAGAGGAGTGAAATTTTCAGGGCAGGAGGGGAGCAAGGAAAACCGCTCCAATTGGTTGTGGGGATGGTGGGAAGGGGTTGAGGGTCAAAGGTGCTGAAGTTGAGGGGGTGAAAGCTCGTCATTTAAAAAATTGGTTTTCCAGGGGGATAGTTTATTTTATTTAGTGAGAACTCAGTGGGGAAGGTGGGTGTGATGGCAGAGGGGATTGAAAGTTTCATTGAAATTTTATTTCTCTTTCAGTGCAGCGAAACCTTTAAAAACTTTAATCTACATGAAGCACTTGAAGCTCTTTAAAAATGGCTCCTGTGCCTGTGCGGTGGCGTCGGACGCCATTGCCGGGGATGGAGCGGCCACCCCTACTATGTCATTGGGGGTGGCCATTCTGCCCCCCCCCCATTTAAATGAGCCCCCGCATGAAATATCGCTAGTACTACTACTTACATTCTCAAAAAACTCGAATAGATTTGTGAAACATGAGTTGCCTTTCATAAAACTATGTTGACTCTGTCAAATCATGTTATGATTTTCTAAGTGCCCTGTTGTCAATTTCTTAATAATAGATTCCAGCATTTTCCCGATGACTAATGTCAGGCTAATCGGCCTGCAGTTCCCTATTTTCTATCTCCTGCCTTTCTTTAATAGCGGTGTTACATTTGCTACTTTCCAATATATAGGAACCACTGTAGAATCGAGGAAATTTTGGAAGATCAGCTCAAAGTCAGCTTTTCCACAACCTACTACTCTGGTATTTGTCATACTTATGTCCTTCTCAAGTATTATCTTAAACTGTATTATATTATGGTCATTATTTCCTAGATCTTCCCTTATTTGCTCTGGTTCATTCCCCATTACCAGACCCAGCAGAAAATCTGCCCTTGCTGGGCTTCTTACGTATTGGGTTAGAAAGGAGTTTTGAATATGTTGTAGGAATCCTATTCCCTTATCCCCTTTACCTACCTCTTCTGACCAATTAATTTCAGGGTAATTGAAATCCTCCATGGTCACTATCCTGTGTTTATTACTCATTTCCCTAATTTGTTTGCATATTTCTTCCTCCACCTCCCTTCCCCTATGTGGTGGTATGTAAACTGCCCCCGTTAGTGTGATTGTTTTTTTAACCTACCTCTATCCACATGTATTCTATTTCTGTCTTACTATCTAATCATAGCCAGAGAATCACTTACAATGGCTTCTCTTCCTCCTCCCGCACCATTACCTCTGGTGGCCCCCAAGGATCTATCCTTGGCCCCCTTCCTATTTCTCATCTGTATGCTGCCCCTCGGTGACATCATCCGTAAGCGCAGTGTTACAGACAGGTGGTAAGGGGTGTGGGTGGTTCCCACTGCTCGCCTCTCAACTGACTGCAGTTGTTTTTGTTTAAAAGGATGAGTTAGTCCTAAGTGTTTTAGGGTCAAATAAACAGACAATGACAGGTTTTCTTGTAGGTTAAAAAAAACTATTTATTTTTACACAATTCCTGAAATGGTCACAACCTCACTCACGCACACATTCACTGTCACATGCACACAGTCACTCTCTCACACACACACATAAGAGTAGATAGATAGAGAAGGTTAGATGTAATTCAAAATGAGGTAGGTGTTCATGGTTTACAGTAAATCTGTTGAAACCTCTCAGGAGAACAATCTCTTTTAAAGGTGCAGGCCTGGGCATTTGTAGTCTTGAACTTGTTGAGGCATTGTAGATTTCGGGTGGTTAGGACTTCAGACTGAAGGTAGTGGTCACTTTAAGTTCTCTGCTGCAACAAGTTGAAGTGTAGAATTAGCAGCAGGGCTCCTTCCTTGCCTGGCTGGACTTCTTTCCACAGCCACTAATTGGAGTGCTTTCTGTGATGTTGGCTAGATTTCTCCCTCTCACTCCAGAGGGTTGCTTTTTAAGGTAAAAATTCATCACATTAGCATTTCTGTTATTTGGCACATGGCTTTCTCCCCTGGTGTGACCACACAACGGATCAGGATTTAGAATTCATGGCTATCTATGCATGTCTAGATGGGCATTATTCTGTAATGATGTGGCTACTTCACACCTTTTTGTTTCAGAAGACAACCATTCAATTCAGGAATGTCTCTTGATGGTTTCAGGATGGGTGTAGTTAACACTTCTTAGGCAGGAATGTATCCTTTTGTCCTTTTGAGACAGTGAGGCAGTTTTTGAATACACAGGTCAGGTCATCTGAACTTCGGCAGCCATCTTTGTAACACATTGTCCATGTTTTTAAAGGAAATGGCAGTTTCAAAGAGCCCACATTAAATAAAGCTGGTATCTTAAAAGTTAGGAATATGATATGTCTTTATTAGGCATGACAGCAGCATTAGTTTTCACACATATGCTGATGGCACTCAGCTCTACCTCACTAGCACTTCTCTCAACTCCTCCACTGCTGCTAAATTATCAGACTGCTTATCTGACATCCAGTACTGGATGAGCAGAAATTTCCTCCAATTAAATATTGGGAAGACTGAAGTCATTGTTTTCAGTCCCTGCTCCAAACTCCATTCCCTAGCTAACAACTCTATTTCTCTCCCTGGCAACAGTCAGTGATTAAGCCAGTCTGTTTGCAACCTTGGTGTCACATTTGACCCCAAGATGAGCTTCCGACCTCATATTCGTGCCATCACTACGACCGCCGAGTTCCACGTCTGTAACTTCGCCCGACTTCACCCCATCTCAGCTTATCTGCTGCTGAAACCCTCATTCATGCCTTCGTTACCTCTAGACTTGACTATTCCAATGCAATCCTGACTGGTCTGCCACATTCTACTCTCCATAAACTTGAGGTCATCCAAAACTCTGCTGCCCATATCTTAACCCACACCAAGTCCTGTTCCCCTATCACCCCTGTGCTCGCTGACCTACATTGGCACCTGGTCAAGCAATGTCTTGGTTTTAAAATTCTCATCCTCACTTTCAAGTCCCACCATGGCCTCGCACATCACTATCTTTGTAATCTTCTCCAGCCCCACAACCCTCCAAGATACCTGTGCTCCCCTAATTCTGGCTGCTTGTGTATCCCTGATTTTAATTGCTCCACCATTGGTGGCCGTATCTTCAGTTGCCTAGGTCTGAAGCTCTGGAATACCCTCCCTACACCTCTCCACCATGCTTTCCTTCTTTAAGACACTCCTTGAAACCTGCCTCTTTGACCAAGATTTTGGTCATCTGACCTACTATCTCCTTTTATGTCTCGTTGTCATGGTCTGTTTTATAATGCCCCTGTAAAGCACCTTGGGATGTTTTATTACATCAAAGGTGCTATATAAATGTAAGTTGTTGTTGTACCAGCTGCGGTTACCCTTTTCTATTGTCATTACTTCTAATAAGTACAGCTACTCCACCTCCCCTTTGCCCACACTATCTTTTCTAAATATCTTATACCCTGCAAAGTTTATTTCCCAGTCCTGATATTTCTGTAGCTCAACTATCTGGTTCCTTAAAATATATTATTTCTCCCGTTCCCCTGTTTTATTACGGACACTATGTGCATTGCTGTACAAACAGATGAGCTTACTTTTAATAGCAGTTCCTCTCACTTTACTGTTAACCATCTTTTTATGTTCCTCTTCTATAAGTCTATTTATTCCCTGGCCATTTATCTCCTACCTTAGTTTAGAGTGCCCCACACTCTCATTTCCTGTTTCATTTATATGTCAGCTTATTTTGTTTCTTGTAGATCCCTTCTCTCATCTGAGGACTTTAAAGTCTTTGCCACACATTATTGCGGTAGAAAAAATCATCGCAAGACAAAAATAGAATCCATGTGGATAGGGATAAAAAGGATCAATCACACTAGTAGGTGTAGTCTACGAACTGTCTAATAGACGAAGGGATGTGAGGTAAGGAATATGCAAACAAATTAGGGAAATGAATAACAAACATTTATTTATCTTGACAGCTAAATTGATAGATTAATAGCCTCAGGCTCTAAACTAAGTAACATATACCAGTTCAGAAATTCTCCAGAGAGTAAAATGATTCCAGTCATTGTCAAATTGTGGCTAATAAAGCTATGATTTCTGCAAATGTTGTCAACATAAACAAAGAAACTAACATTTCTTCCAACAATAACCAATGAAACATGCAAAGCTTTTCATGCATTTGGTTCTGTCATGCTCATGGGAGCGCAGCAATGGAAATACAAAAATAAACAGAAGAGTTAAAAAAGAACAATTTAAAGACTGGTGCACTTATGTTCAACAATATGGGGACAAAGTCACATGACACTTCCCTTCTCCTGCACTGAAATACACATCCATGTCGACTAGAACTGAAACTCATTAACCTCACTTGCATTGAAATTAAACAGCTTATCACACATGGGTATAAGCTATCCACGAAGTGAGCTAAAATGAAGGCATTAGCAGATGCTCTGTCTCCAGCTACAACCACTACAATAAAGTGTGAACATCCCTCATCTTATCAAAATGGTTTTAGAACAGATGCCATTGTATAAAACCTCAGGAACTGAAAGCCTGAAGTCACATGGGCAAAAATAACACTTTATGAATTTACATTGTCATGTAGGCCCCCACCTGCCAAGAATGAGGCACATTCATTTCACCACATGGAAAGAAGAGAAGGCCTATTACAAGGGGTTGCCAGGCATCTGGCTGGAAAGACATTTTTGCACATTAATAAGACAGTATTTGTAGACAAAGGATCATTTCCTGACACACACAATACACAAAGCCAGAAGTGGTTACACCAGTCAGTCACGTGACTACCCTACTGGCCAACTTGGGGAGATTTAAATTGTATTGACAGTGTTTGAACTGGCAGAAAGCAGAATGCTCCTGGACTGATGCAGACCTCCTCTCCTGTCTGCTCCCATCTCTTTCTCATGGAACTGAATCCACTGAAGACACATGAACCCCAAGAGAGAAAAGTCTCCTACAGCGAACAAGGTTTAAGAAGAATACTGGCCCCAATGAAAAGCAAGATCTACCTACAATCAAAGACTCTACAGTGAGCTCAAAGACCTGTAACAAAAACTCTTCAGATAATGCCTCAAACTTTTCCACTTTATTTCCTCTGTTCTTTTCTGTTTGTATTTGCATGTGTGTATCGCGTATGCATGCTAGCATAGGCGCGTCGTGTATCCATAGATATCAATGAATTAGAGTTTAAGTTTAAGTTTAATAAATTTCAATCTTTCTTCCTTAGACCTAAGAAAACCTGGGTTTGTCTGTACTGGTTTCTTTGCCTTATAATTGGAAACACCAAGGGGGAGCTAAAAACACTGTGTATTTAAAAAAACCCTGCTACAGTAAGACTAGGTGAAGGCTGAAAGGGAACCCTAGACCTCTTTCTCACCTGGTAGTAACAATCTTTAAAGGTAACCTTTTTGGAGAACAAGGAAAGTCATCAGTCATCAAGATCATCAGTCTGAGTCCTCCAGCCACAGAGAAAACATCAAGAGAACCAGAACAAGGAGCGGATAAATCCAGCGTGAGGCTCAGGGCCTTCACTTACCTTCAGGAGCGGACAGCAGTCGAACCTGTGTGGAAACGCCGAGAACCAGGAGAGGATAAATCCCGCGCGAGGCTCAGGGCCTTCACTTACCTTCAGGGGCACAGTACAGTCGGACCTGTGTGGAAACACCGAGAACCAGGAGTGGATAAATCCCGCGCGAGGCTCAGGGCCTTCACTTACCTTCAGGGGCACAGTACAGTCGGACCTGTGTGGAAACACCGAGAACCAGGAGTGGATAAATCCCGCGCGAGGCTCAGGGCCTTCACTTACCTTCAGGGGCACAGTACAGTCAGACCTCTTCCAGCGCACCAGAGTTTTGAAAAAAAAAGCCAACAGTGACGTCACAGGAAAGCTGCAAGCTGATTGGTTGGTGAGTCACTGCTGTTAGGGAATAGCTCTAAATAGCTGGGTAAGTATCTAAGGTAAGAAAGGTTTACAGTTTTTTTTTCATATATAGCAAGTAGTGTTTTTTTAGGGAGTTCTGTAGTAATGAGGACCAGGGAAGAAGGGACCTGGAGTAATTGATATTATTTGACATTAAGATCTTCCAAAAAGTTAATTTAAAGGGTTAAGTCATGGCAGGAGAGCTCAAAGCAGTGGTGTGCTCCTCGTGCTCCATGTTGGAAGCCGGGGACATTTCCAGTGCCCGGGACCAACATGTGTGCAGGAAGTGTCTCCAGCTGCAGCTCCTGGAAGCCAGAGTTTTGGAGCTGAAGCAGCAGCTGGGGACACTGTGGAGCATCCACGAGGCAGAGAGTATCGTGGATAGCACGTATAGAGAGGTGGTCACACCGCAGGCTCAGACCCCACAGGCAGGAAGGGAATGGGTGACCACCAGGCAGAGCAAGAGGACTAGGCAGGCAGTGCAAGAATCTCCTGTGGCTATTCCCCTGCAAAGCAGGTATACTGCTTTGGATACTGTTGGGGGGAATGGCCTCTCAGGGGAAAGCAGCAACAGCCCAATTCGTTGCACCACGGTTGGCTCTGCTGCACAGGGGAGGAGTAAAAAGTGTGGGAATGCTATAGTTATAGGGGATTCAATTGTAATGGGAACAGATAGGCGTTTCTGTGGCCGCAAGAGGGACTCCTGGATGGTATGTTGCCTCCCTGGTGCTAGGGTCAAGGATGTCTCAGAGCGATTACAGGACATTCTGAAGGGGGAGGGTGAACAGCCAGTGGTCGTGGTACACATTGGTACAAACGACATAGGTAAAAAAAAGGATGAGATCCTAAAAGCAGAATATAGGGAGTTAGGAAGTAGGTTGAAAAGCAGGACCTCAAAGGTAGTGATCTCAGGATTACTACCAGTGCCACATGCTAGTCAGAGTGAGTGAGTGGGCAAATGCATGGCAGATGCAGTATCATGTGGATAAATGTGAGGTTATCCACTTTGGTAGCAAAAACAGGAAGGCAAATCGTTATCTGAACGGCTATAAACTGAGAGAGGAGAATACGCAGCGAGACCTGGGTGTTCTCATACACAAGTCGCTGAAGGTCAGCATGCAGGTCCAACAGGCGGTAAAAAAGGCAAATGGTATGTTGGCCTTCATAGCGAGAGGATTCGAGTACAGAAGCAGGGATGTCTTGCTGCAATTATACAGGGCCTTGGTGAGGCCACACCTGGAATATTGTGTACAGTTTTGGTCTCCTTATCTGAGGAAGGATGTTCCTGCTATCGAGGGAGTGCAGCGAAGGTTTACCTGATTCCTGGGATGGTGGGACTGACGTTTGAGGAGAGATTGAGTTGGTTAGGATTATATTCACTGGAGTTCAGAAGAGTGAGGGGGGATCTCATAGAAACCTATAAAATTCTAACAGGACTTGACAGGGTAGATGCAGGAAGGATGTTCTTGATGGTGGGGGAGTCCAGAACCAGGGGTCAGAGTCTAAGGATACGGGGTAAACCTTTCAGGACTGAGATGAGGAGAAATGTCTTCACCCAGAGAGTGGTGAACCTGTGGAATTTGCTACCACAGAAAGCAGTTGAGGCCAAAACATTGTATGTTTTCAAGAAGGAGTTAGATGTAGCTGTTGGGTCTAAAGGGATCAAAGGGTATGGGGCGAAAGCGGGAACAGGTTACTGAGTTGGATGATCAGCCATGATCATGATGAATGGTGGAGCAGGCTCGAAGGGCCGAATGGCCTACTCCTGCTCCTACTTTCAATGTTTCTATGTTCCTATGAAAGTCATCTTGAATTCCAGCACAAGGCTGAGTGAGAGAGAGAGATCAATTCCAGCTAAGACAGTTGAACCCTTCTGAGATGAATTGGCAACCAACTGCAGTAGAGAAACAACACAGTGCCTTTTGAACAATTCCTCCACCTGTGAAAATTGAACTAAGAAATACCAGCACTGTTTTTGAACTGAAGTGTTGACTGCCAGGAGACTTCAGCAACCCAGCAAGGGAAAGGCAACCAGCAAACAGGCCTGCAATTTTCCAACTTTCCTGAAAACAGCAGTCTTCAACACCTTGAACTCTTAATGCCTCCTACCCTTTACCTTCTATCTTTTCTAGAGTGTACATGTGAGAGTAAATGCCGGCGCTGGTGGTGTTGCGATTATTTCGGGTGATTATTGTTCAATAAAAATTTAATCTTCTGTTTTAAACTCATGAGAAAACATGTTGCAATATAATAAGAGGAAAATACTGCAGAAGCTGGAACTCTGAAATGAGAATAGAAAGTGCCAGAAATACTCAACAGGTCTGGCAGAATTTGTGTAGAGAGAAACAGAGTTAACATTTCAGGTCTGTGACCCTTCATCAGAACTGGCAAAAGTTAGAAACCTAACAGTCTTTGAGCAAGTGAAAGGCGGGTAAGAAGAACAAGAAGGAAGGACTGTGATAGGACAGAGCGGGGAAAGATTAATTGACAGATGTCATGGAACATAATACAAGTGAGGTGCTAAATAGTAATAGTGAAAGACAAGGCCTGAGTCCAGAGAGAGTGCTGATGCCAGAATAATGAACAGCTCTGTACTAAAGCAAAAACATGAAAAACAAGTTTAAGACTCGAACATGGTTAAAAAATAATTTAAAAAAATATATATATAAAAAATGAAAATAATAAATAAATAAGAAATAATGGGGCTCATGGTCTGAAATTGTAAGCTCAATATTGAGTCCAGAAGGCTGTAGAGTGCCTAATCGGACGATAAGGTGCTGTTCCTTGAGCTTGCATTGATGTTCACTGGAATACTGCAGCAGGCTGAGGACAGAGATGCAGGCAGGAAAACAAGGTGGTAAATCAAAATGGCAAGCAATCAGAAGCTCGGGATTATATCTGCAGACTGAGTGGAGGTGTTCTGCAAAGCGGTCATCCAATCTGCACTTGGTCTCCCTAAAGTAGAGGAGACTGCATTGTGAGCGGCAAATACAGTGTACTAAATTGAAAGAGGTACAAGTAAATCGTTGCTTCACCTGGAAGGAGTGTTTGGGGCCTTGGATGGTGAGGGGCGAGCAGGTAAAAGGGCAGGTATTACACCTCCCGCAATTGCATGGGAAGGTGCCGTGGGAAGATGAGGTGTCGGGGTGATGGAGGAGTGGATCAGGGTGTCCCCTTCGAATGCTGGCAGGGGAGGGAAGGTGAAGATGTGTTTGATGGTGACATCACGTTAGAGGTGGCGGAAATGGCGGAGGATGATCCTTTGGATGTGGAGGCTGGTGGGTTGGAAAGTAAGAACAAGGGGAACCCTGTCGCGGTTCTAGGAGGGAGGTGAAGGGTGAGGGCAGAAGTGCAGGAAATGGGTCAGATACAGTCGAGGGCCCTGTCAACCAGTGTGGGGAATCCTCAGTTGAGAAAAAAGGAAGACATATCAGGGGTGTTGTGGAAGGTGGCATCATGAGAACAGATGCGTTGGAGACGGAGAAACAGGAAACCTGTCACTATCTGTTTATTTGGCTAACAAAACACAGGGGCTAAAACACTAATTTAAATAAAATACTACCTGTGGTCATTTGGGAGGTGACCAGTGGAAATCAGTCACACCATTTCCCACCTGTCCACAACAGTTCAGAAAAACCTTTTGTCCAGTTTATTCGACAGTCTGGACACTCTTTATTCTGTAAGTATAGAACCAGAAAAAACAAGTTCATTTTTTACAATGGTGTATAAGTGTGAATCAAAATATCAAGTCTTGATGTTTGTTATTTTCTTGCTGTGTTCTCACTTGTTGTAATGGCATATTCAGGGAAATACAGGAAAACCATGAAGGCAAATGGGGTGAGTGTGAAAACATAATGTACAGGAAAAGCCAGATCTAGGAACACGTACTTAAGATTTCATCGAAACATTTAAAAAGCTATCATTCGGGTCGCATAGCTAAAAGTTACTGGTCAAGTGTAAAAAAAAACTTGTATGTGAATTGCAACAATTCAGGTCATAAATGGTCAGTTAAGGAGTTTTCAATAAACCAGACAGCTGGAGGAATGAGGGAGGAGGGCCTTAAAGTAATATCCCTGATATTTACTTTTATTCTTCCATGATTTTGGAGGCCATGGAAATTTAGCAATAAATTAGCTTATCTAAAACAATCTTCAAGTTTGAAACGTTCATTGTGGCAAACGTTGGACTCTTTCCAAATCTCCTCCCTTGGAAGACCACCACTCGACAAAGAACCTGTTTCTCTTCATCTACCCAATATCCACCTCCTTTCATGGGACATGGGAAGGAATCCCGCTCCTTGATGTGATCGGTTATTGAAGCATAAAATAAGGACTAAATTGGGAGAGAGCTAAATAAGTGTGAATTCCCTGCAAAGCAACAATTGATATGACTGCGCGCGTTTCAGTAAATTAAGCGACTAAAAATTAGACTGGTCATAATAATTCAACTCCGTTTAATCTCCTCCCTTCGGAGGCGTTGCTGTTTTGTGTTTATCACATGGTGTTGAAGCACGGATCTCGTTTCGTAAAAACTTTGCAGACAGACAGTGCCGATTGTGGAATGTGCAGCATCCACTCACTGAGAGCTCCTCAGTCCTCATGACTGGCACTGAATGAGCATTTGATTGAAGAGTTCTGGCGTTGCACATCCTCCCGTTTCTTTGCGGCTCCGTTCCTTCAGTGAGAGATTTGACCATCTGCAGGAGCGGCGATCTGGACAACAATCCCCCTCAGCCTGTTTTAGGCAAAAGAACTGCGCTTTCCTGAGGACTCACACCACTTCTAGCAGCCTGGGAATTATGGCGACGGGAGTGAACTGGACGGATCAGGGGAGCCATGGTGCTAAATGCAATGGTTCAAAAGCAACTCTCCCAGACCCAGTGCAACATTACAACTACGACATGCACTTGAAAATGAGCAAGAAGATCGCACAGTTAACTAAGGTATGGTCTGCGAAGGATACATGAACATATTGCAAAATTAAAGGGGTCTGACACAAATACCATCACTATACGGGAAAAAAATATACGCGTGCAATTTTATTTGGTACGTTTGTACTGAATATTTGAATAATGGAAACTTTCTGGGTATGAAACAATAACATTAAAATCCGATTTATTGTGAATAACGTTTAAGAGGCCAGTTTGAAATGTCCAAGACTCGTTTTTGTTCATTCAAGCAAACGGGTTAATTTATTAATTCCCCAATAAGCAGTCAAGGACCTGAAACGTTGGGCTGAATTTTACACCCCCACCCACCCCACCACCAAGAGCTGGATGGTGCTGATGGGGTGGCGTAAAATGGAGTGGGAAGCTCTGGGAGCCCTTCCCGACCTGCTTCCGCTGCCACTTTGTGCAGGGCAGCGGTGGCGAAAAATGTTGTGCCCGCCCCAGGCCAATTAAAGCCCTTAAGTGGCCACTTAACGGTCACATAATGGCCTTCGCCTGCCTCCACGTTTACCTGTGGCAGGTCGGGCAGTCAAGGCCCGAGAGAAACCACCTGACAAAAGCAGGCGGCTCTCTGACAGACCTGGGGGGGGGGGGGCCTCCTCATGATCGGGCACCCTATGCCCAATGGAGGGCTGCACCCGCTGCCCCAACCATCCGCAACACCCAACATGTCCTCCCATTTGATCACTCTTGCCTCACTGGGGCTTGCCCGATCACCCCTGGCGAGGCAACCAAAACTTACCTTTGTTCTGGGCTCCCCAACATCATTTTCTTCAAGCTGGGCTGTAGTCCCAGCAGTGGCCACCCCTCCCGGTGGCGCTGCTGGAACAGTTAGCTGCTGGCCCGCTGACTGGCCAGCAGTTCTATTAGGCGGGACTTCCTACCTCAAGCAGGTGTAAGTCCCGCCTCATGCCAATTAAAGCCCCAAGACCCGCAAAATATGGGGCAGATCCCCAGGCGAGGCGGAAGCAGGTTCACCACCAACTTTTCAGTTGGTGGCCGGCTCCCGCCCGCCCAGGGTGAAATCCTGGCTGTTAACTCTGTTTCTCTCTCCACAGATGCTGCCTGACCTGCTGAGTATTTCCAGCATTTTCTGTTTTTGTTGCATTTGTGAAATGTTTGAGATGGGTTAATGTTTCTTTTTCAGTTGACCATCCTTCCACACTCTCTTCATTCAACGTCCTAATAAATAGATGGTTGCTACTATTGGCACCTAAATAAAAACTAAGATCAAAGTAGCAGTAACAAAATTAAAAATAAAACTCAGTTTCCGCCTCAGACTTGAAAGTAAATTGACTGTTGAATGCAAGGTATTCTCAGAAATATAAATATGACCCCACACTCAACTGTCTTTATAAATACTTAGTGGGAACAACTAGAGAAGAGCACAGCTACTCAAAACTATTTTTATTGCTATTTTTATTGCTATGATTGCTATATTTTTTACATTTCTGGAAAAAGTGATAACAGCAGCATCAGGCTATATTAGCATTATACAAGGATATTTAAGAGATCATTTTGATAAAATGATCATGTGCCCATGACTTTGACATATCAAGTTATATGCATACAGTTTACCTGCACTTAATAATTCTTAGGAACATAATAATAAAAATCAAATTTAGTCCAATTTTGTCCTTTTAATGATCGGGCACGAGTAAAGACGTTACTTGAGTCTGTTTGCATTTGTGTGGGTTGAGAAGAGTATTTTGTTTTACATATTAATTTGCTATGGGAAATGGTTACTGTGTTTACAGTACTTTTGTCAGTTGTGGGATGTGAGCTTCACTGGCAAGGATAGCATTTATTGCCCACCCTAATAGTCTTTAAGAAGGTGGAAGTGAACTGCCTTCTTGAATTGCAGCAGTCAGTGTGCTGTAGGTACACCCACAGCACTGTTAGGATGTGAGTTCCAGGATTTTGACCCAGCAACAGTGAAGGAACGGCGATATAGTTCCAAGTCAGGATGGTGTGTGACTTGGGAGGGGAAAGTGCAGGTGGTGGTGTTTCCATGCATCTCCTGCCCTTGTCCTTCTAGGTGGTAGAGGTCGTGGGTTTGGGAGGTGCTGTTAGCAAAGCCTTGGCAAGTTGCTGCAGTGCATCTTGTATGTGGTACACATTGCTGCCACTGTGCGTCAGTGGTGGAGGGAGTGAATGTTGAAGGTGGTGGATGGGGTGCCAATCAAGCGGGCTGCTTTGTCCTGGATGGTGTCGAGCTTCTTGAATGTTGTTGGAGCTGCACCCATCCAGGCAAGTGGAGAGTATTCCATCGCACTTCTGACTTGTGCCTTATAGTTGGCGGACAGATTTTGGAGGGTCAGGCAGTGAGTTACTCGCCACAGAATTCCCAGCCTCTGACCTGCTCTTGCAGCCACTGTATTTGTACGGCTGGTCCAGTTCAGTTTCTGGATAATGGTAACCCTCAGGTTATTGATGGTGGGGGATTCAGTGACGGTAATGCCATTGACTGTCATGGGGAGGTGGTTAGATTCTCTTTTGTTAGAGATGGTTATTTCCTGGCACTTGTGTGGTGTGAATGTTACTTGCCATCTATCAGCCCAAGCCTGGATGTTGTCCTGGTCTTGCTGCATGCGGGCATGGACTGCTTCAGTATCTGAGCTGTGAATGGTGCTGAACATTGTGCAATCATCAGCGAACATTCCCACTTCTGACCTTATGTTGAAGTTAAGTCATTTGATGAAGCAGCTGTAGATGGTTGGGCCTACGACACTACCCTGAGGAACTCCTGCAGTGATGTCCTGGGACTGAAAAGATTGGCCTGCACAACCACAACCATCTTCCTTTGTGCTAGGAATGACTCCAACCAGCAGAGAGTTTTCTCTTTGATTCCTATTGACTTCGATTTATTCGGGCTTCTTGGTGCCACAATCGGTCAAATGCTGCCTTGATGTCTCATCTCACTTCTTGAATTCAGCTCTTTTGTCTATGTTTGGGCAAAGGCTTTAATGAGGTCTGGAGCTGAGTGGTCCTGGTGGAACCCAAACTGATCATCAGTGAGCAAGTTATTGCTAAGTAATAGCACTGTTGATGACATCTTCCATCACTTTGTTGATGACTGGCCAGATTGGATATGTCCTGCTTTTATGGGCAGGACATACCTTGGCAATTTTCCACATTGTAAGGGAGATGCCAATTTGGTAACTGTACTGGAACAGCTTGGCTAAGGCCGTGGCTAGTTCTGGAGCACAAGTCTTCAGTACTACAGCTGGGGTGCTTTCAGTGCCCATAACCTTGGTTGTATCTAGTGCCTTCAGCCATTTATTGATATCATGTGGAATGAATCAAATAGTCTAAAGTCTGGCGTCAATGCTGGTTGGGATCTCAGGTTGCAGGTGCTTCACCCTTGTCTTTTGCACTGATGTGCTTCTCTGCCATTATTGAGGATAGGGATGTTTTTGGAGCCTCCTCCTCCAGTTACTTTTTTAATTGTTCACCACCATTCATGACTGAATGTGGCTGGACTGCAGAGTTTAGATCTTATCCTTTGATTGTGGGGTTGGTTAGCTCTGCTTTTAGAATGCATGTAGTCCTGTTTTGTAGATTTACCAGGTTGGCATCTCATTTTTAGGTATATTTGGTTCTGCTCCTGACATGCTGTCCTGAACTCATCATTGAACCAGGGTTGATCTCCTGGCTTGATGGTAATGGTAGAGTGAGGGATATGCTGGGCCATGAGGTTGCATATTGTGGTTGAATTCAGTCTGCTGCTGCTGCTACTGATGGCCCACAGTGCCTCATGGATACTCAGTTTTGCGCTGCTAGATCTATTCTGGATCTATCCCATTTAGCACTGTGGTAATGCCAGACAACACGATGGAGGGTGTTCTCAGTGTGAAGACAGGACTTGGTGTCCATAATGACTGTGCAGCGGTCACTCCTACCAATACTATCATGGACTGATGCACCTGCAGCAGGTAGGTTGGTGAGGACAAGTTAAAGTAGGTTTTTTCCTCTTGTTGGTTCTCTCAACACCTGCCACAAGCCCAGTCTAGCAGATGTGTCCTTCAGGACTCGGCCAGCTCGGTCTGTCGTGGTGCTACCGAGCCACTCTTGGTGATGGACATTGGAGTCCCCCACCCAGAGTACATTCCGTGCCTTTGCTACCCTCAGTGCTTCTTCCAAGTTGGTGTTCAACATGGAGGAGCACTGATCCATCAGCTGAGGGTGGGCAGTAGGTGGTAATCAGCAGGAGGTTTCCTTGCCCATGTTTGATCTGATGCCATGAGACTTCATGGGGTCCAGTGTCGATGTTGAGGACTCCAGGGCAATTCCCTCCCAACTGTATACCACCTTTTGTGGGGCTGTCCTCCTGGTGTGATAGAGTGTACCCAGGAATGGTGATGGAGGAGTCTGAAACATTGGCTGTGAGGTATGATTTGGTGAGTATGACGATATCAGGCTGTTGCTTTTCTATTTTGTGGGACAGCTCTCCCACCTTTGGGACAAGTGCACAGATGTTAGTGAGGAAGACTTTGCAGGGTCGACTGGGCAAGGTGTGCCTTTGTCGTTTCTGGTGCCTTGATCAATGCCGGTTGGTCTGTCCAGTTTTATTCTTCAACTTTCTGTAGCAGTTTGATGCAACTGACTGACTTGCTGGACCATTTCAGAGGATCGTTAAGAGTCATCCACATTGCTGTGGGTCTGAAGTCACATGTAGGCCAGATCAGGTAAGGACAGCAGATTGCCTCCCCTGAAGAACATTAGATGTTTTTTATGGCAATCTGGTAGCTTCATGATTATTAACAATGAGACTATCATTTTATTCCAAATTTAATAATTACATTTAATTTCCCCCAGCTGCCGTGGTGGGATTTGAACTCATGTCTCCAGAACATTAGTTTGGTCCTCTGGATTACTAGTCCAGTAACAATAACACTCTGCTACCATTCCCCTTTTTACCGTATATAAAACACTCTGGCCTAATGAGCTTTATGATAGTTGTTGACGTACCTTCACTGACAGCTTGGAGCCAGATTTAAGTTGCACTGTTAGTAAAGCTAAATAATATGGTCAAGACATGTGGTAAATTGTGGTTTTATTTACCAAAAGGAATATCAGAAGTACATAGATTCTTCTAATCTTCAGCAGCATTAATATAAAACAATGCAACTGATTCCAAACATCTGCTCTTTTAAGTAGCAAGTCTTAATAGACATTTAATTTTTGGAACTATAGATTGACATGATACATCAATTTAAAACAGATTGTTGCTAGGTGAACATAAGCTGATGGGAGCAACCATGGTTGGAGAACAGTTTAGTTAGATCATTGGCCACAGACAGCATATTTAGAATTGTACAAATGCTACACCTTTTCCCACAATGCCTATTGATGCATGCATTTCAAGAAGGGGGTCCAGGGAGATGTTCCCCGAGATAATATTTCATTGTTACATTACAATGGTGCATTTATGTTAATTTGAAATGCTTTAAGTTTTAAAAAGTAGTAGATTTTTAATCTCAATTTATCATGCAGACCATCATTTTTCTCAAAACTATCTGATCATCCCTCTTAATTTGCCTCTGTGAAGGAGGAAGTAATCTCCTCCTTTAACCACTCCCAATTCAGAGACAGTCTTCCCTTTCTGAACATCCCAGTTCAGAGGATGTTTTGTCCCATCTTAACTCCCTCCAGTTGATAAAGGCATTTTCAACCTGCCAGCTGAAAGAAGCACTTTTTTCCCTCCCCGCACCCCCCTCTCAACACCTCCACTGTACAAAGACTATCTCTCTTTTTTCTTCACTCAGTTCAGAGAAGCACTCTCTCTCTTGATGAGCTTCTCGCTGCCAGTCCTGGCTGCAGCTCTTGCCTGGCACTGCTTTGGGAGCAATCTTTGTACTGTGGATGAAAATTCCTGATGTATCTTGAAAGCAGGAATTCCTATGTGCAGCCCCCTGCAGAGTCTGCTCCCAGAGCAAAGTTATGCATGAGCCGAAGTTGATACTGTCATTGAGATGGCCATCTAACAGTGGCAGCAGTTTCCCAGTCAGATCCCTTATAGCAACAAATCAGCAGTTGCATGAAGAGCTCACTCACTCGTTTGCTGCCCCGGGACATGCCTAAGCAAGATCTACAGGAGTTTTAGAGACCTGATAAATTCTCCAATTTCAAAAACAGCATTTCCTGTGGAGCTGATTATGGAGAAGTTTAAAAACCCTACAACACTGACAGATTTAACTTTTGTGCTTAAGTCTAATATTTTTAACCTGAAAATCTATGATTGAATATATTCTCTGATCTCTAACCTCCCTAATTAAAATATTAAAGTTCAACTACAGAAGAACACAAGAAAGCATGGAATGAAAAAAATCATGTAGTTCACCAAGTCTACTCTGTTCACATAAAGGAAAGAAAAGGAGTGTAGCCACTGTGATAATGCAGGGAAAATGTGCAATCAAACCTATGTTACAAAAGTACCTCTGTGTTTCGTTAAATATATTTTTTGAGGATTAATTTTTGGAAGATTGAAAAAATGTTAAACTTTGGGGTTTTCAAAGGGGTCATGTAAAGGCCACTTGACTTTGAGAAACAGTCCCTGGAAATTTTTTTTTAACAAAGGGGTACTGAGATGTCTTGTGAGGAAAACAAGCCTTTCCAGGAAACCACCTGACTTCCAGCAACAACAACAAGCCTTTCTGAGAAACCACCTGACTTTCAATTCAATAAACAACAGAGAACTTCAGAAACCTGGAGAAATTGTTTTCAAAGAAGTGACAGGTCAAGATTGATGGAGGTCAAAAGGTCAACTTCCTGTTGTCAGTTTCGCTTTTGAATTGTTTTGAGTTGGGGTTGAGCTACATAAAAAGGGAGAGAACTTCCAAGGAGAGCGAGAACTTTCAAGAAGAGACGAGAATTCCCAAGGAAGGAGAGAAGATCACAACCCAGCTCAGCTTTCCAGCACCTCTCTAAAAGACCCTGAGAAGTCCACTGTGTCAACTCATCTTGTCTCCTGTCTTTGAAGAAGAGCCTGCTAAATTAATTCTCAACACCGCCTGAAAAGAACTGTTCTAAAAGATCCCAGTGACCCGTCTATGTGTATTCGAAGGCCAGACTGTATGCCAGTTTTTAAACACAACATATCTCATCTGCTGTGTCTTCAAGAATGAGTAAGTATTCAGCCCAAATGTTTTTTTGTCTGTCAGAGAGCTCTAAAAATAAAAATCCCTTTATTTTTCCTGTTAACCAATGTATGTGTGTGTGAGTGTGAGGGGCCAAGGTAAAAAGGGAACTTTAATATTTCAATCTGTGTGTGTATGTTTTACTTCATTACTGGTTAAGACTTATTTTATAATAAACTGATAATTTGTTTGTTGAAGAAACCTGGTTAATGTGTCTTATTCTGGGAAAAATATGATTGACCATATTGGTAAATGGGAAAATTTAAATATATGTTGTGACCTGTGGAGAAGTGGGACTAGAATGAACAGAGCACTCTTCCTGCCTTGGTTGTAACACCTATTATGCCACATGTATTTAATCTCCTGAGGGATAGCTCTGCTACTGTGTCCCTGAGCCCTAAAAAAGTTAATGAAGCAAAACTCCAGAATGTTTATCCATCCTCACATATCCACATTTTAACCCTATTTGTAGATAAATAGGCAGTTATAATTAAAATATGATTATTTTTCCAATCGTACTGGCACCATCATGTATTTAACTATCTCTGTTTATTCTTATCCTTTATAATCTTCAATCCCATTCCTAGCTAGGTACAAATCTACATCTTTTTAAAGAAGTTAATATAAAAAGCTTTAACTGCTTTCGATGTAATCAGTTTCATTTAGCCAGCACTCTCGTCCAACGTTAAGCTTGCTGATTTTGTAATTATGTACTTTAGTTTTATGCATGCAGTGTATGTTAAGTAATTTGCTTACATGTGCATTGTTGTCATTATCAGTGTTTCTCAACATTGTAAATCATTTCCATGGTACTGTGTTTTGTATAAAAATATAATAATGATTAGAGAGGTGTATATAGCAATGACCCATGTACCTAATGGATTAAGCAGCTGCACCACCATTGTAAGGGTATTTGCCAGTATTGATTGGACTCCAGTAGAGTCAATGGATGGACTGCGAGCAATTAGAATACAAGAATTGTAATAGACTCTCCAATAGTGTGCCAAGGTTGAAAATATCTGTTGTACATGAATATTGCTGAGCAGGTTGCAATTTTCAGTTTCAAAACATGTTGAAAAGTCCAGTGTCATATTATCTCAGTGAAAAAATGCATTAAAATATTAATGTTTATCCACGTTATCTGCTTGCTATGTCTGCAGGTGGCATAGAATTTGGCATTTTCTGAGTTAAACGCCTGTCATATAATTTGGTTCAGATTTTGCTAGAATGGGACATCTCGTGTTGCACACTGAAAGTTGGACTTTTTCCTCTACCCTTCAGCTCAAAGTTTTTTTGCCCTGTAAGTTACATACGAACATACATACAAACATATGAATTAGAAGCAGAAGTAGGTCATCTGGCCCCTCTAGCCTGCTCCTTCATTCATTAAGATCATGGCTGATCTTTGTATCCTGAATTCCACACTCCCATCTACCCCGATAACCTTTGATTCCTTTGCCTAACAAGAATCTATCTACCTCTGCCTTAAAATTATTCAATGACCCCACCTCTCCCACCTACCGAGGCAGAACGTTCCAAAGTTGCACAACCCCGTGAGAGAAAAAGATTTCTGCTCATCTCTGTCCTAAAAGGGTGACCCCTAATTTTAAAACAGTGCCCCCTAGTTCTGGACTCACCCACAAGAGGAAACATCCTTTCCACATCCACCTTGTCAAGACCGTTCAGGATCTTATAAACTTCAATCAAGTCTCCCCTCACTCTTCTAAACTCCAGTGAAACAAGCCCAGTCTGTCCAACCTTTCCTCATAAGGCAACCCGCTCATAGTTGCTGGAAGTGTGAGTTGATGATGGTACAGCAAGGACAACAGGGCATCTGGAATCTTTGTGAACAATGGGACCAACAGTCTATCTGCTTAACCAACAAGATTTAAGGATTGAGGAAGAAACAGAGAACAGCAGAAAAGGAGGATGAAGTAGGATCAAAACAGGTACAGAAAGAGCAAAATTAGGAGAGAGATAAAGAGAGAGAGGGTTTTACGCCCCCCGCCCCACCCAAATGAGCGTGCTGGGGGTGGGGGGAGATGAAAAATTGAGTGGGAGGCAGTGTGGTGGAGGGGATGCCATTTCTGGCGCCTTCCCACCTCTGCTGCAATTTTACACAGGGTGGCGGTGGTGAGAAACTGACTGTCTGCCCCAGGTCAATCAAGGGCTTACGTGACCAATTAACTGCCACTTAAGGGCCTCCTCCTGCCGCCGCTGGTATTTTATCCTCGGTGCCCGGATGGCAAAACCCCAAGAACCCCGCCTGGTAAAACTAGGCAGCCTTCTTGTGGGCTGATGGGGGGGCCCTCCTAATCAGGGACCCTCTGCCCCACGGAGCGCCACCCCCAAAGCCCCACCCACCCCCAATGCACAACACTCCCATAACGACACCCCTTGCCTCGCCGGGGCCCAGCCGATTGTCCCCGTCGAGGCCCCAAAAACTTAATATCTTTCAGGAGCCGTCCTTCCTCTTCCTGCTAAATCTGGGTCTAGTCCCAACAGTGGCCACCATTAGGTGGGACTTCCTGCCTCAAGGCTAGTTAAGGGCCTGGGGAGCGAAACATCTGGGCATGGCTCCCCAGGCCCGGCAGAGGTGGGCTCACCGCTGACTTTTCAGCCAGAAAGTAAAAGTAAAGTTTTTAAAAAAGTAACATTTAAAAATGTATAAATTGCTGAGGTTTTCCGACATACAGAATGAAACTTGATAATTTTAGTTTCCTTTCTGGACCAGAAGGGTTGTCTGGCATTGCATTAACAGTTATCTCATTGTTAAAAAAAAGTACCTCGACTGTTAAGTGCCAGCTCTAACTTTCTGCAGTGAGTTTAATTTGATTTTAATGAGCAAATCCAGCAACTTCCTAAAAATAATGGGGTGTTGAGAGGATGGGCTGTAGTTTTCATGAGTTTGATGATGGAGCGGCACCAATTGTTCAACAACCTATGACGATTCACAGTGTATTTCGTCCTTGCCACAAGTTGCTGGACAGTTTATACAATAATGATATGCACCATTTAACATTTATGTTGCCGGGAGATTTTGGGTCATTAGATGCAGAGCTCTCGGGCACTCAGCTTTGGCAGTGAACCTTCTCAATCAGTTTACACAAACACTATTTTTGAGAGAATGCATTGTAGAGTCATAGTCATTTATGGCACAGAAGGAGGCCATTCAACCCATCGAATCCATGCCAGCTCACCAAGGAGTTATTCAGTCAGTCCCATAGCTCTGCAAGTT
Organism: Heterodontus francisci; assembly: GCF_036365525.1. Classification (NCBI taxonomy): domain Eukaryota; kingdom Metazoa; phylum Chordata; class Chondrichthyes; order Heterodontiformes; family Heterodontidae; genus Heterodontus; species Heterodontus francisci. The sequence continues at coordinate 159,136,674 of NC_090371.1, forward strand.
TGTCAAGTGGCCATCCAGTTTTGTTGTGAAGTCATTGATTTTCTCTGCTTCATTACCCTTGTGGGCAGCAAGTTCCAGGCCATTATCACCCACTACATAAAAAACATCTTCCTCATCTTCCCCCTGCAACTCTCGCCCAAGACCTTCAGACTGTGTCCCCTAGTCCTTGTACCATTAGTTTATGAGAACAGTTTTTCCTTGTCTAACTTATCTAAGCCTGTCATAATCTTGTACATTTCTGTTAAATCTCCCCTCAAACTCCTTTGTTCTAAGGAGAACAACCCCAGCTTTTCCAACCTAACCTTGTAACTAAAATCCCCCATTCTTGGCATCATTCTGGTGAATCTTATCTGCACCTTCTTATCTATCAAGGACGCTCACATCTTTCTAAAAGTGTGGTAACCAGAATTGGATGCAATACTCCAATTGGGGCCTAACCTGAGCTTTATAAGGGTTCAGTACAACTTTCCTGATTTTGTACTCCGTGGGCTGGATTTTAAGAGCCCGTTGACACTCGTGGCTCATTTAAATAGCTGGGGCAGGGCGGCCCGCCCACCCAATCACATGGAGGGGGCGGGCTGTCTGTCTCCGGCAGTGGCGTCAACTGCCTGTGTGCAGGCTCTGGCACAATTTTTAAAGGGCAGCCGGCCCTACTGGCAAATTTGAATTTTTAATATTAATCCCCCCAAAATTTACAAAATAAAATTGTACCGTTCCTTTCCAACCCCCCGCAATAAAAATCACAGTAGGTTTTTGCCCTCCGCCCCCCCCAAGAGCACTTATCTTTGAACTCTGACCTTCTTCCCCACCCCCATACTGTACAAAGTTGAAAGTGCACCCCTTCCCACCATCCCCTACACTGATGATGCTTACTTGACCCCATTTCCACCCTCCCTCCCCCCCCCCCCCCCCCCCCGGCAGTAAAAATCTTAGCTCTCCCCCCATCCCCCGCCACCAATGTCATGCCTCTTTTCCCCAGACTGGGAATTGAATGTGCAAGAGCGCTGGCCGCCGCTCCAAAGATGGCAGCGGGCCCGGAATATTCAAGGTAGGTTGATTTAAATTTATTCATCTCATTAAATATTTAAATCCAGGTCCCATCACCCTGCGTTGGGGGCGGGGAGCTGCTACAGAGCTTCATCGCTGCCGGGAGGATCGGGCTGGGTGTCGTGGCATCAGGTTCCATAGCGGGCCTCTGTTGCAAACATTTTCCGGCCCCCCCTGCCATGGAGCCTGACGTCATGGGCTTGGTAAACCAGCCCAGTGCCTCTATCTGTGAAGTCCAAGATCCCATATGCTTTACTAACCACTTTCTCAATACATCCTGCCACCTTCAGTGATTGATGCACATGCAACCCAAGGTCCCTCTGTTCCTGCACACTCCTTAGAACTGTGCCATTAGAAATATATTGCCTCTTCGTATTCCTTCAGCCAAAATGCATCACTTCATAATTGTCAGTGTTAAATTCCATCTGCCACCTGTCTGCCCATTCTACTAGCCTATCTATATCCTGTTGTAGGCGGTTCATATCATCCTCAGTTTGCCACACCTCCAAGTTCGGTGTCATCAGTGAATTTTGAGATTCTGCTCTGTATTCCAAGAATCAAGTCATTTATAAATAGCAAAAAAAGCAGTGGTCCCAGCACTGACTTTTGGGGAACACCACTGTCTACCATCCTCCAGTCTGAAAAACAACCATTTGCTATGACTCGCTGTTTTCTGTCCTTAAGCCTTGTTTTTTTTCCAGTTGGACACTGACCGTCCTCTTCCATGAGCCTAAGTTTTGTTAACCAGCCTTTTAAAGTGCTTTTGCAGTTTTATTGCAACCTGTCTCTGAGACTGTCAGGATGTTAAAAAAATATTCTCTTTCACCTGCCAAAGCAGAAACCTTCAATGTCAATTATCAAAAGAACAATCTCTGAAAGCATTGGTGTCATTTTGGCTGCTGTCGACTGTTTACAGCTCACCTTACTCTTTGCTGCACACAAAAAACACATTACTAAAGAAAAGCATATTGCATTTTCAACATTTTCTGCTTCCTATGAATCTACCTTGGTAAATAAATATCAGCCCACTAATCCACCCATTGAACAGCACACCACCTTCCAACTAGGCGAACAGCATTAAGACGACAGTCAAAAGCTTTGAATCCACATCCAACCAACATTCCTACAAAGGACAAAGTTGCAACCCAAAAAGCTCAGAGGAGAAAATGCTCCCCAACACAGCACAAATTCAATGCATGGAGCCATCAGTCAATGTCCTGAGTGATTCCCAACTTTACTAGTCAGAAAGTTATGACCTGTAACCTCCCTCCCTTCAATATACAAGAGAGAATTTGTTCCCCTGCCTTTCCTTCCCTGTCCCCAAAAAACCCTTTGTTCTTTTCTTATTTTCCCCCACCCAGTCTCCTCTCACCATCCGTCTTCTCCCATCGACCTTCCCTATCCTCATCCATCCTCTGCTTTCCCCCCTCCCACCTACCCACACCTGGGGCGAATTCTCCCCTGGTCTCCAATTTTGCTTGATCTGAATACTGCACGTCATCTTGGCCCCTATGTGCCACACCAAGATGAAATTTCATATTCTATGATTTTATGAAAATGTATAATGAATACAGCACTGAAGAAGGCCATTCTGCCATAGTGCTTGTTAGGTAGAGCTATCCAATTAATCGCACTCCCCTGCTCTTTCCCTTGTAAATTTTTTTCCTTCAAATATTTATCTAGTTCTCTTTTGAAAGTTACTTTTGGAGCTGTTTCCACCACTCTTTCAACAGTGCATTCCATATCATGACAACTCCCCATGTAAAATTATGTGTCCTTGTATTGCCTCTGGTTCTTTTCCCAACCCCCTTAAATCTGCGACCTCTGGCTACTGGCCCTCCTGTCACTGGAAATAGTTTCTCCTTATTTATGCCACCAAAACCATTCTTGATTTTGAACACGACTCTCCGATCTGTTCTTAGCCTTTTCTGCTCTAAGGAGAACACCCCAGCTTCTCAGTCTCTCCACATAACTGAAGTCCCTCATCCCTTGTAGCATTCAAGTAAATCTCTTTTTCAATTGCCCCAGCACCTTGACATTCTTTCTACTGTGTGGTGTACAGAATTAGACACAATATTCCAGTAGAAGCTTAACCAGTATTTTATAAAGGTTTGTATTTAAAGGTAGATGTTTAATTGACCTAGAACTTAAACCAGATCAAGTAATCAGTTTAAAGACTAGAAGCTAAGTTGATTAAATACATGGGGGAAAAATTCATTTCCATAGCGCCACTTCAAGCGATGTTACACAGATAAATGCCATTTCCCTGGGGAGAGACGGCACTGTGGACCACTACCTGCAAATGAATTTTTCCCCCATAAACTTTACAGCAATGCAGGTCATGTGCTGCAACTGCAGCTTTAACTCCACAGCGAGTCACTGACATTATGGATCGGTTCCCTGCCCGAGATCAGCCTGAATGACAGGCTGGGCATCGAGTCAGGCAGAAAGCTGGTCAGTGATGGCTGCAGCAGCAGGTAAATCCACGCCAGGGATGGAGGGGCGCAGAGGGGTGGAGGGATGGTGATTGACCTGTTTGGAGGTGTTGATCAAAGGTGGGGCTTGATCAGAAGGGAGGGGAAATCAATCAAGCGGAGAAGCGTCAATTGGAGGGGGGAGGAGTGTCAATCATGGGGCTCAATTGGAGGGGAGGAGCTGGGCTGTAGAATGGGTAGGCTTCCGTTCCCAGGCTGAATGTCGGAGGCCTGAGGTGGGGAAAGTTGGAGGCCTACGGTGGGACAATTGGAGACCTGGTGGTGGTGGGGTTGGGGGAAATGGGGGTCTGGTGGTGTTGCAGGGGGAAATAGGAGTCTGGTGGTGTTGGTGTTGATTGGGATCTGGTAGTGGTATGGGCTGATGCGATTGCAGAGGCTTCCGGGCAGTAGGTGTGAAGTCGTTTACCTCCTGAAACCACCATCTCCTTACCTTGATGAAGCTGCCAGGTCATCTAATGCTTGAGAAACCCAACTGACAGCAGTAGAAATGTAAAACCTATATGATAATGAGTCACGTAGCAGGGGAGGGATACGGGGGCATGAATCCAGCGCATGGGATTACTTACATGTCTTATTTTATTATTTTATGTCTGCACAAATCACACTGCATCCTGGGCATCTGCCTTACAGGGGGCCAAAAGTATTGGAAATGGCTCCATACCATCCTGTCTGCTCCCCCAGCCGAAGAGTCATATTTGTAATAAAATGAAAAAAAAACAAATGCTACAGTATCTCTGTTGCCATTTATCTAATAGCAACTGACTGGTCTGGATTCAATTGCCAAAAGAAAACTTTCATTTGGTGACTGTGTCCATATTTGGAAAATAGGTATGCCAACATCATAAAGATGTACTTTCCCTTGGCCACAAGAAAGGCTAAGCTAGCTAGATTTCTGGCAGGGGATATAGTTCCCCCAATCCTCCTCCTTTCAGTAATGTTAGGATGCAAGGATAGGTGGAAGAAGCGCTCCACCTCCACTGGAATTTTGGATTGTGGGGAGAAAGGGACAGAGAGCCAATGGACTTAAGAGCAGGGTCCAGCTCTGACCACCCTGCACCGCCATATGTCCAAGTACAACTGTCCAAGGCTCAGAACTTTCAGGGTCATAATCACTAAGATCTTTATCCATTTTAACACATTACAGGGATGGTAGGTGAATGTATTTGAAGTTATCAAATTTCTTTGATTTCACCTTAGCGAGCTAAAGTCAAATCATTTTACAAAGCTCCCATGGAATTAAGGAACATACGAGTTGCTAGACAAATAACAAAACAAGACCAGAGTCCAGCTAGTTCACTTTCTACCATCTTGGTAGTTGCATGATTTAACAATAATGGACTTGCTGGCTAATCATGGCAATCAATCTCTATCAGTCAGTCTACAACAGCCATGAAGCAAAGAAATCCCCAGTGTTGGAAAGCCTTGAGAGCCATAGGTCCAAAGTTATCTGTTCTTCTCAAGAATGCTATACTTACCATAAATCATCTCTCAAATTACTTATATACCTGTATCCCAAAATACAGTTTTCTGAAAGGGAATATAGTTATATAGACAGAGAGATAGTTGGCAGGCAGGAAACAAAAGCAATAGTAAAAACGATTCTATCAGCCTGGGAAGATGTGATATGTGCTGTTTCACAGATTTCAAATGTTGGGGCCTCTCATTTGTTTTATACCTCCGTTATCTAGGCTTAGAAATTGTAGGAAAAGTATCAAAATTTATTAATGACACCAAATTGGTGGGTGTGACAAACTGTGACAAAGGTACAGGAGGACATAGTTAAGCCATCAGGATGGCAGATTGCTGTTAGGTGCAGTACATAAACATATAGGACGTAATGCATTTTTGAACTAATAGGGAAAAGTGCATCTTAAATAGTCATATCTAAAATGGAGTAGAGGAGCAGAGTGGTGTAGAAATACATAGTTCATTAGAGGTAGAAGCATAAGGAAATAAGACGATATAAAAGGCAAGGAAAATCCTACATTTAGAGACATAGAATACAAAGTAAGAAGGTAATGAGCCAATGCAGAACACTGAGGGAGGAGCTGGCTGTGTTTAAAAAGGAGTGGGAGTGAGAGAGAATTACCAGTTAGCACAGAGCTGGCTAGCACTAACACCGTAAGATTCTCGGGATTCTTAGAATTCTGATGAAGTGGCGTTAGCAGTAACGTCACAGCGAACACGGAGGAGGGGCTCTGAGGTTGAGTACATCATGTGAGTAAACAGTAAGTATTGTTTCTTTAACAAAAGAATGCTACTCTAATTTTAATTCAGGCTATCACCTAACAAATAAATAAAAAAGGACTAGATATGACAGAGCAAACTATGGGCTGGATTTTATGCTCCGTTAGAAGGCGGGTTTTTTCGTCGGGGTGGGTGTCGGAGAATCGATGCGGAGTCAGCCGCCACAGAACCTGATGCCATATGTCTGTTTCAGGTTTTCTCGGAGGTAGCGAATTCCGTGGCAGCACCTCTGCCGCAACGCGACGGGATCATAATTTAAATCTGTTGCAAATTAGATAAAAATTTCAAAAATATGTCATGATCCTACCAAGCATAGGAACATAGGAAGATAGGAACAGGAGTAGGCCATTCAGCCCCTCGAGCCTGTCCCGCCATTCAATGAGATCATGGCTGATCTGCGGCCTAACTCCATATACCTGCCTTTGGCCCATATCCCTCAATATCTTTGCTTAACAAAATTCTGTCTATCTCTGATTTAAAATGAACAACTGTTGTAGCTTCAACTGCTGTTTGTGGGAGAGAGTTCCAAACCTCTACCACCCTTTGCTTGAAGAAGTGCTTTCTAATACACTGCACAGTGGCGTAGTGGTTAGCACCGCAGCCTCACAACTCCAGCGTGCCGGGTTCAATTCTGGGTCCTGCCTGTGTGGAGTTTGCAAGTTCTCCCTGTGTCTGCGTGGGTTTCCTCCGGGTGCTCCGGTTTCCTCCCACGTGCCAAAGACTTGCAGGTTGATAGGTAAATTGGCCATTATAAATTGCCCCTAGCATAGGTAGGTGGTAGGGAAGTATAGGGACAGGTGGGGATGTGGTAGGAATATGGGATTAGTGTAGGATTAGTATAAATGGGTGGTTGATGGTCGGCACAGACTCGGTGGGCTGAAGGGCCTGTTTCAGTGCTGTATCTCTAAACTAAACTAAACTAATATTTCTCCTGAATTGTCTGGTCCTAATTTTTAGACTATGCCCCCTAGTTTTGGAATTTCCAACCAGTGGAAATAGTTTATCTAGCCTGTCTTTTCCTGTTAATATCTTGAAGACTTTGATCAGATCACCCTTAATTTCTAAATTCTAGCGAAAACAGGCCTAATTTGTGTAATCTCTCCTCGTAACTTAACCCCTGTAGTCTAGGTATCATTCTTGTAAACCTGCGCTGCACTCCCTCCAAGGCCAATATATCCTTCCTAAGGTGTGGTGCCCAGAACTGCTCACAGTACTCCAAGTGGGGTCTAACCAGGGTTTTGTACAGCTGCAGCATAACCTTTGTGTCTTTATACTCCAATCCTGTAGATATAAAGGCTAGCATTCCATTAGCCTTTTTGATTATTCTCTGCACTTGCTCGTGGCATTTTAAAGATCTATGCACCTGAACCCTCAAGTCACTTTGGACATCCACTGTACTTAACCTCTTCCCATTTAGAAAATACCCTGCTCTATCATTTTTTGGTCCAAAATGGATAACCTCACACTTGCATTGAAATCCATCTGCCACAGTTTTGCCCACTCACCTAGTCTGTCAATATCTCTTTGCAATTTTATGCTATCATCCAGACTGTCTACAATGCCGCCTAACTTTGTATCATCAGCAAATTTGGATATATGACTTACTATGCCATCATCCAAGTCGTTAATGAATAATGTAAATAATTGAGGCCCCAACACAGATCCATGTGGGACACCACTAGTCACATCCTGCCAATCGGAGTACTTACCCAATATCCCCACTCTCTGTCGCCTCCCATTCAACCAACTTCCTAACCATGTCAACTCCATGGGCTTCTACCTTAGTTAACAGTCTCTTATGTGGGACTTTATAAATAACATCCATAGGCATTCCCCTGTCCACTACCTTAGTCACCTCTGCAAAAAATTCAGTGAGATTTGTCAGGCATGACCTTCCCGTCATGAATCCATGCTGGCTGTCCCTGTTTAACTGACATTTTTCTAGGTGTTCAGTCACCCTATCCTTGATTATAGGCTCCAGCAACTTGCCCACCACAGATGTCAGGCTAACTGGTCTGTAATTTCCTTGGTTCCCCCTTTCACCCTTCTTAAAAAGTGGAGTGACATGTGCAACTTTCCAATCCAGAGGGACCACTCCTGAATCTAGGGAACTCTGAAAGACTATAGTTAGGGCATCTACAATGTGCTCCCCTATTTCCTTTAACACCCTCGGATGGAAACCGTCGGGTCCTGGGGATTTCTCACTTTTTAGTTCCATTAATTTCCTTGTTACTGATGTTTTACGTGCGTTAATTGTATTAAGTCCCTGTCCCCTATCGGCTATAAATTTTTTCGGGACTTCCGACAAGTTATCCTCCTTTTCAACTGTAAATACTGAGGCAAAGTAATTGTTCAACATGTCTGCCATTTCCCCATTATCAATGACAATATCTCCATTTTCAGCTTTTAGTGGGTCGACATTGCTCTTGACCACCCGCTTTCCCTTTATGTAACTATAAAATTTCTTCTTATTGATTTTGATGTCTCTTGCAAGTTTCCTTTCATAATCTTTTTCAGTAGCTCTTATCAGCTGCTTTGTGACCCTTTGCTGGTCTTTGTATCGATCCCATTCGGCCGGATCTGTGCGTTTGCAATCTTATGCATAACATGCGGCACTCACGTGCCTTCATCTTCCCGTCTTTGAAAATCTGGTGCCACCGTGGCGAGAGTCATCGGTGACTGCAAAGGTTAGGTCAGTTATCCGTTGTTATCTTGTGGAATTTTTTTTCACATGGGACATTGCTACGGAGCTCAATCTGCAGATGTGAGGGAAGGAAGGAACTCTGCAAGTGGATACTATTGGGGGGTATGGGAAGGGTGGAACTCTGCAATCCAATATCAGGAGACGCCGTTAATGGTGTTGCCAATGCCGCCCCCGGCATTGGGGGTGGGTGGGGGGGGGGTGGGGAAACAGCGGCTGCCATTATTGCTAAATGGCCACCCACTGCATAATCGCAATGGCGAGGCTGCTAAACTCACAGGCGGGAAAGCAGCCATTTAGCGCACTTGCCACCACTCTTGGCACGGGATAATAAAATCCATCCCTATGTGTCGGGGCTGTAGTATGTGGGAGTGCAAGATTATCCCAGATTCCCACATCTACAGGAAGGTCTCTGCCTTCAGTCACTCCAGCTCAGAGTCGTTCAGCTGGAGTGAGAGTTAGAGGCATTTTGATAAAGGAGGGAGGGATGAATTTCTGTAACACAGCCACACCCCAGAGGAAATCACGGGTTCTGGAAGGGAATCGTATGCTTGTCAGGTAACCAGGTCAGTGAATACTTCGGGGAGGTTGAGAAGGAGGTTCCACAAACACTGGTCCTGTATGATGTACTTGCTACCTGTGAGGACAAGGAGAAAGACTGCAGGGGGTACCAAGCAGACCAAGACTCAGAAGGCTGTCCAAGGGGGTGGAGAGCAGAACAGAAATCTGGTAGTGATAGGGGATTTTATAAATAGGGTGATAGATAGCATCCTCTGTAGGCACAAACGAGTGTCCCGAAGGGTGAGGTGTCTACCTAGTAGCAGGGTAAGAAATATCTTGAGGCTGGAAGGGAATTTGGAAAGGGAAAATCCCATTGTCGTGATCCATTTAGGAAAAATAACATAGGTAGGAACTGGGAGGAGGTCCTGCTGAGGGAGTATCAGAAGTTAGGACCTAAATTAAAGAGCAGGGCCTTGAGGGCAGTAAACTCGGGATTATTGCTTGAGCTATGTGCAAACCAGCATACAGACAGACAGATCAGGAGAGTTAATACGTGGCTAACAGGCTGGTGTGGGAAAGAGGGGTTCCTTTTCATGGAACACCAGTACTGGGACAAGACGGTGTTGTACCAATAGGATAGTTTCCACCTGAACTGAATTGGGATCAGTGTCCTAGTGGAAAGGAAAAATAGAGAAGTGGCAAAGGCTTTAAACTAGTAAGATGGTTGGGGGGTGGGTGGTGGTTGGAAGAAGGGATCCACAAGAAATTAAAACAAGTCTAAATATAAACAAAACAAGAAAGCACAGGACAAACTAAATTAAGGGAGGATATAAATGGCCAGGGAATAAATAGATTTATGGAACAAGAGTGTAAGAAGATTGTTAAAAATATGAGAAAAACTGCTATTAAAAATGAACTAATCTGTCTGCACAGCAATGCACAGTGTTCATAATAAAACAGAGGAACTGGAGGCAATAAAATGTTATGGGGAACCAGATGTAGTAAGGATTACTGAGTCATGGCTGCAGAAAAATCAGGACTGGGAATTAAACACTGCAGGATATAACCTATTTAGAAAAGGTAAAGAGGGAAAAAGGGGAGACGGAGCAGCTGTGCTCATAAGAGATAATATGATGGCAGTAGGAAAAAGTAACAGCCATCGGTAAGATGGAAATATAGTCCATTTGGATACAGATAAAAGATCATACATGATCAGTCACACTAATGGGAGTAGTCGACACCATCTAATAGTGGAAGGGAGATTTTTTTTATTCTGTGGGCATCGCAGGCTAGGCCAGCATTTATTGCCCATCCCTAATTGTCCTTGAGAAGGTGGAGGTGAGCTGCTGCCTTGTACCACAGCAGTCCTTGTGAGGTAGATACACCCACAGTGCTGGTAGGGAGGGAGTTCTAGGATTCTGACCCAGCGACAGTGAAGGAACGGCGATATAGTTCCAAGTCAGGATGGTGTGTGACTAGGAGGGGAATGTGCAGGTGGTGGTGTTCCCATGCATCTGCTGTCCTTGTCTTTCTAGTTGGAAGAGGTCACGAGTTTGGAAGATGTTGTCGAAGGAGGCTTGGTGAGTTACAGCAGTGCATCTTGTATATGGTACACACTGCTGCCACTGTGGAGGGTGTGAATGTTGAAGGTGGTGGATAGTGTGCGAATCAAGCAGGCTGCTTTGTCCTGGATGGTGTCGAACTTCTTGAGTGTTGTTGGAGCTGCCCCTTACAGGCAAGTGGAGAGTATTCGATCACACTCCTGACTTGTGCCTTGTAGATGGTGGACAGGGTTTGGGGAGTCAGGAGGTGAGTTAGTCACCGCAGAATTCCCAGCCTCTGACCTGCTCTTGTAGCTACAGGATTTATACGGCTGGTCAGTTTAGTTTCTGGTCAATGGTAACCCCCCAGGATGTTGATAGTGGAGGATTCAACAATGATAATTCCATTGAATGTCAAGGGGAGATGGTTAGATTCTCTCTTGTTTGAGATGGTCATTGCCTGGCACTTGTCAGCCCAAGCCTGAATGAGTCCAGGGGATGAATTTTACCAGCCGTCCGACGTCGGGTGGCGTGGCGTGGCGTGGGGGCCAGGAAAACACTTCCAGAAGAGGCCCGACACTGGGAAGGCCCAACCCCATTTTACTGGCGGCTGTGGGACCTCGGAGCAGCCCATCCACCACTCGGTGGCAGCACCCCAATTTAAATATGCAAAGCACTACTTACCTTGTCACATTATGCAACCCACTGCCTCTCAGTCCACAATTCTGCATTTTTTTTCTGTGAACGGGCGTCTCTCACGTGCCATTCCGTTCACGAATATGAAAAGCCGGCGGGACAACAGGAGTAATAGTTTTCAGAGACAGTGCAGGTAAGTCTTGCAATATGGGTCTCAACTCTGCATTTGTGTGTATGGATGTGGGAGGGGGGATGGTATTATTGGGAGCGCAACTCTACAAGCATGAAGAGAGGTGGGAGGGGGGATGGTGGTATTGGGGGTGCAACTCTGCAGGCATGAAGGGAGGTATTGCGTACCCTCCCTCAGTTAAGGGTTGCCGCTCTGCACCATTGTTTGTATGAGTGAAGGAGCAATGGCACTCCAGTCACCCTGTGTGTGGGGAGGGTGCCAGAAATGGTAGGCGTGTAAAGGTTATCTGGCTGGTGGGGCAATCAATCTTATCAATCTGTTACAATCTTATTGTGGTCATGCTGTGCCACTCTTAGTGGGAGCTAAGATGGGCAATGCCATGCGACGTCACAGAGTTGATGCATGAAAGCTCCTGATGTACCAGTCAACATCAATCTCTGCCCTGTTAGGTACCTTTTGAAGAAGTGAAGGAACCAAGTTTAATTGCAACTTGGAGGTGGGATGGTTCATTCTATAGTATTTGATCTGCTTCTAGTGAGGATCCATATGTGCCGCAGGCAGGTGCAGCCCACGTAGAGGTTCCCGTTTATGAGCAGCCGCCCCCAAAGAGAGCTCGGCACTACAGATTGATATGCATCTACAGGTCTTGCATGACATAATTGCAGATGTCAGAGCGCCAGTGTCAGAGGCGGTTACGGATGTTGAGAGAGGCGTTGACACATCTCTGTGCCCTGTTCAATGCTGACCTGCAGCCCATAGGTGTCGGTGGCCATCCTATGCCTGTGGCCCTCAAAGTGACAGCGGCTCATAACTTTTACGCCTCTGCATTATTTCAGGGGCCCACGAGAGACCTTTGTGGGGTCACACAGTCAGGAGCGCACCGCTGCATCAGGGAGGTCACTGAAGCCCTGTACCAGAGAGCTGGTGACTATGTCCGCTTCACGACGGACCCTGAGAGTCGGGCCCAGAGGGACTTCGGTTTCGGCTCCATCGCGGGATTCCCACAGGTGCAAGTGGTCATAGACTGCACCCATGTGGCCATCAAGGCACCCGCCGGGCGACCAGCTGAATATGTAAGGGCTTCCACTCAATCAACGTAGAGCTGGTATGTGTTCATTGGAAACGCTTCATGAAAATCTGTGCCCACTTTCCAGGCAGCTGCCATGACGCCTTCATCCTGCGCTAGTCCCAGCTACCATTGCTGTTCGCTGACCTGGCTCAGATGGAGGGATGGCTTCTTGGAGACCAGGGCTACCTCTTGCAGACATGGTTCCTAACGCCAGTGAGAAACCCCACCACTGCTGCAGAGGAGAGATACAACGCCAGTCATGGAGCTACAAGTGTGCCACCATTGAACAGGCGATCGGCATGCTGAAAATGCGCTTCTGCTGCCTACATAAATAGGGTGGTGCCCTGCAGACGAGCCGGAAAGGGTAGCTCGTATCGTTGCTGTTTGCTGCGCTCTGCACAACTACGCACTCAATAAGTGGGAGGCCTTGCAGGATGAGGAGAGCCGTCAGCAGGTCTCCTCTTCAGACGATGAGGACGCTGAGGACTTACAACAGGAAAGGTGCATAGGAGGGCAAAGGGCAGCGAGCAAGAGATGTACGGCAGAGCCTTATTGATCAAAAGTTTTCCACTCCATAGGAAGTACCATGAGCTCTGCAAGCCCACAGCGCCCTCGTTCACCTGCTGCACCAGTCCGCATCTGCAGCATCTTTGTCTCAACCATTAGAGGCAGCAGCAGACTGAGCCATTGTCCATGTTACTTCATCCATGGAGATGCACATGAGTAGTGCTGGCATGGCAATGATATTGCACATATTGGCAGTTCTGAAAGGCCAGTGATGTAAAGGGATGAGACGTGAGTGGTACTTGCTGGCACACGTCACTCACACAGTAAAAACGACACATTAGATTTAGATATACAGCACTGAAACAGGCCCTTCGGCCCACCGAGTCTGTGCCGACCATTAACCACCCATTTATACTAATCCTACACTAGTCCCATATTTCTACCATATCCTCACCTGTCCCTATATTCCCCTACCACCTACCTATACTAGGGGCAATTTATAATGGCCAATTTACCTACCAACCTGCAAGTCTTTTTTTTGGCTGTGGGAGGAAACCGGAGCACCCGGAGGAAACCCACGCAGACACAGGGAGAACTTGCAAACTCCACACAGGCAGGACCCAGAATTGAACCCGGCACGCTGGAGCTGTGACTCTGTGGTGCTAACCACTGCGCCACTGTGCCGCCCGCATGTTAGTGAAGAACATTTAGTGACATATGTATTTACATTGAAGTGGCACCCGTGCTTTCCCAATTGTGTCCGTGTGTTTTCATTTAATGCTTGCATTTTGCTCCTTTGCTGTGCCACCTGTGTGCTAGCAGCCTGACTGGAATAAGGCTGCTGATCTGGTTGCCCTTTGGCTGTGGATGACTTCGGCGGTCGTCCTCCACGCACACGAGTCTGGAGGCCCCGGCTGGCTGGGGGGTATCCTGCGTCAGTGCAGAACTCTTCTCAGACGACGTGGCTGCTGGAGTTTGACTCAGAGTTGGAGGGGTTGGCGACCACATTGGAATCACTTTGAGGAGGGACCACAGATATGGCGCGCAGGCTCGCCTCCTCCATCTCTGGGCTCATTTGACCCCCTCTGCTCTCCCTGGAAGGACCAGGGGCAGGGACAGTCTCCATGCCCCTGGTCCCTCTCTTGCCTTGCCCCTGCTGATTGAATGTCATGGCTGCGGCGGTTCGCAAGTCAGTGCGTATTAATAGAATCTGGCTCACTAAAGGGCCGCCATCATCTCAACAGAAGATGCCAGGTGCTCATATGCCTGGGACGTGGCAACTGTCATGTCCTGGAGAGACTCCCCCGTCGTCCGCTCAAGGCTGCGCATGGTCTATGGCATCTCTGCCTGATGTTGCCAGGACCTTGGCAGCAGCTCTAGCATGCCCTGTGCTATTGACAGGAGAGGCTCATCAGTAGCTCAGCATGGGCCTGGCCACTCACAGCCCTCCGACTGTCAAGGGCCTCGGCTGTTTCAGCCTCAGTAGCAGCTTGGGGGCATGTGCAGTGCTCTCACCAGCTTGTGACCCAGACTCTAAGGTCGAATGGATACCCACCGAGGTGACAGTATCTGAGCTGGTGGAATGTGCGTTTGTGCAGTGGGACACTGCTTCCTTGGAGAATGTCTCTTCCTCCAAGGTGGGGGAGGTGTCGTGTGCAGCCAGGGTCGATTCAGAATGTTGACCTGGAAGGTGCAATTGGAAGAGCACACTGTCAGTCTTGATGTTGCGCATGCCACAATTATAACTGCATTGTTTCTGTTACGACCTGGTGTGAAAGGGGTCTAGGGTTTCCTCTCAGCCTTCACCTGGTCTTACTGTAACAGGGTTTAAATTTAAATACACTGTGTTTTAGCTCTCCCTTAGTGAATCCTTGTTCACTAACTTACAATTATAAGGCAAAGAAACTAGCCAAACAAGTTTTCTTAGGTTTAAAGAAAAAAGTTTGAACTTCATTAAACTTAAACTTTAATTCGGTTAACGCCCACACGATGCGCCCACGCTAGCATGCATACGCGATACACACATGCAGATAGAGACAGAAAAGAGCAGAAGAAATAAAGTGGAAAAGTTTGAGGCAATATCTGAAGATGGTTTTGGTTACTGTTCTTCAAGCTCGCTGTAAAGTCCTTGATTGTAGGTAGGACTTGCTTTTCGTTGGGGCCCAGTATTCTTCTTAAACCTTGTTCGATGTTGGACACTTTTCTCTCTTGATGTTCATGTGTCCTCAGTGGGTCCAGAGGTTTGAGAGAAAGAGATGAGAGCAGACAGGACCGAAGAGGTCTTCTTCAGTCCAGGAGCATTCTGCAGTCTCTCAGTTCAAACTATTTGTACAATTCAGAAAAAGACAGGTTGCCAAGTAGGCTAGTCACATGATCAGCTGGTCTGACCACGTCTGTTTGTGGATTTGGCCATCTCAGCAGTCATCATGAAATTTGAGCTCCCTCACCTTCAGTGTCTTATGCTAAAAGTCCATTGTGGGTTAAATTGGATAAGGGAAGTAACCCCTTTCTCTCCACAAGCACTGTCTGTTAATATGCAAATGGCTTTCCAGCCAACGACCTGGTGATTTCTTTTTGAAACAAGTCCTTTCTTTACTTCAGCAAGTTTTCAAATCAATGTTCATATGACAAAATGAATGTGCCTCAGTCTTGGCAGGTCAACATGACTGTATCACACAACAAAAATTTCACATTGGTCATTGCTTATATCAAATAGACGTATGGTCACCATGGATACTGAGGTCTACTTCACCGAATGAGCGTTGCCCATGCCTAGCTGCTATCTCTAGGGCCTGCTCCTCAGCTTCATTGAGCCTTCTGATTTCTGGCACACCTCCACCGATACGAGTGGCCTCCGTTGAATTGTGGACCCTCTTTGCTTGGAGGAGCAAGGAGTCAAATATTAAACATGGCAGATCAACAGCACGACACATGTCACAAGAGGGGTGCTGGGCACAAAGGTGGGGGATGCTCGGTGTGCACGATTGAGTGAGCCACTCATGTAGGTGCCATGCTCTGAGCAGCAGACACGGGTAAGTTCTAGCATACATTTTTCCATTCTTGTCATGTCTTTCCTCTGTGCCCAACCTCCATGTCTTTGGCATGACTCTGTGTGGGCACACCCAGTTTCAGTGGAGCCCTGATCTAAAGCAGCACTTACTTTTGAGGTTCGCAGCAGATCATTCATCCGTCTTTCGGCAGTGAACCGGATCATGCTGGATGGCCCCAGGGCTACTGACCTCCTCTGCCACCTCCAGCCAGGCTGCCTTGGTCAGGCAGGAGTGCCTCTTATCATTGCTGGGCAAGGGGACCTCCTGCCTTGCCTGCACAACCTAGAGGAGAATGAACAGGGAGGCATCACTGAACCGTGGGACCACCCTGGAACGCCCCCACCCCCCAAAGCCATTATCCAACTTTTCTGATGTCCCCAAATGAGATTGCTCTTCTGCAGCCCAAAGATTTCTGTCAGTCGCTGTCTTCTGTCAGTGGAGGCGTCACTGATGTGCTGGCTGCCCTTTAAACAGGGCCCCAGCACCTGATGGTCAGCCGACCTGACGCCGATACCGGCGCCAAAAAGCCCACCCTCGCTGCGTGATTTGGGGGGGGCGGCGCGTCGCCTTCATGATAATGAGCCGCCGCGCTGAATATCGCGGCAGCTCTGCGACAGGCAGTCCGCACGGGCAGACCGCTATCTTTGAAGTGCATCGCCGAGGTTGGTGGTGCACTTGTAATATTCAGCCCCAGATCTTGCTGCATATGGACATGGGCCGCTTCAGTATCTGAGGAGTCATGAATGGTGCTGAACGTTGTGCAATCATCAGCGAACAGCCCCACTTCTGACCTTATGAGGGAGGGAAGGTCATTGATGAAGCATCTGAAGATGGTTAGGCCTAGGACACTACCCTGAGGTACTCCTGCAGTGATGTCCTTGGACTGAGATGATTGACCTCCAACAACCACAACCATCTTCCTTTGCGCTAGGTATGACTCCAACCAGTGGAGAGTTGTCCTCATGATTCCCATTGACTTCAGTTTTGCTAGGGCTCCTTGATGCCACAGTTGGTCAAATGCTGCCTTGATATCAAGGGCAGTGACTCTCAACTCATCGCTTGAGTTCAACTCTTCTGTCCATGTTTGGACCAAGGCTGTAATGAGATCAGGAGCTGAGTGGTCCTGGCGGAGCCAAAACTGAGCATCACTGAGCAGGTTATTGCTGAGCAAGTGGCACTTGATAGTACTGGAAATGACACCTTCCATCACTTTGCTGATGATTGAGAGTAGACTGATGGGATGGTAATTGGCTATGTTGGAGTTATCCTGCTTTTTGAGCGCAGGACACACGTGGGCAATTTTCCACGTTGTCGGGTAGATGCCAGTGTTGTAGCTGTACTGGAACAGCTTGGCTAGGGGAATGGCCAGTTCTGGAACACAAGTCTTCAGTACTATTGCAGGAATGTTGTCAGGGCCCATAGCCTTTGTAGTATCCAGTGCCTACAGTGTGATATCACGGGAAGTGAATTGAATTGGCCGAAGACTGGCATTTGTGATGCTGGGGACCTCAGGAGGAGGCCGAGATGGATCATCCGCTTGGCACTTCTGGCGGAATGTCGTTGCAAATTCTTCAGCCTTGTCTTTTGTACTGATGTGCTGGGCTTTCCCATTATTGAGAATAGGGATATCTGTGGAGCCTCCTCCTCCAGTTGTTTAATTGTCCACCACCATTCACGACTGGATGTGGCAGGACTGCAGAGGTTAGATCTGGTGTAGGAAAAAAATATGCAAAATTAGGAAAATAAGTATAAAAAGAATGTAAAATAATAATCTTGGGGGATTTCAACTACCCTGAAATTAATTGGCCAGAAGAGGTAGGCAAAGGGGATAAGAGAATTGAGTTCTTACAATATATAAAGGACTCCTTTCTAACCCAGTATGCAAGAAGCCCAACAAGGGAGGAGTTCTGAAGAAGGGTCACTGACCTGAAACGTTAACTCTGCTTTTCTCTCCACAGATGCTGCCAGACCTGCTGAGTATTTCCAGCATTTCTTGTTTTTATTTCAGATTTCCAGCATCCGCAGTATTTTGCTTTTATTATATAAGGGAGGACTTACTACTGGATCTAGTAATGAGGCATGAACCAGAGAAGATAAGAAAAGTAAAAGTTGGGGAACATCTAGGCAATAGTGACCATAATGTACTCCAGTTTAAGATAATAATTGAGAACGACACAAGCACAACAAAGACTAGGGCAACAAATTTGAGGGGCTGCGAATGGAACTTGGAAAAATAGAATGGACGACAATATTGGCAAACAATAATATGGAACAATAATGTGAAAGAGTTAAAATGGTGTTCAACAGAGCACAGGAAAAATATATTCTGCTAAAAAGCAAGAGCAAACTAAACACTAATAAGACACCATAAATTAATAGAGATAAGGGGATCAGTGAGAGTAAGAACAGAGGCATACGCTAAATACATGGACTCATGGGAAATCATAAGGGAAAAACAAAGACACATATTAAACATTAAATAATCATTTTGCTTCAGTATTTACCAGAGAGACGGATCAGGTGGACTTGACATCAGAAGATGAGAAGATAGAAATGAGATAACTGCATTTGAAATAAAAAGAGGAGGAATATTAAATAAACTAATCAAACTCAAAGAGGGTAATATCCCTGGTCTGGACAGATTGCATCCACGTGTTTTAAAAGAATCTAGAGCAGAGACAGCAGACAAACTTTTAACATACTCATTAGAAAAAGGTGTAGTGCCAGAGGATTAGCAGATAGCTATTGTTATACTTACTTTTAAGAACAGAGAAGCTGACTTATTCATGAAACTGTAAATCAGTCAGCTTAACATTTTTGGTAGGAATGATAATGGAATCCCTACTCGAGGAGAAAACAGAAAACCATTTAGAAACCCAAAAATTAAAAATTACAAGACATGAATAAACTTGCAGAATGGGCATATAATTATCAAATGAAGTTCAACATTGATAAGTGTGAGGTATTACATTTCGGGAAGTAAAATAAGGAGGTCACATAGTACCTGGAAAATAAGACTCTAAATGGGGTAGAGGAACAAAGGGATCTGTGAGTACTTTTAGTTATTTGTGTATTTGTAGTGACACATGTCAATAAGGCCACAAAAAAACAAACCAAGCACTAGGGTTTATTCCTAGAAGAGTAAAATTCAAAAGAAGTTATGCTAAATTTGCACTGAACCTTGGTTAGACCACATTGGGAGTACAATGTACAATTCTGGTTGCCATATTATAAAAAGGATATAGAAGAACTGGAAAGAGGCCAAGAAAAATTTACAAGGATGATAGCAGAAGTGTGAGGTTATACCTATCAGAAAAGGATGAACAGACTGGGTCTCTTTTCTCTTGAAAAAAAGAGACGGCTATGTGGTGAGCTGATAGAGATCTTTAAAATTATGTAAGGTTTTGATACAGAGGACTGAATTTTAACTTAAAATGTGAGCAGGTTTGGGTTGGGTGGGGAGTTAAAGTCTCAATATAGTGATCACAATTCCGTAAGTTTTAGAATACTCATGGACAAAGACGAGAGTGGTCCTAAAGGAAGAGTGCTAAATTGGGGGAAGGCCAACTATACCAAAATTCGGCAGGAGCTGGGGAATGTAGATTGGGAGCAGCTGTTTGAAGGGAAATCCACATTTGATATGTGGGAGGCTTTTAAAGAGAGGTTGATTAGCGTGCAGGAGAGACATGTTCCTGTGAAAATGAGGGGTAGAAATGGCAAGATTAGGGAACCATGGATGACAGGTGAAATTGTGAGACCAGCTAAGAGGAAAAAGGAAGCATACATAAGGTCTAGGCGGCTGAAGAAAGACGAAGCTTTGAAAGAATATCGGGATTGTAGGCACAATCTGAAACGAGGAATTAAGAGGGCTAAAAGGGGTCATGAAATATCTTTAGCAAACAGGGTTAAGGAAAATCCCAAAGCCTTTTATTCATATATAAGGAGCAAGAGGGTAACTAGAGAAAGGATTGGCCCACTCAAGGCCAAAGGAGGAAAGTTATGCGTGGAGTCAGAGAAAATGGGTGAGATTGTAAACGAGTACTTTGCATCGGTATTCACCGAGGAGAGGGACATGACGGATGTTGAGGTTAGGGACAGATGTTTGATTACTCTAGGTCAAGTTGGCATAAGGAGGGAGGAAGTGTTGGGTATTCTAAAAGGCATTAAGGTGGACAAGTCCCCAGGTCCGGATGGAATCTATCCCAGGTTACTGTGGGAAGCGAGAGAGGAAATAGTTGGGGCCTTAACAGATATCTTTGCAACATCCTTAAACACGGGTGAGGTCCCGGAGGACTGGAGAATTGCTAATGTTGTCCCCTTGTTTAAGAAGGGTAGCAGGGACAATCCAGGTAATTATAGACCGGTGAGCCTGACGTCAGTGGTAGGGAAGCTGCTGGAGAAGATACTGAGGGATAGGATCTATTCCCATCTGGAAGAAAAGGGGCTTATCAGTGATAGGCAACATGGTTTTGTGCAGGGAAGGTCATGTCTTACCAACTTAATAGAATTCTTTGAGGAAGTGACAAAGTTGATTGATGAGGGAAGGGCTGTAGATGTCATATACATGGACTCAGTAAGGCGTTTGATAAGGTTCCCCATGGTAGGCTGATGGAGAAAGTGAAGGCGCATGGGGTCCAAGGTGTACTAGCTAGATGGATAAAGAACTGGCTGGGCAACAGGAGACAGAAAGTAGCAGTGGAAGGGAGTTTCTCAAAATGGAGACGTGTGACCAGTGGTGTTCCACAGGGATCCGTGCTGGGACCACTGTTGTTTGTGATATACATAAATGATTTGGAGAAAAGTATAGGTGGTCTGATTAGCAAGTTTGCAGACGACACTAAGATTGGTGGAGTAGCAGATACTGAAGGGGACTGTCAGAGAATACAGCAGAATATAGATAGACTGGAGAGTTGGGCAGAGAAATGGCAGATGGAGTTCAATCAGGGCAAATGCGAGGTGATGCATTTTGGAAGATCCAATTCAAGAGTGAACTATACAGTAAATGGAAAAGTCCTGGGGAAAATTGATGTACAGAGAGATTTGGGTGTTCAGGTCCATTGTTCCCTGAAGGTGGCAACGCAGGTCAATAGAGTGGTCAAGAAGGCATACGGCATGCTTTCCTTCATCGGACTGGGTATTGAGTACAAGAGTTGGCAGGTCATGTTACAGTTGTATAGGACTTTGGTTCGGCCACATTTGGAATACTGCGTGCAGTTCTGGTCGCCACATTACCAAAAGGATGTGGATGCTTTGGAGAGGGTGCAGAGGAGGTTCACCAGGATGTTGCCTGGTATGGAGGGCGCTAGCTATGAAGAGAGGTTGAGTAGATTAGGATTATTTTCATTAGAAAGACGAAGGTTGAGGGGGGACCTGATTGAGGTGTACAAAATCATGAGAGGTATAGACAGGGTGGATAGCAAGAAGCTTTTTCCCAGAGTGGGGGATTCAATTACAAGGGGACACAAGTTCAAAGTGAAAGGGGAAAAGTTTAGGGGGGATATGCGTGGAAATTTCTTTACGCAGAGGGTGGTGGGTGCATGGAACGCTTTGCCAGCGGAGGTGGTAGACGCGGGCACGATAGCGTCTTTTAAGATGTATCTAGACAGATACATGAATGGGCAGGAAGTAAAGAGATACAGACCCTTAGAAAATAGGCGACAGGTTTAGATAGAGGATTTGGATCGGCGTAGGCTTGGAGGGCCGAAGGGCCTGTTCCTGTGCTGTAATTTTCTTTGTTCTTTGTTCTTTGTTTAATAATCTGTTACCCGAACAAACCTGTTTCCAACTCGCCCATTTCTGGCTTTAACTGAGGCTGGAAGGTGGGCAGGTGACCAACTGAATCCAAGGTTGGTCAATATACATGAATTTTACTTGCCACTTATCAGCCTAAGCCTGAATGTTGTCTTGCTGATTCATTCAGCCTGGGGGTGGGGGTGGCGGGGGGGGTGTAGTTTAATGGGGGGGACAGTTTAGGGGTGAGGGGGGGGGTGCAGTTTAGGGGTGGGACCAACTTCTAGTTCGATTTTTTTTTTAAACTAACGCAAAAGATTACAGAAATTCAATTTGCATTGAACAGAACTTTTGCTTTAAATTTTTGTGATCTTTTGCGCAGGTTATACTGATATCGGGTGAATTGCACCAAGAAATCCAGCAGAACCACATGGAAACTCTAACCCTAGGTTCTTAAACTCTTCCTGAGACGATAAGAAAATATTAGTTTTAAAAAAAATATTTCTTGTATCAAAGTTTGAAAAGTAATACTTTCACCATATACCAGATTAACTTTGGGGAATCTATTTTGTATATTTTATGATTTGTGATGTTTTACAACAATTTCTCAGTTACAGACATATACATTATGCTGTGTCTAGGGCTTTGTGTGATTGTGTGGCTATCACCTTACATTTTCTAATGTCATATCCTGATTATAATTTGAACTTTTTATTTTAACTCTCGTTTAAGAAACCAGTGTACTATTTTATAATGATATTTGACACCAGACCTTGTGAATATATAGTTGACTGTCAGATGACAGCATTTCTAATTGTTGCAGTCATGAACTTAAAGAAAAACTATGGAGTTATATTTTTAATAAGACTGCAGTCCATTAATAGGGAGAGCATAAAGATTTTTACCTGCTGATGTGGAGCCTCTCTGGATCAGTAGCAATGATACTAACTCTTAAAATCTAGGTTGATGAACAGGAATTTATGAATTGTGGCTAATATCTGTGAGAATAATAATACTCATTATTTTGTCTGTCCGGACTGTTGATTGGTGGGTTGATATGGTGGGCACAGCCTGGCACATGCGGAGGCACGTGGGGCACATGGAGGACTGGAGCGCACGACGCAGATGTCGCTGCCAACAGTTGGTGGTGGTGGGCAGCGACAAAAACAGTGGAAGGTAAGGGTGTGACATGAGATATTTAATGGTATTCTATTACGCAGACAGGGATATAATTGGTATCTGGGGCTGCATTATCTCTAGAGCAACCTAACATGCTGGGATCTCTGCGCTCTTGCCTATAGTGCATGGAACCCAAAATGCTTCAATACTGTGTTTGAGTGTTTTACCACTTTAATTATTTCCACTATTTATATAATCAGTGAGAGCTATAACCACCCATCCTTCACCCCAGTTTGGAAGAACAAAATCTACAATTGTACTTCTGGCGTTCACTATTCGAGCGAAGTCAGATTGTATTTGAAAGTTGCCAATGAAAATGATCAAAGACATTAAAATAGTCCAGCTGCAAATGGTTTTTCAGACATAGCAGTAGCTTTTTTAGGTGAAGATAAGAACCGTCCTCTACATAAGAGATATATGTTTTTATCCCTGTGGAGATACATGCCAGAATATTCATGTTCTAAGTTCTAACTGTGATCCCGTGACTTATCCTTTATTGTTTCTGTATGGGGAACAAGGATGGTCAAGTTCACTTGGAACATGAGGAAGAGCAAAGAAAGGCAGTTAGAAACTAGATGACAACCCTTCAACTTTATGTATACAGATTTGCTGTAAGGGAAGGCTTTAGCATACTTCATAGTAGTGGAAAGCTGTTCCAGCAGTATATTGTTGATGCTTATGTTAGAGTTGAAGGCAATTATATTAAACAAAATCAGAAATGTTTACCAGAAAACATGGGATGGCGATAGCATGAGAGAGTTGGCATAGGAAGGATGGAATTGCATAGGATGGGGATGGCATGAGAGGGAGGGGATGGCATGGGGGGTGGGGGGGGGGGTGGTGGGTGGATGCAAAAAAAGACTTGCATTTGTAGAGCACTTTTCATGAACACTGAATGTCTCAAAGAGCTTTACAGCCAATTAACTACTTTTAAAGTGTAGTTACTGTTGTAATGTAGGGTGAGATGATGGAATTGTTGAAGTATGACAAAACGGTAGGAACAATTATTTGATACAACTTATTCAAAAGCTATTCTTTGTGCTAAAGATGAAGATTCACTAGCATTGAATGAAAATGTTTGAGAAAAGCTGTCAGGTGAATTAAAAGAATCATTAGCATTGACTCTGTAGATGAAGATGATAACAGTTTATACCCTCCAGAATGTCTACACAGTCTAACTCCAATGGGCATTCCACCGCACAAACTTAAACTCGAAAGAAAGAGCAGTTATAATGTTGCTATGAAACTTGAATCTTAAACAAGGACTTTGTCAAAGAACAAAGAAAATTACAGCACAGGAACAGGCCCTTCGGCCCTCCAAGCCTGCGCCGATCCAGATCCTCTACCTAAACATGTCGCCTATTTTCTAAGGGTCTGTATCTCTTTGCTAATGGAACAAGATTGGTAGTTAGGAAGCTATTTACTTTGATGATGCTGAAATTATTACAGGCAGATTGCAAGGAAATAGAGGCCGAAATTTTACGACGCCCCCCCCCCACCCCACCCCGCATGCTGGAGGTAGGGGGACATAAAATTGTGTGGGAGGCGGGGGGTGGAGGGGGGGTGCGGTGGGTGGCAGGGTTGGGTGCTGTTCCCATTGCCTTCCTGCCCAGGCTGCAATTTATGAGCAGCGGGGGGGGGGGGGGGGGTGAAAAAACAGCCTGCCCGCCCCAGGCCAATTGAGGCTGTAAAGTGCCTAATTAATTGCCACTTAAGGGTCTCCTCCCGCCGCCGCTGGTATATTACCAGTAGCAGACAGGCACTTTGTTAGCTATGGAGTCAGTCCAGTAATACCTGGCAGCCTCCTTGCGGACCCAAGGTGGGGGAACTCTCCTGATCGGTCATCCTGTACCCCACAGAGGGCTCCCCCAGGAGCTCCTGCCAGCCCTGTTGGAACGCCTCCCACTGCCCTGCTGATCGACCCCTTGCTGAGGCCCAGCGGATTGTCCCTGGTGAGGCCTGAAACTCCACTTACCATTTTCGGCACCAATGTCCGTGGTCCTCCAGAAGCTGGGTGCAGTCCCAGTACTGGCCACTGATCCCAGTGGTGCTGCTGGGACTGAGGAGCTGCCGGCCTGCTGATTGACCTGGGCCACATAAAATGTCTGCCAGGCCCGGTGGAGGCAGGCTTGCCCCCGACTTTTAAGCTGGTGGGCAGGGTCTCTGCCCCAACGTAAAATTCCAACCAAAGTGTTTATTCCTGGATAGCATTGAGCGCATCAGATGTAAAACTGCCTTTTCAGCTTAGGGAAATACAGTTCCCAATTCGACTTTCATATTCTTTGACCAGAAACAAGTAATAAAGCCAGACGTTTGACAAAATTTATATTTATATTCCTAGGCCTGTTTTTACACATGGGCATTATGTAGCTTTTCCAGAGTAAGAAGTTTTGATTCTGTTGTAAAGTCTTTGGTGAAAGAATAACCTGAGATCCTGCATTTAAAGAAGTACTGTTGCAATAACGATACTAATTTCACCGCATATGTTTTGCAGGTCTCTGCTAGTTTATAAATATTCATTGGTTTAAAAAAAACAGTGGAATGATTTTGGATTAGTATATTTTCAGGGATGAGCGCTAGTGCTCT
The DNA here is from genome assembly GCF_036365525.1 of Heterodontus francisci. Classification (NCBI taxonomy): domain Eukaryota; kingdom Metazoa; phylum Chordata; class Chondrichthyes; order Heterodontiformes; family Heterodontidae; genus Heterodontus; species Heterodontus francisci. Next base: position 159,162,153 of record NC_090371.1, read on the forward strand.
CCATAAAATGATGAAAATCTTTATTGGTGAACCTTGAGTGTTTTACTTTGTGTTAACAGTTGGATAGATTTAGTGTACATGTGATGAGCCAGAGCGCTAAGATTTGGATAATATTTGCTCATCTGGTTATTTTACACCTTCAGTGGAAGTTAATGATAATGATAGATTTTTTATCTTCAGGCTTTATTTAATTAGCAACAATAAGTTATGGTAGTATGGTGATGATGGTGCGAGACTAGTAACAGCTCAGGGAGGCAGCCCATTTCCTCTGGTGTTTCTGCTGTTATCCTGGCTGATTTAATCTGTTCATAACATTTCTCAATTATTGGCAATAGTGGTTGAGAGTTTAGGTTCTCAAACTCTGCCGAAGATGATAACCGCATATTAATTTTTCATTTGGTAGTGCAGAACTTGAGTATTAATGAAAATAGAGACATTTTGTCAAAGCTTTTCATCTTGCACTCATCAGGACAATTCACAAGAATACCAATGTAAGGGAAGCAACAAATTTATCCTGTAAAAACATCAGAAATAGGAGCAGGAGTAGACCATTTGGCCCTTCAAGCCTGCCCCGCCATTCAATAAGATCATGGCTGATCTGCCCCAGACCTCAACTCTTCTTTCGTGCCAGCTCCTCATAGCCCTCAACTCCCCGTTATTTCAGAAATCTATCTACCTCCTCTTTAAATACTTTGATCTAGCCTCCACAACTCTCTGGGGTAGAGAATTCCAAACATTCACTACCCTCTGAGAGAAGAAATTCTTTTGTATCTCCATTTTAAATGAATGTCCTCTTATTCTGTAACTATGTCCCCTAGTTCGAGATTCCCCCACGAGTGGGAACATCTGCTCAACATCTACCCTGTCATGCGCCCTCAGAAACTTGTACATTTCAATAAGATCACTCCTCATTCTTCTAAACTCTAATAAAGGCCTAACCTGTTTAGCTGTTCTTGATAAATCAACCCTTTCATCCCAGGAATCAGTTTAGTGAATCTCTTTTGAACTGCCTCCAATGCTAGTATATCCTTTCTTAAATATGGGGGCCAAAACTGTACACAGTACTCCAGGTACGGCCTTACCAACATCCTGTACAGTTGTAACAAGACTTCCCTATTTTTAAACTTTAACCCCCAAGCAATAAAGGCCAAAATTCAATTTGCCTTATTAATTACTTGCTGTACCTGCATGATAACTTTTGGTGTTTCATGCACAAGAACACCCAGATCCCTCTATGTTGCAATTTTTTTGAAGTCTCTCTCCATTTAAATAATAGTCTGCCTTTTGATTCTTCCTACCAAAGTGCATGACCTCACACTTTCCTACATTAAACTCCATCTGCCAAGTTTTTGCCCACTCATATCAACCTATCTATATCCCCTTGCAGATTCCTCATGTTCTCATCACAACATGCCCTCCCACTTATTTTTGTATCGTCAGCAAATTTAGATACATTACACTCTGCCCCCTCCTACAAGTCATTAATATAGATAGTAAATAATTGAGGCCCTAGGACTGATCCTTGTGGCTCTCCACTGGTTGTCTTTCCAACCTGAAAAAGACCCGTTAATCCCGACTCTCTGTCTTCTGTGAGTTAACCAATCCTCAATCCTTGCTAATACATTGCCCCCAATACCGTGAACTCCTATCTTGTGCAATAATCTTTTATGTGGCACCTTATTGAATGCCTTCTGGAAATCTAAATACACTACATCTCCCGGTTCCCCTTTAACAACTGTTTGAGAAGAGAGTGCTGATTGGTTGGCAGCTGGACTCTGATTGGTAGAGGCGTTGCCATGGAGAGTGCACCAGTTTATGATGACTGACAGTTAACTAAAATCTGAGCAACAGATAAAGCTAGCAGTTTCATGCTGCTACTATGCAGTAGCAACTTGTGTGGTGTTCGCCACTACAGGATGCTGCCGTCAAGCCAAAAAGACATTCATGCATATCACACAAATGAGTAATGTGATATATGAATTTCAATGCCATTGTGATGCTAGGTATATAGGCCGTATGTCCCAAAGAATGGCAGATTGTATCAAACAACATGTCCCTTCTGCTGTTCGCAATGGGCAAGGTACAGACTGTACCCAGCCAGTCCATGCTGGCAAAACTCAAAACACAGTGTCCAACATTAGATGTGATTCTGCGGTTGGACAACACTTGCTAAATAATCCTCGGTGTGCTAAGAATTATGCTGACGCCCAATTTAAGATTATCAGTCGGGCTTGCAATGTGGTGCATTTGCGCATACTGGAAGCTACATATATTAATACACAGGGTCCTGTTCTTTGCAGACAGAAAGAACATGTACAACCATTGCGCCTATTTCAGCTAAACAAAATAAGTGATAACTATTCGATGGTTCATTCCTCAGGGCAATGCCTTGACCAGTCAGAGTCAAACTGCCTGGTTTAACTTTCAACAAAGCTTGGCAATTAACTGTCAGTCACCATACACTGCATTCTTCATGGCAACACCTGTACCAATCAAAGTCCACTTGCCAACCAATCAGCACTCTTCTCATACAGTATAATGCCTTCTAGCTTCATTGGAGAGGAGTTGTATTCCCTTCAGGTGAATCATAATTGCTACTAATCATAGACCAGATAGTGTGTGAGTGTGGGCATAAAACAATGCGGGTTAGTGCCAGTTTGGGTGACAGTTTTGACATGTCTTCACCTAACTCCAAATCAACATTACCTCCTTTTGAGGAAGAGCAAGGATCCATGGGCTATCTGCTAGGGGATGTGGCTGTCCATTTTTGAAGTAGCTATTGATGTTTCTGTGGTCACTTTCCAATGGAGTGATGAAAAGATAAAATGATGCTCTTACTTCCACCATGATAGACATACTAAAACAGAAGTTTGACTGCCCGGATTATTCAGGATATGTCCTTCAGTGCAATCTGGCAAAGATCTCCACAATCATTGTGGCAGATGGCACTCAGGTTCCTACTGGGTGAAGCACCTGGCAGAATCTTACAACCGCTTCAGGCATTCTGACATTCCATCCCTCCTCAGCTGTCTTTTTGAATGAAACTATTCAGAATCCATCTGTAGGCCCTGTCACCACTATTACACCACCAGCTACAGAAACCTGATCTGCTAGTGATAGACTAAGGACTTTCCACAAAGCATCAGTTATAGTCATCACATTTATTGCTCGAATTTTCAATTTGTTACTGTCAAGCTAACTCTTAACCACAGTTCTTTCTGTTTCTAACATTGGATGACTTTTCTGCACAGCTAACTGGTCTGGTATTTCATCTAAGTGATTTTTCTGTGGCAGAAAGGTGGCAGCTTTATATTACTTGCAGGTGATAGGTAAATTGGCCATTATAAATTGCCCCTAGTGTAGGTAGGGAATATGGGATTACTGTAGGGTTAGTATAAATGGATGGTTGTTGGTCGGCACAGACTCGGTGGGCCGAAGGGCCTGTTTCAGTGCTGTATCTCTAAATAAAAATCAATAAAATAAAATACTGTCTGGCTGAAGGTGGTTCTTGATTGCTGTGTTTTCGTACACCAGATGGGGCAGCTTCAAGCTGCATGTCTTCTGCTGCTCCAGGGTAACCTGGGCCTGCTTGCTTTCAGGCTGCTGTGCAGTTATGGGGAGGGCTGGGGAAGAGATTTTAAATATAGAAGTGAAGCCATCTGGAGAGAGAGCACCAATATCCACAGTTTGTTCCAACCTTCCACTTCTCCCAGCCTCTCTGCCACTCTGCCTGTAGCCCTAATGGCTTTCAGACTCCATGACAGGATTGGCATTGCACAAAGTAGATGGCTTTTCCCTTGTTTGAGCTACCTCTTCTATGAGTCTTTCCATGGAGGCTGCCACAATGCCTGAAGTAATCTAAGACTGGCAACAAAGCCTCATTTGTGGTAGGCTGTGCATCAGATGGCCCTGGAGCTTCCACTCACTCCTACAGTGCCTACCTGCTTTCAGGTCCTTGCATCTGCACCTCACACATGCAGGAAGCAGACTTTGTCATGTTGATGCCATGGTGCAGAAATTGCTATACACCTCACCCAGTGACTGCAATAGTCTATTAGGCTCAGAAAGCATTCCTCATTTGAATGCTGAGCATAGAGATCTGGGTCAGCTGGAGGAGTCTCTTCTTCCTCCCTCTCTGAATATTTCTGTTCCCCAATGCGATTTCACTGGAGTTCTTCCCTCACATACTTTTATCTATATTATCCCCTGCCCCTCCCCCACCCCAGAGGTTGACTGGTCTGCAAAATAGTAAGTCCTGGATTTGTGACTGGGTGCTGGATAAGCTGTTTTTTTGTAAGTTCTGAGGTGGCTCACTGCTTTTCCTCTTTGTAAAGGTACACATTTACTCGCCTGTGCTGGTGAGGTCATGGATCATTTTCTGGCACCACATCAAATTCCTTGGCATTGCTGCTATTGGTGGCCTCAACGATCACTTGCCATGGTCTGCACATTTTTGCCTTCAAGCTCTTCCTTCCGTGAAGGAGGAACAGGCCACCCCTCCTTTGCTGCACAATGCAACAGCAGCTTAATGGCATTGTCATAAAAGCAGGCTGCCTCTGGGTGACCTTTTCTCCTTAACGGCACATGAATTGATTGATTGTTGTGTTTTTCTTTCATTCCTGCTACAAAATCTTCCTCCTTGGCATTCTCAATTTAAAAATGGGCTGGCAAAAGCAGCTTATCAGAAGCACTTCACTATTCCATACTGTTCACCCAGGCTTGGGCTGCACTGTTTCCTCCATAGGCTTCCCTATGGCTCCAAGATGTGCCAGCCTCTTGAAGCAGCCACAGATCTTTAAAGCCTGCAGCAACCTTTCAATTTGCTTTTCTCTCATGACTGCACCTCAGTAAAGTCCATGACATGCTAATTAGCTCTCTTAGGAATTAGAGCAGTGACACCTGGCAGAGCAGAATTTCAGTGCGCTGCCCATGTATTGCATATATTTCCCATGGTCCCAGGAAAAACAGTCCTAATATTTCACATCAGCTACAGATTTCAATCTATTAAATGGTATGCAAGACCAAACCCAAGGGTGCTAAAGAAGGATATCAAACAAGAGCTTGAACACCAACATAAGACAGAAGGAATCAAAAATCATCATGCAAGATGATGAAAGAAAGATAGATAATATAAATAAAAGCAAAATACTGCAGATGCTGGAAATCTGAAAAAAAACAAAGTGCTGGAAATACTTAGGCAGAATTTCCAGCGCTTTTTGTTAGATAATATAAATAATTATCCTACAAGACTGACAAATCAGATATTAGGAGATGTACCAAAATTCAGTGACTAGAACAAGAGATAAAAGCTGGAATGCTCAATGTGCCTCAAAATGGGATCTACTGACTGCAAACTAAGGGCTAGATTTTTTAACTGGTGATAACAACATAATTTTCCTGTAATCGGCAGTACAGTCATTTTCACACTGGAGGACTACTGACAATGGCTTTTGATAGTCTAATGATTTCTGGTAGACTTCAGCATAGAGCTACCAAAATTAATTAGTCACAGAAGATGACAGTCCATGAGAAGTTTGCTAATGCACCACCACACACAAAATATTCACCTTTTGTATGGTGATGTGACCATTGGCAGAAATTCAATCAGGCTGTTAATAAGACAGCTAACCATCTGGGCAGTCATTCTATCTATGGCTTACTGGTAACTTCCTGAGATGAAAACAACCTGTATAATGCACAAAGTAAGCTCAGTGCCTTTTGAAATATTGAAAAATTATTAGTGTTGCTGCAAGGGATAAATGAAACATTGGGATGTTTGGGGTTTTACTGCCATTACCAATTAGGTTTATTTCTGTTACATAAATACACAGTAGATTAGTAATTGTTATCCGCCAAATGGGGTTTGTCATCACTTTTATACAAGGCATTCTCTGAAATTTTTATGAAAAAGCAGGTTGGTAACATCTGTAAGTCTTTTAAAGTTCACACATTAATATAGTTGAACACTAATTAGCTCATGCTCCAAGGAACCACAGATGTTTAACACCTGGTCTATATTTTAAATGTACTCGTAAGAAAATCTGGGCAGCATATTCGAAAGACATGACATACATAAAGACATGCCTGAAAATTACAACAAGAAGAAACAGCAGCTGTAAGAACAATGATGCAGCAATGCAACAACTGTTAATGCCACAAATTAGCAGTTTTGGAGTAGTGTCCCTCCACTTCCATTGATTTCTGTGCAACATCGAAGAGAAGATTTACAAAAAGCTTATTTGTGAGGCTAAGTACAGTCACAATGCTTTCTTATCTAAATCTGTATTTCTTAGTCAGCTGTGCTGCTTATACTAATTGGTGCCTCTGTTGTTGTCTTCCCACCTGATTCTTGGAACATTCTGTTGTTCAAAAATCGCACACATTGAAGTAGGAGTGCTCAACACTGAGTTCCTGCTGTGGTCCCAATGCAATTGATTCCAAATTAAAATTAATTTTAGGAACATGCAAACAATTGCAAATGTTCATTACTATTCATGTATGAGTGAAGCCAATGTAAATTTAGATCACTGAGGTATTAAAATATTTGCATGTAGGACTCTTAAGTTCAGTGAAAGTATGAGATTAGATTATTAACTCTGTACAATATATCTCTGTTAAGTCATTTTGCAAATGAAATAACACTGACGTCAGGGTCTCAAAGCCCGTAGTAAAATTCAGTCCAACGTTTCAGGTCGATGACCTTTGTGTTTCTCTCTCCACAGATACTACCTGACCTGAGCATTTTCAGAATTTTCTATCTTTATTTCTGATTTCCAGCATCCACAGTATTTTGCTTTTGTTCTGCCTGTATTTGTTTGTTTTCCCTTCTCCATCTGCTCCATGTGTAGAGGATAGTTGATTTCTAGCTATTACCCACTCAAGCCTCTTGTTATACAAACTCCAGACTACTCACTGTTCATGAATTTTAGCAAATGATATGGGGCTTGATTTTCAATCTGGGGTTGGGAACCCTATGCCTGGATAATTTCCAGGTCCTGACCGCGTGCCACATCTGCATGCTCACAAGTTGCGATCTTCAAATGTAGATGCCCTAATTGGGCAGGCAGTGAGCTCGGTGTCAGGAGACGGGAGCTGCCTGTTGAGCATGATTGTCAAAGGCAGACGGCAGCCACGATGGGGCCAGCTGAAGCAGAAGAGGCAGGACATCGGAGGGCCAGCAGTCTCACTGTGCAGAGAAGTTGCCAAACGGCCAGTCAAAAGTCACTGTGCCTGATCTCACACAAAAACCCTAGTAGCAAAAATTTTCCTCATTTAAAAGATGATGAGTAATTTCAAAAGGAAATTGGATGGGCACTTGAGGGAAATAAACTTTCAGGGCTAGGGGGATGGAGTTGGGGAGTGAGACTGGTTGGATTGCTGTACAGAGAGCTGGCATGGACTCAATGGGCTGAATGGCCTCCTTCTGTACCATTATGTCTCGAGGACATAATTGCTCCCTGCGTTGAACCCAACAGCTGTGCACCAGACTGTTCAGGTTTGGCGATTTGCGAATTGAAAATCACTTTCTGGCCCTAACAATCTCCTCAAGGAGCTTAACAGACCATTATTGGAGGCGAGCAGGTTCCCAGCTCTCTCACCACTCCCTGCCCACCCCCTCGCCCCACCCCCACAACCCTCGCTTTGAAAATACCAGTGCATCTGGACGCTGGCATGTCATCTGGGAGTGCTATTTTCAAAGCACGCCTGATCCCGTTCTTGTCCCTGTGGGTGATTGAAAATCCTGGCCACGGACTCGATACATTAGGCCAACAGTTGTCACAGTTCAGCACCTTGACGTTGGAAATTAGAAACAAGCTACTGAGCTGTGCAGATGTGCTGATCAGCCTTGGCTAAACATTTTCAAAAAAGGTTTGACTTACTGACATGGAAGGCATTTCGATTGTAGAAGTGGGTACTCCTAGAAGTCCAATATTTGCTGCCGTGGTTATCAACCTTGCTTCCAATCTGTAAACTAGAAAGTAAGCCTGGGAGGAGATCACCAGCCAATTCAACAACATCTCTCAGATTGTGGAAGGACATCAAAACAACTTTCTACAATGGAGACCAAATAAACTAACAAAAGATAGCCTAATAATAGACCCTTGTGCTTTCTTTACAGAACAATGTGGCCACTGCACTGCATTTAACAATAGAAGCTATTCATATAACAACCAGCACAGTACCAGGCATCAGCACCGAGACACTTACTTAACCTAATGAGTTACCGGCACAGGAACACTCCCCAAGCTTGGAAACATTAGAATCTCGACTACATATAAGTTGTTCGGAAAGGTTAGCGAGATAACTTAGACATGAGGCCAAAATAGAGGGAATGGTAGATATGGAACTCTGTCGTCTTAGCGTCAAACTGAAAGTTTTGCAGCACCTGTTTCATATGTACAATATTACGGCCATCAAGCTTACTGCAGTACACAAAGAAATTGGTGGGATTGAGATATCCAACTTCTAGGTAAATGTCTACTTCTTGCATTTTTCATTTTATGTTAAACCAGTGGTTGGTGGCATGCAAATCCAGTATTGCGTAAATGTCAATGCTAATGTTTTGTTGTGTAAAATTTGGAATAACCCAAGCAGTATTGTGACAGATAATTTAGTTTATCCACAATCGTTACATGCAATTCTAAGTAATATTTCTTACACATGCAGGGGAGGTGGTGGCGTACTGGTAATGTCACTGGACTAGGAGTCCAGAGGCCCAGGCTCGTGTTCTGGGGACACGGGTTCGAATCCCACCACGGCAGATGTTGAAATTTGAATTCAGTTAACAAATCTGGAATTTAAAAAGCTAGTTTAATGGTGACCATGAATCTATTGTTGAGTGTTGTAAAAACCTATCTGGTTCACTGACGTAAAGGCCTGCTCGGGTCTGCAAAAAAAAAAACACGACCCGAGCCCAACAGAACCACGCCCGACCCGGCACGAGTCCTTCCATTTTTTCCTGTACCCGACCTGACCATCAGTTAACTTACCTTCGTTTTTCACTTTCTTGCTGATCTGCACAAGCTTAAAATAACTAACAAAACCACCTTTCTAGTCCAAAAAATAAATTTACATTGGAGCCACTTACCTGTGATAGAGCGTGTCTGACCCGGCCCAACCTGAGCCCGAATGCCGCACCCAGAAGTGCAACCCGACCTGACCCGAACCCGATACATGTTCGGGTCGCGTAGCAGGCCTTTACACTAATGTCCTTTAGGGAAAGGAAATCTTCTGTCCTTACTTGGCCTACATGTAACTCCAGATCCACAGCAATTTGGTTGACTCTTAAATGCCCTCTGAATTGGCCTAGCAAGCCACTCAATAAATGCTGGCCTACCCAGCGATGCCCACATCGCATGAACGAATAAAAAAAACTGATGAAATTGATTCAGACATATGTTTCATATCTGCCAGAAGTGAGGTGCCTTGGCAGTGGGGAATCTCTTTGATAAAGTGGATGTTAATTTTGATTAGGTAAGTTCACAGGGTATGACCTAGGTCAGTGAAATTCATGTACTCCATGCCTCACAGTGAGCTTACTGAGATGAAAATCATCCCTCATGGCTGTAGACTGTGATATATAACTAGTTGAGCCTCTGCATGCTCTAAGTCAACAGAAAGCCAGTTTAGAGCTGTACCTTCTGCAAACTCTGCGCTTTAAGGACAGTATTTTTTGTGATAGTCAAATTAATTCCTGCTGTCAACTTTTCTGCCTGCTTCCAAGCTAGTATAAGATTGTCTGCAGTATCAGTCAATGTGTTGTCCACAGATATATTAATCAGGATACACAGGTTAGTATGGGGCATACTTTCTTTTCCCAGGTGCATGAATCAGCTGCTCATTGCCACCACACCTCTGCATTTCCCTAATTATGTTAATGGCAAGCATATGGCTGTCAGACACAAGGCTCCGACTCCTAATCTGACCCCATCACTTGCTACTCCATACTTGTGCACTGTGACTCTCTGGTGCTACTTCAAGCTAACAAGCTGCATCCTCCAGGTTCTGTGTAACTGTACTGATGCTTGCAAACATTAGTGATAGACATACAGGGTGCTATTGGGTCTTGTCCTGTTCTGAAAATGTACAAGCAGATTACTTTGGCAAGGCGACAGATGTAGAATGGTGTTTGCAAAATACATCCTCAGAGCATGCATTGTAAAATAGCATTCATGATGTTTGTACATCTGTGGGACTGAGTGGAAAAGGGGACAAAACATAACAGCAGTATAGAATTAACCTTGAACTTGGGGGAGGTCTATGATTTCACCTTCCTCTGTTATTCCATGGATGTCAACTGTACCCTTTTCCAAAAAGTCAAGAGCTTACAATTTCTGAGCCTTCCTCCACTTCGGTCTCTTCCCTTGCTTGATGTAACATCTTATCATGGAAGCATAGAAGTAGGCATGACATGTTGACAGAGGGCATAAACAGTGGAGCAGTGACCCTACGTTGTACAGCTAGATTGTTAGTAATTTATGTGTCATGTCTTTGTTGTGAGTATGCTTAGGCTTCCAATTGTAAGTTCTAATTTGAATGTATGTACTACTGAGGTATGGATATACATGGTAAGCAATGAAAGTGTTGCAGGGTTATATGAGGACTTTGCATGTGTGAGCAGAAAATGTGGAACAAATTCACAATCACTACTTTGCGGCATGCAATCTAAAACCATGGCCGGGATTCTACGTTGGGCGGATGGGAGCTGGCCACCGACTGAAAAGTTGGTGGCGAACCCACTTTCGCCTCGTCTGGGGATCCGTTCCGTATTTTACGGGACCCCAGGCTTTAATTGTTCCGAGGTGGGACTTGCACCTGCTTGAGGGAGGAAGTCCCACCTCATTGAGCTGCCGGTTAATCAGCGGGCTGGCAGCTCTTAGTCCCAGCAGCGCCATTGGGAGCGGTGGCCACTGCTGGGACTACAATCCAGCCAACCGCAGAGGAAGACATGGAGCCGGGAGTTAAAGTAAATTTTGGTTGCCTCGCCGGGGGTAATCAGTCGGGCCCCGGTGAGGCAAGGGTGTTTGGTTGGGGGGAAGGGGGGCGTGTTGGGTGCTGGGGGTGGTTGGGGTAGCAGGGGCGGCCCTCCATTGGGCACACTGTGCCCGATAAGCATGGACGCCTGCTTACCATGCGTAAAATCTGTGTGGAGGCGGGCGAAGGCCCTTACGTGGCCATTAAGTGGCCACAAGGGTCTTGATTGGCCTGGGGCGGGTGGGCTGTTCCACCACACCCCCCCGCCCCCCGGCCCTACATAAAGGGCGGCGGAGGTGGGAGCGGGTCGGGAAAGCCTCCGGAGCCTCCCACTCCATTTTTTACCACCAGGCTCCCCCCCCCCCCCCCCCATGCCGCTATCCTGTTCGTTGGGGTGGTGTAAAATTCTAGCCCTGTATCTGATAAATGTTCATTGTTTGGTAAACTTACTTTGACATCTTTTTTAAGGTTGTCTTTGTATCTGCGTTCAGTATCTGTAGCTGTTGTACGTTGTGTTGGTGCTGGCTGTCACCATGCTGCACTGGAGCACCTAACAGAGCAGTCCATCTTGTACCCACCCCATGGAGCAGCAGCTCCACTTCACCAACCATCAAACAGTGGTTCAAGTGCTGAGTCTCTCCATTACTAGCCCTCAGATTTTGTTTCCTGCTTACACATTTATTTTGACATCCACTAGTTTTTGAGCCACTTCTTTTGCCCCTTAGACCCTTTGGTGAATAATAAGTTTGCTCCCAAATGTAAGCCACTTGCCCAGAACTGTTCACACCTTTTAATTCTGACAAGCTGTCCTTTAAGGGATGATGAAAGCCACAATTCCCTCCCCTCCCTTCATTTATTTAATACCAATGCAAATGAAAGTCCAATGCTATCATCATCCCCTGTCTTTATTAGCAGAATTGAGTTTTGGTAATGTCAATAAAACATGCTGTACCAAATGAGGATTTTTCATTCATTGGTTGGAAACCTACAGTAAACATTTAAAACGGAGCTGTGATCCGACAGTTAACTTTTAAAAAAGCTGGCAGCCAAGATGGCCAATACATTTTGCATTGTAATATCTCACATTCCAGGACATGGAATCGGAGACGCATGCCTAACGAGGTTGCATCCAGGGCAATGCCTCATGAATTTGGAAACAGCCAACAGTTTCACTTCTAATAGCAAAACATTCAAAGCCATCTTGGAACAATAACAGGGGAATCATACCTCCAGGGGGTGAACATTGAAACAATGAGATTTGAGAGAGATTAAAAATTACCTAGACTCAAATCTAATTAAATTGCAAACGAGGACACTGGATAATCATGTGACTGCCTCCCCCATCTGTGTAAAAACTAACAGTCTTTTGCAAAAGGACAAGCTCCTGTGACTTTGAAGCAAACAAGCTTTGAGTGCTAACCAGACAAGACCCCAGTGGGGGCTGTATGTCTCTCTCTCTCTCCAGATAACATCGCAAGTTTGAAACCTGTCTGTGACGGTGGAACATCCAAGCCTACCATTGCTATAGACAGAGACCCCAGGGAAGAAAACCACCTGCAACTCTGTCTCCAAGAAAAACCTGCACCAGGTGGGCCAGCCTCAAAGTGCACCTCGACCAGCCAGGGACTTCAAGATCACAACTTCATCCAGAAGACAACAGAATTACCAGACCACACAGACTGTATATTATTTTTATTTGTTCTGGACTATAATCCAATCCAATCCAACTATCCCTTATCACTCTGTAACCTGTTTGTGCGTGTGAGTGTGTGAGTGAAAGTGTAGCGTAGTTTTATTATTTTATCTATTCGCGTTAAGATTGTTTTTTAAGTACATTAAACTCACCTCTTTCTTGTTTAAACTCAAAAAAACCTGTCCGATTTGCTTCTTATACAATCACAACAAAGGTAAAAAGTAAAACACTCACTGAGGTGGAGAACACATCCACTGTTTTAAAAGGAATAAACCTTGTTGTGGTAAAACAAGGAGAAGGACAAGAGGAGAGCCTTGTTGCCCCTCCTCACCTGATCATCACAATAATCTGCCATTCAGGAATAGGCATGAAAAAAAAAGTCTGCATTGGCACGTCAGGTTTATTATTGAGATTCTGTTTATTCAGCATCGAACTGGCAGCATTAAATTGAGTAATGTCAGTTAGGAACTGTATCCAGGCCTGATATTAAGGATCACAGAAAGGCAGCAAAAACCCTTTAAGAACTAAGTGGTGTGGAGAAGATTGCCTGTATGAACCGAGGAGGTTGGGAGAGACAATGAGCACTTTGGTGGACTGAAGAGAGTTGGGTGGGAACTAGAAGATTGGAGGGGGAACATTGTCTATTTGAACTGGGGGTTAGAGTGGGAGTCTGCTTCTGAGAAAGCGGGAGAGTGACTGTTGAGCAGCCTAAAGTCTTTTTGTGGTGAACATGAATAAACTTAAATGTCACTACTTTTTCCTATAAATTTTTCAGTTTAAAAATTGATCAATTGTGAGGGAAAAAATGTTTAAACTGAACTAAAACAGACAATTTTAAATGTAAAATCCAATATATTTTTGGGAGAACATGCCACCGGGCATGCTAGAAGTACAATCCCTGTGGGAATGGGGCTGAGCAGCATTTTGGCATTGATGCTGATAAACCTGTGCTAAAATGCAGCTGTGTTTGTAATTGTTTGTAAACCACAAGATATGATGGGTTCTGATGAAAGGTCACAGACCTGAAATATTAACTCTGCTTTTCTCTCCATCGATGCTGGTTGACCTGAGAATTTCTAGCACTTTTTGTTTTTATTTCAGATTTCCAGAATCTGCAATATTTTGCTTTTATTTTTATATATGATTGCTATGCTTTGCTTAGGTCAATTGAAGGCTGGTTGATCTTAATAGAACCTCTAGGCAGTTAGAGGCCTGACTGTTTTTTATTATTTATACTTTTAAGTATGACACAGAAGTCTGCATGTATGGCAATGTAGTAACTGAAGGGTGATGGACACAGAGATGTGCTAGACAAAATGGGTAGAATTTTTACAGGCAAGGGGGAGGTGGATTTGGGCGCATGCGGGATGTTAAATCCCCTAAAAGTGACACCGGGTCAGGATTCCGAATTCATCCTGCCCTTTTCCTGCTTTCACCCAGGCGGATTTGAAGGTGAGCGGGGAATCTCTGGGCAGCTGTCAAGTAAGGCATTTAAATATTCAAATAGGTCGTTAAGTTCTGTTTTAACTATGGATTCTGGCTTTGACAGCCAGCGGATCTATTTCCGGAGCGGCCAGCAACTTGCCAGGGTTACTGAGGTGAGTGCACAGCAAGGAATGCTTTTTCAGTAAAACTGACAGTCCAGGAAGGCTTTAATCAGTGAAACAGAAGAACTGTTAGGATATTTTTCATTGTGTCATTCACAATGAGTCAAAGATTATAGTGATGCAAGAGGTGAGTGGGGAGTTGGGGTACGGAAGCTTGAAAGATGTGCACATCTTCACTGAGAATCTGGAGGGAAGTTTGCACAGGATCTCCTTAGAGATGATATGGTGGATTTTATGAAATAAAAACAAGAAACGCTGGAAATACTCAGCAGGTCTGGCAGCATCTTTGGAGAGAAAAGCAGAGTTAACTTTTCAGGTCGGTGACCCTTCTTCAGAACTGGCAGATATAAGAAATGTAAAAGATTTTAAGCAAGTAAAACGGGGGTGGGGCAAGAGATAACAAAAGAGAAGGTGTTGATGGGACAGTGTCACAGAATAGCTGACCAGAAGGTCATGGAGCAAAGGCAAACGGTATGTTAATGGTGTGCTGAAAGACAAAGCATTAGTACAGATAATGGACTGAAAATTGAACTGCCACAAGCACAAACATGAAAAAAAAACAGTGGGTAGGCACAGTAAAAACAAATCGAACAAACTAAAATAAAATAAACACAAAAAAGAAAAAATAACTAAAAATAAAAGTAAAATGGGGGGCCTGTCATGCTCTGAAATTATTGAACTCAGTGTTCAGTCCAGCAGGCTGTAGCATGCCTAATTGGTAAATGAAATGCTGTTCCTCGAGCTTGCGTTGATGTTCACTGGAACACTGTAGCAATCCCAGGACAGAGATGTGACCTTGAGAGTGGGGGCATGTGTTGAAATGGCCAGCAACCAGAAGCTCTGGGTCATGCTTTCAGACTGAGCGGAGGTGTTCTGCAAAGCGGTCACCCAGTCTGCATTTGGTCTCCCCAATGTAGAGGAGACCCCATTGTGAGCAGCGAATACAGTATACTACATTGAAAGAAGTACAAGTAAATTGCTGCTTCACCTGAAAGGAGAGATAGACTGTCGACTAATATTCATTATAAGCCCACCGACTCCCACAGCTAACTTGACGACACTTCTTCCCACCCTGCTTCCTGTAAGGACTCTATTCCATTCTCCCAGTTTCTCCATCTCCGACACATCTGCTCTGACGATGCTACCTTCCATGACAGCGCTTCTGATATGACTTCCTTTTTCCTCAACCACCCATTTATACTAATCCCACATTCCTACCACATCCCCACAATTCCCCTACCTATACTAGGGGCAATTTATAATAGCCAATTTACCTATCAACCTGCAAGTCTTTGGCTGTGAGAGGAAGCCGGAGCACCTGGCGAAAACCCACACGGTCACAGGGAGAACTTGCAAACTCTGCACAGGCAGTACCCAGAATCGAACCCGGGTCACTGGAGCTGTGAGGCTGCGGTGCTAGCCACTGTGCCGCCCTGTCCTCACTTTCCACCCGACCAGCCTCCATATCCAGAGGATCATCCTCCGCCATTTCCGCCACCTCCAGCGTGATGCCACTACCAAAGGCATCTTCCCCTCCCTTCCCCTGTCAGCATTCCGAAGGGATTGTTCCCTCCGCGACACCCTGGTCCATTTCTCCATTACTCCCACCTCGTCCCCCTCCCACGGCACCTTCCTTTGCAATTGCAGGAGGTGTAATACCTGCCTATTTACCTCCTCTCTCCTCACTATCCAAGACCCCAAGCACTCCTTTCAGTTGAAGCAACGATTTACTTGTATTTCTTTCAATGTAGTATACCGTATTCTCAGACTGTGCAGCAGGAAAAGACTGCGTGTCCCCCCAGAAGACATCAAGTTTGAAAACCGTCTGCGACTGTGGACCCTCCAAGCCTACAGACTGCTACAGGCAGAGACCGGGGAAGAGAGCCAACTACCAGTCTGCCTTTAAGAAAACCCTGAGCAAAGCAGGCCAACCACAGAGTGTACTTTGACTAGCTGAGGACTTCAAGAATACAGCTTCAGCTGGAATATTACCAGATCATCCACTTTACAGACTGTGTATTTAAGTTCCATTTATTCTGAACTCTAATCCAACCACCAAATCTATTTTTCCTTCTGTACTCTGTGTGCGTGTGTGCGCGCGCTTCTTGTGTGGATGCATAGCGTATGTTGTAAATTGGTGTTAGATTGTTAGGTATAATAAATTTACCTTTTCTTTAAACTCAAGGAAACCTGTCTGGTTCTTTCACGATCACAGTAAAGGTAAACGGTAAAACACTCACAGAGGTGGTAAGCACAACCATTGTTTAAGAGGAATAAACCCTGTTGTCAAATAAGAGGACGGACAAGAGGGGCAACTGTGACCCCTCCTCAATTGGCCATGACAATAGCAAATATAGAATTAAGCGCACTTCATAGTGCTTAGGCAGACAGAGTATGAGGTTTTTGTTCTCATTTTCGATGTGTCCTCACTGATTGGAATGATGCTGTTACAGTACTTCGTATGCTGTAGTGTATTCACTAGACTCTCTTGCATGCTGACAGGAAGTGCTGTCAATTAACTGTTTTAAATGCAAAGGCAGGCATTTTTGGCATATATGTAGGACAACCATTGTTAGCAGAACAGTAATTCTGATCACTTCATACAGTTGCAAATCCTTTCCTCACTTCCTCCACAGCTGATTTCTGTTCTTTCTTCACTATTTGATCCAGTTTTTTTAAACATGATTCAGAATTAATTTTAAATGAAAAATACCTCCAATGTTTCAGGTGATTCAGGGAATGACTAGGTGAGCCATACAGGCTGCATGGTACCATGGCTGTCACTTTAGAACCCTTTAGTTCTTTGCACACAAACATAAACAACCCCAATATGATGCATGGCACATCTACCAGCTGCCCAAGAGAGCAGTAAAATTATGTGGATCCCATACCTAAATACGTAGGCATATTAATATCACTTTTAAGAGCCATTTGCATGCTGCATGCGTATTGCTTTGTACATATTCTGGGAAGCATGGTGACTACTTGCATTGTAATGTGTTTTTCAAAAGACAGACACTTCATCAATATGTTTGTATTTACATGAATAAGAGGTTCGTGATGGACGGAAGTTCGCCCTGTATAACCTAAGATTCTTAGCATGGTCAGAGGGGAGGCGTAGTGGTAATGTCATTGGACTAGTAATCCAGAGCCCAGGCTGATCTGGGGACATGGGTTCGATTCCCACCATGACAGATGGTGAAATCTGAATTTAATTAATAAAATCTGGAATTAAAAAGCTAGGCTGATGGCGGCCATGAAACCATTGTTGATTGGGTTTGCACGTGTCAGAGTCCAGATGCTTCTCAACCTGCTGCAGAGAAACACCAACTTAAAATCACAAATGGGGTGAAGCTTGTCACATGACCGTCAGCCAGTGATTCAAGCATGGTAGTTAGCAGTATATTCTTGCTGAAAAGAACAGGCAGTTCCCTTAAACTTCCTGGGTCTTGCTGGGATGAGCAGACATTTCATCCCCACCTCACAGGCCTTGCAATGTTGCTTACCCTGTTGCAAATTAGGTGCCGATCTAAGCTGCTAGCAAAGTCATCTTTTATCTGTTCCATTTTAAATTTCTTTATAAAATATAAATTCATGTCTCCAGTCAGTGGATTAAAGAAAATTATCATTCAACAAAGCACGTTGGGGTGACACCTCCACACCATGCGAAATGAAATGTGTTGAGAGGAGTATGCAAATTAAAAAGAAACTGTACACACATATTCATTCTCAAACACTCACTTATCAGTCTCAAACTGTCATAGTCAGGCTCTGCTTTAGTTTTTTTTTATCCAAGATGATTCTATGCTGAGTTAGACTCTCGATAAAATGTCAGCTATCACATTTTTCCCTGCAGTGTGGATAATCTTTAGGTGATAAGGCTGCAAAACCAGGCCCCATCGAAAAAGCCTTGCGTTCTGGGTTTTGAATCTCTCCACAAAGGTCAAAGGAATATGGTCGGTGTAAGCTACAGTCTCTCTAAATCCATTTGGACATATACCTCAAAATGTTTGAGATCCAGCAACTGTCCCAGGGCTTCTTTGATGTTTGTTTAATTTTTTGGGAGAAATACCCAACTGGTCTCTCATCATCTTGGAGCAGGACGGCACCTACCCTTCGATCACTAGCATCAACTGCCACTTTAAATGGTTTGTTAAAGTTTAAAGCTGCCAGCACAGTTCGTTGGTTGAGATGGCTTTCAGCCTCTCAAAAGCTGTTTTGGCACCTCCCTGACCACACTACCTTTTCTTTTTCCTGTAACAAGTCTGTCAGTGGGGCGGCTATAGTGCTGAGGTTTGGGACAAACTTGTGGCAAAACCCACACATCCGCAAAAACCGCGTTATTTCCTGTTTGGTTGTGGGTACAGGAAAACCTATCAATGCCTGTACCTTTGCTTCTCTGGGCAGCACTCACCCTTGACCTACAATATGCCCTAGGTAGGTTACCTGAGCTTTAGTGAACTCGCTCTTGGCAAGATTTACCATAAGGTCAGCCGATGGTAACCTTTGGAAGAGGGCTAGGTGGTTCTGCCCCCAGGTGTCACTGTACACTAACAGATCATCCAGTTACACTACACAGTTGGGCAAGCCAGCCACTGCCTGGTTCATCAGCCTTTGGAAGGTGGCTGAGTTATTTCTTAATCCAAAGGGCATCACTAGAATAAGCTGTCTGGGGTGACAAAAGCCGAGATCTCTTTAGCTCGGATTGTTACGGGAACTTGCCAGTACCCTTTTAACAAGTCTATTTTGGTTTTCTAGGTGGCATTTCCTACTCTATCTATACAGTCTTCCAGGAGGGGAATTGGGTAGGAATCAGCTCTGGTCACTGCATTAATCTTTCTGTAATCAGTGCAGAGCCTTGTTGAGCCATCGGGTTTGGGCACCCGCACAACTGGGGAGCTGCAACTGCTCTGATTGGGCTCACTCAGTTAGTGCTCCAGCATATACTGAATTTCTTCCTGAACCTGGATCAGTTTCCTGGGATCTAGATGATAGGAATTTTGTTTTATGGGAGGGGTCTCTCCTCCATCCACATTGTGTAGGGTTAGGGTTGTGCACCTTGGTTTGTCCCTGTAGATCCCTTTAAACTCTGTGAGCAGCCTTGTTCGGTCCCCTCTGTTTTCTGCGTTTAAATAGGAGTGTACAGTGTCTAATTTCCCGAATATTTCAGTGTTAGTAAACTGGACGGTAGGGGGTTCAATTTGAGAATCCTCCTGACTTCCCTCTAACTTTTCCACGCTGTCCCTTTCACCTTCCTCTTTCCTGACCGCCTGACAGACATGTGCTTGTTTGTCCCCTTCCCAGCTGTGATACCGTTTTAACATATTGATGGGGCACAGTCTTTGCATTTTCCTACGATCTGGGTTGTCAATTAAATAATTCACTTTGCTAATTCTCTTTACTACTCTGTACGGACCACTGAACCGGGCTTTCAGTAGTTCTCCCTGTATTGGTAATAGCAGTAACACATGGTCTCTGGGCTGAAATGTTCTGGCTTTGGCATGTTTATCCGCCTGCCTTTTCATAGCTGTTCGGGAGGTTTTTAGGTGTTCCTGAACCACCGCACAGGCTTTCATGAGCCATTCGCGTAACATGGAGATGTAGTCTAAAAGGGAAGGTTCATCCCTGTGTCCTAAAAACCTCCTCGATTAGTTTTAGAGGACCTCTCACCTCGTATCCATAAATTAATTCAAAGGGACTAAAGCCAGTGGACTCATTGGGTGAATCTCTTGTAGCAAACAGGAAATCCCAGCCCTTTGTCCCAGTCATGGGAGTACTATAGCAGTACGCCCTGATCATTGTCTTTAGGGTCTGGTGATACCACTGTAAAGCCCCTTGTGACTGTGGATGGTACGCTGAGGACTTTAGCTGGGCTATGCTCAGATTACCTTTTGAAAAATACTGGACATAGAATTGTGTCCTGATCCGACTGGATATCAGCAGGCAGCCCATATCGGGTGAAGAATTGCGTTAGTCCCTCAACCACTACCATGACAGAGATAGTTCTTAGAGGGATCACCTCTGGAAATCAGGTAGCCACATCCATAATGGTGCGTAGATACTGGTAGTCCCCTTTTGTTTTTGACAGGGGCCCAGCACCATCCACCAGCACTCTGCTGAAGGGTTCCTCAAAACCTGGTATGGGAATTAGGGGTGCAGGTTTTATTGCAGGTTGAGGCTTCCCTACAACCTGGCACATGTGGCAAGTCTTACAAAACTCCACACATCCTTACGGAGTTGTGGGCAGTGAGAATACTGTCTGATATAGCCTTGTGTTTTTTCTGATACTGACATGTCCAGCCATTGGAATCTCATGGGCTATTCTCAATATTTCCCTACTGTACCTCAACGGCACCACTACCTGCTGAACCACTGTCCACTCTTCATCTGCAGGTCTGTGAGGAAGTCTCCATTTCCTCATCACCTCATCCTTTAAATAGTAACACTCTGGAACTCCCTCTGCTTCAGCTTCAGTTTGCGCAGTCTGTGCTAACTTTTTTAACCCTGGGTCAGTTTGCTGAGCCTCGTCCAAGAAAGACCTGCTGAAACTTCCTTTTGGTCCTCTAAATTACCAAAGAAGCTTTCAGATAACCAGACAGCAGGGCCATCCGTGTGCAGTGCCAGTTCAGCCTCCTCTGACACAGGTCAAATGCCAGGGAACTTCTGATGTAACTGCTTTGTCTCCCTGACATCGTTTGGTCTCTCTAAGACCACTGGGGAAGCTGCCACCTTCACTCCCACCAGGTCATTACCAAGGAGCAGGTCAACCCCATCCCTAGGTAAAGTAGGGACAATCCCCATGGTTACCGGTCCTGAACTAAGGTCGCAATCCAGGTGCACCTGATATAAAGGTATGGGCATTTACCTTCCCCCGATACTGTTTGCTAATACTTTAGCATTCAATGCACTCTTTGGGGGAAAGGTCAAACCATTTCCCAGCAGAAGGGATTGGGTGGCCCCTGTATCCCTAAGTATGACTATGGGATTACTTGCCTCACTTGAGGGATATGGGGTCACTTTTCCTCTGGACACAAAATCCTGGTAGCTCTCAGGGATTTTGTGAAGTTCTTCCACACTTACAGCAGTATGTTTATTGGGTTTTACTGCCGCAGTTCAAGCCATAGTCTGCTCTGCTGTGCTTTCCATCAGGGCCCCTTTTCCTGAACTGGTCTGGTGTATCCTGACTAAACCTATGGGTTTTCCCCGTAACTTGCAGCAGTCAGCTCAGAGGTGACCTGCCTTGTTCCAATGCAAGCATACAGGCTTTCGGGCATCACTCCTGTTCTCTGCACCCTCCTTTCTGACCTGAGGAGAGCCCCCTGTGTTTCCAGCTCTCCCTTCTCGCCCATGGCTGTTCATTCATCTCTCACCCTCCCACCTTCTATCCTTTACAGGTTGTTGGAGGTGACTAGGGAAGGGTTTCCCTTGGGGCAAGCGTTTATGAACAAGTGTATAATCATCAGCCAGGATTGCTGCCTGCCTGGCCCTTGGAACCTTTTGTTCCTCCATGTGGTTTTTTTTATGGAAAGGGAAAGCGAGTTTTTGAACTCCTCGAGGAGGATCACCCCTCTGAGGTTTTCACAGGCGGTCTCTATCTTAAATGCCTGTATCCATTGGTCAAAGGCGAGTTGCTTAACCCTTTTGAACTCGATGTAAGTTTGTTCCAGCTGCTTTCGGAGAGTTCAGAATTTTTGGTGGTGCACTTCCGGTGCCAGCTCATATGCGCTCAGGATAGCATTTTTAGTCATCTCATAGTCTGACGAACTCTCATCAGACAATAGGGAATAAACCTCATGGGCTTTTCCCATTAATTTGCTTTGCAATAGTAGGGTTGAGCACTCTGCTGGCCACTTCAGCTGTTTTGCAGACATTTTAAATAAGATGAAAAATGCTTCCACATCCCCTTATTGAACTTCAGTATCAATTGGGAGAACTTTAAGAGCTCAGCACTTGGTCCTGAGCCTAGGGGTAGTTCCTTCACTAACGGTGCCTTCACTGGGTACATTGGGTTATTCAGTTCAAGCTGCCTTAACTTGAAATCCCTCACTTCCTTCCGTTCCTGGAATTCTCTTTTTCTCCCTTTCCTGGAATTCTCTCTTCTCCTTCTCCTTCTGCAAAGCTCTTTATTTCTCCCTTTCTTTTTCCCTTTCCTAGAATTCTCTCTCCTCCTTCTTCTGAAATTCTAATTCTAGTCACCTCAGTTCTAGCTTTATCTTAGCTAATGTTACTCTGTCTGTTTCCAACTCTAAGGCTGTCTCTGGTTCTTCAGTGTCAATTTTAAAATGGCTGGCCACAAGTTTAGTATATCGTGTTTCCTAGCTTTTGGATGGATTTTTATCTCTAAGTGCCTAGCTATACTCCTTAACTCTTCAACGGATATGGCTTTTAACCTGGCCCAAGTTACTTCACTCTGTTCTAGGAAGGTACTGGCCTCGAATGTGGACATTTTTAGATTAGATTAGATTAGAGATACAGCACTGAAACAGGCCCTTCGGCCCACCGAGTCTGTGCCGAACATCAACCACCCATTTTATACTAATCCTACACTAATCCCATATTCCTACCAAACATCCCCACCTGTCCCTATATTTCCCTACCACCTACCTATACTAGTGACAATTTATAATGGCCAATTTACCTATCAACCTGCAAGTCTTTTGGCTTGTGGGAGGAAACCGGAGCACCCGGAGAAAACCCACGCAGACACAGGGAGAACTTGCAAACTCCACACAGGCAGTACCCGGAATCGAACCCGGGTCCCTGGAGCTGTGAGGCTGCAGTGCTAACCACTGCGCCACTCTACTCTACTCTAGCACAAAAAATCATGAAAAAAAAACTGTATTGAAGTTTGTAAATTATTGCTAGGGATCAATTTGGTTTTCCACTTCCAATTTCCCATTTGTCTTTGCGTTTGATCCTGGACAAGCCCCCAAATTTCTGTTATGGTCAGGTGAGAAGAGGTGGATGGGCTTCCCTCTTTTCCCTCCTGGTTTGACCACAACAGGTTTAATTATTTTTTAAAGTGGATGTACTGGCCAATTCAGTAGGTGTTTGATTACTTGCTATGACCAGAACAAGAACCAATTGCACAGGTTTTCTTGAGTTAACAAATAGAGGTTAACTTTATTGTACTTAAACCAAACTAAGTAAAATAATAAACCATCCACCAACTTTCACACACTCACATATGCTAGAGGTTCACGCACACACAAATATTTTACAGAGTGGGGAAGGATAGATTGGTTGAAATAGAGTACATAGAAAAGAGGGTATACAGTCTGGAGTTTGGTGATTTGGCTAGCTTCTAGTTGAATTTGGTGGTCCTGAGGCCTTTAGTTTGAAGAGGTAGATGACTGGTTTGGTGGGTCTCTTGGAGACAGCGATGCTGATGATTTCCTCCAAAGGGGTTTCTGATTGTAGCCAGAGTATGCAGAGGTGGTTAGTCAGCAGGTAGGGTTCGCAACTTGCAAGCTGGAATGGAGAGAGGAGGGTCCCCCACTTGGATCTGCAAATGTTAGAGTCCAGATGCTTCTCAACCTGCTGCAGAGAAACACCAGCTTAAAACCACAGATGGGGGGGTGGTGGGGGGGCTTGTAACATGGCAGTCACCCAGCGATTCAGGCATGGTAGTTAGTAGTGTATTTCTTCTTACTAAAAAGAACAGGCAGTTCCCTTAAACTTCCTGGGTCTTGGTTCTTGCTGGGATGAGCAGACATTTCATCTGCACCTCACAGGCCTTGCAAATTAGGGTGGCCATCTTAAGCTGTTAGCAAAGTCATCCTTTATCTGTTCCTTTTTAAATTTCTTTACAAACTATAAATCTAGGTCTCCAGTCAGTGGGTTAAAGAAAATTATCATTAAACAAAGCACATTGGCATGGCAGTTACCTTGCTTCAGTCTAGTATTCATCATAGATACTTACTGTTCCTTCTCTTCACCCCTCCCCCCCACCCCCAGACTCAACCACATGGTCAAGACACTTTCTCCTTCCCAAATGTTCTCCATTATAGTATCCTAGTACACCAAAATTGGCAGATTAATTATGTTAGAAGGGATGTGCTGAGATCATTGTAAAACTTGTTCCTCTTTTTCTTTAGGTTTTCCCAAGGAGCCAGCAGCCCTAGCATAAAGTAAGCTCAACCCAGTACTTCACAGAAAGCAATGCCACTTACCTCACCTATCACAAGCACTTCCACTATGGAGGAATTACTTAATGAAGTTCAGGAGGCAGCATCTGGTGAAGTACATAACATGAGAGAAAGAACAAATGGAGTTGGCAATAGGGGAAAGGATTTGCTGACGAAAGAGCCTACTCAAGTCCATCCTTAGGGGCCGCGTTTCAGGATTGGGGCTACATGCAGAAGAAGGCTGCTGATTCATAGGGACCATTAATTCCATGGCAGTAGAAGACAGTGCAGCCAGGAAATGCCGAGCATGCTAGGAACCTGTGCGCAAAGCTCAGTAGGAATACACCTTGAATTCATATCATTCGAAAATCCTGTAATGCGACTGAAATGCCCGAGTAGCACATTGAATGTTTATTCCTCCATTGGTAACAGGAGTTGAAGTGGAGTCCTAATTTCAAAATTTCACATTTCTGTCCTGGGTTGTCCTCCTCTAGTTATGGAATTAACTCCAATGGTCACTTCATCACAGAGGCTTTATAAGGCTTCACATTCAGAAATGAACAACAGTGATATAGAGCATAAAAATACTTAACTGAACTGATCTCTCATTGTTGTGAATAGACAGTTCATTAGGGTTCACACATCGTTACAGGATAAGTAGTGGCAGTATTCAGCCCATGTAGTCATTTGAGAGTATTTATGTTGTGATGGGTAGAGTGATGCATTAGCCGTTAATGTGCAGTGATGCATAATGGCTTCTCTAGCCTATACTTTACCCTGTCACTTAGAGCATTTCCAGACCAACCTGGAATGCCTCCTAACAAAAGTAACACAGTTGTGGGTTCTCTTGAGGATGTTCTGACTGATGCTGTGGATATTTTGGGCTCCAGTCCACAAGTATGTCCCGGCTACACTCTCCATGCTGAGGAATTGAGCGGAAAGGGCTCTTTTTGCTTGGTGCTGCCTAGAGGCTTGTTCCTATGTGAATGGAATGTCCAGCAGAAGGGTCACGGTTGGGGGATCTGTCTCTTAGAATGATGCCGGTCTGTGCTTTGCTCTGTAGCTCAGGATAAACTGAAAAAGTAGGTAGATCAAGCATTGGTTGTGCCCCAGCCTTTGCATTAGCATGCAGAATGAAGTACAAGGCCACTACCATCCCAAGAGCCATCCTTTGAGATCCAATAGAAAGAAAACAAATAAAAGCAAATACTGCAGATGCTGGAAATCTGAAATAAAAACAAGAAATGCTGGAAATACTCAGCAGGTCTGGCAGCATCTGTGGAGAGAGAAGCAGAGTTAACATTTCAGGTCAGTGACCCTTCATCAGAACTGGCAAAGTTTAGAAATGTAAAAGGTTTTAAACAAGTAAAGCAGAGGTGGGGCAAGAGATAACAAAAGAGGTGTTGATAGGACAAGGTCACAGAGAATAACTGACCAGGAGGTCATGCAGCAAAGACAAATGGTATGTTAATGGTGTGGTGAAAGACAAATAAGAAAACAAAGCCTTGTATTAATATAGCACTCTTAACAACAACAGGACATCACAAAGTGCTTTACAGCTAATTAAAGTCACTGTTACAATGTAGGAAAGTAAGCAACTACCTCGTGCTGTGGGGTTTTTCAGCAACAACATCAACTTCAGAGACAAACCAAATGAAAGAAGGGTCTTGCATGCTGGCAGTGAAAGCTTCCAATGATCCAGGTGCTAAATGCAGAATAGTTATAAAGGTTTTACTGCTGTCTGCACTGGTTGTGCATATGTGTTATAGGAACATAAGAGCAGGCATTTAGCCCCTCGAGCCTGTTCTGCTATTCAATTAGATTATGGCTGATCTGCGACCTAACGCCACATACCTGCCTTTTCCCCACATCCCTTAACACTTTTGGTTAACAAAATGTATCAATCTTATATCAATTGTTAATTTTAAAACATCAATTGCTGTTTGCGGAAGTGTGTTCCAAACTTCTATCACCCTGTTGGTGTCTAAGTGTTCCCTAATTTCACTCCTGAAATGTCTGGCTGTAATTTTTAGACTATGCCCCCTATTCCTAGACTCCACAACCAGCAGAAATAGTTCTTCTGTATCTACCTGATCTGTTCCCCTTAATGTCTTGAAAACTTCAATCAAATCACCCCATAACCTTCTAATTTCCAGGGAATACAACCACAGTTTGTGTAATCTTGCCTCATAATTTAACCCTTGGAGTCAACTATCATTCTGGTAGATCTACGCTGCACTCCATCCATGGCTGATATGTCCTTCCTAAGGTGTGGTGCCCAGAACTGCTCACAGTACTCCAGATGTAGTCTAGCCAGGGCTTTGTATAGCTGAAGCATAATTTCTATCCCCTTGTATTCTCGTCCTCTAGTTAAAAAGGCCAATATTCCATTAGCCTTTTTGACTCTTTCCTGTACCTGTTTATGACCTGTTCACCTGGACCCCCAAGTCTCCTTGGATCTCTACTGTTTCTAGCTTTTCACTATTTAGTGAGTACCCTGTTCTATCCTTTTTAGGTTCAAAGGGGATGACTTGACATTTGCCTACATTCAAATCCATATGTTCCATCATAAAGTTTATCCTAATAATTTAGAGTAGGTAGATCGATTACAGATAGCATTAATTTGTTTAGCTTTCCAAATAATGAGTGTATAATATAGGATAATATATATGTTTCACACCACTCAGGATAGGAAAGGGGTCTGATGAGGCACCTCTATGCTGAATTGTGCCTTTCATATTGTCATGGAATGAGGTGATGATACTTAGTAGCTTTGGTGGACATCCGATCTTTGCTAGTAGTCTGAAGAGACCATGTCTGCTGACGAGGTCAAAGGCTTTGGTGAGATCTATGAAAGCAACGTAGAGGGGCATCTGTTGTTCGCGGCATTTCTCCTGTAGCTGGCGAAGGGAGAACAGCATGTCAATCGTGGATCTCTGCTCGAAAGCAGCATTGTGCCTCAGGGTAGACACGCTCAGCCAGCTTCTGGAGTCTGTTTAAAATGACTCGAATGAAGACTTTCCCCACTATGCGGAGCAGAGAGATTCCATGGTAGTTGTTGCGTCACTGCAGTCACCCTTGTTCTTATAGAGGGTGATGATATTGGCATCACACATGTCCTGTGGTACTGCTCCATCATCCCAGCACAGGCAAAGCAGTTCATGGAGTGCTGACAGTATAGCAGGCTTGGCACTCTTGATTATTTCAGGGGTAATGACGTCCTTCCCCGGGGCTTTTCCACTGGCTAGAGAATCAATGTCATCACTAAGTTCCCATTTTGTTGGCTGTTTGTCCAGCTCATCCATGACTGGCAGAGACTTGGCTGCATTGAGAGCGGTCTCAGTAACAACATTTTCCCTGGAGTACAGCTCTAGGTAGTGCAGCGGTCCATTTGCTTGCGTTGGTCAGTGATCGTGTTCCCGGATTTAGACTTGAGGTGGGGGGCAACCTTCTTGATGGGTGGCCCAAAGATCTCTTGATGCCATCATACATTCCTCTGATGTTTCCGGTGTCGAAGGCCATCTGAATACGACTGCATAGGTGTTGCCAGTAGTCACTTGCACAGTGCCTGGCTGTTCTTTGTGCAGCGCTTCTGACTACCTTAAGTGCTACGGATGTTAATTTGCTGGGGACTTTCTTGTAGTTCAACAGTGCAATGCGCTTAGCGGCTATGACAGGTTGCAGCTGTTCAAAGTGAGATTGAAACCAGTCTGCATTCTGCTTCTCACGTTTGCCAAAAGTGGTCATTGCTGAGTCATAGACGGTGTCTCTGATGTGGACCCACTTCGTCTCTGCACCCCTGCAGGAGTGTTTGAAGGGCTTTTTCAAATGAATTTAGAAACTTATGTAACAGCTGTGGGTAAGAAATTCTGTTAGTGTTGATGCGCGGGCGGCCCTTCTGCTTGGTGTGATGAAGCTTCTTTGGTTTGAGTCTAACTTTGCTGCGCACCAGGGAGTGGTCGGTGTCGCAGTCCGCACTGTGGAAGCTGCGTGTGATTTGGACACTGTTTATAGAGGCTCGCCATGTGACGATGAAGTCCAGCTGGTGCCAACGACGTGATCTTGGGTGTCTCCATGAAACCTGGTGATGGGGTTTGGTATGAAAAAATGAGTTTATGATGCAGAGGTTGTGATAGGTACACAACTCCAGCAGTCTCTGTCCAATCTCATTCATCTTTCCAATGCCATAGCGCCCAAGGCAGGAGAGCCATGAGTCATGGTCGGCCCCAACCCTGGCATTAAAGTCCCCCAGCAGGAACAAATGTTCGGTATTAGGAAACAGGGCTGTGTTCTTGCACCTACACTGTTTGGGATCTTCTCACTGCTGCTCTCACATGCATTCAAATCTTCAGAAGAAGGAATTTTCCTCCACACCAGATCAGGTGGCAGGTTGTTCCACCTTGCTCGTCTTAGAGCGAAGACCAAAGTATGGAAAGGCCTAATCAGGGAACACCTCTTTGCTGACGATGCTGCATTAACATCCCACACAGAAGAGTGTCTGCAGAAACTCATGAACAGGATTGTGGCTGCCTGCAACGAATTTGGCCTAACCATCAGCCTCAAGAAAACAAACATCATTGCACAGATGTCAGAAATGCTCCATCCATCAATATCGGCAACCACGCTCTGGAAGTGGTTCAAGAGTTCACCTACCTAGGCTCAACTATCACCAGTACCCTGTCTCTCGATGCAAAAATCAACAAGCGCATGGGAAAGGTGTCCGCTGCTATGTCCAGACTGGTCAAGAGAGTGTGGGAAAATGGCGCACTGACACAGAACACAAAAGTCTGAGTGTTTCAAGCCTGTGTCCTCAGTACCTTTCTCTACGGCAGCGAGGCCTGGACAACGTATGTCAGCCAAGAGCGACATCTCAACTCATTTCATCTTCACTGCCTCCGGAGAATCCTTGGCATCAGGTGGCAGGACCGTATCTCCAACATAGAAGTCCTCGAGGTGGCCAACATTCCCAGCATATACACCCTACTGAGCCAGCGGCGTTTGAGATGGCTTGGCCATATGAGCCGCATGGAAGATGGCAGGATCCCCAAGGACGCATTGTACAGCGAGGTCATCACCGGTATCAGACCCGCCGGCCGTCCATGTCTCCGCTTTAAAGATGTCTGCAAACGCGACATGATGTTCTGAGACATTGACCACAAGTCGTGGGAGTCAGTTGCCAGTGATCGCCAGAGCTGGTGGACAGCCATAAAGGCGGGGCTAAAGAGTGGCGAGTCGAGGAGGCATAGCAGTTGGCAGGAAAAAGACAGAAGCGCAAGGAGAGAGCCAACTGTGTAACAGCCCTGACAACCAATTTTATCTGCAGCGCCTGTGGAAGAGTCTGTCACTCTAGAATTGGCCTTTATAGCCACTCCAGGCGCTGCTTTGCAAATCACTGACCCCCTCCAGGCACTTACCCATTGTCTCTCGAGACAAGAAGGCCAAAGAAGAAGAAGAAGAATACACAGAAAGTTGAATGTTACATTATTGCACAGTTGTAAGAGATGACAATGATCAAATTGCACAGGGCTCTTTCATTAGTGAATAAGTTACTTAGCAAAATCTAAATTCATATTTGGTTAAAAATAAAAATACATCTTGGTAGTTTGCATTGGTATGAAAACATTTTTGCATGTAGTAATAGAGAGAGAGATACAGCACTGAAACAGGCCCTTCGGCCCACCGAGTCTGTGTCGACCATCAACCACCCATTTATACTAATCCTACATTAATCCAATATTCCCTACCGCATACCCTCCTACATTAATCCCATATTCCTTACCATTCTCCTACCACCTACCTACACTAGGGGCAATTTACAATGGCCAATTTACCTATCAACCTGCAAGTCTTTGGCAGTGGGAGGAAACCAGAGTACCTGGTGGAAACCCACGTGGTCACAGGGAGAACTTGCAAACTCCACACAGGCAGTACCCAGAACTGAACCCGGGTCACTGGAGCTGTGAGGCTGCAGTGCTAACCACTGCCAAGTAGCACCACGGGGTTTATATAGTGACATGAAGGATACATAATACTTATGGTCAGTGTAATGGCACTTGAATCTCATATAACGACAACAACTTATATTTGTATAGTGCATTTAAAGTAATGAAATGTCCCAAGGCACTTTACAGGAGCATTATACGGGAGGCACAGTGGTGCAGTGGTTAGCACCGCAGCCTCACAGCTCCAGTGACCCGGGTTCAATTCTGGGTACTGCCTGTGTGGAGTTTGCAAGTTCTCCCTGTGTCTGTGTGGGTTTTCTCCGGGTGCTCCGGTTTCCTCCCACATGCCAAAGACTTGCAGGTTGATAGGTAAATTGGCCATTATAAATTGCCCCTAGGACAGGTAGGTGGTAGGGGAATATAGGGACAGGTGGGGATGTGGTAGGAATATGGATTTAGTGTAGGATTAGTATAAATGGGTGGTTGATGGTCGGCACAGACTCGGTGGGCCGAAGGGCCTGTTTCAGTGCTGTATCTCTAAACTAAACATATGACACCAAGCCACAAAAGGTGCTGGTAGGTTAGAAAACTAAAAGCTTGGTCAAAGAGGTGGGTTTCAAGGAGTGTCTTAAAGGAGAAAAGAGAGGCGGAGAGGTGTAGGGAGGGTATTCCAGAGCTTGAGGCCTACACAACTGAAGGCACAGCCACCAATGTTGGAGCAATTAAAGTCAGGGATGCACAAGAGGCCAGAATTAGAGGACTGCAGATATCGTGAAGGGTTGTGGAGGAAATTACAGAGATAGGGTTGAGACCATGGAGGGATTCGAAAACGAGGATGAAAATTTAAAAATTAAGGTGTTGTTTGACCGAGAGCCAATGTAGGTCAGCAAGAACAGGAGTGATAGGGGAATGGGACTTGAAGCAAGTTAAGACACGGGCGGCAGTGTATTGGATGACTTCAAGTTTACGGAGTGTGGAATGTGACAAACCAGCCAGGAGTGCATTGGAATAGTCAAGTCTAGAGGTAACAAAGGCATTTTAGCAGCAATTGAGCTGAGACAGGGGCGAAATTGGGCGATGTTATGAAGGTGGAAATAGGCAGTCTTCATGATGGCATGAATCTGAAGTCAGACGCTCATCTCGGGGTCAGATGTGACACCAAGGCTGCGAACGGACTGGCTTAATCTCAGACCGTTGCCAGGGAGAGGAATGGAGTTGGTAGCTAGGGAATGGAGTTTGCAACGGGAACCAAAGTCAATGACTTCAGTCTTCCCAATATTTAGGCCCTACCAAATTCACGACCATGAAAAATGCATCATGGACCATGAATTCTCGTGTCCTCCATGAATTCAGCCATTTTGCAAACTTTGCATATTTGATTCATTGACACAAGGCTCAGCTCGCTGATTGCTGGGCATGTTGCAAACATTGTGCATTTTAGTGATTGACACAACAGATCTACCAACTCAAAACTGGGCATCCATGAGGTGCTATGGGCCATCAGCAGCAGCAGAATTGAATTCAACCACAATCTGTAACCTCATGGTCTGGCATATCCCCCATTCTACCATTCCTGTCAAGCCAGAGGAATAACCCTGATTCAATGAACAGTGCAGGAGGGCATTCCAGGAGCAATACCAGGCATACCTAAAAATGAGGTGTCAACCTGATGAAGCTACAACACAGGACTACTTGCATACCAAACAGCGGAAGCAGCATATAAGAGACAGGGCGAAGCGATCTCAGCTCTGCAGTCCTGCCACATCCAGTTGTAAATGGTGGTAGACAATTAACCAACTGACAGGAGGAAGAAGCTCCACAAACATCCCCATCCTCAACGATGGGGGCGCCCTGCACATCAGTACAAAAGACAAGGCTGAAGCATTTGCATCCATCTTCAGCCAGAAGTGCAGATTGGATGATCCATCTCGGCCTCCTCCTGAGTTCCCCAGCATCACAGATGCCAGTCTTCAGCCAATCCGATTCACTCCACATGATATCAAGAAACGGCTGAAGGCACTGGATATTGGAAAGGCTATGGGTCCTGAGAACATTCCGGCAATAGTACTGAGAACTTATGCTCCAGAACTAGCCCTGCCCCTAGCGAAGCTGTTCCAGTACAGCTACAGTACTGGCATGACTGCACAATGTTCAGCACCATTCACGACTCCGCAGATACTGAAGCAGTCTGTGTAGAAATGCAGCAAGACCTAGACGGTATCCAGGCTTGGGCTGATAAGTGGGAAGTAACATTCGCGCCACACAAGTGCCACATAATGACCATCTCCACCAAGAGAGAATCTAACCATCTCCCCATGACATTCAATGGCATTACCATCGCTGGATCGCACCGCATCCACAAACATTTACTCCCTCCACCACTGCCGTGCCTTCACTGTCACTGGGTCAAAATCCTGGAACTCCCTTCCTAACAGCACTGTAGGTGTACCTACCCCACATAGACTGCAGCAGTTCAAGAAGGCAGCTCACCACCACCTTCTCAAGCGCAATTAGGGATGAGCAATATATGTTGGCCCAGCCAGCGACGCCAACATCCCATGTGCGCAAAAAGCAGGACAAATCCGACCCGGCCAATTGCATCAGCAAAGTGATGGACGGGGTCGTCAACAGTGCTGTCAAGCAGCACTTGCTTGGCAATAACCTGCTCATTGACATTCAGTTTGGGTTCTGCCAGGGCGACTCAGCTCCTGACCTCATTACAGCCTTGGTCCAAACATGGACAAAAGAGCTGAACTCCAGAGGTGAGGTGAGAGTGACTTCCCTTGACATCAAGGCAGCATTTGACTGAGTATGGCACCATTCATGACTCCTCAGATACTGAAGCAGCCCGTGTCCATATGCAGCAAGACCTGGACAACATCCAGGCTTGGGCTGATAAGTGGCAAGTAACATTCGCGCCACACAAGTGCCAGGCAATGACCATCTCAAGCATGAGAGAATCTAACCATCTCCCCTTGACATTCAATGGCATTACCATCGCTGAATCCCCCACTGTCGACATCCTGGGGGTCACAATTGACCAGCCACATAAATGCTACAAAAGCCGGTCAGAGGCTAGGAATCCTGCAGCGAGTAACTCACCTCCTGACTCCCCAAAGCCTGTCCACCATGTACAAGGCACAAGTCAGGAGTGTGATGGCATACTCTCCACTTGCCTGGATGGGTGCAGCTCCAACAGCATTCAAGAAGCTTGACACCATCCAGGACAAAGCAGCCAGTTTGATTGGCACCCCATTCACCGCCTTCAACATTCACTCCCTCCACCACCGATGCACAGTGGCAGCAGTGTGTATCATTTACAAGATGCACAGCAGCATCTCACCAAGGCTCCTTTAACAGCACCTTCCAAACCAGAAAACCTAGAAGGACAAGGGCAGCAGATGCATGGGAACACCACCACCTGCAAGTTCCCCTCCAAGCCTGACTTGGAACTATATCACCGTTCCTTCACTGTTGCTGGGTCAAAATCCTGGAACTCCCTTCCTAACAGCACTGTAGATGTATCTACACCCCAAGGACTGCAGTGGTTCCAGAAGGTAGCTCACCATAACCTTCTCGAGGGCAATTAGGTATGGGCAATAAATGCTTGCCTAGCTAGCAACGCCCACATCCCGTGAACGAAAAAAAAACACAAGGCTCACCTCGCTGTTTGGTCGATGAGGGAGGGCTTCCAATGTTGTTTTGATAGAAGCAGTATCAAGTATTAGCAGACAAGTGAGAATGCCAGCATGATGTTACGATCCCATTAGGGATGGTTAACGTTTAAAAAGAGAAAATCAAGTTTCTAATTATAACTGAAAGTATTACACCACAAGATTTCAGGTTTAAGCAAAAACTTTACTGTACAACAATTAAACAAAGCAAAACACTACTAACTGAACACTACAACTTGAAATCACTTATTCGTTAAACTTAAAATCTTAACAGAACACTCCTGCTTGACTTTTACTTCCATTCCATAAATTCCCCTATACTTTACAGGATCTTGGTGGTTCGTTTACTTCTCCTGGGACCAATCCAAAGTGTCCCACAGTTCTTAGGCATTCACTGCAATTTTCCTTAATTTCCCAGCTGTCTTCCGAGTTATGAGATCTCCTGGGGATGCTCCTTCTAGCATCCGGCTAGGCATATCCTCCAGTTCTCTTCCAACACCTCTCGTCTCCGGACTTCCCAGCTTGAGCACGGGCCTGCCTTAAACACCCATGGTTCCTGATGGCCTCTTTGTTCCTGAGCCTAGCTGCTTTCAAAGCCAACTGCTTTCCAAAAGCCAACAGCTTTCCCTGTGTCCAGTTGCTGTCTGTCAGCAAGCACCCAGATAAAAACCAAAAAAACCTGATCGATAGGCACCCCCAGCATCATCTATCTCCATAGCAAAGTAGTACATGTGGGATGTCCCAGATAGCAATTTAAGCAAATTATCTCCAACTCCCAAAACATCTAACATTCATTTTTCAATACCCACATGAATAATTGATATTGCTGACAATGACAGAGGAACCTCTTGCAGACTTTTTGGTTCCAACTTCCAACTAAACAAGTCCACCTTCTGTTTTATGACTCCCACCTCTCTAATTCTGTCTCTGTAAGCACTCATGGAGAGATCGTTGACCTTTAGATCTTGGGTGGTCAGCAACCCTTTGAAATTCTTTCAGCTATACATTTAAATTCCCCAAAACTAAAAGTGATCTCTAAAATAGTAATACAAACCATAAACCAGGTGATCGTGACAATGAGGAAATCAAAAATAGCCACAACCATTACTGCAGCACATTGATAGAAAGAATTTGGAAGTCAAATTCTGCATGCCGCTGGTGGAATACTGTGTTGTATAAACTGCAATGTTTTATTGGATTACACACGGCGGGCAACGGTTCTTCAGCACTTAGAGTCTAAAGAGAGCATCCGACACCACACTGCTGGAAAATAAACACACACAAAAATCAACAATTTCAACTCTTTTTTTGATAAGTTGACAGGGAGCTCAGAAAATCGTCAGCTGGTTACAATGGAACTTATGGATGCTTTTGCAAGTGCCAACATACCAATGGAAAAACTTGATCACCCAAAGCTGCCGGTATTCAATGTAATATACAAAATGGTGGTTGTTTCCCAAGCGTAAATAAACTATGACAGGACTACCTACTGAATGTTTTTGCTACACATTGTGAAGAGATGAAGTCTCAGATTAACACACGTGAATCTTTTGCAATTATTTGTCATGAGTCCACCAATGAGCAAGACAACCATGTGCTGCATGTTTTGTTTGATTTTATGACTGATATGGATTAAGATGTACAGTCAGAAAAGCTAACAACAGTGCTTGCAGACTGCACCCACTTAGAAGCTGTTAATTACACCACAGTTTCCCGAGCAATAATCAAAACCGTTTCAAAATATGGTGCAGATTTCAACAAAGTGTCTGCTTTCATTAGTGACAATGTAACTTACATGACAAAATATTTCAAATCTGTGCTCTAAGGTGTAATGCCTAATGCTGTCCATATTACATGTATATGCACATATAATTTCTCCAGTCAGCGAGTTTAGTCAATTCAACAAACTGGTCAGCTACATTAAAAAGATCTTCAAACACTACCTTAGCCACAAGCCTCGATACAGGCAACACTTTACAAATGTTGCTAAAATGGCTGAAATTGGGGAACAAAACATTGCTCTTCCTCCAGAGCCAGTAATTACACATTGGAATTCTTGGTTTCGGGCTGTACAGTTCACCTGAAATACTACCCAGACTTCTATTCAGAAGAGCTCACACTGACACCAAACACGCAGATTTTAACAGACATTTTAACTCTTCTCAACAATGCTCAGCTTAATGAGGAGGTTCAGTTTGTTGCCATGAATGCAACATGACTGATGAATTTAATCACTGGTTTGAATCATGACACGTCACAATCCACAACGCTTACGATAAATTAATGGATGTACTGTTCCGGGCTGAAGCACAGTCAAATGAATAACATTTTGACGATGCTGAATTAAATGCCAGTGTTCAACAGGTGTTTACTTGTATGGCAAAGAAGCTCAAACGATATGCTACAGGGAAGAGTCAAGCGGTGAAGAAAAAGCAGCTCAGAGGTTTCAGCAACCTTCTGTGGCGTTTCTGAAAGCTGTGCATATCTTTGACCCTGCACAAATGCACCTGTTGATGGTGGATTTAAACTTGTTTGAAGCGATTCCTGGTTTTGACAAGAACTGTAGACTGTAGATACCTACTTATAAAAGCATTGCAAGAGAAGCTGATAGTACTTTGTCTGAGCTGCAGTTTTGGAGCTCTGTGGAATGTAGAATCCCCCACCTTGCAAGGCTAACACGGTGCTGTCTGACAATTCCAACAAACTCTGTGGACGTGGAGAGAAAGGGATTAAGAAAGAGAGACAGTTGCAAGTTGCTCCATGCTCATATTCAGCCACTGACTTCAGTGAGTAAAAAATGTGACCTGTTTACAGTCAGCTTTTTACAATAGTTTTTGAGTATATAATAAAAGCCATTTGAAACCAGAAACCTCCCTTGTCTTTTTCGTTTTAGATAGATAATTTTCATGGTTTGTTGCAAAACCATGAAATTTACGATTTAAATATGCAAAATTGTGAAATTCATGATTCTTAATTTTGTCTTTTTGTATTCTTGACAATATGTGTGAGGAGCTCATGGACTTCTTTGTCACTCAAATTGAGACCATTTGATCAGCTGCCTCTGCGGCATCCCTCTCTTCCATGAGCCCACCTGGTCAAACTTCCTGTAATGCTCCCCGCTGCCCTAGCCCCGAATTCGCATCTTTCTCTAGTTTCTCTCCTATCACTCCTTATGCTCTCTCTGAGCTCAGCTTGTTCATGAGACCGATCTCCTGTTCCCTTGATCCTATTCCCACTAAACTGATCATCCAATTTCCTCTCCTAGTCCCCATGTTAGCTGATCTTGTAAACGGTTCTCTCTCTTCAGGTGTTGTCCCTCTCCCATCATCACCTCTCTCCTCAAAAAAACAATCTTGACCCCACTGCCCTTGCAAACTACCATTCCATTTCCAACCTCCCTTTCCTCACCAAGATCCTTGAACGTGTTGTTGCCTCTCAACTCAGTTCCCATCTTTCCTGGAACTCCATGTTTGAATCCCTCCAATTCAGTTTTCGCCCCTGCAACAGCACTGAAACAGCTCTTATCAAAGTCACAAATGACATCTTATGTGGCTGTGTCAAAGATAAACTTTCCCTCCTCGTTCTTCTTGCCTTGTCTGCAGCCTCTGACACTGTTGACCACACCATCCTCCTCCAATGCCTCTCCAATGTCATCCAGCTGGGTGGGGCTACTCTCACCTGGTTCCATTCTTGTCTAATCGTAGTCAGAGAATCACTTACTATGGCTTTTCTTCCTGGTCCTGCACCATTACTTCTGGTATTCCCCATGAGTTTATCCTCAGGCCTGTCCAATTATTCGTATACATGCTGCCCCTCGGTGACATCATCTGAAAGCATGGCATTAGTTTTTACATGTATGTTGACAACACTCAGCGTCAGTTGCTTGATGTAAGTTGTTATTACAGCTGTGAACTCTTACTGTTGTCTCTCTTCCTGTACAGTGTGCAGTTGTTTGAATTCTGGTACCTTATTGGATTCAATTTTTAACTCAATTATTTGAAATAACTGTCAAATCTATGCATCTGACATCAGAATTATTTAGCACAGAATATTATTGGCCACATCCACTGTACAAATTGTAATATGCAATGCTGTAGTTAACACAATTCACAGGATAAACCGCAGAATTAACTGAAGGGCATTCTTTCACTCTTGAAAACCTGCTTGTAGTAGGATCAAATAAATCAGCTCCAGTGAGATTCTTCACTTTAGCACAATTTCTACTGACTAATCACAACCGACTGCCTTGCTCTCTTTTAGTTTTCAACCCTTTTTTCTATGCCTGTCAAAGGTTAGCTTCTCATCGCCACATCACCTCATTCTCATAGGCGAGTAGCATGCCCCAGCTTATGGATAGCTCCAGTTTTACTGTTAGTGTTATTGCTTTAATTGTGTTCTAAGGAATCCTTCCTCTACTAGTTTCTCTTTCCTTCCCCAGCTAAATCACATAATATTGACAAACAGGAAGAAGGCTATGAACGTTCACTGAAACTAAGATTGATACAAATTTAAGTTTCTAGGTTAAATACTTTAACACTACAGTTACTGTACTGTCTTATATAGAACACCACTTCTACTTCTGAAAATTATAAGTTTACAAATTGGTGTTGCCAATTTTAGCAAATGGTTGCATAACATGCTTGTATGGAATTCCTCTGTTCATTATTTTAGTGGAGCATAACTCCATTTATAATAAATGGCTTAACACCTGTGTTAAAATAGTAGACAAAGAAATGTCATACAAATGCTTTAAGCATTCATCCACCAATATCACTAACAATAATTCTAAGTCTTTGATGTCTCCCATCTTATCAGTGCTACTACTACTGCCCAATATTAATACAGGTAAAAATCTTGATCTGTGGACAGTCTTGGAAATTTATTATAATCCCTTAACCAAAATGACCCTGAAAACCTCAAGGGCTACCACCTAAAACAGAGTATTCACAATAAATGAAAGTGCATATCCAACAGAATCTAATGGTATCTATTTGTATCCTGTCTCGAACAAAAGCAAAATACCGCAAATGCTAGAAATTTGGAACAAAAACAGAAAATGCTGGAAATACTCCACAGGTTTGGCAGCATCTGTGGATAGAGAAACAGAGTTAACAGGATGGATTTTATCATCCCTTTCAGGACAGGCTGAGAGGTGGGAAGGCTGGCAAAATGGCACGGGAAGGTGTTGGGTGGCATGCCTGTTGTCTTCCCATCGCCAAGCCATATTGCCAGCAGCAGAAATTAATCATTTTACTTTGTAACTATTTCATATTTAATGAGTGCTGATGATGAATATGAATGGAAGGTGAGGATTGGATTGTTTTAAAGGTCTGCTGGTGCTTGTTAAAAGATCAGTCGATCTTATCGTCCTTATTACCATATGCCCAAAAGTAACAATAAAAATGAAAGTGCAAGTGTTAGCATGTCCTTAGTTGTTCCTATAGAAGGTGCTTCTCCAACATCATCATGTCAGTTCTGATGAAGAATTACAAATGAAGTATTATCGTATTTCTCCTTCAAATATAGATTGACCTGGGGCAAAATCCAATTATGTTTCTTTTTACCCAAAAGTTTTTACTAAAATAGAAAGGTGTCCTTGAAGCCCATGGGAATGTTTTAAACCAGGTTTTACACTGCATGCATTGTCAAACCCAAAGAGTGTGTGACACCATTAACTGCTGGAAGACTCATATATTTTCAATCTAGGGATGATTGATTTTTGACTCGATTTATACTGCAACTTTAGCAGCAGAGTGAGGCAATGTTGAAGTTGCAGTATAAACATGCCCTACATGTTATATATACTTTTTAATTTTTACTTGATGCATTCCAGTTATTATACCATAGCTTGTAACAGGCCAGAGATTACATTAAAATTTAACTAGATTGCCTTAGGCCTTTGATAAGGTGCCATATAATAAACTAATAAGTAAGGTCAGAGCATGTGAGTCAGGGGATAAGTACAAGAATGGATTGCTAGCTGGTTGCAAGACAGAAAACAGAGAGTAGGAGTAAGAGGTAGTTATCGGAGTGGCAGAAGGTAGAAAGTGGGAGCTTAGATAAGCATATGAGGGAGAAGGGAATAGAGGTTTATGCTAATACAGTTAGATGTGGAAGGATGGGAGGAGACTTGAATGGAGCATAAACCGGCATGGATTGGTTGGGCCGAATGACCTGTTTCTGTGCTGTATATTCTACGTAATTCTATGTAAAATAGTTGCTCATTATTTGAATGTTTAAGTTCTTGCACTACTTACTGGATGTCAGCTAATATCTTATGTTGTTACTGTGCTTTGTTACATTTATGTTGTGATGCCTCTGCTTTCATACCAGTAGGAAATCTATCCCACAAGTCTTTAATGTGTGGTACTAGGTTGTATAGAAAGTCTTGATTAGATTCTTGTACTATAACCATTTGATATCACTGCCAATGATACTTTTTTTACATCTGGCATAATGAAGTAGAGCTATTTCTTTGGGGTTGACTGCTCAGAAATAATTGGATTCAGGGACACATAAGACCACATAAATTGGAAACAGACACATGCATGTATCTCATGCCATCCCTGTACAAATAAGATGGGAAGACAGTAGTATTTTTTTAAAGCCTTTCAAAGCTTGCAGAGTACAATTGATAACATCAGTCAGTTTAAATGTTGTTTTTTATTCAGTAGTGCACTTAAGGGTTTGCTTCAGCAGAGGACAAATTGTTGATTTTGCATCCCTGTTAACCAGAAACATTTAATTGTTCAAAGTGGTGAGCCAGGACACCCACTGCCCCCCACCCCCCCCCCCCCCCCCCCAGCTCCTCCGACTTTCCCCCACCAAGCCTCAGATTTACACTGCACCCCCACCCTCAAACCACAGGCCTCCCCCCACAAGGTCTCTGACCTCCTTCCCCACTGGCCTCAAATCCCCTCCCAGGCCTCCGACCACAGCCTTCGCCTAGAGACTGGGTGCAGGAATACCATTCCCTAGCTACTGATTCCATCCCTCTCCCTGGCAACTATCTGAGGCTGAACCAGATGCTTCACGACCTTGGTGTCATATTTGATCTCGAGATGAGCTTCTGACCACATATCCGCCTATTTCCACCTTTGTAACAACACCTAACTCTGCCCCTGCCTCAATTCATCTGCTGAAACCTTCATCCATGTCTTTGTTGACTATTGACTTTGTAGACTTGACTATTCTAACCCATTCCTGGCCAGCCTCGCACATTCTACTCTCTGTAAACTTAAGGTTATCCAAACTCTGCTGCCTGTGTCCTTACTCATGTCAAGTCCCGTTCACTTATCACCCCACTGCTTGCTGGCCTATACTGGCTCCCAGTTAAGCAACGCTTTGATTTTAAAATTCTCATCCATGTTTTCAAATCCCTCCATGGCCTTGCCCCTCCCTATCTCTGTAATTTCCTCCAACTCCACAACTTTCCATGATATCTGCGCTCCTCTAATTCTGGCATCTCACATATTCCTGATTTTAATCGCTCAACTGCTGGTGGCCACGTCTTCAGCTGCCAGGGCCCTAATCTCTGGCATTTCCTTTTGTAAAACTCTCTGCTTCTCTACCTCGCTTTCTTCCTTTAAGATACTCCTTAAAACCTACTCTTTGACCAAGCTTTTGGTCATCTCCTTATGCAGCCTGGTGTTAGATTTTGCTTTATAACTTGCCTGTAAAGCGCTTGGGATGTTTTATTACATTAAAGGCACTATATTAATGTAAGTTGTTAGTGTTGTGAGGGCTGCTGGTTAGGCCTCATGTAGATCACATTTTGTTTTGCATCTAGGGCAGCCCAATTTTGCATAGGGAGCCTCAAACAGGTATTAAGGCCCCTATTTGTATATACAAAGGGCCTAATGCTTGTTCCAGGTGCAAGCTCTGAAGCCTTTTTCTGCCTTCACCAATATGACTGGGATATACTTGCAGTTTGTTATGAGCATACATGTGCCGCTCACCATATTGAATGCTTGAACCATGTTTTGTGCCTGAAAACTGGATGCGGTGTCATAAAATTACAAGGCCATGCTGCCTTACCATGAGACTAACTTTTGTCATCCTTGCTTGAAGGAAACACCCATTCCTTGGCAGAAAAGCCAAGTAAGCTGTGGGATTTCCTCGCTATTCATCTCTGCTTCTCTACCTCTCTCTCCTCCTTTACGATGGTCTTTAAAACCCTCCCTCTTTGACCAATTTTTTTGTCATTTGGCCCAATATCTCCTTGTGTGGTTCAGTGTCAAATTTTGACCCATATTACTCCTGTAAAAAACCTTTGGACATTTTATTACATTAAAGGCTCTATATAAATGCAAGTTGTTGTTGTTTATAGGTCTACCATCTTCCGAGAAGAGCCACCAAAAATCTAAACTGGCTCTATCCTTCCAACAGTTTATATGCATGACCTCTGGTTTTCCCCAGTCTATCAAATTAAAATAATCCATCAATAGAAACACAATCTAGGCTGCTACCTATTATACATACCTCTATCAAATCACTCTGAGGACTATACATCTCTAAAGTGAATAGCTTAGTTACTGTTAGACAGAAATTAGAATATTTTCTGTTACTAGTCATGCTTCTACATCAATTAGCACATGCTTATAAATCTTCTGCTCCTCCAAAAAGGGTCAGAAACCAACAAGCAATTACTGGTTTTGTTATAATATAGTTCTTTCTAAAGTTTGAATGGAGATTTACAGTGTTGGGAGTGTGCCAGAAGACCCAGGAGATTTGATCCCAAACAAGTAACCTGGTAAAAATATAACCCAAAACCTTCTGTGTGACTTGCAGAGCAAACAACGTCATTACAGCACTTGTTCTCTATAATGTAGATATATGGTAGTGTTGTATTTGTATCTCCTGTCTGAGAGGCTCCACACTAGACTGAGATGATCCATTTAGATTTTCTTTTGGACTCTATACAAGTCATGTTTCAGTGATGAAAATCTGACATGTAAAGTATAATTTGAACCCTTACTAGAACTGGAGGTCTTTAAATAGATAGGTTTAGTTACTTATGCTAGAATGCCTTTCTAATTATCAAACAGATGTTCAGGCTAAATCTTTGGCTGCTTTCCAGCTCCATCAATCTTACAGTTTTGTCCTTACATTTCACATGCTGTAGATTTACCAGATTCAAACCTCACTGCTAGTTTTAGGTTTTCCTATGAGCATGAATGAGCATTTTGCCTTTCTATGCATTTATAAACTGAACAGTACTGCTGTATTGCTAGTGCATTTAACACATTTAATGTGTTACCATGGACTTTGCTTGACTTTGTGCCAGCAGCTGTAAAAGTCTGGTGGAGGAGGGCCTGATTCTTTGCAGCAGCTGGTCCAAGGACTTCATATATTTTTAAACAAAGGCCAGTTGTAGAGACATCACTTCTTTCCTTCATCCTGACAGCTTCTGCATATTTCCACATACCAGCTTCTTTCTCAAAGTTCCTACCCTTACTTTTTACTTGTGCAGAGGCAATAATATTTATATTGTATGGAACAAACAAAAAAGAATGCAGAAGCCTTGACCGCTTGCTTTTAAGGATGAAATTAGGATTTGGAAATAACACTTGGATACGAGTAACAATTTTCAGTTTTCAGGCACAAAGGTTGGAGCTTTGCCACTTCTGTATTCTTTATTTCTGTTGTGTATTTACCAAGTATAACTAACATAAGGTCTTATCTGGGAGCAGCCATGTTGGAAATTTTATTTACAATTCCCAACAGAGAGGGCAGCAGAGAGGAATAATAGCATTCTACAATATACACTATTACAATACAATCAACCAGTTTAATACAGTATACGACACTCCCTCCCCACTTAAAAACTTTTATATTAAAATGTAAAATAGTACTTGTACATAATTTCCCAGAATACAATAACAATACTCTGAAATTTAACAGGTTGGGTTGCATGCCTGCTATTACTGTAATCTCAACAAAAACATATATAACCAATATTTTTAGAGTAATTTACATGTTAAATTGTTTTCCTTAACACCAGTATGTCTTTAACAAAAATATCATCGTTGATGGGAAGTAACGAAAAGAACAACTTATTTCTTCTTCCTTCCGACATACATTCAGTTTACCTATCTGGCTTCGTTCTCTTTCTGTCTGGATATCTTCCATTTTCATTAGCTTGACTCTACTCTCCCAACATCTCAGACTGTGTCAACCCTTTGACTTTGACTACCAATTCCACTTAATATTTTTTTTAGAGATACAGCACTGAAACAGGCCCTTCAGCCCACCGAGTCTGTGCCGACCATCAACCACCCATTTATACTAATCCTACACTAATTCCATATTCCTACCTCATCCCCACCTGTCCCTATATTTCCCTACCACCTACCTATACTAGGGGCAATTACTAATGGCCAATTTACCTATCAACCGGCAAGTCTTTGGCATGTGGGAGGAAACCGGAGCACCCGGAGGAAACCCACGCAGACACAGGGAGAACTTGCAAACTCCACAAAGGCAGTACCCAGAATTGAACCCCGGTCGCTGGAGCTGTGATGCTAACCACTGCGCCACTGTGCCGCCCGAATTTGGGATTGTGTAATTGATTGATTAGTCTTAATTAAAGACCCTGACTCACTTTGCTCTACCAATGGATTTTGTGACACCAGCAAACTTTAAGTTTCTTTGTGACTTGCATTTTGGATTGTAGGAACTTGGACTGTAGGAGTTTTTTTTATGCTCTCCCTTTGTCAGATTTCCTCTTTCAAGCACATGATCTACATGACACTGACAGAGTCTCTCACCTATCTTCAACAGATATGTGA
Organism: Heterodontus francisci; assembly: GCF_036365525.1. Taxonomy (NCBI): domain Eukaryota; kingdom Metazoa; phylum Chordata; class Chondrichthyes; order Heterodontiformes; family Heterodontidae; genus Heterodontus; species Heterodontus francisci. The sequence continues at coordinate 159,206,960 of NC_090371.1, forward strand.
ATACATTTAGTCTTTTTACAACACCTCCAAACACATACTTCTCCTTATCACCTCGGTGGCTTTCCACCATTACATTCTGACCAGCACTGAACTCTCTAAGTTTCATGTCTCGAGTATCCTGACTCATCTTCACTCAGTCTTGCTTTTCTCTTATCTTGCTATTGACACCTGGCTTAATCAAACTAACATCGTCCTAGGAGCATGTTTAAACACTAACTTGTAAAGTGGGGTTATTCTGTAAGAAAACTAGTCTGTGTTGAAGATAAACATAGAAATTACTACCTAGCTTCTCACCTAGCAAAGACCTCTTCACAATTTGTACACTTCTTTCTGCAGCTAGGTGATATGGAGGTATTAGGGTATGGTTGACTCCAATCTTACTCAATAGTAATATGGGAAATGAAGGTCAGAGAATGGCAGGAAGGAACATAGAGAAAAAAATCAAAGACCACACCAACAGTCAAGACTAGATGTTATGAAGATAACAAAAAGACAAAACTAAAAGCCCTGTATCTGAATGCAAGTAGCATTCATAACAAAGTAGATGAACTGATAGCGCATATTGAAGTAAATAAATATGATCTGATAGACATTATGGAGACGTGGCTGTAAGATGTCAAGGATTGGATCCTGAATATTGAGGGGTATATGACATATGACATACCTAGGAAGCTAGGTAAAGGTGGAGAGGTAGCACTGTTAATCAAGGATGGCGTTGGTGCAATAGTTAGAGATGACCTTGGTTCAGGAGATGAGGACATAGAATCAGTTTGGGTGGAGATGAGGAATAGTAAGGGAAAGAAGTCACTAGTGGGAGAGGTCTACAGGCCTCCTAACAGTAATCACAATGTAAGACGAAGTTTACAAGAAGAAATATTGGGTGCTTGTGATAAAGGGTTGGCAATAAGCATGGGTGATTTTAATCTTCATATAAACTGGAAAAATCGGATTGGCAATAGTAGCCTGGATAAGGAGTTCATAGAATGCCTTTGCGATAGTTTCTTAGAGCAGCATGCCCTGGAACCAACCAGAGAGCAGTTTATATTAGACTTGGTATTGTGTAATGTGACAGGATTAATTAATAACCTCAGCGTAAAGGCACCTCTAGGTAGCAGCAACCACAATACGATGGAATTTTACATCCAGTTTGAAAGAGAGAAGAGTGGGTCTAAGACTAGTATTTTAAACTTAAATAAGGGTAACTATGAGGGCATGAAAGCTGAGCTAGCTGAAGTGAACTGGGTTACTAGGCTAGGAGATAGATCAATGGAGAAGCAGTGGCAAATATTTAAGGGGATATTTTGGAATACTTAGAAAAGTATATTCCTATTACAAAGAAAAATTCTAACGGGAGGACCCACCATCTGTGGTGAACTAAAGAAGTTAAGGAAAGCATCAAACTTAAGGAAAAAGTATATAATTGTGCAAAGATGAAGGACAGGTCAGATGATTGGTCAGAATATAAAGAACAGCAGAGAATGACTAAAAGGTTAATCAGGAGAAAGAAATTAGAGTATGAGAGGCGGCTAGCTAGAAATGTAAAAACAGATAGCAAGAGTTTCTACAGGTATTTAAAAAGAAAAAGAGTAAGTAAAGTGAGTGTTGGTCCTCTAAAGAGTGAGAATGGGGAGTTAATAGTAGATAATAAGGAAATGGCAGATTGTATGAACAAATATTTTGCTTCTGTCTTCACTATAGAGGATACAAAAACATTCCAGTAATAGCTGTAAATCAGGAGGTGGAAGGAAGAGAGGAACTGGGTGAAATTACAATCATCAGGGAAGCGGTATTGAGCCAACTGGTGGAGCTGTGCGCTGACAAGTCCCTGGGTCTTGATGGGCTTCATCGTAGGGTCTTAGAAGAGGTGGCTAATGAGGTAGTAGGTGTGTCGATAATTTTTCAAAATTCGCTAGATTCTGGAAAGGTTCCATCAGACTGGAAAGTAGCAAATATAACCCTTCTATTCAAGAAGTGGGGGAGGCCAGTTAGCTTGACGCCTGTCGTGGGGAATGTGTTAGAATCGATCATTAAGGAGGCTACAGCTGGGCACTTAGAAAAACTCAAGGTAATCTGGAATAGTCAGCATGGTTTTGTGAAAGGGAAATCATGTTTAACCAACTTATTGGAGTTCTTTGAAGGAGTAACATGCACTGTGGATAAAGGGGAGCCCATTGACGTACTGTACTTGGATTTCCAGAAGGCATTTGACAAGGTGCCACATAAAGATTATTGCACAAAGTAGGAGCTCATGGTGTAGGGGGTAATACATTAGCACGGATAGAAGATTGGCTGGCTGGCAAAAAACAGAGACTATGCGTCAATGAGTCCTTTTTCGATTCGCAGGATGTGACTAGTGGAGTCCCACAGGGGTCTATGCTGGGGCCTCAACTTTTTACAATCTATACCAATGACTTAGATGAGGGGAGCGATGGCATGGTAGCTAAATTTGCAGATGGCACAAAGATAGGTAGGAAAGTATGCTGTGAAGAGGACATAAGGAAGTGGCAGACCAATATAGATAGGTTGAGTGAGTCGGCAAAAATCTGGCTGATGGAGTATAATGTGGGAAAATGTGAAGTTGTTCACTTTGGCAGGAAGAATAAAAAAGCAGAGAATTACTTAAATGGAGAACGACTGCAGAATTCCGAGGTGCAGAGGGATCTAGGTGTTCCTGTGCATGAGTCACAAAAAGTTAGTATAAAGAAGGCTAATGGAATGCTATCCTTTATTACGAGAGGAATTAAAAATAAAAGTAAGGATGTTATGCTTCAGTTATACAGGGCACTGGTGAGACTACATCTCAAATACTGTGTGCAGTTTTGGTCTCCTTATTTAAGGAAGGATGTAAATGCATCGGAGGCAGTTCAGAGGAGGTTTACTAGATTGATACCTGGTATGAGTGGGCTGTTTTATGAGGGAAGGTTGGACAGATTGGGCTTGTTTTCACTGGAGTTTAGAAGAGTGAGGGAAGACTTGATTGAAGTATATAAGATTCTGAATGGTGTTGACAAGGTGGATGTGGACAGGATGTTTCCTCTTGTGGGTGAGTCCAGAACTAGGGGGCACTGTTTTAAAATTAGGGATCGCCTTTTTAGGACAGAGATGAGGAGAAATTTTTTCTCTGAGGATTGTGCGACTTTGGAACTCTGCCTCAGAAGGTGGTGCAGGTGGAGTCTTTCAATATTTTTAAGGCGGAGGTAGATAGATTCTTGTTAGGCAAGGGAATCAAAGGTTATCTAGGGTAGATGGGAGTGTGAACTTCGAGACACAAATGGATCAGCCATGATCTTATTGAATGGCAGAGCAAGCTCAAGGGGCCGAATGGCCCACGTCTGTTCCTAATTCGTATGTTCGTGTTTCAAACACTTCTGACGTAAACTGTGGACCATTATCTGACACCAGCACTTCTGGCAACCCATAAATTGCAAACCAGCATCTCAAAACCTCAATAGCTTGGGGCATAAACTCAACATTTATCCACTTGCTATAACTAGTGACCAAAACAAAATAATCTTTACCTTCCACTTCAAAGAAATCGACATGTACTTGTTCCCATTGTTTTCTTGTGTCTGACCATGGAATGAAAGGTACTTTGGGTGGATCATTTCTCATTCTGAGACACACTTCATAATTTTTCATCAACTCTTCAATATCTCTGTCTATCTTTGGATACCAAAAATAGCTTCTTGTTGCTGCTTTCATGCAGACTATCCCTGTGTGCTCTTGTTGAAGTTCTTCTAACAATCTATCTAAATCTTGACGGAATAATGACTCTTAAACCCCACAGGAGACAGCCTTGACCTACACTTAGTTAATTCCTATGTGAAAAATACTCCTGCAATTTCTCATCACCAGCCACTCATGACATAACTGAGTACTGTACTGAGCACCACATCCTTGCGAGTTTCTTCAGAAATTTATCTGGCATGTCAATTGTGTATGTAAAGTAATTTATAGGTAACTCATGGGCTAAAAATAAATCAGTCTTCACTGGAAGTCTTGAAAGAACATGTGCATTTGCATGATCTGCTGCCTTACGATATTTAATATCATACTGATGGACCAACAAAATCAATGCCCACCTCTGAAGCTGTGCTGCTGCTGGAAATGGTACTCCCTTCTTTGAACCAAAAATGATCATAAGGGCTCGGTGGTCAATTAATAAACTTACAATACCATCAGCCAATTTGATACAGTATGCTACAATTTCTGATTTCATTTTCTTTAATTTTTAACACTGAGTGTGAATATCATTGACCTTGTTGTGTCCTATGATAGACAGTCTATCTTCAAAACACAGCCCTCTAAGTTTAGAAACAACCTTACAGCCCTCCCTAAGTCCAAGCTAGATTTTTCTTGTGGTACGCAAAATAAAACTGAGTACATGTTCCAGATGTGGCCTCACTAAGGCCAAATACAACTTCAGCGTCACCTCCATAGACTTAATGAATCTCAGCTTTAGCTTTACATCCCAAAATTTTATTTGGTTTCTTGATGCCTGCAGACATGAACTGATAATTGTAACGATTTATCTACCAAAAACAGCAGATCACTTTCTTACTCTGTAATCTCAAGTCTATTAATATGTAATCCTCATTCTCGTTTCCTTGACGTAATAGGTGTATCCTTATCTGTGTCTCTACCTATTGACCTGGCCTGTCCAGTTCCTTTTAGATTATCACCCATTGGTTAGCATCATTGGCCATTATATCCAATTAGTTATTATCTGAAAACTTAGAGATCTTAAATAACATTAAGTTATTTATACAGATTATAAGCCACAATAGCCCCAGCATTTATCCCTGATGGACTCCACTGGTAACTGGTTTCCACTCTGATGCCTCCACATTCACTCTTAACTATATACTTGCAGCCATTCATCAATCCAGGCTAATACATTTCCATCTATACCATGGGCACAAACCTTGTGAAAATGTCTATTTTATAGGATGCTGCAAATGCCCTCCTGAAATCAATGTACATCCAGTTCCTTGCCCTTATCTGCCAAACTTATAACCTCCTTAAAGAACTCCAGCAAATTAGTCAGATATCATCTGCCTCTTTACAGTGCTGTCTTTCTCTAATCAGCTGCTGTCCCTCCAGATGACCCCTAATTCTATGTTTCATCAAAGACTTGTATACCTTCCTCACAATTAAGGCAAGGCTCACAGGTCTGAGGATTTGTACCTTGCCCCTTTTTAAAGATGAGAGTCACACTTACTACTATTCAATCCACTGGGATATTATCAGATTCCAATGAACTTTGAAAATGTCGGTGAGGGATACATACTGAGTAGGCTGATGGCTGTGAAGGCCAATACTTGAAAGCCAGGTTCTGCCACAAGTGCCGCACGTGAAGCTGCCAAGTGACGCTGTGAGTTGTTGTTTTTGACATTGGCGCCTGTTGCCAAGCTGCTGTAGCAATGGGTCGTTGTGGTAGTGCACATCATTCCACAGGACGTGTCGCCATTTCCCTCTTGCACCAGCTAGTGACTCCCAGGTGCAATGGTCAACATTTAGGGCCTCATGTTATGCTTCCAAGCTTCCTTGAAGCAGAGCTTTGGGTGCCCCACTGGTCGTCTGGCCCCGGCTATCTCACCACAGAGAAGGTCCTTGGGTATGCAACCTGTGGACGTGTCCGATTCACCCAAGCTGCCTCTGTTTGATGAGTGCTAACACATTTGGGAGCTGTGGCTTTGAGAGGACTGTTGCAAAATGCCTCAGGCTGCAAAATGAGGCACCCATAGTTACACCGCTGCGGGTGCCTTTTCTGTGTCTGCACACTTGCGGTGCATCCTGTGGCGGATGCAAGTTTGGTGAGGGAGTTAGTGTGGATATTGGGAGCATACACCCAAAGTAGGCAGACCATGATGTCAGTCAGCGTGTAACGCTGGTTTAACATGAGCGTTGCCATTTTTGATCCAACTAACGCCCTCTTTTAAACATGCTCAGCTGAACATGTGTTAAGCAGGAATGACACCCCCACCAGCACTATTAAAGGGATCATTAACTCTTTCAGGTTAGCTGTAATTAATAATAATAAAAATAATAATAAAAACAGAAAGTGTTGGAAATACTCAGCAGGTCAGGCACCATCTGTGGAGAGAGAAGCAGGGTTAACGTTTCAGGTCTGTGATCTTTAAGCACTTTATGTTTTTATTTCAGATTTCCAGCATCCTGCAGTATTTTGCTTTTATTATAGCTGCAATTAATTTCTACTGGCTCTGTCTGAGTTGTAGAAGTACTCTGAGTTTTCTACAGGGAGACTACAGGGAGTAGTACTGCGCGTAGAGAAGGCCTTGGTTCTGACTTCAAAGGATCTGCTCAGACCACCTGCTCCCAGACCTGGCTACTGTAGTGACCAACCCCCTTGAGCTGCAGCACAAAAGGCAGATTGAACAGAGGAGCACACAAGATGAAAAGCTGCTCAAAGAGGGAGGAGGACTGGGAGAAGGGCTCTCAGCAGGAGGCTTTATCTACCCAGGATCTTCAAGGAGCACTTCTCTTTCCTCAACCTAAGGATGGAACTGTGTGTGCGTCAGCTCCATTTTACAAAGGAAGTGTTCACTGAAATCCACTGCCTTTTGCAGGCGGACTTTCAGCTTCAGAGCAGGACAAGAATGGGCCTGCCAGTGCCTATGAATGTGACTGTGGCCATGAATTTCTTTGTGCTGAGATCCTTCCAGGTTGGAGCAGCTGACAGCTGTAACATCTCGCAGATCACCTTCCACTGCTGCATAAAGGAGATGCCTGACACTCTTTGTGCCAGGAGAGGCGAGTACATTGTGCTCTCTCAGATCAGAGAGAAGCAGGCAGAGCGTGCAGGTAGTTTTGCAGGGATAGTGGGCTTCCCCATAGTGCAGGGTGCAATTAACTGCATACATGACTTTGTGGGCACCGCATCCAAATGCAAAGACTTCCACTCCCTGAATGTACAGTTGGTTTGAGACTGTGCTCAGAACATTATGCAGCTGAATGCTCGGTATCCTAGCAGCAGTCATGATGCCTTTATTCTGCGCCAGTACACTGCTTCCTTAGTATTTGAGCCAAAAAGTCAATCCCTCTGTTTGACAACAAGGGCTATCTGCTGACCACCTGACTCATGACTTTGATGCGCAGGTTAGCATACTTATAACGAGAGCCATGCTGCAACACAAAACATCATTCACTGATCTTGACCACTCATGTGAGGTTCTTAAACATTTTCCTGCAGTGCCTTAAGGTCCTTGGGCAACACTGCTTGCATTGACAGCAATGGCTATTAGCTCACTCCCTTCTCAGTGTCTGTCCAGAGGGCCTTCTGGTCCCTTATCAATGAAGGACCTCTCTCCTCCTGTCCACTTCCTGCACCAAGTCCTCCAGTGCTCCGTCAGAGAACCTTAGAGTACGCTCTCCGCCCCAATGTGCTATTTTCACTATTATTGCAGGTCAGGCAGTTTTCCCCAGCCACCTCCAGTTCCTGTTGCAAGTAGAATGCACCTCCCCTTTAAGAGGATGGCTTTAAGTGGGGCAAGCTAGCTCTAAGTGGTGGTTGCCTCACACAAACTTGGACTCCTTGCTGAGGTGCGCAGCCATTCAGCGGTGCATTTAGCGCTGGGCTGCACACTACTATAAATTAAATTATCAGGCAGTATGGAGTTTGCCTGATGCCTACATAGCAATGAATGGGTGCAGGTTAATACCACATTGCTATTAAATCAGTAAATCAGTAGACAGGACTGGAGGTTACAAGAAAACTAAAGGCTCTGTATCTGAATGCGTGTAGCATTTGAAACAAAACAGATGAACTGATAGCACAAATAGAATTAAATAATGTCATGAAGACCCCCAGCTGCCAAGAATGAGGCATATTAATTTCGTCACATGAACATTAATTTTAAACTGTTGCTGGAATGGAGAGATGACTTGTTTAAAGAGATCAGCAGTAGCTGGCAAAAAATTTGCATTCTAAGAGACAGTCTTCTAAGAAATGACAATGGGAACTGCTTACTGATTCAATTAACAGAGATTGGCCTGGGCAATGGAGATCCACATCTTTTCGGTGTAAGAGACATCACTACACCCACGTCCCCACCCCCCCCCACCCCCTAGACCGAGAGCTTTGGAATCCACAATCGCAGGAGTTTGTTATAAAAACGAGTCGCATGACTAACCTGCTGGCCCAGGTCTGGTTTTGAGCTGCTCACAGGACAGCTTGGGTCAGACTGCAAACTGCAACTGAACTTGGAACAAGGGCCTCTCTCCTGTCTGGCTCTCTCTCTTTCACTAATCTCTGGATCCACTGAAGTCACTTAAACCTCAAGAGAGAAAAGACTCCTACATCGAAACAGGTTTTAAAATATGCACTGGGCTCCAACGTAACAGCAAGACTTACCAGCAACCAAAGACTCTACATCGAACTCAAAGGACCGTAAATAGAAACCCAGCTATTGCCTCAAACTTTTCCCCTTTATTCTTTCTACTTTTTCTGTCTCTATCTGCGTGTGTGTTTATCGCGTATGCATGCCAGCATGGTCGCATCTTTTATTTGTAGCCGTTAACCGAATTAGAGTTTAAGATGAATAAACTTCCACCTTTTTTATTTAAATCTAAGAAAACCTGTCTGATTGATTTCTTTGCCTTACAATTGGAAAGCAGTGAACAAAGATTCATTGAGGTGAAGCTAAAAACACGGTCTTTTAAAAATTAAACCCTGTTACGGTTAAACCAGGCTGAGTGGGAACCCCTAGACCCCTTTCTCACCTGGTTGTAACAATAAGTACAAACTGATAGCCATTACAGAGATATGGCTGCGGGATGGCTTAGATTGGGACCTGCATATTGAAGAGTACATGACATTTAAGAAGGACAGGAAGCTAGGAAAAGGTGGAGGGATGACTGTGTTAATTAATAATGGTATTAGCGCAATAGAGAGGGATGACCACGGTGGGCCGAAGGGCCTGATTCTGTGCTCTATGACTCTATAAGTTCAGGAAACCAGGATGTAGAAGCAGCTTGGGTCGTGATGAGAAATGATAAAGGCAAGAAGTCACTTGTGGGAGTGATGTACAGGCCCCCTAACAGTAACCACACAGTAGGACGGGGTATAAAGGAAGAAATAATGGGTGGTTGTCAGAAAGATATGGCGATAATCATGGGGGATTTTAATCTACATATAGATTGGAAAAATCAGATGGGCAAAGGTAGCCTAGATGAGGAGTTCATAGAATGTTTTAGGGATAGTTTCTTAGAACAGCACGTTCTGGAGCCAATCAGAGAGCAGGCTATACTAGACCTGGTGTTGTGCAATGAGATAGGATTAATTAATGACCTCATAGTGAAGGCACCCCTAGGCAGCAACGATCATAATATGATTGAATTTGCATTCAGTTTGAGGGAGAGAAGAGTGGGTCTAAGACTAGTATTTTAACCTTAAATAAAGGCAATTATGAGGACATGAAAGCAGAGCTAGCAAAAGTGAACAAGCAAAGTAGGTTAAGGGATAGGTCAGGAGCGATGCAGTGGCAGACATTTAAGGAGATATTTCAGAATACACAGAATAGATACATTCCGACGAGAAAGAAAAATTCCAAGGGGATTACCCACCATTCGTGGTTAACTAAAAAAGTGAAAGATTTCAAACTTAAAGAAAAAGCATATCATTGCGCAAAGATGGGCGGCAGTTCAGAAGATTGGGCAGAATATAAAGAACAGCAAAGAAAGAGTAAAAGATTAATGAGGGAAAAATTAGAATACGAGAGAAAGCTAGCTAGAAATATAAAAACAGATAGTAAGAGTTTCTACAGATATTTTAAAAAGAAAAGAGGTAACAAAGTGAGCATTCGTCCTATAGAAAGTGAGTCTGGGGAATTAATAATGGAAAATAAGGAGATGAATTGAACAGGTATTTTGCATCGGTCTTCACTATTGAGGTTATAAGTAACATCCTAGAAATAGTAAATCAGGAAATGGAAGGGAGGGAGGAACTCAAGAAAATTACAATCACCAGGGAAGTGGTACTGAACAAATTGTTGGAGCTGCGAGCTGACAAGTCCCCAGGTCCTGATGGACTTCATCCTAGAGACTTAAAAGAAGTGGCTAGTGAGACAGTTGATGCGTTGGTTTTAATTTTCCAAAATTCCTTAGATTCGGGGAAGGTTCCATTAGATTGGAAAATAGCCAATGTAACACCTTTATTCAAAAAGGGAGGGAGACAGAAAGCAGGGACTACAGGCCAGTTAGCTTAACATCTTTCTTAGGGAAAATGTTGGAAGTTATTATTAAAGATGTTATAGCAGGGCACTTAGAAAAATTCAAGTTGATCAGAGTCAATATGGTTTTGTGAAAGGGAAATCATATTTAACCAATTTATTGGAGTTCTTTGAAGAAGTAACATGTGCTTTGGATAAAGGGGAACTGGTGGATTTACTGTACTTAGATTTCAGAAGGCATTTGATGAGGTGCCACATCAAAGGTTATTGCGGAAAGTAAAAGCTCATGGTGTAGGGGTAACATATTGGCATGGATAGAAGATTGGCCAGCTAACAGGAAACAGAGAGTAGGCATAAATGGGTCATTTTCTAGTTGGCAAGATGTAATGAGTGGTGTGCCACATGGACCTGTGCTGGGGCCTCAACTTTTTACAATTTATATAAATGACTTGGTTGAAGGGACCGAAGGTATGGTTGCTAAATTTGCTGATGACACAACGATAGGTCGGAAAGTAAGTTGTGAAGAGGACATAAGGAGGCTACAAGGGGATAAAGATAGGTTAAGTGAGTGGGCAATGTGAAAATGTCCATTTTGGCAGGAAGAATACAAAAGAAGCATATTATCTAAATGGTGAGAGGTTGCAGAACTCTGAGATGCAGAGGGATCTGGGTGTCCTAGTGTATGAATCGCAAAAGGTTAGTATGCAGGCACAGCAAGTAATTAGGAAAACTAATAGAATGTTAGCATTTGTTGCGAGGAGAATTGAATACAAAAGTAAGGAGGTAATGCTTCAGCTATACAGGGCATTGGTGAGACCACATCTGGTGTACTGTGTACAGTATTGGTCACCTTATTTAAGGAAGGATGTAAATGCATTGGAAGCAATTCAGAGAAGGTTTACTAGACTAATACCTGGAATGGGCGGGTTGTGTTATGAGGAAAGTTTGGACAGGGTAGGCTTGTATCGGCTGGAGTTTAGAAGAGTAAGAGGCAATTTGATTGAAATATATAAGGTTCTGAAGGGTCTTGACAGGGTGGATGTGAAAAAGATGTTTCCTCTTGTGGGAGAAACTAGAATTAGGGGTCACTGCTTAAAAATAAGGGGTTGTCCATTTAAGACATAGATGAGGAAAAATGTTTTCTCTCAGAAGTTCGTGAATCTTTGGAACTCTCTTCCTCAAAAAGCGGTGGAAGCAAAGTCTTTAAATATTTTTAAGACAGAGATAGATAGATTCTTGATAATTAAGGGGGTGAAAGGTTATTGGGGGTAGGCAGGAATGCGGAGTTGAGGTTACAATCAGATCAGCCATGATCTTATTGACTGGCGGAACAGGTTTGAGGGGCCGAGTGGCCTACTCTTGCTCCTAATTCGTATGTACGCATGTTCGCGATCCCCGTACCTATTTTCTGGCCTTATTCAGTTTGTCCCCCACGGAGTCTATATTTTATTCTGAATTTGCAGAGACTTTTGTGATGGTCCAGAAGTCCTGACTAATAACACAAATTAATAAATCACTGATCCATGCTTGAAGTGAGCATGGGTCATTGAACAAAAGTTATATAACATTTTAATGCCACCTCCAAACTTTACTCCCTTTAAGCACAGTCTCCATTAGGAGAATAGTGACAGAGAATTTATCTGAAAATGTCTGTGCTATAGATTATTCCTAAGAGATTTAACTACTCCAGCAACCTTTTTATCTGAAGAGCCTTTTTTTAAAAAACTGCCTGGAATAAAAACTATTGGGAGCTGCAAGACGAAAATTTGGCATTTCTAAACCAAATACATGGCAAATTGCCAAGTGTCTCTGGTAGAATTCATAATTTGCATAGTTAGAAAAAAATTGAAATTAAAGTAGACCTAACTCTAAATTAGCGCGTTTTTGATTTTTTTTCATTATAATTTTGTCAGTAAAGTAATCTTTAAAACAAACATTAACTTAAGATTCAAGGAATTAAGACAATTTTATCGGCTGCTGATTCTCGTGATTAAAAAATCGCTTCTAACAGCACATTCAAAATAATTTATCATCTCAGCTATATTGGAAACAATAATGGTTGCAACCATAAAACTTGTTCCTTGAACCAAAGGGATTATCTATGACCATGGTGTAGCTGTACCATTCGAACAGGTGCACGATGATGTTTCTCATTGAAATAATCATTTGAAACCGTAAAGTGCAGCATAATGATTCACTTTTTATCCCCATAATAAAAATATGGCTCTTGCTTTTCTCGACTTAATTTTTTTAGGCTTTTCCCACATTAATGTAATCCAACTAGAAAAGGTTGGGAGCCACAAATGACCTATTGAAGAGCCACATGCGGCTCTGGAGCCACAGGTTGCTGACCCCTGAACTGGACCAATATATTGAGAATTTAAAATGAACTTCAGGCAGTGTCTCAAGGGAAAGCTTATTGCATCTGTAGCTTGAGGAATTCTGTCAGGTTCTCTAGCTTTGAACTTTTCCTAATCAAATTATTGATCTTTTAAAGAACAATGAATGTTTAATTTGCAAACTTTAATCAGTCAGAGTTTCAATGAGTGGTTTCCATTGCTGTTGGTTTTCAGAGAATACAAGCTTAGAAGCATGATCATTATCTTTAATGGCTGAGTCATCAAAATGAGCTTTGCTATTAAAAGGAAATCTGTTTCTGCATTGTTTATCCAGGTATTACGAATGCTTTAAAGCAGAGGTGGTACCAGCTGCTTATTAACATGGAATGTGAGCATCTCCCATTATTGCGTCAATCATTGTGGTTCGTCAATAGTTTTCTATTCAGAGGCCGATAAAGAAATGAACGACTTGCATTTATATAGAGCCTTTCACGACCACCGGTCATCTCAAAGCACTTTACAGCCAATAAAGTACTTTTAAAAGTGTAGTCACTGTTGTAATGCAGGAAAAGCAGCAGTCAGTATGCACACAGCAAACTCCCACAAACAGCAATGTGATAATGACCGATAATCTGTTTTTGTAATGTCGATTGAGGGATAAATATTGTCAAGGACATCAGGGATAATTCCCCTGCTCTTCAAAATAGTGCCATAGGATCTTTTACATCCAGCTGAGCAAGCAGATGGGGCCTGGGTTTAACGTCTCATCCAAAAGACGGTATTGATGGAAGGCTCGAGGGGCCGAATGACCTACTCCTGCTGCTAAGTCCTATGTTCATATATGATTGTGAGAATTATTCTTTGAAGATGTTATTTTTGAACTCTTGCAGGCTGATTCATTCTTTGTTCTTTTTTAAACAGTCATACTGTTGGTATATTTATGTATTTTGTTTCTGCGTAATTCTAATGCAAATGCTTGTATATAAATTTGACTTGTAGTTTCAGTCTCGCAGCATGTTTTTCTGCTTATCAGAAAGATGATTGACAACTATTGCAACATCTGACACAAAGTACCCTAATAGTCTTGTTCACAGAACACTTTCGAGTGAAAGTTTTTGATGGTAGGAAGCGCAAGTCCAACTACACTAACTTTATTTTGCAGCAAAGACAAATAGAGAGAGAATTGGGGGAGAGCCTGAATTATAACATCTGCATTTCCTTGTTTCTGAATTTCTAACTGATGGAATATAGTTCCGCAGTCGCAGTCCTGGAGAAAGGGAGATTTTTTAAAAAGCAGCCACCAGTCTGCTATTCATAGAGTGTAAACCATTTATTATTGATTTCCCATTCATAAGCTTTTATCTGTTGATGTCTGTGTTGTACTTGACAATTCTGAAGCGAAGCTATTTGCTGAAATCACATTTTATTACAGAAGGACCATTTCAGCCTAAAGAGCCCATCGTTTTGCATCGTCCTGCACTACGTTTACCTTGCACTGATTCCAAGATGATAGGGGACACAAAACTAAAAGTTATGAAGAGTTTTACATATCCAAGCAGCATATTTTGATCTGCAAAACTAGTTCTGGCAACTTAACTTTGTTATTAACAGCCATATTGAAAAAACTAATGTGATATCCCTGGCCATCTACACCACATTATCTATGACCAACCTGAAGCTAGAGGTAAAGTTGCAAGTATATAGTGTAGTCTTCCTTGTTAGAATTTGGGCCATCTTAGATTACCACCTACCGCCCTTCCTCAGCTGATGAATCAGTTCTCCTCCATGTTGAACACCACTTGGAGGAAGCACTGAGGGTGGCAAGGGCACAAAATGTACTCTGGGTGGGGGACTTCTATGTCCATCAGCAAGAGTGGCTCGGTAGCACCACTACTGACCAAACTGGCCAAGTCCTAAAGGACATAGCTGCTAGACTGGGTCTGCGGCAGGAGGTGAGGGAACCAACAAGAGGGAAAAACATACTTCACCTTGTCCTCACCAATCTGCCTGCCGCAGATGAATCTGTCCATGACTGTATGGTAGGAGTGACCATGGCACAGTCCTTGTGGAGATGAAGTCCCGCATTTACATTGAGGATACCCTCCATCGTGCTGTGTGGCACTATCACCGTGCTAAATGGGATAGATTTCAAACAGATCTAGGTTTGCAAAACTGGGCATCCATGAGGCACTGTGGGCCATCAGCAGCAGCAGAATTGTACTCAACCACAATCTGTAGCCTCATGGCCCACCATATCTCCCACTCTACCATTACCATCAAGCCAGGAGACCAGCCCTGGTTCAGTGAAGAGTGCAGGAGGCCATGCCAGGAGCAGCACCAGGCATACCTCAAAATGAGGTGTCAACCTGGTGAAGCTACAACACAGGACTATCTGCATGCCAAACTGCGTAAGCAGCATGCGATAGACAGAGCTAAGCGATCCCATAACCAATGGATCAGATCTAAGCTCTGCAGTCCTGCCACATCCAGCCGTGAATGGTGGTGGACAATTAAACAACTAACTGGAGGAGGTGGCTCCTCAAATATCCCATCCTCAATGATGGGGGAGCCCAGCACATGGGTGCGAAAGATACGGCTGTAACATTTGCAACAACCTTCAGCCAGAAGTGCCAAGTTGACGATCCATCTCGGCCTCTTCCTGAAGTCCCCAGGATCACAGATGCCAGACTTCAGCCAATTCGATTCACTCCACGTGATATCCAGAAACGACTGAAAGCACTGGATACTGCAAAGGCTATGGGCCCTGACAATAATCCGGCAATAGTACTGAAGACCTGTGCTCCAGAACTTGCTGCGCCCCTAGCCAAGCTGTTCCAGTACAGCTACAACACTGGCACCTACGCTGCAATGTTGAAAATTGCCCAGGTATGTCCTGTACACAAAAAGCAGGACAAGTCCAACCCGGCCAATTACCACCCCATCAGCCTACTCTCAATCATCAGCAAAGTGATGGAAGGTGTCATCAACAGTGCCATCAAGTAGCACTTCCTTAACAATAACCTGCTCAGTGATGCTCAGTTTGGGTTCTGCCAAGGCCCCTCAGCTCCTGACCTCATTACAGCCTTGGTTCAAACATGGACAAAAGAGCTGAACTCAAGAGGTGAAGTGAGAGTGACTGCCCTTGACATCAAGGCAGCATTTGACCGAATATGGCATCAAGGAGCCCTAGTAAAACTGAAGTTAATGGGAATCAGGGGAAAACTCTCTGCTGGTTGGAGTCATATCTAAAGCAAAGGAAGATGGTTGTGGTTGTTGGAGGTCAATCATCTGAGCTCCAGGACATCACTGCAGGAGTTCCTCAGGGTAGTGTCCTAGGCTCAACCATCTTCAGCTGCTTCATCAATGACCTTCCTTCAATCATAAGATCAGAAGTGGGGATGTTCACTGCTGAATGCACAATGTTCAGCACCATTCGCAACTCCTCAGTTGCTGAAGCAGTCTGTGTAGAAATGCAGCAGGACTTGGACAATTGCCAGGCTTGGGCTGATAAGTGGCAAGTAACATTCGTGCCACACAAGTGCCAGGCAATGACCATCTCCAACAAGAGAGAATCTAACTATCTCCCCTTGACATTCAATGGCATTACCATCGCTGAATCCCCACTATCAACATCCTGGGGGCTACCATTGACCAGAAACTGAACTGGAGTAACCATATAAATACTGTGGCTACAAGAGCAGTTCAGCAGCTAGGAATCCTGCGGCGAGTAACTCACCTCCTGACTCCCCAAAGCCTGTCCACCATCTAAAAGGCACAAGTCAGGTGTGTGATCAAATACTCTCCACTTGCCTGGATGGGTGCAGCTCCGACAATACTCAAGAAGCTCGACACCATCCAGGACAAATTCAGCTCACTTGATTGGCATCCCATCTGCAAACATTCACTCCCTCCAACACCGATGCACAGTGGCAGCAGTGTGTACCATCTACAAGATGCACTGCAGCAATGCACCAAGGCTCCTTAGACAGCACCTTCCAAACTCGCGACCTCTACCAACTAGAAGGACAAAGGCAGCAAATGCATGCGAACACCACCACCTGCAAGTTCACCTCCAAATCAAACACCATTCTGACTTGGAACTATATCGCCGTTCCTTCACTGTTGCTGGGTCATAATCCTGGAACTCCCTTCCTAACAGCACTGTGGGTGTACCTACCTCCCATGGACTGCAGCAATTCAAGAAGGCAGCTCACCTCCACCTTCTCAAGGGCAATTAGGGATGGGCAATAAATGCTGGCCTGGCCAGTGACGCCTACATCCCATGAATGAATAAAAAAAGAAAATAAACCTACAACTTCCGTCTGTATCTCTCATGGCATCCTACAAAAGGCCCTTCAAGGCACTTGGCGCTGCCTTCCAATGAGCAACAACCCCAACTGCCCCATTCTTCTCTCCCACCAACCTTCCTGCTCAGCACATCTGCTGTGGGATAATCTCGCAACCTCCTCCCTGTCCAACTCACCTTTCCCAGTGTTGACTCTGTGGATTCTGCAAGAGGATCAGATATCACCCCCTCTCTCTGCATCTCCCTCCAGATTGTTGATTTGTGAACAAACCCCTTGCCATCCATAAGCTTATTGTGGATAATTGCATCCACAACATGGCCTTGACAGAAAGCTGGTGGATGATGACACCTTCGCCCTAAATGAAGCTGCCAGACTTGGCTGTACATTCCATCACTTGCCCTACCCAGACCGTCATGGTGGCGGTGTGACCTGAGTGCCTACTCCTGACACTTTCTCGTCCTTTGACCATCACACCTTGTTCCATTCCTCTTATCTCTCATTTAACATCCTCGTTCTCTACCACTCACCCAAGTACTGTAAACACCCCATAGTGTAGCTATTATCACTCGAACAGGTTTATTTATATTTATCCCTCAATCAACATCACAAAACAGATTATCTAGTCATTATTGCATTACTGTTTGTGGAAGTTTGCTATTGCAAATTGGCTGCTGTTTCATACATTACAATAATGACTGTTCTTCAAAAAAAGTACTTGGTTGTATCTAAAGCACTTTGGGACATCCTGTGGTCATGAAAGGCGCTATGTAAATGCAAGTCTTTATTTTAAATCAATTTTTTGCTCATCCTTTGCTGGTTTTTAAAACCCTCCCAATCCTCAGGCTTATTACTCTTTTTGGAAACATTGTAAGTCTCATCTTTTAATTTAATATTAACTGTTGCCTTCAGTAACTGACCTAAGATTTAAAAAAAGTGTGAACGACTTCATTGAACAATGAGCCGGCAAATAAGATTTGATTTATTTAGATTTAGATCCCAGAAACTTCTTTGTGCAATCTCATCTTATTGCTCAGAAACAAATTATATTTCTTCTAAAATGCAATTAGTTGATATAGCTTAATTTTTAATTTCCCAGTCCCTTACTTTAACTAAAGATTCATGTAAGTAGATGAAACATGGAAATCAAAGAATAGAATTGTGGAATGGTTACAGCACAGAAGACTATTTGGCCTGTCGTGTGTACTGACTCTCTGCAAGAGCAGCTCAGCCAGTCCCCTCCCCCGTTTTTTCCCCATAGCCCTCTTCAGATAATTATCCAATTCCTTTTTGAAAATCACACTCCATCACAATCTCAGGCAGTGCATTCCAGATTCTAACCACTCGTTGCATAAAAAATTTCTTCCTCATGTCACCTTTGGTTCTTTTGCCATTCACCTTAAATCGGTGTTGTCTGGTTCTCGACCCTTCCATCAAGGGAAACACTTTCTCCCCATCTATTCTGTCCAGACCCCTCATGATTTTGAACACATCCACCAAATCTCCTCTCAACCTTCTCCAAGGAGAATAACCTCAGCTTCTCCAATCTATCCATGTAACTGAAGACCCTCAGCTCTGGAACCATTTTTGTAAATCTTTTCTGCGCCCTCTCCAATGCTTTCACATCCTTCCTAAAGTGTGGTGCACAATACTTCAGTTGAAGCTGAGCCAGTGTTTTGTAAAGGTTCACCGTAACTTCCTTGCTTTTGTACTCTATGCCTCTATTTATAAAGTCCAGGTCCTGTCTGCCTTTTTAAGCACTTTCTCAACCTGCCATGCCACCTTCAATGATTTGTGCACATACACCCCATGTCCCCCTGTTCCTGCATCCCCTTTAGAATTGTATTTTTTATTTTATATTGTCTCTGCTTGTTCTTCCTACCAAAATGTATCACTTCACACTTCTCTGCATTAAATTTCATCTGCCATATGTCCACCTGTTCTGCAAGCCTGGCTATGTCTTCTTGAAGTCTATCACTATCCTCTTCACAGTTCACAATACTTCCATGTTTTGTGTCATCTACAAATTTTGAAATTGTGCCCTGTACAGCCAAGTCTAGGTCGTTAATATAGATTATGAAAAGAAGTGGTCCTAATACCAATCCTTGTGAAACCTCACTCTATACCATCCTCTAGTCTGAAAAACAACAGTTCACCACTTTGTTTCCTGTCACTCAGCCAACTTCATATCCATGCTGCCACTGTCCCTTTTATTCCATGGGCTTCAACTTGGCTATCAAGCTTGTTTTGTGGCACTTTATCAAAAACCATTGGAAGTCTATGTACATTACATCAGCAGCAATACCCCCATCAACCCTCTCTGTTACCTCATCAAAAACTCAATCAAATTAATTCAACACTATTTGCCCTTAACACATGGTCCTATAGGGCAGTCATAGAACATCTCTCATGCAGCCTGACTTGCCTAATGTCCCTCTGTAAGTCCTCTTCCAAAAATGTTAGATGGGGGATTCCCGTTGTCAAACTCATTGGTACCAATTGGGGGCAAAATTGGCACAATGCTTAAGATCCTACGTGCCATCAGAAGAAGAAAATAAGGACGGTAAAAAAAATGACAATTATCGGAGATTCACTTTACTTATCTGTTTCATTTAGATTATCTACTGCCACATTAGTACAGGCAACCCCTCACCCAACCCCCAACAAAATATTTAGTTACATAGAAATTCCAGCACAGAAACAGGCCATTCATTCCAGTCAAGCTGTGTCATCCATAAAAGCAGTCGTTCTAATTGCATGAACCACCCTGTTCCCATATTCCATATCCCACATCGGGGCCACGATTCACAACCTGCCTGCATCAATTCTGTTCGAGGTGGGCAGCACGCAGGTTTGGTGCATTCACCTCATCTGCATGATTGTGGTGTGTGGTTGAGTGGATGTTGGATTGCTTCCTCCTCCTTCTCATTGCTGCTGCCTCTGTACTCAGCAGGAGGCCGAAAAGCATTATGCTGATACCACATAGTGCATCCAGCCTGCTCTTCTTAAAGGGAAACTGCACTGAATAATGATGGCAAATTGAACAGCAGTGCGTAGAGAGGGTTCCAGGTGATGGTTGTGATGCTGGAGACATTAATGGTGGAGCTGGGCAGGACGAGAGACGTCAGGGTTCCACAAGGGACGAGGAGACCCTCAAGGACGATCCTCAGGAGGGACTCGGAGTGGGTGGCCAGCAAGCTCAATTCTGGGTGTCTAGACCCAAAGACCTGGCAGCAGTGCCACAAGAAGTCTAATGACTTCACATGGCTGTTCAAGGTCAGTGAATGCATTTTCTCTGACACTCAGGTCTCACATCTAACACTCAGAATCTGCCCAACCGTCCGTAGGTGTGCTTGGAGGCAGGGCTATGAGCAAAGTTTGAAAGCTGCCATCGGGTTGGCTCCCTAATGCCTCCCCGCCTGCAAGCCTTCTTGCCAGAGGTGGGCTCTAAGTGGCAGCAGATACCTGCCAGCTGCAGCAGGTAGCCAATTAGGGTCAATTAAGGGCCCACAGGGCCAAGGTGCAGACGCTGCTGGAATTTTCCTGGCGTTGAACCAGGCCTCCCACTGAGTTGGGAGGCCGGCAGCAACTGGGAGGCAGCCTCCTGGTGGCAGGCCAGAGGGCCATCGGTCCCTCATCTCACTGGCCCCATTATTGAGCTGTATAAATGCAAAAGCTGCAGCCTGGACCATAAACATTCCTATGGAGGGGTTTTTCCTCCACACTGATGGCCCTAAGAGCTGTGGCCCTTATGTTTAAAGCCTCAGTAGTCATGTTGAGGCGCCTTCACCTTTCCCTACCTGCCTCAGCAACGCCCACCTCTCCCGGTAGGGCTACCCTCCGTCCAGTGCTGCAGGCCTTCTGATTGGGCCTGCCTTTTCAGAAACCTCCCCTCCATCCTTAAATGCCAAATGTGGAGGCAGCCTCCTAATTGACTGCCTCCTGGAAGATTCCACCTGTCAGTACACCTCTGACCCATGTGGGACCCCAAAATGGTTCTGATGCGTGAAATTTTTCAAAAGGCATAAAATTCTGCCCTCTACCTCACACCCACCTCTCGTTGCTATCACATACCTTCAACTGTTCAGCTATGGCAGGAACATCGCCCACACCCTGTGCTACACAATCATATCCAGATAGCCTCCTGTCACTGCAAAGGAACATGGAGGAGTCCAGTACAAACTTGGTAGGCGGCATTGCCCTCTCTGCAGCCTCTGCTCCATCTTCCTGCCATGCTGCTGACCCAGAGGTACCGGCACTGCTGCCTCCCTATCTGTTGCAGCCTTTGTGTGGACCAGTCACCTACTTCTCTGCCATCCCTGTGAGAGTGCAACAACATTCCCTGGCAAGTCAAAGAACTCAGCACAAACCTCCAAAAACGCTCCAGAGTGCTTCCAGAGAGTTCCTAAAAATTGCCTTTCCTGAAATTTGGGTAACTGGCCCTTTAAGGAACACTAATGCAGGGCCCATCTTACAGTTTCACACTTGTTTGCTGAATGAATGATGAATTTGTTGCCCGGATCTGCATGGTCCTAATTTGGCATTGTGGCATTGCATCAGCCGATTGGGCTGTGTAACAAAGAACAGTACAGCACAGGAACAGGCCATTCGGCCCTCCAGGCCTGCGCCGATCTTGATGCCTGCCTAAACTAACACCTTCTGCACTTCCGGGGCCCATATCCCTCTATTCCCTTCCTATTCATATATTTGTCAAGATGTCTCTTAAACGTCGCTATCGTATCTGCTTCCACCACCTTCCCTGGCAGCAAGTTCCAGGCACTCACCACCCTCTGTGTAAAAAAACTTGCCTCGCACATCCCCTCTAAACTTTGCCCCTCGCACCTTAAACCTATGTCCCCTAGTAACTGACTCTTCCACCCTGGGAAAAAGCTTCTGACTATCCACTCTGTCCATGCCACTCATAACTTTGTAAACCTCTATCATGTCGCCCCTCCACCTCCATCGTTCCAGTGAAAACAATCCAAGTTTATCCAACTGTCCTCATAGTTGCCCTCCAGACCAGGCAACATCCTGGTAAACCTCCTCTGTACCCTCTCCAAAGCCTCCACGTCCTTCTGGTAGTGTGGCGACCAGAATTGCACACAGTATTCTAAGTGTGGCCTAACTAAGGTTCTGTACAGCTGCAGCATGACTTGCCAATTTTTATACTCTATGCCCCGACCGATGAAGGCAAGCATGCCGTATGCCTTCTTGACTACCTTATCCACCTGCGTTGCCACTTACAGTGACCTGTGGACCTGTACGCCCAGATCTCTCTGCCTGTCAATACTCCTAAGGGTTCTGCCATTTACTGTATACCTCCCACCTGCATTAGACCTCACATTTGTGCGGATTAAACTCCATCTGCCATTTCTCCGCCCAAGTCTCCAACCGATCTAAATCCTGCTGTATCCTCTGACAATCCTCGTCATTATCCGCAACTCCACCAACCTTTGCGTCGTCCGCAAACTTACTAATCAGACCAGCTACATTTTCCTCCAAATCATTAATATATACTACAAACAGCAAAGGTCCCAGCACTGATCCCTGCGGAACACCACTAGTCACATCCCTCCATTCAGAAAAACATCCATCCACTGTTACCCTCTGTCTTCTGTGACTGAGCCAGTTCTGTATCCATCTTGCCAGCTCACCTCTGATCCCATGTGACTTCTCCTTTTGCACCAATCTGCCATGCGGGACCTTGTCAAAGGCTTTACTAAAGTCCATATAGACAACATCCACCGCCCTTCCCTCATCAATCATCTTCGTCACATCCTCAAAAAACTCAATCAAATTAGTAAGACACGACCTCCCTTCACAAAACCATGCTGTCTCTTGCTAATAAGTTCGTTTGTTTCCGAATGGGAGTAAATCCTGTCCCGAATAATCCTCTCTAATAATTTCCCTACCACTGACGTAAGGCTCACCGGCCTATAATTTCCTGGATTATCCTTACCACCCTTCTTAAACAAAGGAACAACATTGGCTATTCTCCAGTCCTCTGGGAGCTCACCTGTAGCCAATGAGGATGCAAAGATTTCTGTCAAGTCCCCAGCAATTTCTTCCCTTGCCTCCCTCAGTAGTCTAGGGTAGATCCCATCAGGCCCTGGGGACTTATCTACCTTAATGCTTTGCAAGACACCCAACACCTCCTCCTTTTTGATAATGAGATGACTGAGACTATCTGCACTCCCTTCCCTAGGCTCATCATCCACCAAGTCCTTCTCTTTGGTGAATACTGATGCAAAGTACTCATTTACCACCTCGCCCATTTCCTCTGGCTCCACGCATACATTCCCATCTCTGTCCTTGAGTGGGCCAACCCTTTCCCTGGTTACCCTCTTGCTCTTTATATATGTATAAAAAGCCTTTGGATTTTCCTTAATCCTGTTTTCATGACCCCTTTTAGCCCTCCTATGCTGGGGCCCCCTCGTGTGTGCCCTTTTCCTGATAGAATGACACGCAGGTGGCACAGTAAGCGGTGGGTGGTGCATTGCGCCCCAGAAAAATGGCACTAGACCTCCAGCAATGAATTTCACACTCCCAACATTTGCTGGCAATACAAAGCTCAGTGGGAAAGTAGGTTGTGAGGAGGACACGAAGGCTGGAATCTTCCCAGTGTTGTGGTGGCGGCTTTGGAGACAGTGGGGAGGTCAGGAAATTCTGAAAGAGAAGCATCGCTCCTGCTTCCCGACATGTTCCTGTCTCCGTGGGTTTTTCCCAGAAGCAGCCTCCCAGCGGCAACGGCTACCCGTCCGACAGTGGTGGGAAGCCAATTAAGGTATTTAAGTGTACAAGTAGCCCCCATTTTACCAGTTAAATGAAATATTCTGAACATCAAATGGGTCTCACACAGCATCAGGAGCTCATCAGCTCAGAGGAGGTGAAACCGAGGCGTGATTGTTGCCTTAAAATGACAACCATTCACTTCAACAAAGGAGCAAAACAGCAAGGCTCCGGGCTGGGTTACATGAATGAACAAATTAATCAGAACCAAATAAGAAGGAAGAATAATATATATATAAATCCTGGAGGGAGAATACAGAACATATAGAAACTTGATAAAAGGATAAACGGGGGGTCAAAGAAGGACCAGTAAAAACCATAACTGAAGACGTAAAACACGACAGTAAGTTAGTATTTCAGTAGTATCCATTGTCTCTCGAGATAAGGAGGCCCAAAAGAAAGTACAAGTGTAAGAAGGTAAGTGAAGAGATGTAAACTATGTAGAATCTAAGGATGAGCCCGAGATAGTTTTATAATAAATGATTCCTTTCATGGTGAATACTAGGAAAAAACAATATGAGGTTATTCACATTAGTAGGAAGAAAACAGAATTTTTTTAAATGGTGAGAAACTGTTAAATGTTGGTGTTCAAAGAGATTTGGCTGCCCTTGTATGAGAAGCACAGAAAGTAAACTTGCAGGTACAACAAGCAATTAGGAAGACAAATGGTATGTTGGACTTTATTGTAAGGGGTTAGAGTACAAGAGTAAAGAATTGTTGCTGCAGTTATACAGGGCTTTGGTCAGACCACACTTGGAATACTGTTTACAGTTTTGGTCTCTGTACCTAAGAAAGGATATACTTGCCTTAGAGGGGGTGCAACAATGGTTCATTAGATTGATTCCTGGGATGAGAAGGTTGCCCTCTGAAGAGAGATTGAGTAGAATGGGTCTGTACCAGAGTTGTCCAATCTTTTCGCGTGAGGTCCACATTACAACTTTTGTCATACATGGGGGTTGGGGGGGGGCTGGTGAGACAATTTTGGAAAGATGAAGGCATTATAATTTGTCTTACTATTAATCAAAACAGCAATAAATGTACATTTTTGTGAAGAAGTTTTAAATGAGAAGACTAATTTATTGACTTACTTTTTCTTCACTATGTTGGACACTAATTTAGTGAGATATCTGGCATTTTTTTGCTTGCATAAGTAGTCAATGTTTGCCCGCACACTTCTTGTAGTGATGCGGAGTATTCCGGATAGATGTGATTCTGTCAGGAGTGATCTTGATCACTCTCTCCCTTTCTCTGTCCCCACTCTCCCTCTCTCTCTGCCCCCCCTCTCCCTGCCCTTTCCCTCTCTCTCTGTCCCCCTCTTTCTCTCTCTCTCTGTCCCCCTCTATCTCTGTCCCTTCTCTCTCTCCATCTGTCCCTATTTCTCTCTGTCTGTCCCCCTTTCTCTCTGTCTGTTCGCCTTTCTCTGTCTGTCCCCCTTTCTCTCTCTCTCTATCCTCCTTTCTCTCTCTCTCCCTGTTCCCCTCTTTCACTCTCTCTCTGTCTGTCCCCCTCCCTCTCTCTTTCTATCCCCCTTTCTCTCTGTCCCCTTTTCTATCTCTCTCTCTGATAGTTGCAGAGAGCAGGAATGCTCAGCAGATGGTTGGTCAGTTTTTTTTAGAACTCTCAAGTCAGTTTCACAGCTGATAGCTGCTGATATCGGGAACAGCCGTTTCTCAACTGCAGACAGATTCGGGATTTTCCAGCGGGCTTTCAGAAAACCCCGAATCTGTCCGAAGTTGGGAAATGGCTGTTCTTGATGTCAGCAGCTGTCAGCTGTGAAACTGACTTGCGATGTTTTTTAAAAGCCAGTCTGACAAAGGGAAATTTCTCATCTGCAGTCACGGACCCTTGACGAGGATGAGGACCAGCCTGGGTACAGTTTACATCCATGGGCTGGATGGAAACCTTTGGCGGGCTCGATCCTGGCCTGCTTGCCGTATGTTGGACAACCCTGGTCTATACTGTCTGGAGTTTAGAAGAATGAGAAGTGATCTGATTGAAACATAGGAGATTCTGAGAGGGCTTGACAGGGTAGAAGTTGAGAGGCTGCAGAGTCTAAAACCTGGGCATAGTCTCAGGATAAGTGAACGGCCATTTTGGATTGTGGTGAGGAGACATTTCTTCACTCAGAGGGTTGTGAATCTTTGGAATTCTCGCCCCTCGAGGGCTTTGGATGTTTACTCGTTGAGTATATTCAAGACTTAGTTTGATGAACCTTTGGGCTCTAAGGGAGTCAGGGAAAATGGGGATTGGGCAGGAAAGTGAAGACGAGGGCGAGGCTGTATGACCTACTCCAACCATTTCTTACGCTCTTATGTCAAAAAAAGTACTCTTTCCATACTCACTGATCGAAATAAAATCAATTGTAGATTTATGTTTGTATCTTGTCCTACAGCCAATAGGTCAGAAATTCCCGGTCTGACCTTTGGGAGTGGATCTGGTGTGTGGCAGTTCTGGCATCCCATGGGTGATGCTGTCACAATCCTAGAGTCAGGGTTATTAGCAAGCCTTAATATGATTCTGAGCCCAACTTTTGATATACACTTGTGCATAATTATTCAAATCCGGTGGCAAGAAAGTTGGTCCACAGCAGTGTCCTCTCCCAAGCCAACCTGCCCAGCATTGGGGCGCTAATCACCCAAAACCAGCTCCACTGGGCAGGACTTGTCATTCGCATACCTTGGTCATGGCAGGAGATTCCCAGGAGGACAGTGGGAATGCTTTAGCGATGTCCTCAAAGCATCCCTGAAGATATCAAACATGCCCATCAACTCGTGGGAGTCCCTGGTCTGTGACAATCCTAGATGGAGAAAGCTAATTTGAGAAGGCATTGTATGCCTCGAGGGACTTTGTCGGGAATATGTGGAGGCGAAGTCGAGGCATCAAAGGGAGCGCACAAACCTCCAAACTACTCATCTACCTGACCCTTCAAGCACCACCTGCCCCTCGTGGCAGAGTCTTCAGATCATGCATTGGACTTATCAGCCATCTCAGAACCTATCGAACCAGAGTGGAAGCAAGCCATCCTCGATCCCAAGGGACTGTCTAAGAAGAATGATTTAACAATATTCTGCAAATTGAACTTTTTTAGGACAACGCCTGAATCAATGTTTCTGCTACCAAAACTGTTTACTCAAATTTAGACACAACAAATTAACTTAAAAGGACAGCCATAAATCCTTGTTTGAGAAAAGGAAACCGTCTGTACAGTCAAGACTGCAATAAGCCACAAAAAGCCAGTTTTAATCAAAAACAGAGAAACAAACAACAAACGATTGGAGATAGGAAGATAAACTCAGTATTTAATATTCAGTTCATTGAAGCTGGAAATTAGTTTGCTGTAGGCTGGTTGTCAACTGGAATTTTTCAGCTTGCATGTGGGTGGAAAGATGATAACAATAGATAACATCATTATTTGTACTGACCTTCTGTAATCTTTGATTTACAAAGAGCCAGTGTAACAGATTATATACTTTGTACAGCATCGCACTGGGATTCTAGTGGTCAGTTAAACATGAGTAGATCTAACACTGGAGATTGAAATTTCATTGTGTGATGGTAACAGATGCATCAAAGTGTTCATATGAGGTTTCGTTGTCATTTTTTAATATAGTGGGTAGAGTGCCATACAAATGTATTAAAATACCGTGAATATCACACAATTTCAACCCACTAGACTGGAGATTCATCACAAGACACTGATGATGAATATCCATTGTTCACACCTCTATAAATTCAGTTAAAATCCTCCCATCCATGTAATAATCACCATGTTTGCTGTATAATTTTATTTGAAAGTGATTAGAAATGATGTTTTCGAAATAACTTGGTGACAATTTCATATCCCAGCAACACGATAATTAGCTGCAGTGAAAATAAAAACATGGACTAACTGCAGTTAATTAGCACTTAGAAGTCTGCCCGGGGTTTCAAATGAAACTCAGGGAATAAATAGAATAAAATATGAAACTACTACAATTGTAATAGGAACATGTTTTTCACTTATCTAGTGATAGCTCGATCTGCTCAATATGTGACTCCATCAGCATGTTTGACTCTTTATTGTCTGAAGTGGCCGAGCAAGCCATTCAATTGTGTAAAACTGTAATAAAGAAAAACAGCTGCATTTTAACAAGAAGACTCAGCAGCACATTCGCAGGGCAACCAGGGATGAGCAATACATGCCAGTCTTGTGATGGAATAGGTCCAGTGTCAAATGTGAAGGTGTGTGTGTGTGTGTGTGTGTGTGTGTGTGTGTGTGTGTGTGTGTGTGTGTGTGTGTGTGTGTGTGTGTGTGTGTGTGTGTGTGTGATGACTCAGTAGTAGCACTTTCACCGCTGAGTCAAGCTCCACTGACATGAGCACATACTGTAGGCTGACACTTCAGTAGCAATACAAGGGATCGTTGCACTGTTGGAGATTTTTTATTTTTTATTTTCTTGTTATTTTAGTTACAGCACTGAAACAGGCCCTTCAGCCCACTGAGTCTGTGCCGACCATCAACCACCCATTTATACTAATCCTACACTAATTCCATATTCCTACCACACCTGTCCCTATATTTCCCTACCACCTACCTATACTAGGGGCAATTTATAATGGCCAATTTACCTATCAACCTGCAAGTCTTTGGCAGAGCTCTTGGTGAGCTCTGTTGGCCTCACTTTTATTCCTGATGCTGTCTTTCATTTGACACATTGAACCAAGGTCACATCTGCCTACTCAGGTGGACATAAAAGATCTCATGCCACATTTTGAAGAAGGGCAGGGGAGTTCTCCTTGGTGTCCTGGCCAACATTTATCTCTCAAACAACATCACTAAAATAGATATCTACTCAGTAACTTATATTTGATTGTGGGACTTTGCTGTGCACAAATTGATTGCACTTCAGAAAGTACTTTATTGGCCATAAAGCACTTTGAGAGATCCTGAGATTGTGAAAGATGCCATATAAATTCAAGTTCTTTTATTTAATGTGTGTCCTAATGGTTTTTATACTAGTTACTGCTGTTTTGGAGAAGTGGAGTAAATAGTGATGAAGGGCAGTGTGTACTGGCTTGTGAGGGTGTTTGCCTTTCTGGATGCGTGTGAGCTGCATACTGTTTCTATGCCACTTGTCCTCAGGTAAGCGTGTTGTTGTGTGCTGATTGTATTAGGCAACAGATGTTGTTCAGTGCCTAGCAGTGACAGAACATCTGTTGGTGTGGCTGGCCTATAAGGCTGTATGCATGAATGTACATGTGTCATACATGTAGGTGCCCCAAATCAAATCTTTGCAATGGACCCTCAAAAGGCAAACTCTGCCCTGTAATCCAGTTATCCAGAGGCTCCATAATGATATCTCAGGTTGATTTCTAAAACGTGTCCCTCGCCAGCACTACATTTGGGAAAATTAACAGTCTACAAAAAATGTATCTGGAAAAACTTTAGACTAATGACCTGACCTCATCCGTTCAGATCACCATTGATACACAGCTGTCAGTCAAGATCTGAACAAGGGAGTTCATATTAAAAAAATACCTAGCTTCAGCAGAGGGCAGGTGTTCACAGGAATGGAAAAGACAAGTATTGGCAGATGAGTCTGTGCAAAATTATTTCTGATCATTTAATGTTAGTAACTTACAGTTACTTTGTCAATAACAATTTTGGGAAGGTGGTCACAAATCGGAAATAGTGCCTGTCATGCACATGTTTTCTAGCTGCAGATACAATGCATCAGGTCTAAGTGTAGTTGAGAAAGTTAATAATAAAGTATTTGTGTAGGCATTGGAAATATCTTATAAAGAAAACTGATTCCGGAGCAATAAATCACATCACTGCCAGGTCACCAAGGGTGCACCAATGTCATTACTTTTGAGTCTAAAGGTGGAAATTTTAGTAGTTTGACCCGTCGGGAGGGGGGAGCTCAGTAGCATGATCGGAACTCAGAAGTATCGATAGTGCATTTGTTAGCAGCCTTTTAGTCCAGGCACTGCATTTGCATCTACCTCCTGGGTTTTCCGGCCAACCAGCATGAGTGGACATGATGACAATCCGCATGAGCTTATTTCAGCTGTAACTATTTGAAGGGACACTGCAAAGGATTGTGCAGGTGGGAGAACTGAGAAAACAACTATACTAATGGATTCCCAACATGGCAAAGCTGCACCTCTGTTCACAGAGGCTGCCCTACTCCTGATGCTGCAGCCTGAAAGGGGCTTCAGGGAGATCCTCTTCCCTGCCGACGGGAGGAATAAGCTAACCTCGGTGAGCCAGAGGGCATGGCTGGAGATTGCTGAGGAGATTAGCAGCAGGAGTGTGGAGCCATGTTCCTGGATACAGTGCTGGAGTGGTTTCATGACCTAATCAGGGCAGGAAAGGTGAGTACAATGACACATTGAACCACAGCCTGATGTGTTTATTACACCAACCCCCTCACTCTGCCTTCCCAAGCCTATTCCTGCACATCACTCCTCACAACAACTTACCTGGCAGGCACATCCATCCCTCTCTGTCTTTGCACTTCCTGCATCCCCATCTGACCATCCACCACTAATACTAGCCCACAACATAAGACAATGTCACATCTCTCACTCATAGTCACCCTCAACAACAGCTGTCCACCATTCATTCAGCATCTTCCATTACTCTTACTCCTAGGTTTCTTCTTTTCCTCCTTTCAGGAGAAGAGAGCACAGATCACCAGGGAGGGGCAGCGAACCAGAGGTGGCCCAGCAGCCGTCTGCATACTGACAGCTGCAGAGGAGGAGATGCTGGAGATAAGCATACCTGGCCATTGGAGATGGGGAGATGGGAATCGCCCAGATCCCAGTGACAGAATTAAATATCACATAGCCACCTAGTATACAACATTCACCCTTGTTGACTTGATGTCAGCAGCCAGTGAAATATGATGATGTGCACAATGTTCACTGAACACCTTCTTACCTTGCTAGTTCTACATCACGTCTTTCATTGCCCACAGGCCCATCAAGCATCCCGCAGGACGTGGTGGAGGAGGATGTTAAAAACTTCTCAGAGGAGGTTATTCACTCGAGGATGCACCATCACAGGACTCATGTAGACTGTGCACTAGGTTGGATACCCACATCTCGATGGGATGAGCATGCCAGGTGCTTGGGTTTTCACATGATGTCTCACACATCACAAGTGAGCAAGAGTATGTGTTGGAGAGAAGGACTGCAGTGGGGAGTCCCCCTTGGAGGGTGCAGGACCCTTCAGGCTCTGCTCAGCTGGACACAAATGCTGAGCCTCAGGGGCCACCAACAAAGAGAACTCTTCTGGAGCAGCAGCAAAATGTGTGAGGCTTTCAGGCTGGCTTTCCAGCCTGCTTGGAGAAAGATTGGAGGTTTCGATCTCAAGCATGAGTGGCATGATGTCACAGGCCTCTGTGATGTCTACATCCTCAGAAGGAGTGGCCACCTGCATGGAGCATCAAACATAAAATGATGACACCCATTTGATGGGTGAATCCATCATGGCTCTCACCAAAGGCTCTGAATGCCACCGTAAATAGGATTGATCAAAACCTAGCCTTGGCCCTTCAGCTCCCCATTGAAGTGCAGGTGGACCATGAGAGGGAAGATAGAGAAAGGGGACATGGATGTGAGGACTCTGCTCAAAGTGCTTCCACATTTCACTCATTGCATCCACCCTCTAGTCAGAGCTCCACATGCTGCCTCGTGTCTGATGGCTGAGTCTGCCCCTGCACAGGGGGTATGCACATGGGTGCATTACACAATGTTTTGTTAAATTCCTGTTTCTCTTTTGCGTCACTTAAAAACTAATAGTCGGCACCACTTTCCTGTCTTACCCATTTTTGTCTGTTGCCTGGCAATTGGCCTTCTCACTTGTGGTGAATGGTAAGATGAGACTTGGAGCCGAGCAATGGGTATCTGTGATAGGGATGCTTTGTTGATTTCAGGACTGTTTTGTGTTGGGGGAGGAGGTTTGGGGCAAGTGAGTTCAGCATGTGGCTGCCAGACTGATGCAATCTAACTAAATTGTGCCATCATGAGGGCATCCCAGACATCCCAGGCAGTAAGGTGCGCTGCTGCTGTTGCCACGGCCACATCATGTTTTTCCTCCTCCTCCTACTTCTCCTGAAGAAGGAGCAATGCACTCTACAGTTTGCTCCTCCTGCAGCTCCAGACTTCGCTGTTGAGCTATGTTGTGCAGAGCACGGGTGTCATCATCCACATTTTAAGTGGGTATCCCCTGACTCCAACGAAGCAGCTGGTAAGTGTATTCCAAGGTCCGAAGGGCTAGTGAAGGGTGGACTGGTGCAGGACGGCTGGATCCTGAGAATCTTGCACACACTTGCATGATGATCTTCTTGTGGTTGTACATGAGCTGCACATTGATGGAGTGGAAGTCGTTATAGTTCACAAACACCCCTGGGTGGTCTGGGGGGGGGCCTTGATTGCCACATGTGCACAGTCAATGATACCCTCGGCCTGGAAGAAGCCAACCAGGGCTGCAAACATGAGCACCTACTCATTCTGACTGGCATCATCAGTGGCAAAGTGCCCTGGCGAGCATGGCATTGGTCACATTTGTGATGCATTTGTGGGCAGCTGACTGAAAACCTGCCTGTGCAGGTGTTCCCACTGCTACTGGTGCTGTCGCTGTTGCTGTTCATCTTGGTCTTCATCTGAGGTCCAAGGTAAAACAGCATAAGTGACACCCATGTTGATCTGATATGACAGATAGAAAGTGGAGATCAGATGCACAAACCACAAAAGTAGAGCAAGTGATCTCCAATATAGTGAAAGTCGCCTCCAAAGTTGTGGAAATGACCTCCAACACAATGAAAATCACCTTCAAAGGAGCAAAAGCACACTCTCAGCACAAGTACTGCGAGCAAAAGCCTTGCACTTAGGCAAGTAAGCAGGTGTGAGGTCTCAGGCCTCCTCAATTGTCACTATGCTCTCTCCTTGCTTTCCCTGGCAAGTTCAAGGAAACACAGGGGACCAGTGCACCCAATTTAAAGCTGAAAAGCCCTGTTAAAATAGCTGTTAATGAGCTACACATTTAAATTGGTGACCCACCTTTCCAGAGGCAGTTTCGCACATGTAGCTGAAGGCGATGCAGTTAAATCTGGAAGTCAGTGGTTTGGAGCCAGTTTCCCGACATGCTGTCAATTTCTGCACTTTTAACCACCCACCCGCTCCCAAACTTCCTGGCTCTTTTCAGTTAAAATTTCCCCTAAGTTTCAGCAGTGAGAAAACAAGGTGTTAATTCAGGAAATTCACAATTTTTGTTCATTTGAATGGGGGCTGGAGCTATAATAATGAACTTTGCACTGTTTAACTTAGGGTATCAGCAGATCAGTGAAGCATCCAAGGAGGCTTTGGCGCAGCCTCCCTTCTTTCCTTTGTGCCATATAACATTCTGTATGATGTAGAAGCACCATTACAATGGTGTAAGTCTCCAGGAAATACTTGGCCAATGATTGGGTTCGTTGCACAAAATATCATTACAGACAGGAATACTGAACTTAATTGTAGTGATGCCAGGTGCAATAATGTTTAGTTTAGTTTAGAGATACAGCACTGAAACAGGCCCTTCGGCCCACCAAGTCTGTGCCGACCATCAACCACCCATTTATACTAATCCTACACATGAAATCGTGTGACATTGATCACAAGTCGTGGGAGTCAGTTGCCAGCATTCGCCAGAGCTGGCGGGCAGCCATAAAGACAGGGCTAAATTGTGGCGAGTCGAAGAGACTTAGTAGTTGGCAGGAAAAAAGACAGAGGCGCAAGGGGAGAGCCAACTGTGCAACAGCCCCGACAAACAAATTTCTCTGCAGCACCTGTGGAAGAGCCTGTCACTCCAGAATTGGCCTTTATAGCCACTCCAGGCGCTGCTTCACAAACCACTGACCACCTCCAGGCGCGTATCCATTGTCTCTCGAGATAAGGAGGCCCAAAAGAAAGAAAGAAAGAAAGAAGAAGAACACTAATCCCATATTCCTACCACATCCCCAGCTGTCCCTATATTTCCCTACCACCTGCCTATACTAGGGGCAATTTTTATAATGGCCAATTTACCTATCAACCTGCAAGTCTTTGGCATGTGGGAGGAAACCGGAGCACCCGGAGGAAACCCACGCAGACACAGGGAGAACTTGCAAACTCCACACAGGCAGTACCCAGAATTGAACCCGGGTCACTGGAGCTGTGAGGCTGCGGTGCTAACCACTGCGCCACTGTGTTTGCCTTTCTAGTGATAGGTATAAATGGTCCTGTTTACAGCCTCTTTCCTAAAGCTTTTCATGAATATAGATGTTGCACTTAGGACCTTTACAACAATGAGTACATCATACATCCAGAATAATAACTGATTGGCAGTAACTTACAAGGCAGGAGCTCAACGAAGCCATTTTTAAATATCAGCAGAATAGTGAGATAGAATCTGTTCTTTGTATCTTGCTGTCATACATCTTTGTATTTCTTGTATAACATGTTTTTCCAGAATTCATTATCCCAGGTTTTAGGCATGGACTGCTCCCAGGTTGCTGCCAGGTTAGTGAAAAACACCATTCAAATTTCACCACCAGATCTGTAACACGAAACACATGTGGGCTTTGAAAGTAAAAGGGTAACCTGTACCCATCTCTGCATTGAAATTAAAAACAAGCCAAATGACATTCATGCATCCATTCTAGAAATAAAATGCCTGTCCTAAAATAAATGTCCTTGATTAATCAATTACTTTTTATCTTTCTTTCCAGGAGGGCCATTTGGCACATCTTAGTTTATCCAGCCAAAAGATCCAAGCTCTCCTCCATTGCAGCATCTAGTGACCCTTAAATGATTTCAGGTTTTCACCTCCATTGGCCAGAAACTGAACTGGACCAGCCATATAAATACTGTGTCTACAAGAGCAGGCCAGAGGCTGGGAATTCTGCAGCAAGTAACTCACCTCCTGACTCCCCAAAGCCTGTCCACGATCTACAAGGCACAAGTCAGGAGTGTGAAGAAATATGCTTCACTTGCCTGGATGGGTGCAGCTCCAAATACGCTCAAGAAGCTCGACACCATCCAGGACAAAGCAGCCCGCTTGATTGGCACCACATCCACCATCTTCAACAATCACCACCGATGTACAGTGGCAGCAGTGTGTACCACCTATAAGATGCACTGTAGCAACGCACCTAGCCTCCTGCATCAACACCTTCCAAACCCGCAGCCTCGACCACCTAGAAGGACAAGGGCAGCAGTTGCATGGGAACACCACCAAATGCAAGTTCACCTCCAAGTCACACATCATCCTGACTTGGAACTATATCGCTGTTCCTTCACTGTCACTCGGTCAAAAACCTAGAACTCCCTTCCTACCAGCACTGTCAGTGTACCTACACCAAATAGACTACAGCAGTTCAAGAAGGCTGCTCACCACCACCTTTACAAAGGCAATTAAGGATGGGCAACAAATGCCAGTGACACTCACATCCCATGAAACAATATATATAAAAAAAGCTTCTGCCATTCAAATCCAGAACTCCATTCCCTGTGGTGGTCTGCTGCATGCTGCAGAATGTAGCCATTATGAGGGACCAGACCTTATCACTAGCTATTAGGTGAGAAGCTAAGAAGCAGGAGCATGATAAAGAAGAGGAGGAGAAAGTGGAGGAGGTGGAAGTGCAAGAGAAAGAGGAGAAAGGAAAAGGGAGGCTGTCTAGCAATCTGTTCTCCAACAGATCAATAGGTTTGCTGAACCATCGCCCCAGTAGAGTGGCAGTGGTTTTATGGAACATGAAGCTGCAATTAGGATTACGGCAATCCTGCTCTCTCCCCTCCCAATGCCCAGAAACAGCTGTTATCTGCCAAGGCACTATGTGATCAGGTAATTCATGAGTGATACCATTTACCTCAACTACACGTCCCTGGTCACCACATCCTTCCCTTTCCTCTCTCACTGACAATCACAGCGTCCTCTTTCTGACCCTTACTGGTTCCTCCCTAAATTTACTGCAGAAATAAAAACCATCAACTAAGGCAAATTGAAATCCAAATTTATCAATTCACTCCTTAAATAATCCATACAAAATGAAAATAATCACCCTTGTGCATTCCCTTAGTGTCTGTCTTTTGTATGCCTCTACCTTTCCTAGTGCTCCCACGATGTGCTTTCCCAGCTACAGCATGAGTGGTGGAAGGCTGGTAATCTTCAATTGAGGAGACCGCAGGATAGCCTTGGAGGGTGACCTGAAGCTGCTTTGGGCCTAAAGTCTTCGCTTCAGACTGCACAATCTCTACCTGGGTGGTAGCAGTCTGGGCTGGCTGACCGGCAACAAGAAGGGCACTGAGAGGAGTGAGACCAGTAATGCTGTAATCCTGACAGAGGACACAGGTTCCTGTTCCAGGGAACTAGCACACTGTACTACGGCGGCACTTCAGCAATCTTACTGATCTGTTGGAGAGCAGATTGATGGACTGCTATGACACCTTGGAAACCCCTTTGAATACTGGTACCCGCAGCCATGATGGCAGCATTCTGAGTTTTGACTCGACATTGGCAGATACTATTTATTTTTATACAACTTTTAGAGCCACAGCCAGTTCACTAGTGCTGACTGAACTTCCTGCTCACAGCATTTAGCTGGGGTTGTTTCTCTTAGAGCAAAGAAGGTTAATAGGAGATTTGATAGAAGTATTCAAAACCCTAAATAGAGTAAATAAGGAAAAACTGTTCTCAATGGCAGAATAAACAGTAACAAGAGCTCACAGATTGATTGGTAGAAGCACCAGAGGCAACATGAGGAAACTTTTTTACACAGCAGGTTGATGTGATCTGGAACCCACTGCCTAAAAGGGTGGTGGAAGCAGATTCAGTAGTCCCTTTCAAAAGGGCATTGGATAATTACATGAAGGGAAAGATTTACAGGGCTGTGGGGAATGAGCAGGGAAGTGGGACTAATTGGACAGCTCTACCAAAGAGCCAGCACAGGTCTGGTAGGCTGAATGGCCTCTTTCTGTGCTGTACTAGTCTATGATTCTAATCTATGTGACATTGAACCGACAAAACTCTGGAAGTAAAATGGCAAGCTTCAGTGCAGAGTTGATTTACTTTGGCAAGTCTTGATGTTATTATTCAGTTATGTAATAATTGACTCGTGGTCTGTTTCAAAAACCATAGTCATTACGACACAGAATGCATACAGGAGAGCTTTTTGAGCCAGTATGTAGATAGTCCTACAAGAGAAGGGGCAGTACTGGACCTAATCCTAGGGAATGAAGCTGGACAAGTGGTAGAAGTGTCAGTGGGGGAACATTTCAGGGATAGTGACCATAACTCTGTAACATTTAAGGTAGTTATAGAAAAGGACAAAGATGGACCGAAAATAAAGGTACTGAATTGGGGGAAGGCCGATTTTAAGATGAAAGAACAGGATCTGGCCAAAGTGGACTGGGAGCAGCTACTTGTAGGAAAGTCGACATCAGCTCAGTGGGAGTCATTCAAAGAGGAAATAGTGAGAGTTCAGAGCCAACATGTACCCATTAAGGTGAAGGGTAGGACCAACAAGTCCAGGGAACCCTGGATGTCAAGGGATATAGAGGATTGGATCAGAAAAAAAAAGGAGGCTTATGGCTGAAAACAGTGGAGGCACTGGAGGAATATAGAAAGTGTAGGGGGGTACTTAAAAAAGTAATTAGGA
Source organism: Heterodontus francisci (assembly GCF_036365525.1). Classification (NCBI taxonomy): domain Eukaryota; kingdom Metazoa; phylum Chordata; class Chondrichthyes; order Heterodontiformes; family Heterodontidae; genus Heterodontus; species Heterodontus francisci. The sequence goes on from NC_090371.1 coordinate 159,244,246, forward strand.
GAGCGAAGAGGGGGCATGCAAAAACACTGGCGGGCAAGATAAAGGAAAATCCTAAGGTGTTTTATAAGTATATTAAGGGCAAGAGGATAACCAGGGAAAGAGTAGGGCCCATTAGGGACCAACGTGGCAATCGGTGTGTGGAGCTGGAGGACATAGGTGAGGTTTTAAATGATTACTTTTCATCTGCATTCACGATGGAGAAAGACGATGTAGGTGTAGAGATCAGGGAGGGGGATTGTGATATACTTGAACATATTAGCATTGAAAGGGAGGAAGTATTAGCTGTTTTAGCAAGCTTAAAAGTGGATAAATCCCCAAGCCCAGATGTGATGAATCCCAGGCTGTTATGTGAGGCAAGGGAGGAGATTGCAGGGCCTGTGACACAAATTTTCAAATCCTCTCTGGCCACAGGAGAGGTACCAGAGGACTGGATGACAGCAAATGTGGTACCATTATTTAAGAAGGGTAGCAGAGATAAACCCGGTAATTACAGGCTAACATCAGTGGTAGGGAAAATATTGGAAAAAATTCTGAGGGACAGGATTAATCTCCACTTGGAGAGGCAGGGATTAATCAGGGATAGTCAACATGGCTTGGTCAGGGGGAGATCGTATCTGACTAACTTGATTGAATTTTTTGAGGAGGTGACGAAATGTGTAGATGAGGGTAAAGCAGTTGATGTAGTCTATATGGACTTCAGTAAGGCTTTTGATAAGGTCCTGCATGGGAGATTGGTTAAGAAGGTAAGAACCTATGGGATCCAGGGCAATTTGGCAAATTGGATCCAAAATTGGCTTAGTGGCAGGAGGCAGAGGGTAATGGTCGAGGGTTGTTTTTGCGAGTGGAAGCCTGTGACCAGTGGTGTACCACAGGGATTGGTGCTGGGATCCTTGCTGTTTGTAGTGTACATTAGTGATTTAGACGAATGTAGGAGGTATGATCAGTAAGTTCACAGATGACAAGAAAATTGGTGGTGTCGTAAATAGTGAGGAGATTACAGAATGTTATAGATGGGCTAGTAAGATGGGCGGAGCTGTGGCAAGTAGAATTTAATCCTGTGAAGTATGAGGTGTTGCATTTTGGGAGGACTAACAAGGCAAGGGAATATACAATGGATGGTAGGACCCTAGGAAGTACAGAGGGTCAGAGGGACCTTGGTGTATTTGTCCATAAATCACTGAAGGCAGCATCACAGGTAGAGAAGGTGGTTAGGAAAGCATATGGGATACCTGCCTTTATTAGCCGAGGCATAGAATATAAGAGCAGAGAGGTTATGATGTATAAAATGCTAGTTAGGCCACAGCTGGAGTACTGTGTACAGTTCTGGGAACCACACTAGAGGAAGGATGTGATTGCACTGAACAGAGTGCAGAGGAGATTCACCAGGATGTTGCCTGGGCTGGAGCATTTCAGCTATGAAGAGAGACTGAAAAGGCTGGAGTTGTTTTCTTTAGAGCAGAGAAGGCTGAGGGGAGATATGACTAAGGTATACAAGATTATGAGGGGCATTGATAGGTTAGATAGGAAGAAACTTTTTCCCTTAGCGGAGGGGTCAATAACCAAGGGGCATAGATTTGAGGCAAGGTGTAGGAGGTTTAGAGGGGATTTGAGGAAAAATGTTTTCACCCAGAGGGTAGTTGGAATCTGGAACGCACTGCCTGAAGAGGTGGTAGAGGCAGGAACCCTCACAACATTTAAGAAGTTTTGAGATGAGCACTTGAAACGCCATAGCATACAAGGCAAGGGCCAAGTGCTGAAAAATGGGATTTGAATAGTTAGGTGCTTGATGGCCAGCACAGACACGATGGGCCGAAAGGCCTGTTTCTGCATTGTATAACTCTATGACTATGAGAGGGAAGCCATTCGTCCATCGAGTCCATGCTGACTCTCTGTAGACCAATCCAGTCAGTCCCATTCCCCTGCTTTATCCCCGTAGCCCCGCAAGTTTATTTTCCTCAAGTGCCCATCCAGTTTCCTTTTGAAATCATTCATCATCTCCGCTTCCACCAGCAAGTTCCAGCTGCAATTCAAAATTAACTATTCTGGCAGTTACAGTGTACTTTGCCCAATCTCCGTCACAAGTCGATCTCTATTATATCCTGCCATCGGTCTTCATTATCTCTACTGTACTAATTAGAAAGTATTCCATTCTTGTCCAGTAAAAAAGAAATTGCAACAAATATGTGCCCTTCCTGATATTAAATAGACAGAAGTGACTAATTGAGATCATAGCGTTCCATTATGCTCTCTTACATGCCATTCTATATTACCAGTTCTTCTCCTCAGCAATCTGTACCTTCACTGCACTCTACTTCCCTTGCTGAGCTTACTCTCTTTTCCTCTCTGGCATCACAGGGACAATTTTGGTGTATACGCTAATTGGTGGGCAGCGGGTGGGACAACAGCATCAAAAAGAAGCAGCACTGTGGAATAGCAGGCAACATGTGTATAGCCTACAGCAACAACTACATAACACTTCAGGTGTCTTAATATGTGGAAATAAATTGCTGTTCCTTCACTGTCGCTGGGTCAAAATCCTGGAGTTCCATCCCGAACAGCACTGTGGGTGTACCTACTACCCCTGGTTTGCAGCGGTTCAAGAAGGCGGCTCACCACCATCTTCTCAAGGGCAATTAGGGATGGGCAATAAATGCTGGCTTTACCAGAGATGCTTACATCCCATGATCAGATAAAAAAAATGCAAAACCTACGACCAGCAGCAATGAGTTAAGGCCAAAATTAGAAAAACTCAGTTTCTGCAACCATACATAGAGACATAGGGCTACCGTTGACATGCTGTTCTCCCTTCGCCAGCTACAGGAGAAATGCCGCGAACAACAGATGCCCCTCTACGTTGCTTTCATTGATCTCACCAAAGTCCTTGACCTCGTCAGCAGACGTGGCCTCCTCAGACTACTAGAAAAGATCGGATGCCCACCAAAGCTACTAAGTATCATCACCTCATTCCATGACAATATGAAAGGCACAATTCAGCATAGCGGTGCCTCATCAGACCCCTTTCCTATCCTGAGTGGCGTGAAACAGGGCTGTGTTCTTGCACCTACACTGTTTGGGATCTTCTTCTCACTGCTGCTCCCACATGCGTTCAAGTCTTCAGAAGAAGGAATTTTCCTCCACACAAGATCAGGTGGCAGGTTGTTCAAACTTGCCCGTCTAAGAGCGAAGACCAAAGTACGGAAAGTCCTCATCAGGGAACTCCTCTTTGCTGACGATGCTGCATTAACATCTCACACTGAAGGGGGTCTGCAGAGACTCATCGACAGGATTGCGGCTGCCTGCAACAAATTTGGCCTAACCATCAGCCTCAAGAAAACGAACATCATGGGACAGGATGTCAGAAATGCTCCATCCATCAATATCGGCGACCACGCTCTGGAAGTGGTTCAAGAGTTCACCTACCTAGGCTCAACTATCACCAGTAACCTGTCTCTCGATGCAGAAATCAACAAGCGCATGGGAAAGGCTTCCACTGCTATGTCCAGACTGGCCAAGAGAGTGTGGGAAAATGGCGCACTGACACGGAACACAAATGTCCGAGTGTATCAAGCCTGTGTCCTCAGTACCTTGCTCTACGGCAGCGAGGCCTGGACAACGTATGTCAGCCAAGAGCGATGTCTCAATTCATTCCATCTTCGCTGCCTCCGGAGAATCCTTGGCATCAGGTGGCAGGACCGTATCTTCAACAAAGAAGTCCTCGAGGCGGCCAGTATCCCCAGCATATACACCCTACTGAGTCAGCGGCGCTTGAGATGGCTTGGCCATGTGAGCCGCATGGAAGATGGCAGGATCCTCAAGGACACATTGTACAGCGAGGTCGTCACTGGTATCAGACCCACCGGCCGTCCATGTCTCCATTTTAAAAATGTCTGCAAACATGACATGAAGTCCTGTGATGTCGATCACAAGTCATGGGAGTCAGTTGCCAGTGATCGTCAGAGCTGGCGGGCAGCCATAAAGGCGGGGCTAAAGTGTGGCGAGTCAAAGAGACTTAGCAGTTGGCAGGAAAAAAGACAGAAGCATAAGGGGAGAGCCAACTGTGTAACAGCCCCGACAACCAATTTTATCTGCAGCACCTGTGTAAGAGTCTGTCACTCTAGAATTGGCCTTTATAGCCACTCCAGGCGCTGCTTCACAAACCACTGACCACCTCCAGGCACTTACCCATTGTCTCTCGAGACAAGGAGGCCAAAGAAGACACAGAGACATAGGGCTTAATTTTGCCACGAGTGTTAGGAACCCGACATCGGGATAATTTCCAGGTCATGAACCCACTTGAGGGGCCAGTGCGCTTTCCTACAGGAGGCAGCCAATTAGTAGGTCGTCTCCGCGTTCGCTGTCCAACTAGGGAAGGCAGGCGGGTTCTGGAAGCAGGGTTTCATGACAGCGTGGCCTACTGCAAGGGAGGCTGGCAGCTCTCACTGTGTGACCAGTGACAGCCCTGCTGAGGCCCAGGCAGCAGGAGTGGCACAGAAGCAATGGAGCCACCATCAGTATCAGGGATCGGCTGAGACCTCATTAGGTCTATGACAATTGGAAACATTCGTCTCCAGGAATTCCACACTCAGTGGCAAGGCTGTGACATGGGCATTTTCTGCCAGAAACATTTAGGTCTCCTTCATCTGTAACACAGCCTTGATCCCCCGCCATGCACTTGCCTCCTCTCACTTGTTGGGGTGCATACACAGCAGGGGGAAGGCCATGCGACGCCAGCAACATTTCTGTGCTGCTGCTATAATTGCCATTAAGTGGCTGCTTAATTAGCTTGATTGCATTAGTGCTGCTGGTGGGCTAGTTACCGTCACCACTGTGCGCCTGCCTCTGGGAAAAGAGTGAGGAGGTGGGAACATGTCAGGGAGATGGTCCAATGCTGTATAGTGAAGTTTTCCTTGCATCGCCACCAGCACCCCCCACCAGCCCCCCATGCTCCAAAGCCACCTCCACGGGGCTGGGACAGTTCTGCCCATAGAAGTCTCTTGAGCATATTCCACCATTTAGTTAAATCATGGCTGATCTGTACTTTAACCTCATAATCCTTGGTACTCATCTCTGTGTTGAAAATGTCAATCAAAGCATCCACGGGCTTTTGGGGGAGCAAGCTCCAGATTTCCACTACCCTTTGTGTTAAAAAGCTCATCCTGATTTCACTCCTAAATGGCCTGACTCCAATCTTAAGATTATGCCCTATTGTTCTAGATTTCTCTACCAGAGAAAGTAGTTTCTATAGAATCCCTTAATTATTTTAAATGCTTCACCCCTCAACCTTCTTAACTCAAGGGAATACAAGCTAAGTTTACACAAGCTGCACTCTTAATATAATCCTTTAACCCAGGTACCATTCTGGTGAATCTGTTTTGTACCTCTTCCAAGGCCAGTATATCTTTCCAGTTCTGAAGAAGGGTCACTGACCTGAAACGTTAACTCTGCATCTCTCTCGACAGATGCTGCCAGACCTGCTGAGTACTTACAGCATTTCTTGTTTTTATTTCAGATTTCCAGTCTTTTGCTTTTATATCTTTCCTGATGTTTGATCCCAAAACTGAACACAGTACTACAGATGAGGTGAGACCAAGGGTGTATACCACCAGAGCACTACTTCCTCACTGTTGCCTTCCAATCCCCGAAAGGTCAAATTTCATTAACCTTTTTGATTACTTTTATAACTGAGCACTGGCTTTTTGTAATTTGTGTACATAGACACCTAAATCCCTTTGGTCGTCCACAGCTCCTAGTCTCTCACCAATAAGAAGATATTCAGTTTGTCTTTTTCAAATCCAAAGTGAATGTGCTCGCATGTTCCCATATTGATCTCAGTCTGCCATAGCTTTGTTCAACCATTTAGTCTTGAAAGGAAGTGAGAGAGAGGGACGATACAAAGGTATATATGATACTAACCAGAATGGAAAAGGGTAATCTTTAGGGAAATACAGGTAAAACGAATAAAAGGGAATCTCAGAACTGATGTAAGCAAACACTTCTTTACATAGTGATTAATACCTGACATGGCCTTGCAGAACAGCTAGTGGGAGCAAAAAGTCTCGAATCATTCAAAAACACTTAGAAGTAGTGGGACCAGAGGTTCTTCAAAAAATGTTCAGTCAGATGGGCCAAATGATCTCTCTCATCTGTATTTACAAATTCTCTTTGCCCAAACCTCATGCATTGCACAGATTAGTAAGGCTAAAAATATTGGGATTCTGCCAGTTAAATTGAAACACAACTCCAGTATATATTTTTTCTTGGAATGACACAAGACGTGCATATTAACAGTAAAGCTTTGCAGTTACAGCAAATGTGTGCATTCTCACCACTCTATGGAGGAAGATATATGAGTAAAATCAGTGCAGCTAAAGAATGCTGTGTTGCTGTGGGAATGTTAGGATGTCCATAGTGAAATGTCCCCTAAAATGTAAAAGAGCAGTGCCTAAATATTTCTGCCTCAATGTCCAACTGATGTTTGAAAATTCCAAGTGACAAGTAACCTGTGTGAAGTGGGCTTTACTGGCAGTGGGAGAAAACAATTCATGTAGAGTTAACATTCTATTTTGTCAAAATCTTGAGAAACAAGTAAACCTTATGAGATCAAAGTAAAAGTCACTTATTTCTCCTTTTATTCATTCATGGGATGTGAGTGTTGCTGGCAATGCCAGCATTTCTTCTCATCCCTAATTTGCACTTGAGAAGGTGATGGTGAGCTGCCTTGAACTGCCACAGTCCATTTGGTGTAGGTACACCTACATTGCTGTCAGGAAGGGAGTTCCAGATTTTTGACCCACCAACAGTGAAGGAACAGCGATAATAGTTCCAAGTCAGGATGTTGAGTTCCCATACATCTGCTGCCCTTGTTCTTCTAGGTGGTAGAGGTTGTGGGTTTGGAAGGTGCTGTCTTAGGAGCCTTGGTGAGTTGCTCCAGTGCATCTTGTAGATGGTGTCAAGCTTCTTGAGTATTGTTTGAGCTGCACTCATCCAGACAAGTGGGGAGTATTCCATCGCACTCCTGACTTGTGCCTTGTCGATGGTGGACAGGCTTCAGGGAGACAGGAGGTGAGTTACTCACCAAAGAAGTCCCAGCCTCTGACTACTCTTGTCGCCACAGAATTTATATGGCTGCTTCAGTTCAGTTTCTGGTCAATGGTAACCCCCCCAGGATGTTGATGGTAAAGATGTTGAATGTCAAGGGGAGATGGTTATATTCTGTCTTGTTGGAGATGGTCATTGCCTGGCACTTGTAGCACGAATGTTGTTTGCTATTTATCAGCCCAAGCCTGGATATTGTCCAGGTCTTGCTGCATTTCTACACAGACTGCTTCAGGATCTGAGGAGTGGCGAATGGTGCTGAACATTGTGCAATCATCAGCGAACATCCGCAGTTCTGACCTTATGATTGAAGGAAGGTCATTGATGAAGCAGCTAAAGATGGTTGGGCCTAGGATTTTCTAATCCAGAAAGTCAGTTGATGCAGGATGATACTGGACCCAATCTTTACACAGTCTTATATTTATTTACAGAGTGAAACATTGCAAGTATATATTCCTAACTCGATCGCACACTGTTTCAGTAAGTGTCCCTTTATATGTACTCAAGTAAAATCACAATTAATGCCCTCCACTTGCATATAATTAAACACAATTGATATACAATTAACCTGGGACATTGGAATGTTCCACCCGGCATGGAATACAAATAGTAAAGCTTTCAACATCACATCTCCTCTTCCAGACCAGTTTTATTGCCTATAACTCTGTTCTTTGTAAACAGTATGCCAAATTAAACATCATGGCTGGTGTTTTACGTTGGGCGGGAGGCCTGTCCACCAGCTAAAAAGTCGGGGGCAAGCCCGCCTCCGTTGGGCCTGGGGAGCTACACCAGGATTTTTCGCTCCCCAGTCCTTTAATTGGCCTTGGGCGGAACTTCCACCCTCTTGAGGCAGGAAGTCCCGCTTAATGGAGCTGCTGGCCACTGATTGGCCAGCAGCTCTTAGTCCCAGCAGCTCCACTGGGAGTGGTGGCCATTGCTGGGACAACACCCAGCGAACAGTAGCAAGAGGGATGAGGGCCCTGGAACCAAGGTAAGTTTTTGGGGCCTCGCCGGGGTCAAACAGCCAGGTCCTGGTGAGGCAAGGGGGGGGGATCGCTTAGGAGTGAGGGGTTAGAGTTGTCCATTGGGGGCAGTTGGCTTGTGGGGGAGGCCCTCCATGGGGCACATGGTGCCTGATCATGAGGGCCTCTGCCCCCACCCTCCAGCCCACAAGATGGCGGCCATGTTTTACCTGGCGGTATTCTGGAGGCCTTTACTGCCTGGCCGTTGCTAGTAAAATACCAGCGACGGCGGGAGGAGGCCCTTAAGTGGCAGTTAATGGGTCACTTAAGGGCCCTGATTGGCCTGGGGCAGCAAGGCTGTTTGTCACCGATGCCACCCCGCGTAAAATTACAGTGGGGCAGGAAGGTGTCGGGAATGGCAGGCCCTGCCTCCCACTCTATTTTATACCCCCGCCACCAGCCTACTCTTGTGGGGGAGCTGTAAAATTCTGGCTCATTTGTTAAGCCTGGTTTGCTTGAACATACATTAGGCCATGGGAAATCTTTGACTTGCTTGATGGCACCTCAGTATGAGTTCTTCAGGTTCTTTGGTGCTCTTCGCAATCATGAGTGTCAATTTTCATAAGACTTCTGTCCTTGTTACATCTACCTTTGGCTATATCCTTTTGTTATGCCCTTGACTGTATGATAAATATTAAAGAGGTCAGATAGAGTAGGCTGAATTTTAATGTGTGGGTTTGGGAGCGGGTGGGGAGGTTAAAACTGGGGAAACTGGCAGTGTGTCGGAAGCTGGATCCAACCAGCCAACTTCCACGTTTAATTGCAGCTCATTAGGCTGCATGTGAGCAACCCTGTCACAAGAGGTGGGTTCTCAATTTCCATGTGCTAATCAGTCATTTACAATGATATTAACATGGTTTTTGTAAACCGGTTTCCTGGGCTTCCTGGAATTCACCAGTGAAAGCAAAGTGAGAATACAGTGGCAATTGAGGAGATTGAAGGCATGACACAGAAATATACCAATGAGTTTGGAAGGTGCTGCCGAAGGAGCCATGGTGAGTTGCTGCAGTGCATTTTGTAGATGTTACACACTGTTGCCAATGTGTGCCAGTGGTGGAGGGGGTGTACAGGACATATCTGGCCAGTTTTCTACATTGTCAGGTAGATGCCAGTAATGCACCTGTATTGGAACAGCTTGGCTAAGGGCACGGCGAGTTCTGGAGCACAACTCTTCTGTGCTGCAGCTGGGATGTTGTCAGGGCCCATAGCCTTTGCTGTATCCAGTACCTTCAGCCATTTCTTGATATCACGTGGATATCGCTTCCACTGTTTAGCATGCATTTTGTCCTACATTGTAGCTTCAGCAGGTTGACACCTCATTTTTAGCTTGACTGGTGCTGCTCCTGGCATACGCTCCTGCACTCCTCATTGAAACAGGGTTGGTCCTTTGGCTTGATGGTAATGGTAGAGTGAGGGATATGCCGGGCCATAAGGTTACAGATTGTGGTTGAATACAATTCTGCTGCCCCTGATTGATTCCCAGTTTTGAGCTGCTAGATCTGTTCTGAGTCTATCCCATTTAGCATGGTGTTAATGCCACACAACACAATGGAGGGAGTCCTCAGTGGGAAGGTGGGACTTAGTCTCCACTAGGATTGCGGTGGTCACTTTGACCAATGCCATTATGGACTGATGCATCTGAGACAGGTAGATTGGTGAGGACAAAGTCAAGCAGGTTCTTCCCTCTTGTTGGTTATCTCACCACCTGTCACAGATGGAGTCCAGCAGATATGTCCTTCAGGACTCAGCCAGCTGGGTCAGTAATGGTGCTACCGAGCCACTCTTGGTAATGGACATCGAAGCCCCCACCCAGAGTACATTCTGTGCCCTTGACACCATCAGTACTGCTTCCAAGTCGTATTTGACATGGAGAAGCACTGATTCATCAGCTGAGGTCGGGTGGTAGGTGGTAATCAGCAGGCAGTCCCCTTGCCCATGTTTGACCAGATGCTATGAGACTTCATGGCGTCCAGAGTCAATGTTGAGGATGTATGATCTGCACTTTGGAGCTTTGGTCCTTCTGATGAGTATGGGTGCCACTTATGCAATGTTACTTTGGACCTCAGCTGAGCAGCGAAAGCAGGAGCACCAACAGGACCAGCAGGAGCAGCAACAGCCTTCTCCTCACCGACGTACAGCTCCGTAGGAGTGAGGGCATCAGTAGAGATGTACAGCTCACAGGAGCCCATACCCAGCACACAGGGCCCACTGGCAGAGGATAAGCTTCATCAAAATGTCAGAATACCAGCATCTGCGGAGGTTTAGGTTCTTGCGTCAAGTGGTGGCAGACATTTGCAGCCAGCTGGAACAAAACCTGCTGCCAACTGGACCTGGTGGCCATGCTTTAGCGCTGGTTGTCAAAGTCACCACCTCCCTCAGATTTTTTGCCTCTGGATTCTTCCCGGGCTCTGCCAGAGATATTTGCAGGATCCACAGTCAGCAGCACACAAATGCATAAGACAGGGACCTGATGGCTTGTTTGCCAGGACTGGCAATTAATGTGAACCTTGCCTGTGATGACACAACTCAGAATGACCAGGTGATCAGGATTGTGGCTCTGGTTGACTTCCCACAGGTTCAGGGCTTCATTGACTGCACACACGTGGCAGTCTGGGCACCCAGGAGTGTCAGTCAACTGCAAGTGCTCCCACTCCATCAATGTGCAGCTGGTAGCAACCACAAAGAGATCTTTATGCAGATGTGCACAGGTTTCCTGGACAGCTGACATGATGCTTTCATCCTTTGACAGTCCACCTTCCCTTATCCCTTCACACCTAGAAGCAGAGTTATCAGCTGACTACTCGGAGACAAGGGATACCCACTTAAAACATTGCTGGCAACACCCGTGGGGAATCCAACTAATGAGGCCCATGAGCAGTACAATGAAAGCCATGTGACAACTAGATGGGTCATTAAGCAAGCCATCAGCATGCTGAAGCTGTGCTTTAGGTACCTGGACAGCTCTGGAGGTGCTTTTTGGTACACACCAGCCGTGGTCTCCCCAGTGGTCATGCTGTACTATGCTCAGCACAATATTACACAGCAGCAACAATTGGACCTGCAGGAGGAACAAGGTGCAGATCACAGTGCCTCTTCACATGATTCCAAGGAGGAGGTGGAGGTGGGATGTAATGCTGCTCATGCATCAGTACTGATGCACATTGCTGTCCGGGTGCCCTCATTACTACAAGGTCATTTAGCCCCTTGAGCCAGTTCTGCCATTCAGTGATTCTGAGGTGGATTGATTTTTGGTCTCTCGGAATCAAGGGATATGGGGAGTGGGTGGGAAAGTGGGATTGAGGCAGAAGATCAGCCATGATTGTGATGCATGGCAGAGTAAGCTCGAGAGGCCGTATGGTCTACTCCCACTCCAATTTCTTATGTTATTATGATCTGCAACCTAACTCCACATACCTACTTTTACCCCATATCCCTTAATACCTTTGGCTAACAAAAACCTATCAATAATATAAAAGCAAAATACTGCGGATGCTGGAAATCTGAAATAAAAACAAGAAATGCTGGAAATATTCAGCAGGTCTGGCAGCATCTGTGGAGAGAGAAGCAGAGTTAACATTTCAGGTCAGCGACCCTTCTTCAAAACCTATCAATCTCAATCTTAAAATTAACAATTGATCTTGCATCAATTGCCATTTGTGAAGAGAGTTCCAAACTTCTACCACTCCTTGCATGAAGAAATGTTTCCTAATTTCACTCCTGAAAGGTCTGTCTCTAATTTTTTGACTATGCTCCCTTGTTCTAGACCCACCCAGCCAACGGAAATAGTTTCTCCCAATCAACCCCATCTGTTCCCCTTAATATCTTAAAAACTTTGTTCAAATCACTCCCCAACCTTCTAAACTCCAGGGAAAACAAATCTAGTTTGTTTAAATACTCTTCATAGCAAGACCCTTGGAGTGCAGGTATAGAAAAGAAAGACTTGCTTTTATATAACACCTTTCACAACCACCGGATGTCTCAAAGTGCTTTACAGCTAGTGAAGCACTTTTGAAATGTAGGCTGGGATTTTCTCAGAAGAAGATAAGTCCTGCAATCAGGACCACATCCTGAGCCCGGACTGGCGGGTAGTGGGAACACAGTGGCAATCTTCCCGGTGGTAATGTCTCAATTGGCTGCTGTGGGGCCCACAATTATCCACACTGCCGGCCCAATCAGAGGGCTGGCAGCTCTGCAGCCTCAGCAACTCACTGAGATACAAGGATCATCACTTGTTTCTCTTGGCGTAGAATGCGAAAGATGCTTTCAAAACAAGCAAGGTGCAAGAAATACACAAATAAGTTTGGCATAAAATACATTTTCCATTTGTGTGCACATTTGGAGAGAATGGCAATAGCCCTGAAATCAAAGAGGAAGTGAAGAGATATATCCAATTGGCATATGTACGAGAACTGTCCTCTGAAAAGCTGACCGTAAGAAAAATAGATTTATCTGGTAACAGGCCCCAATCTTGACAGGGGCGGATGCGTAGGTGGTGTAGTGTGGGGGAGGGGCAGGGTGGAAGTTTAGGTTTCTCCCCATGCTTTGGAGTTTTGACTCCACAGCCTGCATTTTTTTTTGTCAGGATCCCCGCCTGGAAGTCAGCCTGATTGACAGGCTTCACTTTTGGGAGAATTCTGGGACGAGGCCACAGGCCCAGCTAGGGACCCTGCAACTGCTGGGAGCTTGCAGAAGCATCCAATCCCCAACCCTGGGGTGGGGGGAGGTGGGTGATGGAGGTGTTCGATCCTTGATCCTGGTGGAGGGATCTTTGTATGTGGTGGGTGTCTGATTGGGAGCGGGTTCGATCCAAGGCAAGCTTGGGGGCCAGGGGGATGCACTCCTGATCTACCTGGCCCACAAGCAGTGCTGTAAAGGCTCTTACCTTCTCCTTGAAGCTGTTCTCACCTCCCTTCAGCTGCTGGGTTTCCCGAGGCCTGGAAAGACTGGCCGGCCAGGGTTAAAACTGCAAAGCAGGTTAAATCTGAAGCTGTAATATTTACATGGGCAACCTATCTATTGGGAGCAAGTTGGGCTGCTTGCCCCACTGTCCGCCTCTGTTAAACATGGAAGTGGGCGCGTTGGAGATTGGTTGGGGTCAGGTTTGAGATTTTCAATATCTCGCCTGACCCCAGCCCACCTGTTTTTGGGAGTTAAAATTTACCCTGCAGTCACGTGGAATTTCCATAGGATGTCTGCCAATTTCCTGCTGTAACTTTGGTAGAAGATTGACAGAAGCCATGGAGGAACAGCCACTCATGTTGTTTCTTCAGGGTTTCTATCAGTTTTCCAACAATGTTACAGTGGAAATCTCTGCAGAAATTTTTCCCAGAATTTTAGTATTCTTGTTTACTTTCATTTACTTTGTGCCATTAGATTTGTCCAAAGTTTTTTCTTTTATTAAGAAGTTGGGTAGTCACATTTAAAGTTGGGTAGTCACACACTAGAATCACAAGGCGGAATTTTAGCTTTTCAACTAGCTCGCAGCAGAGGAGGCTGGCAGCAAGTTGGCAACCTGCAAGTTCGAGCAACAGGTTTGTCAGTGTTTTTTTTTTAACTAAGCCATGGCATTAGCATCGAACTGCCAGGTTTCCCAACCAATTAGAATGGGAGGATGGGCATGATGATGGCCCACTGACTGTTGAAGTTTCACTATTTAAAGGGACCCTGTAAGGGTCAGAATGAAAACATTCTACAAGTGTCAAGACAGAGCCAGCTACTTGACAGATAGACTGTCAACGAAGGAGGGCAGCACCACAGTTCTCAGATACATCCCTGGACATCATGCTGCAGGTTGTAAGGGCCTGTAGGGAGATTCTATTCCCCATGGACAGGAGGAAGAAACCTGTCTCGGAGGTCAAGCAGGCATGGCTGGAAGTGGCAGAGGAGGTGAGCAGCAGTTGTGTGTGTCTCACTCCTGGATACAGTGCTGCAAGAAGTTCAGTGACCTGATCAGGGCAGGAAAGGTGAGTGGCATGCCACATTCAAGTGCAAATGCCCTCACTCTGACTTACCCAGCCTTCTCCTGGCAACACTCAGACCAACATACCTTGCACATGCACCCCATCCCTTTCTTTCAAGGCAGCTCCTCACATCCCCAGCTGACCAGTCACTGCTGAAACTCACCTCATCTTATTGCAATGTCACACCCATCCCTCGCAGTGACCCTCTGCAAATGTTGTCCTTCTATCCTCTCAACACATTCCATTTCTCACTCATAGCTCTCATCTTTCTCTCTTTGCAGAAGAGAGTGCAGAACTCCAGAGAGAGGCAGAGGTCTGGGGTTGGCTGTCCAGTCAAAGCTATTCTGACCGCTGTGGAGAAGGAGGCACTGGAGATAAGCAGAGTCTCGGCATGCATGACCATTGGTGTTGGAGAGATTGGGGTTTCCCAGCTACTTGGTGACAGAATTAAATATAACACAGCCACATGGCACACAATACTCACCTAGGTTGACCTGGTGTTAGCAGACAATGAAAAATGACGATCAGCACAATGATGACTGTGAATCCTCTCACCTTATCAGTTCTAATTTATGGCTTTCAACTCCCACATGTCCTGCAAGCTTCCCTCAGGAGCTGGCGTGAGAGGAGGATGAAGACTCCTCAGAGGAGGTCACTCACTCTGAAGATGCACTGTCACATGACTCATGCACACCCTGCTGTAGCTCAGATAAACAGACCTCGGTGAGGCCTCCAAGACAGGTAGTTGTCACATGGTGAGGCACACATCACAAGCGAGCAGGAACAACAGTGGAGAGTTCCAATCGAAGGGTGCAGGACCCTCCAAGTTCTGCCCAGCTGTTCACAGCTGCTGAACCTCAGGGGTCATCCACGAGGAGGACTATTCTGCAGAAGCAGCTGAAAATGGGTGCGGTTCTGTCAGCATTTCTAGGGGCACTACGCACCATTAAAAAGAGATTGGCGGAGTCTTTCTCCAGGATGAGTGTCCTGGTGCCTCAGGTTTTTGTGCTGATGTCCTCTCCATGGCAAGAGTGGCCATCTGCATGGAGTATCAGATGCAGCGAGTGCATGCTGACCCTAACCAATGGCCCGCACCCCTGCCATCTGAAAAGAATGGAGGAAAGACTCGCCTTGGTCATTCAGCATCTCACTGAAGTGCAGCAAAGTGTTCTTCAGCTCTTGGCTAGCAGGGAAGTGTGGGTGGGCCATGAGAAGAGAGATGGAGGAAGGGGCCATGGAAGTGAGAACTTTGTTCAAAGCGCTTCCATTCCTCTTCCCCTTGCTCCCCTCCCCCTCAGTTAGAGCCCCACAGGTTAACTCCTGTCCTCATTGCCGAGACACCCCTGCACAGATGCAGGTGGGGTGGTCTTTGGCAGGGTTTCGTTAGCCTACAAACCCCAAATCATATTGGCCATGAGCATCTGAGCAGTCAGAGCAGGGGAACCAACAGCCTGCGTCTAGTACCACTGAAGTCACAGGGGTAGCACAAGGGGAATCAGTTGGGTCTTTAACATTGTGTTAAATTGTGACTTTTCTGTTTAATGTTTATGAACCATAAACTTAATTGTAAAGATCCATTGTCCCAACCTCCCCCCCCCCCCCTCCACCCCATTGTTGTCTGACAAGTGGGCTTCAGCCTTGAGGAAAGTGGTATGAGCAGAGTAAAAAACGAGCAATGGGTGTCAGTAGAGGGATGTTTTGTTGGTTGTGGGTCTGCTTTGTGCTGGGTGCTGTGGGGCCATGGTGGGTTCAGAATTGGTGTGCCAGATGGCTTCACTGCCTCAGATAAGCTGAAGCAGGCCTGAATGAGTCCATCCCGGGAATCCCTGGAAGTAAAGTGAGTGACTGCAGGTACCCTGGCCACATCAGCTCCTCCTTCTCTTTCTTTTGCTCCTTTCTCCAAAGATTCAGCATGGTGATCACCTTTTTCCTCCTGAAGCTCCAGTCCTCTCTGCAGCGCTACATTGTGCAAGACACAGTAGACCACTATCATTCAGGACATAGTGCATACTGAAGGACATCCCCAGATCTGTCCAGACATATGAATTGCATCTTCAGCAGCCGAGTGGCTGCTCTGTTATTCACTCTTGTGCTCATGTGGCTTTCGTTGTAACTTTCCTGTGTATCAGTGGTAGGGTTCCTCACAGGTGGCATCAACCACATCCTTAAAGGATAGCCCTTGTCTTCACGGAGCCATCCACTCACTCTGTTTGGAGTTGTATCTGTGGGTGACTTGACTGGCACAGGATAAAAGCATCATGCAGCTTCCTGGGTATCTTGCACTGGCATGCATGGTAATCTTTTGGTGGTTGCATGTTAGCTAAACATTATTGGAGTGGAATCCTTTTCAGTTATTCAATACCTCTGCTTGAAGTGAGGGTGTCATGATTGCCACATGTGTGTAGCCTATGACCCTCTGTACCTTCGGGAATCCAGTCAGAACAGCAAATCATAGGGCCCTTTCATTCTGACTGGCCTCATCAGTAGCGTAGTGGATTTAACTGGCAGCCCTGGCAAGCATGCCATCATCACCAGGAGATGCACTTGTGCGCTGCAGATTGTGAGATTCTACAGATGTCACCAACAGATCTCTGGACGAAGCTAGAGGCAAAGAAATTCAGGACTATGTTGACTTTGACCACCACTGGCAATGTATCCCACCTGGTTGACTTAGGAGGAGGGCTTTGAGGAAGCTGCAACTCTCAACAACTGATGTGAAAGTCTGAGCCTCCTGAAGTACTGCTGCTCAGTTATTTTTCTTCATTTGTTCATGGGATGTGGCTGTCACTGGCAAGGCCAGCATTTATTACCCATCCTTAATTGCCCTTCAAAAGGTGGCGGTGAGCCGGCTTCTTGAACTGCTGCAGTCCATGTGGTGTAGGTACACCAAGAGCACTGTTAGGAAGGAAGTTTCAGGATTTTTAACCCAACCGCAGTGAAGGAACAGCGATATAATTCCAAGTCAGGATGGTGTGTGACTTGGAGGAGAACCTGCAAGTTGCACAAACAAGAATCTTAAACTTAAAGGCAATTACGTAGGTATGAGGGGAGAATTAGTTAAGGTCAATTGGGTAAATAGACTAAAAGATATGACTAACTGAACAGTGGGAAACCTTTAAAGAAACAATTCAAAATGTGCAACAAAAATACATTCCATTAAAAAAAAAGCTCAGCAAGAAAGATCCATCTGTGACTCACTCAGGAAGTTAAGGATAGTATTAGATTAAAAGAAGAGGCTTACAATGTTGCAAAAAAGAGTAGCAAGTCTGAGGATTGGGAGTGTTTTAGAAACAAGCAAAGGGCCACCAAAACTTTGATTAAAAAAAAGAAATAGAATGAGAGTAAATGAGCCAGTAATATAAAGATTGTAAGAGTTTTTATAGGTATATAAAAAGGAAGAGAGTAACTAAAGTAAAGGTTGGTTCCTGAGAAGCAGAGGCAGGAGAAATTATCATGGGGAATAAGGAAATGGCAGAGGCACTGAACAAATATTTTGTGTCTGTCTTCACATGTTCCATACCAGAAATAGATGGTAACCTAGGGGCTAAAAAGAGTGAGGAAATTAAGTAAATTAATAGCAGCAGAGAAAATGTATTGGAGAAATTTAAGGGATTAAAATCCAACAAATCCCCAGGATCGGATGGCCTACACCCTAGGGTTCTAAAAGAGATAGCTGCAGAGATAGTGGATGCGCTAAGATTTTCCAAAATTCCTTAGATTCAGGAATGGTCCCATCAGATTGGTAGTTGGCAAATGTTACATCGCTTTTCAAAGAAGGAGAGAGAGCGAAAACAGTGAACTACAGGTCAGTTAGTCTAACATCAATCATTGGGAAAATGCTGGAATATATTATTAAGGAAGTCTTAACAATGCACTTAGAAAAGCAGAGTATGATTAGAACATGGTTTTACAAAAGGGGAACCTGTTTGACAAATTTATTCGAGTTTTTTGAGGATGTAACTAGGATCAGTGCTGGGGCCTCAACTATTTACAATCTATATTAATTAATTTGATGACGAGACAGAGAGTAATATATCTAAGTTTGCTGATGATACAAAGGTAGGTGGAAAGGTAAGGTGTGGGAAGGACACAGAGAGGCTGCAGAGAGATATAGACAGATTAAGTGAGTGGGCAACAAGTTGGCTGATGGAGTATAATGTAGGGAAGTGTGAAGTTATTCACTTTGGTCACGAATAGAAAAGCAGAATATTTATAAAAAGTGTGAAACTTATAAGTGTTGATGTTCAGAGAGACTTGGGTGTGCTTGTACAAGGAACACAAAACGTTAGCATACAGGTACAGCAAGCAATTAGGAAGGCAAATGGCATGTTGGCCTTTATTGCAAGAGGATTGGAGTACAGGAATAAAGAAGTCTTGCTACAGTTATACAAGGTTTTGGTGAGACCACGTCTGGAG
This sequence comes from Heterodontus francisci, assembly GCF_036365525.1. Classification (NCBI taxonomy): domain Eukaryota; kingdom Metazoa; phylum Chordata; class Chondrichthyes; order Heterodontiformes; family Heterodontidae; genus Heterodontus; species Heterodontus francisci. Next base: position 159,262,739 of record NC_090371.1, read on the forward strand.
TACTGTGCTCAGTTTTGATCTTAATATTTAAGAAAAGATATACTTGCATTGGAGGCGGTACAGCAAAGGTTCACTAAATTGGTCCTTGGGATGAGAGAGTTGCCCTATAATGAGAGGCTGAGTAAATTTGGCCTATACTGTCTGGAGTTTGAAGAATGTGAAACATACAAGTTTCTGAAAGGGCTGGATAGGTTAGACACTGAGAAATTGTTTCTGCTGGTCGGGGAATCTAAAACATGGGGGCACAGTCTAAGGATAAAGGGCCGATCATTTAGGACTGAGATGAGGAGAAGTTACATCACTCAAAGGGTTGTGAATTTTTGGAATTCTCTACCCCAGAGGGTTGTGGATGCTCCATCATTGAATACATTTAAGGCTGGGATAGATAGATTTTTGGTCTCTCGGAATCAAATGATAATGGGGAGCAGACAGGAAAGTGTAGTTGAAGCCTGAGATCAGCCATGGTCTTACTGAATGGCGGAGCAAGCTCGATGGGCCATATGGTCTACTGCTGTTCCTATTTCTTGTGTTCTTGTGGTGGTGTTCACATGCACCTGCTATCCTTGTTTTCTAGGTGGTAGAGGTCATAGGTTGGTCCACTTAAGTTTCTGGCCAGTGGTAACCCCCAAGATGTTGATGATGGGGAATTCAGTGATGGTAATGCTGTTGACTGTCAAGGGTAGTTGGAGATGGCCATTGCCTGGTACTTGTATGGCATGAATGTTATGCCATGTCCAGAAAGCTCATCCTTTGCCTGCATATCCTGTGTTGAGGGGTATCACCTCTTTAAAGCAGGAATTTTGTCTTCATCCCTCGGTGCTGTGGAGCGGCAGGAGTTGCTGCTCCTGCTGCTGTTGGTGTTGCTGCTGCTGCTTCTCTTTTTCCTCATCAGAGGTCCAGGGTAGAAAGCTGCAGAAGCAGAGCCCATGTTGCAGTGAAGGCTGACAGTTGGAAAGTGCAGATCCAAGGCAAAAACACTTCAAGATGGCAGAATTGACTGCCAAAGTCTTGGAAATCATGTCTTTAGTAGTGAAATCACACTCAGAACAAGACCTGTGAGCAAATGTCTTCCACTTAGGCAAAGAAGCAGCTATCATAGATCAGTATTTAAAGGCTTTCCAGCCCATCAATCCTCCCATCCTCTTGCCTTGTATTACCTAGTGAGTTCCAGAATGCCTGGTAAACCCGTGCGCTGACAGTTAAATACAGAAACCAGAGTTAAAACTGCACTGTTGCCTTTTAACAAATGTAAATAGACCAACCTGTCCCACGGGTGACCCCACACACGAATGAACACGCTCCAGGTAAATGCAGAAGTTGGTTTCTGCTGGCTTCCTAACAAGCTGGAATTTTTGGTCTTTTAACCTACTACACATAGACACCAGCCCATCCTGCAGGTTACAGTCCCCCCCGCCCCCCCCCCCCCCCACCCCATACAATCTTACAGCACAGAAGAAAGCCAAACAGCTCTCTGAATCAGCTGTCCAATATAGTCCCAAACCCCAGCTTTCTCCGCATAACCTTACAGATGAGTCCTCTTCAAGTATGTGTCCCACTGCCTACCCTTCACAAAACTGTGCTGACTATCGCTAATGAACTTATTCTTTTCAAGATGATTATAAATCCTGTCTCTTATAACCTTTTCCAACATTTTACCCACAACCGAAGTAAGGCTCACAGGTCTATAATTACCAGGGCTGTCTCTACTCCCCTTCTTGAACAAGGGGACAACATTTGCTATCCTCCAGTCTTCCGGCACTATTCCTGTCGACAATGACGACATAAAGATCAAGGACAAAGGCTCTGCAATCTCCTCCCTGGCTTCCCAGAGAATCCTAGGATAAATCCCATCTGGCCCAGGGGACTTATCTATTTTCACACTTTCCAAAATTGGTAACACTTCCTCCTTGTGAACCTCAATCCCATCTAGTCTAGTAGTCTGAATCTCAGTATTCTCCTCGACAACATTTTCTTTCTCTACTGTAAATACTGACGAAAAATATTCATTTAACGCTTCCCCTATCTCCTCTGATTCCACACACAACTTCCCACTACTATCCTTGATTGGCCCTAATCTAACTAGTCATTCTTTTATTCCTGATATACCTATAGAAAGCCTTAGGGTTTTCCTTGATCCTATCCGCCAATGACTTCTCGTGTCCTCTCCTTGCTCTTCTTAGCTCTCCCTTTAGATCCTTCCTGGCTAGCTTGTAACTCTCAAGCGCCCTAACTGAGCCTTCACGTCTCATCCTAACATAAGCCTTCTTCTTCCTCTTGACAAGCGCTTCAACTTCTTTAGTAAACCACGGCTCCCTCGCTCGACAACTTCCTCCCTGCCTGACAGGTACATACTTATCAAGGACACACAGTAGCTGCTCCTTGAATAAGCTCCACATTTCGATTGTGCCCATCCCCTGCAGTTTCCTTCCCCATCCTACGCATCCTAAATCTTGCCTAATCGCATCATAATTTCCTTTCCCCCAGCTATAATTCTTGCCATGCGGTATATACCTGTCCCTGCCCATCGCTAAGGTAAACCTAACCGAATTGTGATCACTATCACCAAAGTGCTCACCTACATCTAAATCTAACACCTGGCCAGGTTCATTACCCAGTACCAAATCCAATGTGGCATCGCCCCTGGTTGGCCTGTCTACATACTGTGTCAGAAAACCCTCCTGCACACACTGGACAAAAACTGACCCATCTAAAGTACTCGAACTATAGTATTTCCAGTCGATATTTGGAAAGTTAAAGTCCCCCATAACAACTACCCTGTTACTCTCGCCCCTGTCGAGAATCATCTTCGCTATCCTTTCCTCTACATCTCTGGAACTATTCGGAGGTCTATAAAAGACTCCCAACAGGGTGACCTCACCTCTCCTGTTTCTAACCTCGGCCCATACTACCTCAGTGGACGAGTCTTCAAACGTCCTTTCTGTCGCTGTAATACTCTCCTTGATTAACAATGCCACACCCCCCCCTCTTTTACCATCTTCTCTGTTCTTACTGAAACATCTAAATCCCGGAACCTGCAACATCCATTCCTGCCCCTGCTCTACCCATGTCTCCGAAATGGCCACAACATCGAGATCCCAGGTACCAACCCATGCTGCAAGCTCACCCACCTTATTCCGGATGCTCCTGGCGTTGAAGGAGACACACTTTAAACCAAGTTCTTGCTTGCGAGTGCCCTCTTGCGTCCTTGTAACCTTATCCCTGACCTCACTACTCTCAACATCCTGTACACTGGAACTACAATTTAGGTTCCCATTCCCCTGCTGAATTAGTTTAAACCCCTCCGAAGAGCACTAGCAAATCCCCCCCCCCAGGATATTGGTACCCCTCTGGTTCAGGTGAAGACCATCCTGTTTGTAGAGGTCCCACCTACCCCAGAAAGAGCCCCAATTATCCAGGAAACCAAAACCCTCCCTGCTACACCATCCCTGCAGCCACATGTTCAACTCCCCTCTCTCCCTATTCCTCGCTTCGCTAGCACGTGGCACGGGCAACAACCCAGAGATAACAACTCTGTTTGTTCTCGCTCTAATCTTCCACCCTAGCTCCCTGAATTTCTGCCTTAAATCCCCATCTCTCTTCCTACCTATGTCATTGGTGCCTATGTGGACCACGACTTGGGGCTGCTCCCCCTCCCCCTTAAGGATCCCAAAAACACGATCCGAGACATCACGAACCCTGGCACCTGGGAGGCAACATACCAACCGTGAGTCTGTCTCGTTCCCACAGAACCTCCTATCTGTTCCCCTAACTATGGAGTCCCCAATGACTAATGCTCTGCTCCTCTTCCCCCTTCCCTTCTGAGCAACAGGGACAGTCTCTGCGCCAGAGACCTGTACCCCATTGCTTACCCCTGGTAAGTCGTTCCCCGCAACAGTATCCAAAACGGTATACCTGTTGTTGAGCGAAACGGCCACAGGGGATCCCTGCACTGCCTGCTGGTTCCCTCTCCTTCCCCTGACGGTAACCCATCTCCCTACTTCTTTTACCTGAGGTGTGACTACCTCCCCATAACTCCTCTCAATAACCTCCTCCGCCTCCCGAATGATCCGAAGTTCATCCAGCTCCTTAAAGGGAGACTCCTTATTTTGAAACTGTGCTTCCTAGTTCTAGATTCCCCCATGAGGGGAAACATCTGCTGCTGCAGGTCAAGCCCCCTCAGAATCTTACATGTTTCAATAAGATCACCTCTAATTCTTCTAAACTTCAATGAGTATAGGCCCAATCCGCTCAACCTTTCCTCATAAGATAATCCCTTCATCCCAGGAATCAACCTAGTGAAACTTCTCTGAACTGCTTCCAGTGCAAGTATATCCCTCCTTAAATAAGGAGATCAAAACTGTCCGCAGTACTCTAGGTGCGGTCTTACCAACATCCTGTATAGTTTTAGCAAGACTCCTATTTCTTATGTTCTTATGCACGTGTCTGATAGGACTGTTGTAAATAGGGGATGGTGAAACAGGTAGGAACATTATTACAACTTAACAATGTGCTGCAGGACTTTAAGGAAAAAGTGGGGTGGTGGTGGACATTAAATCCAGTGAAAAAAGTACTGCTCAAATAAATTCCTTTGTACTGGATGATGACAGGCTCCTTGTTGTTGTGACTGTGCCCATCCAGACAAATCGTGAGTAATCCACTAGACTCCTGACAAGCCTTGTAGATGTATGCAAGGCTTTGAGGGGTCAGGAGGTGAGCCACTTGTAGCAGAGTATCGTGAACCTGCCCTGTTCTTGTACCATCAGTGTTAATATGGTTGGTCTGGTAAAGATAATGCTGGCAGCTGAGGAAGGGTGGCAAGGGGGTCAAAAGCTGGAATGGAAAGGTTGCGGGGGAGTAGTCTAAGGAGCAGACGGATTTGACTTTACTGCAAATACATGCTGTGAGTGCAACAACCAAAAGTAGGTGCCATAGTGTAAGCCTTAAAAATGTCAAATCATTAAAAACATGCTGTTATGTAACATGCAAGGGAGTTCTCCCTGGTATCCTGGCCAATATTTATCTCTTAACCAGCACAGATAACTGGTCATTATCTCATTGCTGTTTGTGAGGCCTTACTGTGCACAAATTGACTGCCTCTGTTCCTACATGATCTTATTCAAAATTCTTTCATGGGATGTGGGCGTCACTGGCAAGCCAGCATTTGTTGCCCATCCTTAATTGCCCTTGAATTGACTGGCTTGCTTGGCCATTTCAGAGGGCAGTTAAGAGTCAACCACATTACTGTGGGTCTGGAGTCACATGTAGGCCAGACCAGGTAAGGACAGCAGATTTCCTTCCCTTAAGGACATGTGTGAACCAGATGGGTTTTTACGATAATCAATGATAGTTTCATGGCACCATTACTGAGACTAGCTTTCAATTTGAGAGTTTTATTAACTAATTGAACTTATTAATTCATTGAAGTTAAAATCCACCAGCTGCTGTGATGAGATTTGAATCCATGTACCTAGGGAATTAGTCTGGACCTCTGGATTACTAGCTCAGTGACATTACCACTACTTCACCATCTCCCCATCTTGGGGGGACAAATTGAGAAGGCTGTTGAAAAGCACATGAAATTCTTAGGTTTATTAATTGAGGAATAGGGTACAAAAGTAAGGAAGTTATGGTAAACCTTTATGAAAGGTTAGGCCTCAGTTGCAATATTAGCTGGGATCTTGGGGAGTCAGCGGGACTCCCAGTGCTGGTTGGAAAAGGCAGGGGGAACCCTGCCTCGGCCTTTTCGCACACACACACACCCCCCGTCCCCCGGCGCAATCCTTCGTTGTTCCAGAGGCGACGTTTCCAGCACGAGGATCCCAGTTCCTTTAAAGACGGGGATCCCGCCTCCAAGTGTTGGCAGCGCCACCAGGGGCGGTGGCCACAGCCGGTACTGCAGAGGCCTCAGACCCAGGCCCAGCGCTGGAACCCAGACCTCAAGTAGGTGAGGCGGGGTCGCCGGGGCCTTCTGGGAGGCTCCAGTGAGGGGGTGGGGAGGTGGTTGTGAAGTTCAGAGGGAGTGAGGTCCGTAGAGGTGGAGGTTTGGCCGGTGGGGTTTCCTCTGTGGGCCACAGATTGCCTATGGAGGAAGAGCCTCCATCCAAGCCTGCAGGGAGTGCACCTCATGTTACAAGGCGCCCTCCCTGTGTGGTGCAGGCCCTCGCCACTGCAGGTTACATCCCAGCGGTGACAGGATGAGGCCCTTAAGTGGCCGTTAATAGGCCACATATGGGCCTCAATTGACCTCTAGGCGGAAAGGCCATTGTCAGTCTATCCTGCCCCCAGCAAAATCACTTGCCGTGGCAACAGGCCCTCCACCCCCTGCCACCCGTCGCGATTCTATGCTTAATTTCCCGCCGCCCCCCCCCCCCCCCCCCGCCTCCAACCCTGCTTTAGGAGGGCCCATAAAATCCAGTCCATTGTGTTCTATTCTGGGCACCACACTTCAGAAAGGAGGTCAAGGCCACAGGGAGGGTACAGAAGATATTTGCTAGAATGGTACCAGGGATGAGAGACCTTAATTATGCGGAGAGACTGGAGAAGCTGGGGTTGTTCAACTTACAGCAAAGAAGGTTAAGAGGAGATTTCATAGAAGTATTCAAAATCCTGAATGGTTTTGATAGAGTAAATAAAGAGGAACTGTTTCCCATGGCAGATGGGTAGGTACCAAGAGGACACAGATTTAAGGTCTGTTTAAGGTGATTGGCAAAAGAGCCAGAAGTAACATGAGGAAACAGTTTTTTACACAGCGTGTTGCAGTAATCCGGGATGCGGTACCAGAAAGGGTGTTGGAAACAGATTCAATAGTAACATGCAAAAGAGAATTGGAGAAATACTTGAAGCGGAAAAAATTGAAAGATCAACCCAATGGGATTAATTGGAAAGCTCTACCAAAGAGCTAGCACAAGCATGATGGACCGAATGGCTGCCTTCAGTGCTGCATTATTCTATGATTCTATGACAACAGTGACTATACTTTGTTAGCTATAAAGTGCATTGGAATGCGCTGAGCTTGTGAAAGATGCTATAGAAATATAAGTTCCTTTTCTTTCCATCTTTCATCAAGGAAAGGTAAATGAGTGAAGCTAGGTAAACAATTAGGATTCTAGTTACTTTCATTTACCGTGTACTAACAGATTTGCCCAAAGGCTTTGCTTTTGTAAACATATGCACCTTATCATTCATTTAGAGTTGGGTAGTCACAGACAATATGCATATGAGGTAGGTTGGGATCATTCACACTGTTGAACAGCTGCAGCTTAATTTTCACTGACTGAGTTAACAATGTTGTCCTGTATAAAATTACACTCTCCTGCACCGTTACAAAATAAAAGCAAATTTTTTATTTGAATATTTTGTTTTCCCTCTGAAGTTAATAGGTACATATTTTATCATAAAATTAACAGATTTACTCTCAGCATGTTTTTCCCATGTAAGAGTTTGAAATAATAATGAGAAATTCGAGCCCAGAAATTACATCATTTAGAGGCATAATTGTGCCAAATTTCTGATGGGGAGAAGTTGTAACGTGGGGAATCTTGACTTCTGCCCCTCTAAGGTTCCACAGCAAATTACACTGCTTCTTCTGCCTATCCCTGTTATGTTGGAATGCATGTTGGGGCATTCCTGGGCTTCCCAGGGAATTCTGCCTAAAGCACCCTAATAGTCATAGTTGAGACCAATTATAGATCCTGTTCTGGGATATGTGATTAGCCCAGCATTAAAAAAACAGCTGCTTGTCAATCCCAGGGAGATTTATTATTGTTGAAGAGACGCTCCTGTGCTCCTTAAGGGAAAAGGTAAACATTTTGTAACCTTCTCTGCTTATCTGAGTGGCAGGATGCTGCTATAAGAAAGAAAGAAAAACTTGCATTTATATAGCACCTTTCACCACCACCCGACGTCTCAAAGTGTGTTACAGCCAATGAAGTACTTTTTGAAGTGTCGTCACTGTTGTGATGTAGGAAATGCAGCAGCCAATTTGCGCACGGCAAACTCCCACAAACAGCAACGTGATAATGACCAGATAATTTGTTTTTGTGATGTTGATTGAGAGATAAATATTGGCTAGGACACTGGGGATAACTCCCCTACGGTTCTTAGAAATAGTGCCATGGGATCTTTTACATCCATCCAGGCAGGCAGGTGGGGCCTTGGTTTAATGTCTCATCCAAAAGACAACGTGTTCAGCATGAAAAAAGCACTGCATTGGAGCATCAGCCTTGATTTTTGGGTTCAAGCCCTGAAGTGAGGCCTGAACCTGAAATCTTGCAACTCAGAGGCAAGAGTGCTACTAACGGCTGACATAGATCTGCCATCTGCATGGCACAGATGCCCACATCAATTATGTAAATAACCCTGCCCCTAGGATCTGAGATGGTGTCAGCAGAGGGGCAAAGCAACAGGTGGAAGGCCTGCCACACCATGCACCCACCACCTCAAATGGGTCTGCAGAATTTCTGTGTTAGTTGAATTTATTCAAATTTATCGTTTTTTAAATGTTTATATTAATGTTAATTTCTGCTGTGGTTTTCAAGAGTTAAAGTAAGGCTAAGCATATTTATATGTTTTGAAGATAATGCTCTTACTAAAATATTCTGGTCTCTATGGATACACTCTACCACTGGCAGGAATAATTTGCAATGAATAATTCCAGTGTATGTGAGAAGTATAGGAACAAATACACACAGTCACATCATTACACGTCCATCATTAATGCAGGCTGTGCATATCTAACTCAGTACAGTTTGTTGATGATTTCATTGCATTTGCTATTTATGTTATAGATCTTGTTTATGCTGTGGAAAGAAGATTGCTGATCTAAAAATAAACGCAGGCATTGCTTCAGCATGTGCCTCAAAAATATCTGAAATATCGTGAACAAAATACTGTCTGGGAATCTATTGCAGCTAAAACAAAGCTTAATAGTTTCCATGGTGTGATTTATAGCGTGCTCATTTATCAGATGTGATACTGTTTATACTGCCCTAGTGTTACATTTAGCTCAGTAGGTGTCTTGTTTTTACATCCCAGCAATATCTACATGGGAGACAGAGTAGGCCATTCAACCCCTCAAGCTTGTTATTTCATTTAATGAGATCCTGTACCTTAATTCCATTTACTAGCCTTAGATCTATATCCCTTGATACCCTTACCTAACAACAATCTATCAATCTTGGTCTTGAAAAGTCTCATTGACCCAGCATTCACTTCCTTCTAGAGAAGTGAGTTCCAGAATTCTGCTACCCTTTTTGTTTAAAAGTGCTCTTTTACTTCTCTCCTGAATGACTTAGCTGTAATTTTAAGAATGTACCCACTTGTTCCGGATTCTGCTGCCAGAGGAAATTGTTTCTCCCTATCTACCCGATCCAGTCCATTTTTCATTTTAAACCATGCTATCTGACAAGCTCTCACCATCTAAACTCAAGGGAATAAAAGCCAACCTTATGAAACCTGTCCTTGTTATTCAACCTTTTAAGCACTGGTATCAGTCTGGTGAATCTGTGCTGTAATCTCTCCAAAGCCAATATATCCTTCCTGTGTGAAAATCTAAGACACCAGTACAGATTTCTGGGGAATATATTTCGTCACATCTAAACAGTTAGAGTACATTAACCTTCATACCTACTCTCTGTGTCCTACCTCCCAACCAATTAACAACCCATGTCACAAGGTTACATCCAGTTCCATGTACATCCATTTTTGTTAATAACTCTTTGTTCACCATCTCATTAAGTACCTCTAGAAATCCATAAGGACAACAGCCATAAACACTCTCCTATCCATCGTGCTAATGACCTCCTCAAAAAATTCAATTACATTAGTCAGACAAGACCTACCTACCCTTCACAAATCCATGCTGACTTTCTTTGGATCAGCTCATACTTGTCCAGGTACTCAGTCAGTCTGTCATCATAAAGTCATACAGTGCATAAGGAAGCCATTCAGCCCATTGCTTCTATGCTAGCTCTTTGAAACAGCTGTCCAAACAGTCCCACTCCGCGGCTGAGTGAGACTGATTGAATAGTTAAGAGATACTGGGCTCAGAGGGTTAAATAATAACGACAAACTTATTATTTAATGAGCCTGCATAGAGCTGGCATATATTCTCTCAAGTATAGAAGATTAAAGATGATCTAATTGTGGTGTTTAAGGTGTTTAAAGGACTTGATAAGGTAGATAGAGAGAAACTATTTCTTCTGATGGGGGAGCCCAGAACAAGGGGCATAATCTTAAATTTAGAGCTAGGCTGTTCAGGCATGACGTCAGGAAGCACTTCTTCCTATAAATGGTAATGGAAATCAGGAATTCTGTCCCCAGAAAGCTATCAATTAAAATGCCAAAACTGAGATTGATATGGAGTTGTTAGGTAAGGGTAGTAAGGCTTACAGAACCAAGCAGGTGAATGGAGTTAAGGTACAGATTAGCCATGATCTAATTGAAAGCTGAAGCAGGCTCAAGGGGCTGAATGGCCTACTCCTGCTCTGATGGTTCTTTGCTCTTGCCCCATTGCTCTCCAAATGTTTTATTCCATTTTGAAAGTTGCAATTGCATATGCTTCCACCATCCTTTCAGGCAGTACATTCCAGATCATAATAACGGACTGTGTAAAAAAAAATCTCCTGATCTCCCTCTGGTTCTCTTGTGGATTTTCTTAAGTCTGTGTCCTGTAATTACCGACCCTCATGCCAGTAGAAACAACAGCCCTATCTACTCTGTTAAAACCCCGCAGAATTTTGAACACCTCTATTAAATCACCACTTAGCCTTCTCTGCTTGAAGAAAAACAATCCCAGGTTTTTGCCACATAACCACAAACTGCTATTTCTCTCCCTGCAGATGCTGCCAGACCTGCTGAGTATTTCCAGCACTTGCTGTTTTTATTTCACAGATTTCCAGCATCCATAGTATTTTACTTTTATTCATTTTAACAAGTCTGTCATTTCCTTATAGTATTAGGATTCAAAGATTGTGAGGCAACTCTCATCTTATTTACTAGATGGGTCCTAGCTAATGCTTTATGAGCAAAAAGGAGGCTGATCTTAGATTGGAAGTCCTCTCTGGATCTACAGCCTCTCACTTCAAGTCCTATCCACTCCTTCTCGTGGTGAACTCTGTTAACTTCAACCTCACAGTGGAGGGACAGATGTTGGAAGAGCGAAACAAAGTCCATTGTGGCATGAAAGGTGACACATACAGGTATTTGGTACTTTTGGCAGATATGGCACAATGGTAACACAATGTGGACTGCAGCAAAGGGTGAAAGCAAAGCAACACCCTGTACTGGCCTTCCATTTCAGCTGCCAAGCTACCTAGACATCTTGGATCCTCCTTGTCTCTGGATCATGCAAAAGCAGCCAAGAGAGTGGGGACAGCAGCATTCACCCTTCCTCACTTCCTCATAGCACTGTGAGTGTACCTACACCACATGGACTGTAGTGGTTCAAGATGGCGGCTCATCACCACCTTCTCAAGGGAATTAGGGATGGGCAATCAATGCTGGCCTGGCCAGTGATGCTCACATCCCGTGAAAGAATATAACAAATCAAATTCCTTAACATAGGTTTCGCTGTAAAATGTGACCTACGGTGTTGGGAAGCAAGCAAAGTCATAGCCCTCAACCTGCACATAGATGGTCCTTAGCTGATAATTGGTCGCTAGATGTACCTGAAAGCAGTAGCAGCATCAGGTAGCACTATATGGAGACCTAGCTGTCCTATTTAGGCATGCACAGCTGGCTTGTTTTCTGCTTTTTACCTTACTGCCTAGTTTACTGCGCTGGGAGCAACTCAATCTAGCGGTAAGAAACTACAGAAGAAAGCAAAGACAAACACAAAGTCACCAAGCATGACAGTGGCTTACTAGAATGTCCGCACCCTACTTGATCATCAAACCAGCAGTAGATCTGAATGCCATTCAGCTCTAGTAGCCAGGGAACTTAGACGTTATGGTGTATGCTGCCCTTAGCGAGGCAAGACTAGAAGGAGAAGGCCAACTTGAAGAAATAAGAGCAGGATACAGTTTCTTTTGGAGTGGTCTACCTCCTACAGAATGTAGAGAGGCAGGGTTGGCTTTGCCGTCAGGGGAAAGATTACATAGGATCTGGAAAACCTTCCCAAAGGCATCATCACAAGCCTTATGAGCCTAGTCCTTCCCTTGCAACAACACAAACACTCATAAGTGCATATGCTCCCACAATAACTAACAGTGATGAGGTAAAGGAAAGGTTCTATGATGATCTGGCCCATTTCCTATGATTAATCCTGAAAGATGATAAAATTATCCTTTTGGGCGATTGCAATGCCAGCATTTGACATGACCCATCACTGGGCAGGCATCCTCGGTCAACATGGAGTTGGAAAGGAAAACTCAAATGGAACTCACTTATTTTCATTGTGTGCAAAGCATGACCTTGCCATAACCAATATCATGTTCCGCCTGAAAAGAAAATACAAGACAACTTGGCAATACCCACAGTCTAAGCATTGGCATCTCCTTGACTATGTGCTTGACAGACAGAAGAAAAAGGTTGACGTCAACATAACTCATGCCATGTGAGCAGCTGACTGCTGGCCAGTCCACCACCTGATCTGCATCAAGTTGAGTCTAAAGATCCAGCCAAAACATTATAAAACTAACTTGCCAGGCACGGCCAAATCTAGATGTCAAACTCCTCAAGAACCCTACTATTGCCTTAGGCCTTGCTACACAACTTGACACCACTCTGCAGTTTGACCTTTCTCCCCCAAGATGAATGGAAACAGCTCCGTGATCAGATCTTCAAGATTTCAGTAGGCATCCTGGGATACTGCAAATGCAAGCACCTAAGACTGGTTTAATGAGAATGATGAAAACATCTCCCATCTTCTCAAACAGAACCAACTCGCACATGCAAGTCTTCTAGTAGCCCTACAGTCAACAACCAAGCACCAAGCCTATAAAAATGTTAAACACAAGCTCCAGTGGGATTTAAAAGAAATGCCGAATGACTGGTGGAGCGCAAAAGCTGATGAGCTGCAACATCTAGCTGAGAGGCATGATCCATGTTTTTACAATGTGCTGAAGATTGTATATGGCCCACCCACCATAACCTTTGCTCCTATCCTAACAGCTGATGGAAATGAACTAATCATTGATAAGGCAGCTGTAATAGAAAGGTGGCTGAGCACTTCCCTGAGATCCTCAACAGAGACTCCCGCATATCAGCAGATTCTCTGCTTTAAATTGAGAAGTTACCTGAGAAAGAAAGTCTGTCTCTTCCTCCATCCACTGAAGAGGTGATAAAGGCAGTCAAATCAGCCAAAAAAGGCTAAGCCCCTGGTCCAGATGGCATTCCAGCAGAAATTTGGAAGTATAGTAGTACAGAGCTTGTAAACAAACTGACAGCTGTATACAGGAGTATCTGAGAGCAGGAAAAAGTTCCATTGGACCTCAAGGATGCCAACATAGTTAGCACCTGGAAGAAGAAACAATCCATTGTATGTGGCAACTATTGAGGAATAAGTCTCCTTTCAGTCACAGTGTGGTTTTAGGGCTAACCAGGAGACAGCCAATATGGTGTTTGTAGCAGGACAAGAAAAGTTCAGTGAACAACATCAGGATCTATATATGCTGTTTATTAACCTAACTAAAGTTTTGGACAATGTGAGTCGACCTGCTCTATGGAACTTGCTCTCCAAGCTAGGATGTCCGAACAAATTTGTCAAAATCCTGAACCTACTGCATGATGTCATGGTTGGATGTGTTTGTGCCTGTGGTGAGGTGTCTGATGTCTTTGCGGTAACCAGCAGTGTAAAGCAAGGATGTGTCGTGGCTCCCCTACTCTTCAAACTTTTCTTTGCTGCAATGCTTAAGGAAGCCACCAGAGATTTGCCAGTAGACATCAACATTAGGTTCCATTCAGGGAAGCTCTTCAATCTCTCCAGATTGCGTACCTCCACCAAAGTCACAGAGACAGTAATCAGAAAGCCTCTGGATGCAGATGACTGTGCCCTAGCTGCCCACAACAAGGAAGACATCCAGACTATGGCAAACAAATTCTCGAGTGCTGCCAAAAACTTTTGGTCTCCAAATCAGTGTCTCCATGACCCGAGGTTACGTTTCAACCAGCACCAGGCACACGCTATGAATCACCAGGCATAACCGTTGTTGGTACCAGTCTCAAGGCTGTAGACAAATTCTCGTACCTTGGTAGTGTGCTCTCTAGGGATGTCATGATTAATGAAGATATCCGTGCACACTTCCAGAAAGCAAGTTCTGCCTATGGCCGACTCCATGATCGTGTCCGGAAGCAGCATGACATTAAGCTGAAGACGAAAATCAAACTCTGCTAGGCCATTGCCCTTACCACCCTCTTGTATGGCACAGAATCCTGGGTCTGCTATGGGCACCACTTCAAAACTCTGGAACGCTTCCACCAAAGCCACTTGAGGTCCATCATGAGAATTCGATGGCAGGACAAAATCACAAACAACAAGGTCCTCCATTGTACTGGGCTCAACAGCATGGAGATCACCCTCCAGAAAAGTCAACTTCAATGGGCAGGCCATGTCTTCAGCATGGAATGATTACAGAATCCCCAAGCAGATCTTCTGTGGAGAACTGTCTCAGGGCAAAAAACAGCAACATGGACTGTACAAATGATATAAGGACCCTAAAAAAAGAGCCTTACCAACTACCGAACTGCAGACCACCTCTTTTGGAAAAACACCACAGATGACCAACCCAAGTGGAGGCAAGCACTGAAATTTGATTCAGCATGTTTCAAGGACCAACTATGTCAAACTCGCATCATCCAACTTGCTTAGAGGAAGGCCAGAGGTCGCACAGGTGTAGAGGTTTCCCCCAGGCACGAACAATGACAATATTCAACTGCCAGTTCTGTGGACGTCCATGCCGATCTCACATCGGACTCTTCAGTCATGACAGCACCCACAGAAGACGATGAAATCATTTGCAGCTTGGACGTACTCATACAGCAAGGAGTCTACCACGGTTATAGTATTACCCACATCTCTCTTCCATCAGTCTGCATTCCCTTCTCTGTCCCTTAATATATTAATACATATTTACTGTTAGCTTTTGTAAAGTTGTAAGTTTTTTTTCCTATTCCTTTTTTCAGCTTTTAGTTAATTTATTTGTATCCCGTTGTTGTTTTTATAGCTCTTCCAGTTTTCAAGATTTCTACTTTCCTTTGCATTTGTGTAAGCCCTTTCTTTTACCTTGATACTGTATCTTACGTCATTTGTTGACCATGGTTGCTTAACTGTGAGTGGAATTAAGGAACAGCAAGTGGAGTTTTCACCTTTTAGGGGTGGGCACTGGTTTTGGATTGTATCAGATACCTTCTTTGAATACTTCCCACTTTTTGTAGATTTACCATTTAAGAGTTCAGCCCAGTTTGCTGCATTCAATTGCTTTCTTATCACTTCGAAGTTTGACTTAAGTTTAAAAGTTTGTGACTCTCCCTTCTCCCTCGTAAACCTAACGTCAAATGCAGTAATATTATGGTAATTATTTGCAGGATGTTCCTTTATTTGTTAACTAATTCTGGTTTGTTACTCATCACTAAATCTAGTGTGGCTTATTTCCTTATCAGTTCTAATGCATATTGTTCCAGAAAGCTATCCCCAATTCATTCTAGATATTCATTGTCTTTATTACTTGAGCTGTTCTACTTTTCCTAGTCTATGTGCAAAATTAAATATCCCTTTGTAACTACATTATTTCTGCTACAGCCTTCCTGATCTCTGCATTTATTCACCACCGTTCCTGTCCCCCTACCACCACTACATCACTGCTGTCAGGAGGTCTGTAGATAACTTCTACAGCCTTGCATCCTTTACTGTTCCTTAGTTCCACTCATAGTGTTTCCACTGCCTGATCACCCTTACTGAAATCCTTTCTTTTCATTGCTGCAATTGTACCTTCTATCAATATTGCCACTGATCCTCCTTTCCCATTTTCCCTGTCCTTTCTGAAGATCCTATAGCCTGGGATTTTTTTTTCCAGTCATACTCAGTTTGTAGCCAAGTCTCTGCAATAGCCACTACATCATACCTCTAAGCTGAATTTAGGCTTCTAACTTTTTATTTCTTATGCTCTGTGCCTTCTTGCCCAAATACTCCAAAGGTGTATTTCTCATAATGTGGTTGACTCTCAACTGCCCTCTGAAATGGCCTAGCAAGCCACTCAGTTGTAAAGGACAATTAGGGATGGGCAACAAATACCAGCCTTTTCAGTGACACCCACATCCCATGAAAGAATAAAAAAAAACACTTTTTCACTGACCTCTTTTTTGGTTGCTGATGCTCTGTATATTGCTATATAGGCAATTTAAGATGTTCTTGTTTTTCATCACTCATACTTTATTTTTAACACGTATTTTGTTATCACTTCTTATAACCTTTTCCATTCCCACAGTATTTGAAAGATCTTGTATTTATGTACTGCTTTTCATGAGCTCACCAAAGTGAATTACAACTAAATAGGCACTTTAGTGGTGTAGTCATATTATAAAGAAACACAGCAGCAAATTTACGCACAGCAGGGTCCCACAAATAGCAGTGAGAAAAATGACCAGATTATCTGTTTTAATGATGTTAGTTGAGAAGTATTTATTAGCTAGGATACCAGGACAACTCTCCTGCTATTCTCCAGATAATGGCATCAGATCTTTCACATCCAATGGAGAGAGCAGACAGGGCTCAGTTTAACCACTGAGTGCGACCATTGAACCAAGGCTGCTCTTTAAACAGTATTTTTGCTTGTGTGTCATACTTCATTGCTGAAATCCAGCAAAATGGTATCAGGGAAAGGGGAACAATTCAAGAGTGCCGATTCACATATCTTGGTATCTTGATACTGCAAATTGCAATCCCTCTAAATTGCACATTTTGAAAGACTAGGATACATTTATGCTGCATGTATATAGTTACGTTTATTATTACATATATTTTTGGAACAAGATGCTTAGTCAGACTGGATGTTGCACTGGGTTAGCAGTACATCCTTTAACCTCAGGGGATTGGACTTGAATCCAACACAGATGGATTGAAAGTCTCTTTTCTCTACTGCTGTATGGGTGATACATAGAGTCATAGAGTCGTACAGCAATGAAACAGGCCCTTCGGCCCACCGCATCCATGCCGACCATAATGCCTATCTATACTAATCCCACCTGCCTGCATTAATTCCATATCCCTCTATGCCTTGCTCATTCAAGTACCTGTCCAGATGCCTCTTAAATGTTGCTACTGTTCCTGCCTCCACCACCTCCCCAGGCAACTCATTCCAGATGCCCACTATTCTTTGTGTGAAAAATTTACCCCTTTGATCCCCTTTAAACCTCCTCCCTCTTACCTTAAATCTATGCCCTCTAGTTTTAGTCACCCCTACCATGGGAAACAGACTCTGACTATCTACCCTATCTATGCCTCTCATATTTTATATACCTCTATTATGTCCCCGCTCAGCCTCCTTCGGTCCAGGGAAAACAAACCAGCCTATCCAATCTCTCTTTATAACTCAAGCCCTCCAAACCAGGCAACATCCTTGTGAATCTTTTCTGCACCCTCTCTAGCTTAATCACATCTTTCCTGTAGCGCGGCAACCAGAACTGCACACAGTACTCCAAACGTGGCCTGACCAATGTTATGTACAACTGTAACATGACGTCCCAACTCTTGTACTCAATGCCTCGGCCGATGAAGGCAAGCATGCCATACGCCTTCTTCACCACTCTGTCTACCTGTGTTGCCACTTTCAGGGAACTATGTACTTGCACCCCAAGGTCTCTCTGCTCAACAACACTCCCCAGGGTCCTGCCATTCACTGTATATGGCCTGCCCTGGTTTAACTACCCAAAATGAATCACTCACACTTGTCTGCGTTAAATTCCATTTGCCAATCCCTTGCCCACTTTCCCAGTTTATCTTTATCCTGTTGTAACCTTAGACAACCTTCTTCACTGTCCACTATACCACCAATTTTGGTGTCATCTGCAAACTTACTATCATGCCCCCTACATTCACATCCAAGTCATTAATATATATGACAAACAGAAGGCCCAGCACCGATCCATGTGGCACACCACTGGTCACCGGCCTCCAATCTGAAAAACAACCCTACCACCCTCTGCCTCGTATCACCAAGCCAACCTTGTATCCAATTGGCTAGCTCACCCTGGATCCCATGTGTTTGAACCTTCCGGACCTGCCTACCATGCGGGACCTTGTCAAAAGCCTTGCTAAAGTCCATGTAGACAACGTCCACCGCCCTGCCCTCATCAATCCTCTTGGTCACCTCCTCAAAAAACCCAATCAAATTCGTGAGACATGATTTCCCATGCACAAAGCCATGCTGACTATCCCTAATCAGACCATGCCTTTCCAAATGCATATAGATCCTGTCTCTCAGAATCCCTTCGAATAACTTTCCCACCATTGGTGTAAGGCTCAACGGCCTCTAGATCCCTGGCTTATCCCTGCTGCCCTTCTTAAATAAAGGCACAACATTAGCTATCCTCCAGTCTTCCGGTACCTCACCCGTGGCTAACGATGATACAAAAATCTCTGCCAGGGCCCCAGCAATCTCCTCGCTTGCTTCCCATAGCATCCTAGGATACACCTGGTCAGGCCCTGGGGATTTATCCACCTTAATGTGCTTCAA
Source organism: Heterodontus francisci (assembly GCF_036365525.1). Classification (NCBI taxonomy): domain Eukaryota; kingdom Metazoa; phylum Chordata; class Chondrichthyes; order Heterodontiformes; family Heterodontidae; genus Heterodontus; species Heterodontus francisci. Next base: position 159,281,407 of record NC_090371.1, read on the forward strand.
AACCTCCAACACCTCCTCCTTTGTAATGTTGATATGCTTCAGGATATCGGTGTTCCCTCCCTTGAACTCACTAGCTTCCATGACCTCCACGGTAAATATGGATGAGAAATATTCATTTACGTCCTCGCCCATTTCCCGTGGCTCCACACATCGATTACCACACTGATCCTTAAGGGGACCTACTCTCTCCCTAGCTACCCTTTTACTCTTAATATACTTATAGAATCTTTTAGGATTATCCTTTATCTTATCTGCCAGGGAAATCTCATGGCCCCTTTTCGCCCTCCTAATTTCCTAAAGTGTACTCCTACATCCCCTCGATGACTCGAGGGGCTTGCTTGATCCCAGCTGCCTATACCTGACATATGCCTCCTTCTTTGTCCTAACCAGACCCTCAATATCCGTCGTCAACCATGGTTCCCTAAACTTGCCAGTCTTGCTCTTCAATCTAACAGGAACATGCCGGCCCTGAACTCTTCCCATCTCACTTTTAAAAGCCTCCCACTTGCCAGACGTCCCTTTACCTGTAAACAGCCTCTCCCATTCAACCTTTGAGAGTTCCTGTCTGATGCCATCGAAATTAGCCTTCCCCCAATTTAGGACTTCAACTTGAGGACCAGTCCTATCCTTTTCCATAACTATCTTGAAGCTAATAGAGTTATGGTCACTGGTCCCAAAGTGCTCCCCCACTGACACATCAACCACCTGCCCAGCCTCATTTCCTAAGAGGAGGTCGAGTGTAGCCCCTTCTCTAGTAGGGCCATCCACATACTGCTTCAGAAACTATCCTGGACACACTTAACAAATTCTTCCCCATCCGATCCCTTAGCACTAAGGCAGTGCCAGTCAATATTAGGGAAGTTAAAATCACCTACTATTAAAACCCTGTAATTCCTACACCTATCTGTGATTTCCCTACATATATGCTCCTCCACTTCCCTCTGACTATTGGGGGGCCTATAGTATAATCCCATCAAAGTGATCATCCCTTTCTTATTTCTAAGTTCTACCCATATGGCCTCGCTGGACATTCCCCCTAGGATATCCTCTCTAAGTACTGCCCTGATGTCCTCCCTAATCAATAGTGCAACTCCCCCTCCTCTCTTACCTCCACCTCTGTCACGCCGGAAGCATCGGTACCCCAGAACATTGAGCTGCCAGTCCTGCCCATCCCTCAACCACGTTTCTGTAATAGCTATAATATCACAATCCCATGTACCAATCCATGCTCTGAGTTCATCTGCCTTACCTGTAAGGCTTCTTGTATCAAAGTAAATGCAGTTTAGCCTACCAGACCTTCCACACTCCCTGTCCTGCCCCTGCCCATCCTGCCTACTGGACATGCTTGCTTTAACTTCTACATTTGCCTCAACTATCTGACCGGAGACACTACTACTTTGGGTCCCACCCCCCTGCCAGACCAGTTTAAACCCTCCCAAGTATTCCTAGCAAACCTCCCCGCAAGGATATTGGTCCCCCTCCAGTTCAGATGCAACCCGTCCTTCTTGTACAGGTCACCTCTGCACCAGAAGAGATCCCAGTGATCCAAGTAGCTGAAGCCCTCCCGCCTACACCAGCTCTTCAGCCATGCATTCATTTGCCTTATCCTGCTATTCCTGCCCTCACTAGCACATGGCACAGGGAGTAATCCTGAGATTACAACCCTAGAGGTCCTGCTTTTTAACCTTCTGCCTAACTCCCTATATTTACTTTGCAGGACCTCATCTCTCTTCCTGCCTATGTCGTTAGTACCAATATGGACCATGTCCTCTGGCTGCTCACCCTCCCCTTTCAGTATGTCCTGCAGCCGCTCCGAGGCATCCTTGACCCTAGCACCATGGAGGCAACATACCATCCTGGAGCCTTGTTTGCGGCCACAGAAACGCCTATCTGCACCCCTTACGATAGAATCCCCTATCACTAAAGCTCTTTCACCCCTTTTCCTCCCCTGCTGTGCAGTAGAGCCCTCCGTGGTGCCACGAACTTGGCTGTTGCTGCTTTCCCCTGGGAGGTCATACCCCCAATAGTATCTAAAGCGGTATATCTGTTTGAGAGGGGTTGGCCACAGGGGACTCCTGCAGTACCTGCCTGCGCCTACTACTCCGTCTGGTGGTCACCCATCTCTTTTCTGCCTGTGCAGCCATTACCTGCGATGTGACCACCTCACTAAACATGCTATCCAAGACGTCCTCAGCATCGCGGATGCTCCACAGTGAATCCACCCGCAGCTCCAGCTCCGTAATGCGGGTAGCCAGTAGCTGCAGATGGATACACTTCCTGCACACATGGTTGCCAGGGACACTGGAAGTATCCCTGATTTCCCACATAGCGCAGGAGGAGCATACCACGGGGCTGAGCTCTCCTGTCATGACTTACCCTTAGATTAATTAGTTACTCCCTTAATTAAAAAATACTAATTACACTAGGGGCCTTGTTCTACCCACTCCAATCTAAAGTCCTTAGTAAGCTACATTGAATTAAAAAAAGAACACTTTAGTAGTACTCACCAAATCACCAGATGTTTTTTTCCAACAAAAGAAACTTTCCCCTTATTTTTTAAAGGTATTTAAATGCACTAACAGCAGTGACTCACCCAACCAATCACCTTGTAGCTCTCCTCTGACATCACTGTTGCCTTTTTTTATTTTTTTTTTCAAAACTCCGGCGTGCTGGAAGAGCTCCTCTCCAGTCCGCTCAGGATACCTGAAATAATTTTGGGCACCCTTAATCTGGTTCATAATGAAAACAAACGCACAGCACAAAACGATTCACAAATTGAAAATCATGCTTGGACTACCTTGAGAATGATTTTTGTTAGAAATAGGAAAATTCTGAACATGTGCAGTGCAGTATACTTTTCGACGGTTTGGGTTTGACACAGAAAAAACTGTTTCATAGATTGTCCCATTTTCCTTGAAGGTGAAAACATGTTAGCATGTGTCAGCAGTTTGTGGGTATCATGGAGAGAAAAACGGAAAGAACATGAAAGATGTTGTACCTACCTATTAGGTGAATAAATTAACATTGAACCCCATGTACTTAACAGTCAAATTTAGCATAGTCAATTCTGAAACAATTTATATGGACCTAATGTATTTTGCCTCAATTTTCAAGATGTAGTATGTTTATGACATAAATCTTATATCCGTCTGCACTTCATGTCTATCGAATCTTGCTTCCTGACATCATACTTTTGTGTTAGCTTTTTCCATTATAAATTTTGATGTCCACATTTATGATGGAAACTACATGTGTAAACTCATCACCGTGTTGTAGAGAGATAACGTAATGAAAACTTTACTACACCTTGGTCCAATTATGCCCCACCCTCTCACCTCGCTTCATCGCAAGAGCCCACGGTTCAACTCTCCTCGTACTGTGCAATGGGATATCAACGCACAGACATAATTCAGTCCCAATTTAAAATCATACATTCTGTCATTTTTATTTAATACTTTGAGTTGATATAATTTAAAATCAAATAGCAAAACTTATGGCAATTTGGGAAGTTTAGAAGTGGAACTGTTTGAAGCAAAGTAGTTCCTTTGCAGCAAAAGTTAAGTATTTGGGAGAAAATCAGAACTGAAGTACTAAAGCACCTTCAGTGGTAGGAAGGTGTAATTACACAGTGACAAGTTTACATAGGCAGTTTCCATCATAAATATGGATGTAGAAATTTATGATGGGAAATGTTGACACAAAAGTATGACATAGGGAGTAAAGCTTTGTAGACAGGTAAAGGTAAAATATTTTAATATAGTGTAGATTAGTACAGAATACACTGTGCAATCACCTGTAAATGAACTTGTATGAAAGCACAAGAAAACATTCACTAAAAAACAAATTCCAGTGCACTCAGCTGAGTTCAGAGGAGTATTCGCAAGAGGCTGTTGATATACTTTTTGATTCCTTGTGTCATCTGCATATCTGTGAGTTTGAACCCAGGTTTTCACACATAGCTTTGGATTTCATATGTAGAATGGGAACCAATGAAGATACATGAACATCAGAGAACACACATGTCTGATTAGGAACATAAAACTTGTCACATTAATAATTCTGTTCATATAGCTAAAGCTTTACTCATTCTCAGCTGCAGAACAAGGTATCACCTTGATACAATTAATTAATGACATGGTTCATTGGGGCAATTTGTTTATCATTTACGGATTGATTTGAAACTTTCCATACAAGGATTCTGTTTTTCACTTGCCATACGCAGTCGGCATATCTGCAGCCTTGTACTTAGAACAACAGCATAATCTGGATAGTAGGACATTTGTAATCTATTTGATGTTCACCGTTCACTATGATTTTCTTGTCAGGTACTACAGCAGTGACATAATCAAACTCTCATGGTTCATCAATCTGGAAACAAACAAATGGTGGTTCAAGCTAACATGCTTTCTAAAAGAAACTCAAGGGATACATTTCAGCTGACTTTCTTGATCTACAGGTTTTGTTTCCTGTGTCCTTGTGCCTGCTTTCACTGTCATATATGGTGCATAGTCTACATCTCAATAGCTTGTCTCCATATATGTGTGACTCAAAAAAACTCTAAAGATGTGGGTGTCGCTCTCAAGACCAGTCTTAATTGTGCTTGTGAAGGTGGTGGTGAGCCACCTCGTTGAACCAGTGTAATTCGTAGGACGAAGGTGCTCCCATAATGCTGTTAGGTAGGGAGTTCCAGGAGCTTGACACAGCTACAAAAAGGGGAACCTGTATCAAATTACTTTTGAACCAACAAAGTACGTGTGACTTAAAACAGCCACAGAGCTAATTTTAGTGCAAAAGCTGCTGGATTCCAGCTATGGTTTTATCTGTTCTTGGGCAACACTGCCAAGCCAGTATTTGTTGCCACCTCCTTTCTACCTCAAGGGTATTCAGAGTCAACCATGTAGTATAGGACTGAAGTCACATGGAGGCTCAATCAGGTAGGAACATAAGAAACAGAAGCAGAAGGAGGCCACACAGCCTCTCGAGCCTCTCTGCCATTTAACAAGATCATGACTGATACTTGATCTCACCTATGCATAGGAGAGGCAGATTCTCTTCCAAATATGTTTTCACAACAATCCAGCAGCTTTCATAGTCATTTTTTGGTGTATTAACCCACAAATTAGTAAATTTATTTAATTAATGGTCACAACTTGCTTTTAATGCTCGATCTCTGGGTTGTGAATCCAGTTCAATAACTGCTGGGTTTCTGTATGCCTAATCTAGATATCTACACAGTCACTGGCCTGGTATTCACAGCAGTCCATCAAGATATTGCTGCAGACCATTCCTTTGACAAGTTTATAAATATTTATAGTGTTTGGCTATAACTGTAATTTACAGACTGGACACTATGTAATCCATATGGTGATTAACCTTGTGTAGAAACTAATAGGTTTAATATATTATTCTACAAACTGCTGAGGAAGGTAACATTTCCATGCTAATTTCAAAGCCTTAGCCTGACATTTTTTTTCTTACTACATATACTTCATATTTCTTCATCTACTTTATTCATAAAATTTATAAAAATACATTACATAACAGTTCAAATTTGACATTACAAAAGTGCAATATAGATCAGTTTCTTTACAAAGTACATATACATTCCATGTCAAGCATTCTCTGGTGCGTACAGCCTGTGGGGGTTTACACATGTTCCAGCCCCTTAATATAATACGCTGGGAGGACTTTACACCGTGGCCTTTTCCCATTGACCCTTTGCAGCGGCTGCCCCAAGCTTTAGTCCGTTCCTCAGCACGTAGTCCTGGACCTTGGAATGTGCCAGTCTGTAACACTTGGTCATCGACAGCTCTTTGCACTGGAAGCCCAACAAGTTTCAGGCAGACCAAAGAGCGTCTTTCACCGAGTTGATAGTCCTCCAGCAGCAGTTTTTTTTTATTCATTCATGGGAAGTGAGCGTCACTGGCTAGGCCAGCATTTATTGCCCATCCCTAATTGCCCTGGAGAAGGTGGTGGTGAGTTGCCTTCTTGAACCGCTGCAGTCCATGTGAGGTAGGTACACCCACAGTGCTGTTAGGAAGGGAGTTCCAGGATTTTGACCCAACAACAGTGAAGGAACGGCGATATCGTTCCAAGTCAGGATGGTGTGTGACTTGGACGGGAACCTGCAGGTGGTGATGTTCCCATACATCTGCTGCTCTTGTCCTTTGAGGTGGTAGAGGTCGCGCGTTTGGAAGGTGCTATCTAAGGAGCCTTGGTGCGTTGCTGTTTATTACAGTGTGTGTCCCTGTGAACAGCCCTTAAAGCACTGAGTCCTGTGTTACGGAACTGCTCGCGATGAACCTCCACAAAAACCACTGCATCTCTTTCCAGACCTACTTTGCAAAGTCACATTCCAGAAGGAAGTGAGCAACGGTCTCTTCCCGACCACAGCCACCTTGAGGGCAGTGGATGGAGACGGTGAGACTCCGGGCATACAGGAAGGGTCTGAGGGGCCTTTCTCACCACCAGTCAACCTATATCTTGGTGCATGTTTGAAAGTTATGGCGATGAGGCATTCTGCCAAATGAGTTTGACAATCTGCTCAGGGAACCATCTGACAGGATCCACCAACTCCTTTTCCCGCAGGGCCTCGAGGACATTACATGTGGACCACTGCCTGATAGACTTGTGGTCAAAGGCGTTTTTCTGTACAAGTTTTTCTACGAGGGACAGGTGGTGTGGCACGGTCCAACTGAATGGAGCATTCCATGGCAATGTGGCCAGACCCATCCTTCACAGCACAGGGGACAGATAGAACCTCAGCACAAATGAGTGACACTTGGTGTTTGCATACCGAGGGTCTACACACAGCTTGATGCAGCCGCATACAAAGGTGGCCACCAGGATGAGGGTAACATTGAGTGGGTATTTTTGCAGATAAAGCGGAAGATGACTTGGGTGACCACCATGGCGCAGGAGCGGGATATGGGCCAGACCTGCACCATGAACAGCAACACCAAGAACGCTTTGCACCTGATGACAAGCCCACAATGGAGAGGGAGCATCACTCCCACATGACCAGTTTCCGTTTCACCGTCACTGCTCGCTCCTTCCAGTTTTTGGCGCACACCCCAGCCCCTCCAAACCATAGCCCCAGCACCTTCAGGTAGTCTGACCTGATGGTGAAGGGGACCAAGGATTGTTCAGCCCAGTTCCCAAAGAATATGGCCTCGCTCTTGCCATGATTTACTTTGGCTGCCAAGGCCAGCTTGAACTGGTTGCAGATGCTCAGTTTGCGAACTGATAGCGGATCTGAGCAGAAGACAACGACATTGTCCATGTACAGGAAGACTTTGACCTGAGTGTCTCCACTGCCTGGGTTTGTAACCAGGATAGGCACTAACATGTTGCAGCACGGACATTTGACAAAATTATTGACAGCCACGGACATGAACATATGAACATGGGGGCAATTAATCTGTATTTAAAGTGTATAGCAAACCTAATGCCAGCAAAACACAGTCCAATTTAAAACACATTTCTCCCTATATATGAGAAACCTGGCATTGATTTTGTTTGTACAAGTAGTCAATGTCTGCCCGCACACTTGATGTAGTGATGCGGAGAATTTGGACAGATGTCCATCTGTCTGAGGTGATCTCGATCTTTTTCACTCCCCTCTCTTCTCCCTCCTTGTCTCTCTCCCCTGTCTCTCTCTCCCCCTCCCTGTCTCTCTCTCTCCCTCCCTGTCTCTCCCCTCGCTCCATCCTCCCTGTCTCTCCCCTCTCTCCATCCTCTCTGTCTCTTCCCTCCCTCCATCCTCCCTGTCTCTCTCTTTCCCCTCCCTGTCTCTCTCTCTCTCCATCCCTGTCTCTCCCCTCTCTCCATCCTCCCTGTCACTCTCTCTCCCTTCCCTGTCTCTCTCTTTCTCCTTTCCATCCATATCTCTCTCCCACTTCTGTCCCTCTATCTCTCTCCCCCTGTCTCTCTCTATCTGTCCCCTCCCTGTCTCTCTCTCCCCTCTGTCTTTCTCTCTCCCTCTTTGTGTCTATCTCTCTGCATCCCTCTCTCTCTCCCCTCTTTCTGTGTCCATCTCTCTCCATTTCCCCCCCTTCCCTCTCTCACTCCCCCTCTCTGTGTCCATCTCTTTCCATGTATCCCCCTCTCTCTCCCCCTCTGTGTTCATCTCTCACCCTGTGTCCCTCTCTCCCCCATCTTCTCTCACCCCTCTCTCCCCCTGTCTGTGTCCATCTCTCACCATGTATCCCTCTCTCTCTCCCCCTCTCTTTGTGTCCATTTCTCTCCATGTATCCCTCTCTCTTCCCCTTTGTGTCCATCTCTCTCCCTGTGTCTCCCTCTCTCTCTCTGTCCATCTCCCTCCCTGCGTCCCTCTCTCTCTCACTCCCCATTTCTCTGCCCCTCTCTCTGTCCATCACTCCCTGTGTCCCTCTCTCCCCCTTCTCTCTCTGACCCCTCCCTCCCCCTTTCTGTGTCCATCTCTCTCCCTCTGTCTCTCTCACTCTCCCCCTCTTTCTCTCTCTGCTCCCTGGGCTGGTGCTTGTTTAAAGGACTGCCTGACTCTCAGCATGCTCCCTCAGCACTGCGCCTCTGACTGTGTGCTGGCCCACTTCCTGCTCTCCCCTCAGCCTCTTTGTCCCTCTCCCCTGCAGCAGTCTGAACTCCTTGAACTGCGCGAAAACAGCAGGGGCGGCTGATCCCAGCATTCCTGCACCGCATACCGCAAATCAGCGCTCATCCTGCCTAGGTAGCCCACTCTCAATCACAGACAGTGACCAATCACAAACAGGCAACTGCTGTCCATTAGACGCAGGTTCCACCTACCCCCTCTGCCTGACATACACTTTAATAGGAGAACCCTCATTCAAAGCTGAGCCACCGGCAGCCTGCTGTCAGTCGTAGAGGATAAGTGGGCCGGATGGAAATCACGGACCTCAAAATACTTTACCCCGGACACTGGTGTCTGTGTACAGACACATTGCTGACCCCGAATTGTCACCCCTTTTATGCCCACATCCTTCCTGATGGACTTGACAAAAGGTTCGATACAGCAGATGAACAACACAGAGGAGAGAGGACAGCTCTGCCCTGACTCCAGACTTGATTGGAAAACTTTCCGATTTCAACCCATTGATTGAAACTGCACTTCTGATATTTGTATAGAGCAGCTGGATCCAGTTGCGGATTTATCCCCAAACTCCATTTTGGAGAGCACATCTCTCATGTAGGTGTGTGATAGTCTGTCAAAGGCCTTCTCCTGGTCCAAGCTGATGAGGCAGGTGTCCACACCCCTGTCTTGTACATAGGCGATCCTAGACCTGAGTAGCACAAGGCTATCAGAGATCTTCCAACCAGGTACAGTGCAGGTCTGATTGAGGTGAATCACCAACTCCAGAGCAGACTTGACCCAATTGGTGATAACCTTGGACAGAAGTTTGTAGACCAGGTTAAGCAGTGAAATGATCCACCAATTTCTGATTTCCTCCCTCTCCCTCTTCCGCTTGTAGATAAGGGTGATGATGCCTTTTCTCATGGATTCTGAGATGCAGCCGGCCAGAAGCATACTCTCGTACACTTCCAGCCGGTCTGGGCCAATCAAGTCCCACAGAGTCGAATACAACTTGACCAGTAAGCTGTCACTTCCGGGAGTTTAACTTGGCTCGAAGTACCTGACGGCCTTTGTCAGCTCGTCTAGAGTTAGCAGTTTGTCTAGACTTTCCCGCATACTGTCATCTAAGACCTCCGTGATAGACTGGGAGGCCATATTGTCTGTGGGCTTCATGTTGTACAGCCCGGCATAAAAAGATTTGCTGGTCCTTAGTTTTGTCAGGCTACATGACATTACCTAGCCGTCTTCTTCCTTCAGGCTGCTGATCACAGAGCTCTCTGTGTGCACCTTTTGGAAGAAGAAACGCAAGCACATCTCATCCTGCTTCATGGAGCAGACTCTGGACCGGAAGAGGATCTTGAAGGTCTCCGCGGCAAAGAGTGAGACCTGCTGGCTCTCGCTTCTTGGAGATCCTACTTGACATCAACCCTCATCGATTGCAGCAGGAACAGATTCTGCATGCTTTTCGAGAGTCGGGATATTTCCCTCTGTCTCTCTCTCTCTTGCTTTCAGAACACTTTTGGGGATGAAGAACCTCATGATGTTTTCCTTGATGGCTTCCTACCAGTGAGCTGGGGACTCAAAGAGGGGTTTGACAGATAGGCACACTAAATTAATGAGATATTGGCCATGTTAGATACAACAGTCTAGTGTACATTATCCAGTGACCTGGGGAATCTAGTGTACTCATCTCCTGGTGCATGTAGGAATACAGCTCTATATCTGGCACATAGTCACAAATGTGAATTGAATGTTGTGCCCAGCAGCTGCTTTACTATTTGAGCTTACATTTTATTTTGTTCTTTTGTCTCAACAGGCAGAACTAAAAATATTATAAAACATAATTACAAAAATAATCTAATGAACGTCATTGATAATTCAGGATGTAATTGATGTTTTTGTATATAGCTGGCAGTGTGAATTGTTTTCCAGATTAAATTCATGCCATCTTTCACTGGAAGTCTCTAAACAGGAAAAGTGCATATCACACATCACTACTTTTATTGCCTTTAGCTTGTACTGTTATTTTTTTCAAACTGCCAAATCAGAAGAGCTAAATTTCATGAGCAGTTCCCAGACTGGCCCTTAGACGGAACGCTACTTGAATCTCACATGTCAGATGATTATAGAACAGTTTTGACAAGTCATTGAAAAGTCTCCTGCCTGACCATCTGTCAGAAATCAAGATCCAGATGGAGACAAGCAGTCTACAAGAGAGGTATATTTAACTGTTGAAAATATTGATGTATACTTTATGTATGACCCTCTATTGGAATTTCCAAATCATCTAAAGATATCTTCTTTGATAAAATTTAACCTAGTATAAAGATTTAAGGATAGGATGCCAAAAGAATTTCAGGAATTTGGAACAGAGATAAGCCATACCAAAAACCTTTAGGAGACACATTCCCTTCATCTACAACAGTAGTCATGCCTTTGCTTCTGTCACATTTTGCTTATAATCGTAGTACAGTAAGTACAGAAGTCAAATAGTTTCAGAATCACAGCAAGGAGGAAAGTATTAACTAGCATTTATTTAACGCCTTTCACATTCTCAGAACGTTCCAAAGCACTTCACGGTCAATGAATTATATTTGAAGTGTAATCACTGTTGTTACATAAACAAACATGGCAGCCAATTAGTGTGTAGCAAGCACAAACAACAATGACCAAATAATCTGACCCTGTGTTGCTAGTTGAGGGATAAATGTTGGCCAGAACAACTGCTTCTTCCATTAGAACCATGGAATTTTTTACATACTCTTGTATGGAGTATGACAGAGAGGACAAAAAAAGGAAATCTTGCAATTTCAGAGAGGCTGACATCAATAGCTTGCTGGCAATGTGAAGGTCAATAGCTACAGCGGTCATTGCCTCCTCCATAACATCCACTAGAACAGCAAAAGTAAGACACCTGCAACCCTTCTCCCTACTCAGTATGCCTGTATGTTAATGGAATGCTTTTAAAAATATCATTGGCACCCTCAGTAATGACCTTAACTGAGATATTGGGATCAAAAATGACAAATCCAACATTACCAGCACCTCAGCAGTCTAGTTTGGCGATTAGAGTTTCCTTGCCAGTGCCGGGCTTTGGTTGCAGCTACAGCTATCTGTCGCTAATATTTACTCCTGTCCACCAGCCAGATGTCCATTTGCTGGCTTCCAGGAGGGAGGCGGGACTATAATATGTCCATGAAATCCTGCCGTTAAGATCAGCAGGATCTCCACGCCCTAGCTTTGCCATTTTTGGCCGGCCCTGCACCTTCACTTCCCATTGTCTTACTGTCAATAAAGAATTATTATCCTACTCATTTTTCTTCTCCTTAACATGTGAAGGTCACCCACAATAACAGAGAGATGCAGGCTATGTGTGAAGCACCACCAGCTATTCAAGTATTGATATGACTGGGACTTGGCAGAATCTGTGAAGGCATCTCAGCAATGGTGAAGCAGGGGGGCCTGTGGCAATAGCAGCACTTGCCATATTCATGGCTCATGGACCAGACTGCCCATGCAAGAAACCTGATTGACCTCATTCAAATTAAAATGGAGAGTCTACACAGCTAGGGCTGAATTCTAACTTTCTGACCCACTAGCAGCGGGGGAGGTTAGTAGCGCGTTGGAGCCCAGAGGTTTGAGCAGCATTTTGTCAGTGACCTTTTAACGCAGCCACTGCGTTAGCATCCGACTTCCCAACCAATTAGAGGGGTTGCTTGTGATGATGGCCTGCTCCTGACTTGAAGCTGTTAAAGGGACTCTGCAAAGGTCAGAATGGACCAGTGTCAAGACCAAGCCAGCTACTTGACAGACGAAGTGTCAACAAGGAAGGTTGCATTGTGGTCCTCAGATGCATCCCTGGACATCTTGCTGTGGGCAGTAAGCTCTGTATGGAGATTCTGTTCCCACCGGATAGGAGGAAGAAGCCTGCCTCAGATAACAAGCAGGCTTGGCTGGAAGTGGCAGAGGAGGTGAGCAACAGGAATGTGGTGCCTGTCTTCTGGGTACAGTGCTGCAAGAGGTTCAATGACCTGATCAGGGCAGGAAAGGTGAGAAGATGTGTGGCATGCCACATGCAAGAAGTGGCTGAAGGCACTGGTTACAGCAAAGGCTATGGACCCTGACAGCATCCCAGCTGTACTACTGAAGACTTGTGCTCCAGAACTAGCCGCGCCCCTAGCCAAACGGTTCCAGTACAGCTACAACACTAGCATCTACCCAACAATGTGGAAAATTGCCCGGGTATGTCCTGTTCACAAAAAGCAGGGTAAAATGAAACCAAGGACTGACAGGAAAAGCTGTATCAGAATAATGGGATATCTTTAAGGAAGAGATGCTTCAGGTACAGGCTAGGTATATTCCGACAAGGATGAAAGGTAGGGGAACCAAAAACAGTGCTCCTTGGATGATGAGGGAGATAGAGATTATGATGAGATTATGATGCATGTCAGATGAATTCTTCAAGTGAGAACCAGGCCATATAAAATAAGTTGAGAGGGGAGGTGAAGAGGAAAATAAGACTGGCAAAGAAAGAATAGAATGGCAGTCAACATAAAAGGGACTGCAAAAATCTTCTACTGGCATGTAAAGTGTAAGCGGGTAGTCAGAGATGGAGTGGAGCCAATAGGTGATATATGCTGGGAGGCACGGGGCAAGGTTAATATACTTAATTAATAATGTTACGACTGACCGCTCCAGTAAAAGCCCCAATCAAAATATATGGTTCTGATTGTAGTGGGAGAAACGCACTGTTAATTCAATCCCGTCGCTCCACAGATCGCCTAACATATCATTTTAAACTTTCCAAATTAATGAAAAACCCAGCCAAATTGTACTATCTATTAACCCCCGAATGAGACTAACCAAACCAGATGTCTTTATCAACAAATTAACTGTTTAATTAAAAAAACTAAATTCTTAAACACTATGAAGATATAAACAACATTTAAATAGAAAAATTAGAGTCCTTGCAGATTTACAGTCCAATGTTGCTTGAAGTCCTCACAGCTGTCCGATGGGGAAAAAAGGTTCTTCTACAGTAGAGCAGTCTGTGATGCTTCCTTCTTCAGCAATGGAGTTCAACAATTAACAACTTGTGAACAATTTCAATAGAATCAATCTGACTATAGAGTTTTTGAAAGATAAAAGATTGTCAAAGTCTAACTTCCCTTCCTTCAGTTTAAATTACCAGAGATCTCTGTTTTGGCTTGATTTTTTTAGAATTTTGAGAGATAATAATAATTAAGCATACTAAAATTCTCTTCCTTCAGTTTAAATGGTTGAGAGCTCTTTTTCCAAGTGCTAACACCACAGCTGTCTGTCTGTCAGTGTTTTTTAGAACAAACTGTCTTCAACTAAAAAGCCAGTTCAAAATTGAATTGTAACAAATGTTTACTCACTCCAAGTGGCTGTATACTTGATACTCACTCCAAGTGGCTGTATCCATGGTAACGAGAATGCACCCTTTGAATCGCAGTCTCCAAATGGTTGTATCCAACGGCAACTGAAAATGCATTTTCTCTAACTCCTGAGGCTTGTTGGTTCTTAAAGCAGTACTGATCCTTTACAAGCCTTAAGGGCAAACCGCATATTCCTGGAAACCAAACTACAGGACCATGACAGTACATTTTATCAGTGTTCACTAAGGAAGAGGAATCTGACAAAATATCAGTAGAAGTGGAGAGAGGAGAGGTAATGGATAGGGTAAAAATTGAGAGGGGGTATTAAAAAGGTTGGCTATGCTTAGGGTAGATAAGTCACCTGGTCCAGATGGCTTGCATCCCAGGTTGCTAAAGGAATTGGGGTGGAGATAGCAGATGGGCTTGCCATAATCTTCCAAATTTCCCTGGATACGGGGAAGCTCCCAGAGAATTGGCGAGTGGCAAATGTGACACCCTTATTCAAGGAAGGGTGTATAGACAGTCTGAGTAACTACAGGCCAGTTAGTTTAATATCAGTGGTGAGTAAGGTTTTAGAAACAATAATCAGGGAAATAATGAACAGATGCTTGGAGAGGTTTGAATTAATTAAGAAGAGCCAGCGCGGATTTGTGAAAGGCAGATCATGCTTGACTAAATTAATTTTTAATGATGTAACAGAGAAGGTTGATGAAGGGAATGCGTTGGATGTTGTTTATATGGATTTTAAGAAAGCATTTGATAAAGTACCACATAAAAGGCTGGTTAACAAAATTGAGGCTAATGAAATAGGAGAGTCAGTGTCCAGTTGAATAAATAATTGGCTTAAGGACTGAAAACAGCGAGTCATGGTAAATGGTTGTATTTCAGACTGGAGGATGGTAGACAGTGGTGTTCCCCAAGGGTCAGTGCTGGGACCACTGCTTTTTTTGCTATATATAAATGACTTGGATCTTGGAATACAGAGTAGAATCTCAAAATTTGCTGATGACACCAAACTTGGAGGTGTGGCAAACAGTGAGGATGATATGAACCACCTGTAACAGGACATAGATAGGCTAGCAGAATGGGCAATCAGGTGGCAGATGGAATTTAATACTGACAAGTGTGAGGTGATGCATTTTGGCAGAAGGAATGCAGTGAAGCAATATATAATGGTATAGTTCTAAAGAGTGTGTAAGAACAGAGGGACCTGAGGGTGCATGTGCATCAATCTTTGAAGGTGGCAGGACATATTGAGAGAGTGGTTAGCAAAGCATTTGGGATCATGGGCTTCATAAATAGTGACATTGAGTGCAAAAGCAGGGAAGTTATGCTGAACCTTTATAAAGCTCTGGTTAGGCCCCAACTGAAGTATTGCATCTAGTTCTGGTCACCACAATTTAGGAAGGATATGAAAGTCCTTGAGAGGAGATTTACCAGAATGGTTCCAGGGATGGAGGATTTCAGTTACAAGGTTAGGTTGGAAAAGTTGGGTTTGTTCTCCTTGGAGCAAAGGGGATTGAGAGGAGATTTCATAGAAGTGTACAAGATTATGACAGGCTTAGATAAGTAAGACAAGGAAAAACTGTTCCCATTAACTAATGGTACAAGGAGTGGGGAAACAAATTGAGGTTTTGGGCAAGAAATGTAGGGGGAATATGATAAAGAACTTTTTTAAGCAGCAGGTGGTAATGGCCTGGAACTCGTTGCCCACAAGGGTGATGGAAGCGGAGACGATCAATGATTTCAAAAGGAAGTTGGATGGCCACTTGAAGGAAATAGACTTCCAGGGCTATAGGCATTGAACAGGGGAGTGAGACTGACTGGATTGCTCTGTGGAGAGCCAGCATGGATGCGATGGGCTGAATGGCCTCCTTCTATACCATAAATGACGCTATGTCTATGATAATCCAATTAGGCCAATTACCGTCCATCAGTCTACTCTCAATCATCAGCAAAATGATGGAAGGTGTTGTCGACAGTGCTACTAAGCCTGAATGAGTGCAGCTCAAACAACAATCAAGAAGCTCAACACCATCCAAGACAAAGTAGCCTGCTGGAAAGGCACCCCATCCACCACCTTAAACATTCATTCCCTCCACCACTGGTGTTCAGTGGCAGCAGAATAAACCTTCTGCAAGATGCACCGCAATAACTCACCAAGTCTCATTCGACAGTACCTTCCAAACCTGCCACCTCCAGCACCTAGAAGGACAAGAGCCATAGATGCATGGGAAAACCACCACCTGCAAGTTCCCCTGCAAGTCACACACCATCCGGACTTGGAACTATATCACCGTTTCTGCAATGTCTCAGAGTCAAAAATCTGGAACTCCCTTCCTAACAACGCTGTGGGTGTACCTACAACACATGGACTGCAGCGTTTCAAGAAGGTAGCTCACCACCACCTTCTCAAGGGCAATTAAGGATGGGCAACAAATGCTGGCCTTGCCTGTGATATATGCTGTGAACAAATAAAAAAGTTCAAAATCCCTCACTCTGATTTCACCAGCCATCTATTGCATATAATTTCTCAGACCAACACACCTTGCAGATGCACCCATCCATCTTTCTCAAAGCAACTCCTCCCCTCCTCAGATCCCCATCTGACCAGTCACTACTGACACTCACCCTCATCTTATTGCCATATCACACCCATCCCTCACAGTCACCCTTCATAGATGTTGTCCTTTCATCCTCTTAACACATTCCATTTCTCACACTCATTGCTCTCCTCCCCTTGCAGAAAAGAGTGCAGAACTCCAAGGAGAGGCAGAGAACTGGGGGTGGCCCTCCAATCATCGCTACCCTGACTGCTGCGGAGAAGGATGCACTGGAGATAAGCAGAGTCTGTGTATGCATGACCATTGACGATGAACCCCAGCTACCTAGTGACAGAATTAAATATTACACAGCCACATGGCACACAACACTTACTCATATTGACTTGATGTCAGCAGCCACTGAATTATGATGACCTGCACAAGGTTAACTTTGAACCCTCTCACCTTATCAGTTCTAATTCAAGTCTTTCATTAGCCACAGGTTCTGTAAGCATCCTTTAGGGGCTGGTTCTGGAGGAGGAGGAGGAAGACTCTTCAGAGGAGATTACGCACCCTGAGGAAGCACTATCACTTGACTCGTGCACCCTCCACCAGGTCAGATACACACTCCTTGGTAGGGGCTCCAAGACAGGAAGTAGGGTTGTCACATGGTGAGCCACACATTGAAATGAGCAGAGCAGATGATGGAGACAGGGACAGCAGTGGAGAGTCCCCATTGGAGGGCGCAGGACCCTCCAAGCTGTTCTCAACTTGATGCACATGCTGTGCCTCGGGGGTCATCAACGAAGAGGACCATTCTGGAGCAGCAGCAGAAAATATGTGAGGTTATATCAGCCTTTCCAGAGATCCTGTTCACTATTGGAGAGAGATTGGAGGAGTCTGTCTCTAGTGTGAGTGTCATGATGTCTCAAGTGTTTGCGCTGATGAAGGAGGCAAACAACACAGCCTCTTCCTGGCCAAGCTATCTGTGATCGAGTCAACTAACTGCAGTCCCAGTGAACACAACCCCAATACCCCATTCAACAACACTCCCACACCTTACCTTCTCTCTGTCACTGACCATCACAATGTCCTCTTGGTCATAATGCTAAAAGTGTTGGAAGATGGCGTTGAGCAGCTCTGGTCCTAAAAGGCCCAGCTTCGGATTGCATCACCTCGGCAAGGCAGCAGCAGTCTGGGTTGGCTGGCAAATAGACAACAGCACTGGGAGTGGCAGTGGTGAGAGGACAAATACTGGCATCCTGAGAGTGATCAGGTTCTTGTGCCTTGGAACCAGTGTCATTCTCGCAGGACATCACTTCAGCAATCTAGGTAATCTGTTGGATGACTGTTTGCTGCACTGCTTTCACACCCTGCGAGCCTCTTTGAACACTGTCATCCACAGTGATATTGGCAGCATTTACAGCATGCATGGTAGCAAGCTGAGCTTGCATGACTTCACTCTGAGCTTCTATTGCAGCACTTAAACATTCTGCAATGGAAGCTGAGGCATGGCCATCAAACACTGCATCATGAATAGGTCCACAAGTGTTTTCATGGAGTTGGCTATCACTTTCACACTGGAAAGGATGGGCTCCAAGTTCTGCGCAAAGCCCTCTGCCAAGTTGATGCTGGACCCTCTGTGCTCATGATAGTGACAACAGGCTTTCTGGCAGCCCTGCCAATGCACCAAGCGTTTCATTGTGCACACCCATCAGCCTCTTTCTGTATGCTGTCCCATTGATGTCCTCACTCGAGTCCTTTGCAGCAGAACTCATGTGCAAATTCACCCTCCAGCCAGCTGGCATCTGTGCTACCCTTGTACCCTGGCTGCAGCCCATGCGTGCCCAGTGGCTCACCATGTGCAGATGTTGCCTCTAAGCTATCCTCTAAAGTACGTGCAGTGTCAATATTTGAGCTGTGGTCTGAGTGTGAGAGCGAGTGAAGGTGTTCTTCTTCATCACTGTTTTCCTGCTCTTCCACCTCCTTCTGTTCCACCACAGCCAGGCCAGGTTGCAATTCTTGACTAAAAACAAGAAATGCTGGCAATACTCAGCAGGTCTGGCAGCATCTGTTGAGAGAGAAGCAGAGTTAATGTTTCAGGTCAGTGACCCTTCATCAGAACTGGCAGATATCAGAAATGTGAAAGGTTTTAAGCAAGTAGAGCAGGGGTGGGGCAAGAGATAACAAAGGAGAAGGTGTAGATAGGACAAGGTCACAGAGAATAACTGACCAGAAGGTCATGGAGCAAAGGCAAACAATATGTTAATGGTGTGTTGAAAGACAAAGCATTAATACAGATAGGGTGTTAATGGACTGAAAACTGAACAGCCACAAGCACAAACATGAAATAAAACAGTGGGTAAGCAAACTGAACAAACTAAGATAAAATAGAATAAATGCAAAAAAAAATCTGAAAGGAATCAGGCTGTGGTGAGGGTAGGGGAGAAAGCAAGAGGTGCATGTTTACACCAGCAGATTGTAAATCGGAAGAGATTGTGGGATGGGGAGAAATGGGATGTTCGAGGGGGATTAGGTATGAGCACACCATCACCATTGATGGTTTCAGCTCTAACACTGACCACGGCCTCTGCCATGGCTGCTGCAATGATGGGAAGCATCATCCCCTGCACTGGGTAAGGACATGCAGCCATGCCTGGCCCCTGCTGGTCAGGTGCTGCTGTCTCCTGCTGCAAGAGAATAGGAAGTGTGTCAGTGAGTGTGGGCCAATATGTTTGGGTAATGTGGCTGTCATGTTTGAATAGCTGGCAGTGTGTGTAAGCTGTGATATGTGGATGTGAGACTTGCAGCAGTGCGAAGTGTATGAGGTTGAGGTGAAGCTATGAATTTTAGGTATGAGTTGTGATTGATAGAGATTGTTGGTAGGTGAGTGATGGGGGTGTGGTGCATTGAGTGGTGTGTGAGGCCATTGATGCAGTTGGTGGGATATGGCATATGAAGGTGCATTTACTGACCTTGACCACTTATGTGAGGCCATTGAACTTCTTGTGGAACTGCATTCAGGCCCTTGGGGCTGAGTTCCTGGCAGTGATTGCCACAGCTATCTAGTCCCACTGCCTT
Source organism: Heterodontus francisci (assembly GCF_036365525.1). NCBI lineage: Eukaryota > Metazoa > Chordata > Chondrichthyes > Heterodontiformes > Heterodontidae > Heterodontus > Heterodontus francisci. Next base: position 159,300,999 of record NC_090371.1, read on the forward strand.
CTGAGAGTTGGTCTGCAGTGTCTCCTGACCTCCTGCGGTTAGATGGCATCTCTCCTCCTCTGTACCTGCCTAACCAAGGCCTCCAGTGCACTATTGGAAAACCGTGGAGCCATGATGTGTCACAACCTCTGATGAAAGGTCATCAATGTGAAACATTAACTGTTTCTCTCTCTACAGATGCTACCTGACCTGCTGAATATTTCCAGCATTTTCTGTTTTTATTTCATAATTCAGTGTTCTTCTTGCTCACACTGTCTTCTGCAAATGGTTGGAATATCTGCTACAGCTGAAAATGGGCCTCTTTAAGTGGTGTTAACCTCTCACGATTTTGCGCCCCCTTCTCAATGTGTTTAATGCCGACTGCACGCTTCAATCACTTAAATAAGCAGGCAGCATGCTGCCTGCATCAGAAGTAATGGGTCTTATGGAATTTCATAACCAATGTCTCTAATGTGGATGTCTTTTGACTCCCTGACAATGAAGGGCCAGTGATAAATGTCCAAGTTGCGTAGTTGTCAGTGTTCCCATGCACTTGCTCCCATTGTCCTTCTAGGTGGTTGAGGTCATGAGTTTGCAAAGTACTGCTGGAGAAGTCTTGGTGAGTTGTAGTAGTGCATCTGCAGTTAGTACACATTTCAGTTATGGTATATCAGTGTTAAAGGGAATGGATATTTAAGCTGGTGGATGAGGTCCTGATGAAGTGGACTGCTTCATCCTGGAGAACATTGAGCTTCTTTGAGTGTTGTTGCAGCTGCATGCATGCTGGCCAGTGGAGGGTATTCCATCACACTCCTGGCTTGTGCCTTGTAGATGTTAGACAGGCTTTGGGGAATCAGGAGGAGCAACTCATTGCAGAATAACCAGCCTCTGACCTCCTCTAGTACCGACGGCATTTATGTGGTTGGTCCAGATGAGTTTCTGATCAGTGATGACCCCAGTATGTTGATGGTGGGGGATTCAGTGATGGTAATGCCATTGAATGTCAAAGGGAGATAGTTAGATTTTCACTTGTTGAAGATGGTCATTATCTGGTACTTGTGTAGCATGAATGTTACTTGCCACTTATCATACCAAGCCTAAATGTTGTGCAGCTCTTGCTGCATGGAGGTCATAGACTGTTTCATTATCTGAATAATTGTGAATCGAGCTGCACACTATGCAATCATTAGCGAGCGTCCCCACTTTTGACCTTATAACAGAGGGAAGGTCATTGATGAAGCAGCTGAAGTGAGTTGAACATGGGACATTGCCCTGAGGAACTTTTGGAACAATATCCTGATGCTGATATGAATAATCTCCATCAACCATCCTCCATTGCACCAGATATGACTGCAAACAGTAGAGAGTTTCCCCCGATCCCCATTGACTTCTGTTTTACTAAGGCTGCTTGGTTCCACACTTTGTCGAATGCTGCTTTGATGTCAAGGGCAGTCATTATCACCTGACTTCTGGACTCAGTTCATGTCCATGTTTGGGCCAAGGTTGTAATGAGGTTGCAGTTCGGTGCTCCTGAGTGAAGCCAAACTAAGCTTTGGTGAACAAGTTAATGGCGAGTAAGTCCTGCTTTATGGTTCTGTTGACAGCTCCTTCCAACATTTTGCTGATGACTGAGAGGAGGCTGATTTGTGGACACGTAATACCTGGGCAATTTTCCACTCTGTCATGTAAATGCCAATGTTGTAGTTATACAGGAAGAGCTTTGCTTGAAACTTAGCTATTTCTGGAGCACCAGGTCTTAAGCACTACAGCCAGGATGTTGTTGGTGGCCCATAGTCTTCGTTGTGTCCAATGCGCTCAGCTGTTTCTTGATATCACATGGAGTGAATCGAATGTTACTGCCGAAAGACTTCATGATACCACAGCACAGCCAAGAACCTCTGGTATCCCTGACCCTCAGCTTGATTCTAGATGGAGCTCCAGGATGGATTTAAAACCATCACTGAGAAGCACTAGGGAATGTACAGTGAGAAAGGCAACCATTTGTTGTAGATATTAATATGCACTTTGTGATATGAAGTTTATCATTCAGACGTATATCTATTCTTTGGTTCAGTTTTGTGATTTAGTGTCCTTAGTGAACTTAATTTAGAGAGGATTGGTAAGGAAAGCTAATTTGGGGCAGGGGGCCTTTGAGAAGAAGACACACTGCCCCACTGTTTATAAACAACTAAGATCCTGTTCTCTGTTTCGCTGCACCACAGAAGAAGATCACTGATGATAATTCTATATGAAGAGGAAAGAACAAAGTGTTCGGTTGACTCTTAAGGCCAAGAGTGCTTATGTAAATGTAAGGGCTGTGAGAGAGGGTCACCTCTTTGTTGATTGAAGAAGACACTTTTTAATAGGATGTTGTTTAATCGGTTTCTCTCAAGAACCTTGGACCTCTTCTGCGTCATTCTCCTTTTGTCATGGATGTTGGGGAAAATGGTTGCTGAACTATTACTATTGGTTTCTAAGATCACCGTTGGAACGTTTTTCATCAGGGAAAAACTATGGAAGGCACGACAACCCACAACTGCTCTGGAATGCTCCATTCAATCTTTTGAGGCAGCCAAAGCATGTGATCAGAATGCATTTGGTGCCATGACAAAAAAACTTTATATAGCACTTTTAATGTAATAAAATAACTTCTTGATATTTAATTGGAGGAATTTTCTGCTCATCCAGTACTGGATGTCGGATAAGCAGTCTGATTATTTAGTAACAGTAGAGGAGTCGAAAGAAGTGGTGGTGAGGTAGAGCTGAGTATCATCAGCATACATGTGAAAACTAATGCTGTGCTTCCGGATGATGTTGCCGAGGGACAGCATTTAGATGAGAAATATGAGGGGGCCAAGGATAGATCCTTGGAGTCACCAGAGGTAATGGTGCGGGAGCAGGAAGAGAAGCCATTGCAATAATACTCTGGATATGATTAGATAGATAAGAATGGAACTAAGTGAGAGCAGACCCACCCAGCTGGATGAAAGTGAAGAGGCAGTGGAGGAGAATGGTGTGGTGAACTATGTCAAAGGCTGCAGACAGGTCAAGAAGGATGAGGGCAGAAAGTTTACCTTTGTCACAGTCACATTGGATGTTTCAGTACTGTGGCAGGGGTGGAAACCTGATTGGAGGGACTCAAACATGAAGTTCCAGGAAAGCTGGGCCTGGAATGAAGATCCAGCAGGTGGAGAGTCAGTTGCAGGATTAAAAAGATGATCGCGAAGTATAACCAGTGGCTGCACCAGGAGACTGAAGTCTCTCAATCACGGCAATGCTGGGCGAAGGGCTATAAACTGATCAATGTTACTTTAAATATCGCAAAAGAGTAGCAGATCGGAGACAGAAGTTGGGTTTTAGGTTATTCATTGTAGTCCAGAGCAGAAGTGCCTTCTTGATGACGAGAGAAATCCAGGAATTTGTAGCCATTTGAGAGCAGATCTAGATCTAGATTTTTCCAGATCTTTTCCACTGCTCACAGATCAAAGAAGAGCAGCAGATTATAGACAAGAGCAGAGTATTACAGTTTATTCCAATGTTGTTGATGGTTTCATTATACCTTTTGACCACATTAGTTGCCCTTGACAAGATTGTGATGGTCCTTCTTCTTGAACAACCACAGTCTGGATGGTGAAGGTGCTGTTTGGTTGGGGGGTTCCAGAATTTTGATCAAGCACTTTTAGCCTGAAAGGACCCTGTAGAACAAAAATGGAAGGCTATGGTAACTTTCACCCTAATGGAGAGTGCTGTGAGTGTTTCAAACTCTGTCTGAAGGTCTGGTTGCAAAAGGACAGCATTCCTGCAAGGTCCTTTTAGCAAATCATTGCCTGTTAAAGCTGGTCTGCTCTGATATATCCTTGAAGGAGTGGCACAATGTGTGGATTCACGTGAAAGAATACTTCACAGTTGGTTGTCTTTTCTTTTGGTGGAACCTTTTCTTGTATGCCCCTTATTTCCTATTCATCCTACTCCTGTTGTGCTTCCAAAATAAGGATATATACAGGAATGATCATAGGGAACAATTAAGGATGGATCAAAAAGCGTAAATGTACATTTTCTGTTTGACACATGCTAATGAAGATTTGTTTTATTTATATACAAGATAGCAACAGCTTTGGTTCAGTTGGGAGCACTCTCGCCTCCATGTCAGAAGGTTGCAGATTGAATTTCCAATCCAGAGACTTGAGCACAAATATCAAGGTACTGAGTGAGTGCTGCACTGTTGGAGGTGTTGACCTTCGGGTGAGACGTTAAACCGAGGCCTCGTCTGCTGTCTGAGGCGGATGCAAAAGATCCCATTGCACTATTTCAATGAAGAGCAGGGGAGTTATCCCCTGTGTCCTGGCAAATATTTATCCCTCAAAAGAAATTATCTGATCATTATCACATTGCTCTTTGTGGGAGCTTGCTGTGCGATGTATCCTATATGACAACAGTGACTACACTTCAAAAATATTTCATTAGTTGAAAAGCGGTTTGGTTTCCACCAACTAGTGGAAAGGATGTAGAGGAACAAATTTGCAAGGAAATTATAGAGAGGTGCAAGAATTATAGAGTAATTATAATGGGGAACTTTAATTATCCAAATATAGACTGGGATAGTAGTAGTGTAAACGCCAGAGAGGAGCAAGAGCTCCTAGAGTGTGTACAGGAAAATGTTCTACAGCAGTATGTTTCTAGTCCAATGAGAGGGGAGGCACTGCTGGACCTGGTTCTTGGGAATGAGGTGGGCCAAGTGGATCAAATATCAGTAGGGAAACATTTAGGGGACAGTGATCATTGTATCATAAAGTTTAGGTTGACTATGAAAAAGGACAAAGAACTATCTAATGTAAGAATAAGTAACTGGGGGAAAGCCAGCTTCAGTGGGGTAAGAATGGATCTGGGCCGAATCAATTGGAATCAAAAGTTGGCAGGAAAAACGGTAGCTGAACAATGAGCTACCTTCAAAGGGCACAGTCAAGGAATAGTCCCTCAAATGAGGAAAGGCAGGGCAAACAAATGCAGAGCTCCATGAATGAAAGAAGAGGTCGAGATTAAGATGAAGAAGAAAAAGTGTGCTTATGACAGATGCCAGGTGGATAATATAACGGAGAACCAAGCTGAATATAGAAGGTTCAGAGGGCAAGTGAAAAAGCAAATAAGAGACGTAAAGAGGGAGTATGAAAAGAGACTGGCAGCTAACATAAAAGAGAATCCCAAAATCTTCTAAAGGCGTATAAGTAGTAAAAAGGTAGTAAAAGGAGGAGGAGGACTGATTAAGGACCGAAAAGGGTATTTACACATGGAGGCAAGAGGAATAGCTGAGGTATTAAATGAATACATTGCATCCATCTTTACCAAGGAAGAAGATGCTACCCAGGCAATGGTGAAAGAGGAGGTAATAAACGCACTAGATGGATTTAAAATTGATAAGGAGGAGGTATTAGATAGGCTGCCTATACTTAGAGTTAATAAAGCACCAGGACTGGATGAGATGCATCCAAGGATACTGTGGGAATTGAGAGTGGAAATTGCAGAGGCACGGGCCATAATTTTTCAGTCTTCCTTAGACTCAGGGGTGGTGCCAGAGGACTGGAGAATTGCAAATGTAAAGATAAGCCCAGGAAATACAGGCCAGTCAGTTTAATTTCGGTGGTGGGGAAACTTCAAGAAACAATAATTTGGGACAAAATTAATAAGCACATGGACAAATGTGGGTTTATTAAGGAAGGTCAGCATGGATTTGTTAAGGGAAAATTGTGTTTAACTAACTTTCTGGAGTTTTTTGATGAGGTAACAAAGAGGGTTGATAAGTGCAGTGCATTTGATGTGGTGTACATGGACTTCCAAGAGGTGTTTGATACAGTGCTGCACAACAGACTTGTGAGCAAAGTTATAGCTCATGGAATAAAAGGGACTGTAGCAACATGGAAACAAAATTGATTGTGTGATAGGAAGCAGAGAGTAGTGATTAATGGCTGTTTTTCGGGCTGGTGGAAGGTTTGTAGTGGAGTTCCCCAGGGGTCAGTATTCGGAACCTTGTGCTTCCTGATATATATTATTAACCTATACCTTGGTGTACATGGCAAAATTGCAAAACTTGCAGATGATACGAAACTTGGAAGCATTGTGAACTGTTAGGAGGATAGTGTAGAACTTCAAAAGGACATAGACAAGTTGGTGGAATGGGCGGACAATGCAAATCTTTTTTTCTTTACAGTATTCAGAAACTCTTAGAGCCACCTAATGGCCAGAGCCTCCAACTACATCATGACAAGTAACATTACAAAATTGAATGGGAAATATTGATATAATGATAACTGGAAATAATTGTTGTGGACAGCATATGCATGCCTTCTACAAGATTTTTAGTAATATAGATTTTTTTTTAAATTCTCAGGGAGGATGGAGGTAAGAGCACTGCTATTGGCCTCAGTGTATCTGAAAAAGTGGAGAAATCAGTTAGGTTCCCAGTGCTGATTACGTTCAGCTACCGCTCCTGAGAAGTTTGCATGTGAGAATTGGATGATGACAGGATCAGAATTGGCTATGATACCCCAATGGTTGCATGGCCTAGTATCGCTCTTGTCTTGGCTCATATGAAGAATGGTAAAATAGGCAAGGTACTGAAGGGTGCCTGGCATCCATGCAACTGTATCTTAGTACAAGCCAACAACTTCAGGAAACAAAGAAAGAAAGCTCAAAGTCAAAAGCAAGCCACACTTAAAATTCCAAAATTACAAATATGGATTTAGGTGGACGGTGTTAGGAAGTTAAATCCAAGAAGCGATCAGATCCTATTTTAAGTCTATTCATTGTCATTTTTCTTATATCAGTTTGGTGGTTTGGAAGTCATGTAATTGTGCGCTTGCATGCTGGAAGTTATATAGCATACATTTTAAATTTTTGATAGTGGGAAATAGCTAAACAAAGCCAGAAATGTGACAAGCCATGCAGAATGATTAAAATAGGCAGCTGGTGATGGGGTATCTGGTCTGCCTGGTCACTGCCCTGATGAATGAGGAGGTTTAGCTTTGTTAAGAAATGTTAAAGTTTAAATACAGTGCAACTCGCTGGGTTTACATGGTTTCATTCATATTTCTGTTAGACAGTAATTTTATCAGAAGAACATAAGAAAGCAAAATAACAAAACATTCACCCATTATGCAGGTCTGTGGCCTAGATTAAAGCAGAACATTTTTACTTGTCACACCTTTGTACAGATTCTTCTATTTTTTGTTTAATCTGGAATCAGTTCATTTGCTTTAAAATGCTTCAATTGTTTACAGTAGATGACAGAATATTTCATAGGTTTTCTTTGTTTATAGCTGTAAAGGGAGCCGAATCAACAAATAATATTCAGATATGAAACCAGAGAAATGACAGGGTCACTTGTCGGGCTGAATTTTTACCAAAGAGGCAGGAAACAGGAGCTGCATCTGTTTTTGGGTCAGACACCCTCCTCCAGTGGAAAACTGATTAAAGTTCGGATTTTCACGGCAGTGAGCCCTTAATTAATATGGAGATGGGTTTCCTGTCTGCTTCGAGCCAGTGGGAGTGGGAATGGAAGTGTGTCAGATGAAGTGTGGGACTCATTTAGACACACCATGGTTGTCCTGAGGGAGAGATCTGTGGTTTTTGATTCTTACCCAATGGAGTGGCATCTCCGAACAAATGCTGCCAGAGCTGCTCAGTGTCTCCAAAATCTTCCATTTTTGTTTCAGATTTCCAGCATCTGCAGTATTTTGTTTTTTTTGTTCAGTAATACTTGAATAATTTGGTTTCAACTTTTGAGTAAAGCACTAACAAATTACAAAAGTAAATCCCATCTCTCAGATTAGTAACATGAAATCCACTTGACAGTGGTCTCGAATGAAAGTTTTTGGGTGGCTGTCACCACCATTGAAGGATCAGGAATTCTGTAGGATAAACATGTTGTGAGTGTGAAGTGGTTATTCCTTCAGTTCCATTATCTATGAACCTTAAGATAAATGTTGTGCATGACAATTCATTGATGTACAATTCCATTTTTTCACTTATTAGAGATCTTGCCGAAATTTACTGATCTGATTTTCAGTTGACAACATGTAATCAATTAATTATTCCTTTAAATTTATTCCTACTAGTCAATCTTGCTTGGCTTTGCACACAGTAAACTAGAGACGGTGATCTCTTACCTCTCTGCTGTCATAATGTTGCAATATCTTTCTCTTTTCTTCCACCTAAACTCTATGTAATTCTTTTTTTTCAGGTGAAGGATGGTGTGTTTGAAATAAAATAGCCTTCAGCAACTCCCTTTCCATTCACTCTTCCAATCAATCATGCTTTCCCCACCCCATTGTGGTCCCTGCCCAATTGTCTACTTTGATGTTCTCGGGACTAGAGTGAGTATAAGATATGTGGACAGAGACTGCAGGTTGTTGAACATGAAAGAGTCTTCTTTATTCTGTTTTACTTTCACTTTCCCTTTGCCAGCATGTTTGTTGTACAGCAGCCCCAAGTGTACACAAAGCACAATGTAATTGCAATTTCAAAACACTACTGCACTACATCCCTCCCCTTCTTAGTAAATGAGAGACATAGCGGGCTGCATTTTAAGGCTCCAAAGTAAGCGGCGGGTGTCAAAAAATGTGGCCCGCATGCACGGGCACCACAGCAGGGAGCCTCCGCGATTTCAAATGCGGCGACTCATTTGCATGGCCATGGCATGCGCCCCCTGCGATAACGTGGAGCGGGCAGGCAAGCTGTTGCCGGCAACAACTTCCAGTGCCAATGCGCCGGCGCCATTTTTAAAGAGCTGACAACCCTAAATGAACATTTAAAATTTAAAGGGCAAGTTAAGTGAATGTTTTGCTCAAATAAATGCAGTGACCTTCCCCCCCCCCCCCCCCCAAAGGTCGGCACCTTTGTCCTTTACCCCTTCCTATCAATGCCCTGACCAATCCAAGGCCTTGTAACCCCGCCTCCCTCGTGCAGAGAAAAAACCTCCTCCTGCTCCCCACAGGTGTCGCGCCACGTTTCCCCAAACAGGGATTCGAAGGTGCAGCATTGTCAATGGCAAGAATGAAGCTGGCAACGTGATGGCAGAATCGCTGCAGGATGAATGGTAAGTAGGCATTTACATATTTTAATACGGGTCCCATCGCTGAGTGGTGGGGCGACCGCAACGAGGCCTCGCCACCGCCGCTGAGATCGGTACAGGGCCTGCCGCCGTCAGGATTGGTGGAGGGCCTCCGCCGTACTGATCTTCATTGACCCTCCCCCACCATTCCCGACGGTGGAGGAGCTATAAAATCCAGCCCAGCTTGTTTCAATTGTTGTTTCCAAAACGTAAACAATAAACTTAAACATAAGTAGTTCACATCATTACTTAAGTATGGTGGGCGTTTTGTCTCATGCGTAGGATATCATCTGACATCAGGTGTAGTATCATTTGACTTATGTTCTTTATCTAAGGTGTCAATGTTTGAATTAGATTCAGTGCTTTGAAGAATGACGTGTGTCGTGTGATGATTTGTGAATCGTGCTTCACAGTCATCATTGATCCTTCTGTGTTGGTCACAACAAATGGTTGGATGTCATAAGGGGATGTTTGTTTTCCAACATGACCGTCACGTTTCACAAGTATTTTATCTCCTGGCTTTAGCTATGGAGCTCTAAGTTTCATGTTTCGTTCTGCATTTTTTTCATTCGATCCTTCTGTTCTCGATTGCATTTGTGTACATGTTGACCATCAGCTCCCCAGGGTAGCTCAGGAAGACGTGTGCACATAGGATGTGCAAAGGTGAGTGTAGCTGGAGGTTTTCCATTAGTCAAGTGAGGAGTCACTCTGTCATAATGAAGAAAGTGATATAGCTCCAACTTCTATAACTTGTTCTCAGCTCTAGCTGTACGTATCACTTCTTTCAAGGTTTGCATAAATCTCTTGACTTCTCCATTAGCTCTTGGCCAATGGGGTGTGATTTTCCTATGAGTGAACTCTAGATAGTTTGCGAATTTGCTGAAATCATCGCTATTGAATGGGGGCCCATTGTCACTTCTTACCATTTGAGGGATTCCAAACAAAGCAAAGATCTGGTCAAGCTTTGGGATGACTGCTTTCGGTGAAGTTAACATAACTAATTCCATGATTGAGAATCTGCTGTAGTCATCAGTGAAAACAAGTAGGTATTCACCTGTGGGCAAATCTGTGAAGTCAGCGCTAACTTCAATCATGGTCCTGGAGGGAGTTTGCACATATTGAGAGGATCATGAAAATTTGACATTGTAGTTGCTTGACATGGCAAACACTGATTGATTTTGTGCTCTACCATGTGGTCAATTCCTGGGAACCATACCTGTTCCCTAAGGAGTTGTTTGGTCTTGACAATTCCCTGATGTCCTTCATGTGCTATATCGATAACACATTCCCTCAATGAGTGTGGAATGATAATACAGTTGTTGCGTAATACGAGAACTGATGTGGTTGTAAAGGTGAACTCATTACGAACATTGGGCAGACCTTGTAATGTATGAGTGATTTCGTTTATAGACGTTTTCTCAATCACGTCTTTCCAATTTCATAATTCGATAGCTTTCATACATAATTGCAAAGCCTCATCTTGTTTTGTTGCTGCTGTGATGTCAACTAATTTTCGCGACTTTGGCAGTTCATTTATGCTTATATAATTAAGATGTTACTCATCAACTTTTTCCTCCCATGATTAGTAGGACCAACTGTCCGCAATGGATGTCATGAGAGGTAATCCTCTGGGTTGAGCTAGCCTGGTACAAGCTGGAACTCGTACTCTTGTAGTCTGAGTATCCAACGTTTTACTCGAGTGGATAATTTGCTATGTGGCTCAATAGTGACCTATGATCAGTTATTATTTTACATTCGCTTCCATATAGGTAGAGATGAAAGTGTAAAACATGTGATTGAGAGCGCTTCTCTCTTTGCGAATAACGTTGCCGTCGCAATGATTGATGGGTTACCTGTCTTGTCTTTCTGTACGACAACTGCACCTAAGGCAACCATGTTTGCATCCATGACTAGCTGGGTGGTTTGCTCAGGGTCAAAATAGGCTTTTGTGCAACTTGCTGATAAACATTGTTTGATCTGGTGTACTGCCTGTTTGTGTGATTTAGTCCATTCTCACTCGGTGGTATCGTTTGTCAGATCATGTAGGGGGGGGGCAGATAACGTTGTGAGGTTAGGAATGAGGTGTCCGCAGTACGTGATGAGTCCTAGCAGACTTTGGACTTCTTGCATGTTTGTAGAATATGCAGGGTTTGCAATGGTTTCAACTTTCCATGGATCTGGTGATACTCCTTCACCACTGAACACATGATCAAAGAAATAAATTCTGCTTTTATTGGACAAACACTTGTCTTTGTTCAAGGTGAGGTTATGTTCTGTGAGAGGTTGTACGCATGCATGTAGATGTGTCTCAAGTTCACTTTCATTGTGACTGTAGATCAGAATGTCATCAATAATGTTCAGTGTGCCTGAAGTGCAGATTGAATCAAGTGCTGAGATACTTCAGCTGCTGAGCTGACTCCAAAGTTGAGCCTCTTGTATCAAAAAAGACTAATGTGAGTAGAGAATGCAGTAAGGTCTCTCGATTCTTCTGCAAGCTCGATTTGGTGGGAACCTGATTTGAGGACAAACTTAGTGAAGTGTTTAGCACCATTCACTTTCTCTGTAATATCATCAAGTGTCAGTGTCAAGTGTCTTTCTCGTTGTATGGCTTACTTTGATGATTGTATATCAATGCAGATTCTAATCTGGTTCTCGCTCTTGGGTTTCTTAACCACTTGTATGGGTGAGACCCAAGGGGCAGGCTCATCCCCAACTTTCTCAATAATGTCAAGGTCAAGTAGGTGCTCAAGTTCCTTCTCTGTCTGTTTCCTGACATGAAATGGTATTTGTCGCCATTGATGCACAACTGGGGGCACATTCGGGTTTACATGCAGCTTGCCGATATCAGTGAAGCGATCAGCATACAGTTGGAGAATATTTTGGTTATGAGAAGGAATCGTGTATGTGACTGCAATCATGGGCAGATCTGTTGCTGTGCGGAAACTGATGAGTGTGTCACATTCTCCAGATATGACGTAGAATAGAACATTCATTCTAGTGTCTTTGAATGAGACAGGCATTTCAAAAATTCCAAGAATTTTCAGCAGTTTGTAACTATTGTAAGGGAAAATATTCATATTTCCTGGCTTGCAGAGAGACGGGTAATCCTGAAGTTTGTTGAATGTTTTGTCTCCCATGACATTGACAAACCCTCCTGTATCTATGAGAGCATCGACGTCCAAGCAACCAATGGTCACTGTCACTCATGGCTGTTTGCTGTGTCTGAGAGAGAGCTCAAAAGTATGTTTTGGGTCATCTGCCTCTAAATTAGCTACATTCTCTTGCCTTTTTGCTGTGTAATGCACACGTAGTTGGTATTGGTCTTAGTTGATTTTGCTGATGAGCGACAAACACGAGCAAAGTGGTTAGGTTTTCCACAGGCTTTACACTGCTCATGTTCACAGGAGTTGAAATTGGAGTATGATAGTTATTGTTAGTAGCCTCAACTTCAGTAACTCTAGACTCAGACAGCAGTAGTGATCTTGCTAACTGCAACAGCTCTGACAGTTTTCTGTCTTTCTCGAGTGCTTTTGGCATAGTTGACTGGAGAGACAGCCTTCAATTATTTGTGTTTTAATTTCCTGTTTGACATGTTCAACATCACCGATGTCACATTTGGTTGCTAGTTGCCTCAATAGTTTGCCTTCTTGCTTAGTACATCAGAAGACAATTGTTTCATATATGGTGTTTCTGTTGGGCATAAAGCAGGTCATCAGTGCATTTTCTGCTGAGTTGTAGTCATTTTGCTCAGGCGTCAGTGTCTCAAAGATATCCTGTAATTCTTCACCTCCATACTGTAGAATCAAGGCCTTTTTCCTTGTGTCGTCTGTGAATGCAAAACCTGCCATCGGTCTTTGAAACGTCACAGCCACTTTTGTCAACGTGGAGATATGGATGATGGCTCTGAATGCACATCAAAGGGTGGTAGATTGGGCATAGAAAACGCCATACTGATCAGCAACACAGTGATAAAGGATCCGGGATTGCGTTCCTTTCAGTGGAAACTTCCCTGCAATGATCGAAGATTATATATATTTTTTGATTGGATGGTTATTTTGGAGAGATCAGTGTGTGTGTATACACCGTACAAACTTCCTGTATGACGGAGTCTGCAACTTAAAATGCTGTTTGGAAAAGTAGACAAAAACCTTCAGAAATTTTGATAACTGAAAGCAATGTTTCTGGTTTTTCGCCATCTTTTCTATTTACCATGTCACCATTATGATGTCCTCGTGACTGGAGTGTGGATCAGTTAGGTTTGGAGACTAAGATTGCAGGCTGTTGAATATGTTGGAGTCTTCTTTATTCTCTATTTTACTTCCACTTTCCTTTTGCTAGAATGTGTGTTCTACATCAGCCCCAAGTGTACACAAAGCACAATGCAATTTCAAAACACTACAACACTAGGTCTCCCTACCTCTCCTGATTCCCATCGCTACATCTTCCCTTTTGAAATACCTGCTCAATCTCTGTATCATTTCCTTCCTCTTGATCACTTCATCCTCACCCTTTCATTCACTTTGCCCACTTTCACTCAATTCACCCAATAGCAGGTGGTGAGAGACCAGAGGCCACACTTACCCTCAGTCTGTTTCTATCCTCCCCTCCTCCTTCCACTCCCTTACAATCTGTTTCCCTCAAAGTAGCTTTGTTTGTTTTCAAACTTAAACTTGTTTTTCAAATTAGAATGTGGAAAGAAACTGTCCAACCTTCCTTCAGTTTGTGATGTTCTCTCTGCCTCTGTTCACTCCCTTTATCACTCACTCATTCTCCACCCTTTGTCTCATAGGTATTAGAACTTCTGTTTCACTGATATAAGCAATTCGCATTTACCTTTTGTATCTTCAAAACAAGCTTGAGATAATTAGTTGACTTGAAAATTCAATGTTTTTGTGGAATTTGAACTGATATTAAATATAGAAAAACTTCCTCACCTCCCATTTTCCATCTTTCTTATCCATGTCCATCTGTCTCTCCCGCCACCACCCACCTCCCCCCCCCCCACCCCACTATCTCCCTTTTGCTCTCTAAAATTCTCTAATTCACTGTCTCTCTCTCTCTTGCTCAGTTTAACATACTTCCTAAAGTTGATGGAAAACAAAACCATTGCTACACCAGACACACACATACTCTGTTTAAGAAAACTCTATGAATTTTACCTCAATAACTACAAAATACTGCAGTACAGAGGGATCTGGGTGTTCTTGTGCATGAAACACAAAAGGTTAGCATGCAGGTGCAGCAAGTAATTAGGAAGGCAAATGGAATTTTGGCCTTTATTGCTAGGGGGTTAGAGTTTAAAAATAGGGAAGTCCTGTTACAACTGTACAGGGTGTTGTTGAGGCCACACCTGGAGTACTGCATACAGTTTTGGTCCCCATATTTAAAGAAGGATATACTAGCATTGGAGGCAGTTCAGAAAAGGTTCACTAGGCTGATTCCTGGGGTGAAGAGATTGTCTTATCAAGAACGGCTAAACAGGTTAGGCCTTTATTCATTGGAGTTTAGAAGAATGAGAGTTGATGTTATAGAAACCTATAAGATTTTAATGGGGCTTGACAGGGTAGATGTTGAGAAGATGTTTCCACTGGTGGGGAAATCTTGAACTCGGGGACATAATTACAGAATAAGGGGGCACACATTTAAAACTGAGATGCGAAGGAATTTCTTCTCTCAAAGGGTGGTGAATCTCTGGAATTCTCTGCATCAGAGAGTTGTGGAGGCTAGATCACTGAAAGTATTTAAGGAGGAGGTAGATAGATTTTTGAAATCTCGGGGAGTCGAGGGTTAGGCAGAGCAGGCCCGAAAGAGGAGTTGAGGCCTGGGACAGATCAGCCATGATCTTATTGAATGGCGGGGCAGGCTTGAGGGGCTGAATGGCCTACTCCTGCTCCTATTTCTTATGTTCTTAAAAGACTTTGAACATTTGTCTCTTGTTTTTTAAAGCTGAGTAGAAAGTGGAAGAAGCTAAAGGAAAGTTTTCTATCAGTACAGCTGAATTGTACTGATACATGCTGGAAAATAGGGTGCACTGCTCATGCTTAGACTGAACAATCCAAATTCAGTCACAGAGTTACAGCTGCAGGCAAGACCAAGACAAGATTTTGGGAGAGGCTGAAGCCTTTAAGTATAAGGCACAAAGGACAATTCATTGGATAGCGTTAATCATGTTCCTACAAACTATCTAAAATTTTGATTTTATATTTCAATACCTTACATTGATGATTAGAAAATATATTATTGAAAAAAATTGGTGTGAAAAAATATTTCAGAGAGCATTTTAAGCTATTTATGGGAACCTGAGGCCAGATTGTGCAGTCGCAGTGTGATGAGTTTACAGAGTTAAAATCAATTAGAAATTTAGACATAGGAACTTAGAATGGGAAAAAGTTGACATAAACGATGTGGCAAAGGGATGATAACAAAGTCAGGTGCATGCAGTTGTAAGTTTTTTTTAATAGATTCTATTATATCTTCTACAAAGTATTTTTTACAGCAAAAGAGCGAGTGCTGTGTTGTCAGAGGAGCCATTTTTCAGATGAAATGTTATACTGAGGTTCTGTCATGTTGTTCAGGTAACTGCAAACAAATCCTTTGGTGATATTTTTTTAAAAAGCAGGTATTTGTCCTTACCAACTTTCCTCCCTCAACTAACATCACCAGAAACACAGGTTGTCTGGTCATTTAATTGTTTTTTGGTGAGACCTTGCTATGTGTAAATTTACTGCTGTATTTGCGTGCATAAAAGTAGAGAATGCACATCAGAAGTAATGCTTTGTTGTAAAGTGCTTTGGGACATCCTGAATGCATGCTTTCTTCTATATAATGGAAGCTTATTGTTCACTCACACATTCCAGCAATAGCCTGAGATAATTGTCCGTGTCCTACACCATCTAACATAATTGTTTTGCCTATACTAGGCCTGCTTCTGTAATTCAACACTCTCAGCTTGGAGTAGCACTTGCAGGCAGTGCAAGTTGAGAAATTGCTGGCTCACAGTATATGATTTCCCATCTGTAATGGACAAATAATTTAAGACTAAAGGAATGCAATTTTGCAAGCTGCATTCTCTGTGTGCACTGCTCTCTAGAGGTGCCCAATCACACAACCAGATCACACAATTAGCTCTGTGAACTACATCATGTAGTTTACTTGCAGTGCTGGAGTGAATTCGTCAAACTTGTGATGTGATTTGTGCTAAAGAAAACATTTTCAAGTTGGCAAAGGATGCACAGCTAATTGGAGCTCTACTCAGGATTAGCAATTATGATTCCTTACTCATTGAGTTCCTGACTTCAACCATCTCACTGCAAGGATCCAGACACAAAATAAATCAGAAGACCCTTCACCTTAGACCACCTCCAAGCAACAGAGGGTTCTGATGGAAAGTTCCGCCTTAACCTTTTTCTTTCAGCTCCTGATCAGCTGCCCTCTTGCAGCATATTTTGTTTTTATTTGAGATTTCTGGAATAACATGTTATTTTTAACCACTAAATATGTTTTTTTATATTCTTGATAGGTCATATATGCATTAAATACCAAAAGTGATGAGCATGAGGCTTCCCTGCAGGCTATTAAGGAAGCTCACCAGGAGGAGATCCAGCATATCATTGCTGAGACACGGGGAAAGATCTTACAGTACAGAAACAGAAAGGGAGAAGAGATGGACTTGCGGCACCAAATTCAGTCCCTTGAAGATACCCTGGAGAAGCACAAGAAACATAAGGAAGAAGTTTTGGCCGACTTTGAGGTTTACAAGCAGCAGGTGGAGGGGCGGGAAAAGAACATGGAGAAAGAACATGCGGAAAGAATAATGGCACTGTCCAGGGAGATGCTTGACATTAAGAAGGAATTTGAGAGCAATCTCCAAAACTTCATGGAAGTTCAACGCAGGTTAGAACAGGATAAACAGTCCGCAATAACAGAGATCATGAAAGTAAACCAAGAGTCAGAAAACCTTCAGGAAAAATTCAAAGCGCTAAGGGGCTGTTTTGATGAAAAAATTAAATTGGAAGAAAAGCACAAACTGAATATTCAAAGTTTGGATCAAGAGTTAGAAATCCTAAAATCTGAGAAAAAGAGACTAACTGCAGATTTTGAGAAAAAAGTGAGTAAACTACAAGTGTCACATCAAAAGGAACTGGAAGCTTTGAAAAAAGTCCTGCAGCAGTCAGTGACTGAGACACTGAAACAATGGCAAATAGAACAAAAAAAGAGTCTTCAAGCTCAAGAGATAACCTTACAGTTAAAACTGAAGAAACTGGAGACTGACATGGAAGTCAAATGTCAAATGATGAATGAGTTTAAAAATCAGTGCCAGAAATTGCAGGAACTGTTAAATACTGCAGAGTTCAGAATCCAGGTGAGTATGCGGTATTAAATGTTTCGGAGCTATTGAAACAAAATTGTCAAGTACAAAATCTCTCGCAATATTATCATTCATTTCCAGCCAAATCATACATTTTGATTTATTTTTCCATCAACATTTATATTTTGAAGATTACCACCTGCTTCATGGGGTGAAATATTTGCTACAACTTCAATATACTAAAATAGATTTTGTGGATTTTTGGGGCCAGTGTCTTACCGCCACTTGTGCATCCCCCACCCCCTCCCCATCTCCCATTCCCATTTTCCTGCCCCACCTTACCCTATGCTCCATCAATGGTAACAGAACAAAACCTTCAGTCATCAGGGTCATATTCTTCAGAATTCCATCCCTAAACCATTTCCCTCTCTGCTCCTCTTCCCTCCTAAACACATTGTCAAAACCCATGTCTTCCACCAAGTTTTTGGTCACCCATCCTGATCTTTCCTTACCTGCCTCAGCTTCTGTTTTCCTTAGGTCTATCTATAAAAGCGTCTCAGGATTTTGTTTTACAGTTAATGCAGCCATTTTACTGCAAGTTGTTATGGTTTCTGTATTTTAACACAGTTCATTGGGATACATTAATTTTTGTCACTTTTTAAAATTATTTTGACCATATGATCTGAAATAAACATACTAACATTTTTAGTCTTTTCTTTTTGTCACAATGTGATTTTTTTCCCCTTGCCTTTTCTCAATCTGTTCCTGAAGGCTGTGAGTCATCCTGGTGGATGATTCCATATGTGCCATTTCTGTGTGAACTTTGAGGTTGCCTCTCCACTGTTAATGTTACAGGTCAGCGATCTTTCATCAGAACAGACCTGAAACTTGAACTCTGTTTCTCTCCCCACAGATGCTGCCAGACCTGCTGAGTATTTCCAGCACTTTCTGTTTTTATTTCAGATTTCCAGCATCCAAAGTATTTTGCCTTTATTACAGCAAAGCCTAATTCTGTTCTCACCTCATATCCACACATGAGCATTTTCCAGCAGGTGTCACCGTCTCATGATCCTGTAGAAACCCTGGCTGGTGCATGCTCATCAGCTCAAGAGCACTGTGGCCGATTGTAGCACCCCTACTGCCATCCACGTTTAGTACAGACAATTCAGTATAGACTCGGGATCAATCCAAGGAACCTTCCCAGTTTCTATGACTCACTACTTTACCAAACATTTAACCATAAGCCATTAGGAGACCCAGTCAATGCATAGTTATCATCAATTGCCATCTCATCTGCTTCAACGATATAATATCCTATCCAACTTTATTTAAAAACTGTAGCTATAAATAATGAGGGTAAATTCTGCCCAAATATTTTCTGATCCCCAAAAATAATAAAGTGAACCCACAGAATCGGGTTTATTTTCCTCTTATTCCATGTGAGCATAAAGATTTGCCTAGGTGCACCATCAACATCCTGGGGGTTACCATTGACCCGAAACTTAACTAGACTAGCCATATAAATACTGTGGCTACAAGAGCAGGTCAGAGGCTAGGAATCCTGCAGTGAGTAACCCACCTCCTGACTCCCAATGCCTGTCAAGCATCTACAAGGCACATGTTAGGAGTGTGATGGAATACTGTCCACTTGCCTGGAAGATTGCAGCTCCAACAGCAGTCAAGAAGCTTGACACCATCCAGGACAAAGCAGCCCGCTTGATCGGCACCCCATTTACCACCTTAAACCTTCACTCCCTCCACCACCAACGCACAGTGGCACCAGTGTGTACCATTTACAAGATGCACTGCAGCAACTCGCCATGGCTCCTTAGACAGCACCTTCCAAACCCGCAAACTCTTCCACCTAGTAGAACAAGGGCAGCAGACGCATGGGAACACCACTACCTGCAAGTTCCCCTCCAAGCCACAATCCATCCTGACTTGGAAACTATATCGTCGTTCCTTCAATGTCACTTTGTCAAAAACCTGGAATTCCTTCCCTAACAGCACTGTCGGTGTACCTACACCAGATGGACTGCAGCGGTTCAAGAAGGCGGCACACCAACACCTTCTCAAGGGCAATTAAGGATGCGCAACAAATGCTGGCATTGCCAGCGATCCACATCCCATGTAAGAATTTAAAAAAAGAAAATAGGGGAAAATGAGACAGGGAGGATCATTCCTGTAGAATAATTGCAAGAAAATTGTACAGGAAGGATCACACACTTGTAACTGAGGCTGCCTTTTTCTCACAATAATTCAAATAGGCAGAAATTCCACATTTTATGGATCCAAGGGATAGCTGAGGAGAGAATTCTTCTCACTTATGGTCTCCCTGTATTCAATTTCTCCTTAAAGAGTGTGTGACAAATGAAGACGAGACAAACTGCCAAACAGAATTGGAGAGTTTTTATATTCAGCAAAGTTTGATACAGAGCATCCTGTGCCCTTACTGCACAATGACATTGTTGGGCAGACTTTTCTCTTAGAAGATTGTCGTTTGGTAGTACAGAACTTGATTATTGCTGAAAATAGAGACATGTTGTTGAAGCTTTTCGTCTTGCACTCATCAGGACAATCCACAAGAATGCCAATGTAAGGGAAAACAACAGCTTTGTACTGTATGAGAAGAGAGTGCTAATTGGTTGGCAAG
The DNA here is from genome assembly GCF_036365525.1 of Heterodontus francisci. NCBI lineage: Eukaryota > Metazoa > Chordata > Chondrichthyes > Heterodontiformes > Heterodontidae > Heterodontus > Heterodontus francisci. Next base: position 159,321,042 of record NC_090371.1, read on the forward strand.
TTAACTTTGATTGGTAGAGGCATTGCCATGGAGAATGCACCAGCTTATGTCTGTCACCAGTGCAAGACGAAAAGCTTTGACAACATGTCTTTATTTTCAGCAATACCATTAGGAGATTCTCAGGTGCGGGACCATGTGTGTGTCCCAACCCCTGATGATGTCAGAGTCCCGCCCACCTGCACAATCTTCCCAGAGTTGGCCAATTAATAGGCCACCTCCGGAGACCTGTCCAATTAGGGATGGCAGGCAGGCTCCGCCCGTGGGAGGGCCAATTGGAGTGCCTGAGGCTGTGGGTGGCCATCAGCCCCACCGGGAGAAGTGGATGCTGCTGATTTAGGAGGAAGACTGCGAGGATGCCTCTGAAGATTTCTTAAATTGTTAAAAGTGTGGCCGCAGCTGCCAGGCCATCATTGTGGAGGGGGAGACCCCCTATGACCGCAGCTGTGGCCCTCTGGCACCCACAGCTCTGGGGTTGGGAGAGTTAAAGGAGGCGTCGACGAGGGGCTTGAGGGGCTGAATGGCCTACTCCTGCTCCTATTTCTTATGTTCTTATGACATCCCAGCCTGCTAGAAGGCCGCCTCCAGTCTTCTGCCAGGCTTTGGCCTCAGCAGGGGGCATCTCTGCCAACAGGAAGATCCTGATGGCATCACCAATTTACCCCTAAATGAGCACTTAATTGGTAATAATTAGCTACCCACCACTGTCGGGCAGCTAGTCGGTGCCAGTCAGACCTCAACTCTGCCAACTTCACTCAGAGGCAGGAAAGTGTCGGGGAACCACCCCAACACAAGATTTTCTCATTTTGCTTGCAGTCCTGCCTCCAAACCCATCTCCGTGGGACCGGAAGATTCTGCCCTTAGCAAGCGCAACTGAGCACATGACCCTGTAAGTATTATGTGTGAAAAAGTACCATGGCTTAACTTTACATGGTACATAGGCCTAAAATTACAAGTAAATCTTCTAAAATTTCATCTAAAAATGTTTAAATCTGATTTAGCTATATCTAAAGGAGGAAAGATTGTCTCATAGACTCACAAAGCCAACTAGTTAAGATTATTATACCACTAGAACTGGTCAGTTTCATGCTGTATAATGATATCATGTTCAAAGCTTTACATTTTCCACAAATCAGACTTTTTACTATGCATTTTAGGATTTGGAAAAACAACTCCAAAATGCAGATAAGAAACTGGCAGCATCAAATGCAAAACTACAAAAGACGGAAGATGAAGCTCAGCTCTTGCGGGAGAGGTTTTTAGAGCAGGAAGCTGGAATACAGCATAAAACAGGTAGGAAAAGATTGTCAGAGCACATCAAGAAGATGGTGGTGTAAACAGATTTCTAGGCCTTGATGCAAAATCCATATTGCAGAGTTCGCTCAAAAACGCCTCTTTTAGTCGCCAACTGCCGGGTCTCTTCAGGTTCTTTAATTCCAGATTTCAAAAAGAGGGAAATTATGCAAAGCTGAACTTTGAACTGCAGTATGCCATGTTTTACTGTGCACCTTGGCTATTCTGTTGAACGCATTGTGAGAAGTGGTATATGATCCCTCAGCTTTTAAGAAAAGTGTCAGGGGGATACCAGGGAATTATAGACCAGTTAGCCTAACATCTGCAGTATTTTGCTTTTGCCATTTTTTTGGGTGCTGCCTGAGTAAGCACAGCAGATACCCCATATTGTAGTAGGGAAAGACTTGAAGACAATATGATAAACTTGATAAAAAAATGTTAAATTAAGTTTCCTGGTAGTATACAACTCTATATCTCACCCGTTTATCATTCTGAATTGTCTGCCCAGTGTCTCTGCACTGCCTGAGCACTGAGTCAAGGCCAAAACACCTTCTAATTTAAATAAGGGCAAAGCTTGCAGAGTATAGATTTACAACTCTTTAATCTCTGACCAGAGGTGACCATGGAATTCATTGCTTCAGGCATAAATTCTTGAGATGAGCTGCCCAAAATTAAGAATTGAAGTCTGACATCCATTTCTCCAAATTGCTTAGCTAAATGAAGCAAACTCAGATGCACTCTCGGGCAGTTATCATTTTCTACTAATTTGTGGGCTCCTCACATTTTTATTTTGTGTAACTATCGTAGCTCTGAAGAAGTAGCGCACTCTGTACGTTCAACGGGTCAAGTTGGAGTTGGTGCCTGTCGAAAATTACATGTTGGGTACAGGGCTAAAAGTGAACATCTGCATTTCTGTATTAAATGCACTAAACCTACTTTTAAAGGTCACCTTGTACTAGTACCAGATAGAGAGGTGTGTGCACAAAGAATTATGAATTAATTGGGGGGTGATTGCTTTGCTCGCAGGTGTTTGACCCTTTTTGTATGTTACTGCTGGAGAGTTTGTTTTTTAAATTATAATTTTAAAGCAGATGTGAAAAAATATATTAATGCTGATAAAAATGACATTAACATAGCTGTGGCAAGTGGAAGATTTTGCTGCTGGCCTCCTTATTTCAATTGTTTCTGCTGCTGCCACACTCATTTCATTGTCAGACTCTGCCTCAGCATTAATGATGGTACAAGGTACAGTCGACATTGCTAAAAGTCTTTAGTTCCACAGTCATTGATGGAAGAAATTTTAGGTGCTGCCTGATAAATACTAAAATACTCAGTTGAATATACACTGATGTTTTTGAGCCATAATGCCAGATGGGATGCATCCGAGGATACTGACAGAAACAAGGGTGGAAATTGTGGAGGCACTGGCCATAACCTTCCAATCCTCCTTAGATACGGGGCTGGTTCCAGAGGACTGGAGAATTGCAAATATTACACCGTAGTTCAAAAAGGGTGTAAGGATAAATCCAGAAACTACAGGGAAAGCTTTGAGAAATGATAATCCAGGACTAAATTAACAGCCAGTTGATAAGTGTGGATTAATTAAGGAAAGCCAGCACAGATTTGTTAAAGGCAAATTATGTTTAACTAATTTAATTCACTTTTTTGATGAGGTAACGGAGAGGGTTGATGAGGGTAATGTGGTTGATGAGATGCATGTAGTATACGGATGTAAAGGGTTAATACCGAAGACAGTGAGAGAGACCCCGTGATGATGTAACAGTCACATGAGATAGGCTTGAGAAGAAGAAGGTATAGCAGCATGAAGGATGCTAGCTTAGGTGGCTTGCTGAGAGTGTAGATAGTAATAAAGAGTTGTTAGTTAACCTTTACCAGAGTGAAAGACTTTCTCTAGAATGTCCTACAATGCTACCAATACAAACCCGACAACGCAATATGGTGGCAACAGTGAAAGTGACCAGGAGAATTTGAAAATCTTACCTTTGGAAGAAACTTCAGGGGAACAACAGAGAAATTTAAAGATAGATACTGGCCCAGTGCAGTAAGAAAGCTACTTAACAGCAAAAGAGGCTGTGGAAAGCTCTGCAGCCTCTCAGACTACACCACAGCAGCGTGGCGGTCTATGTCGGTACTTCCAGCACATCCAGCGGTCGGGTCTGAGTTTGGGCGACAATCCAGGATCGGCAAGACAGTGAAACTGGCCATTTATTTAAATGGCACACTGGAAAAAAAATCGGGTGCAGAACGCGATCTCAGTCGAATCAGTGACTAGGAAGGCGAATACAGTCGGCAGCCATTGCTGAGCCTCGCCGAGGAGAAAAAGCACTGTAATCATTGGAAAGCGCTGGAAAGGTTAGGGAGCATGGGAAAGCTTTGAACAGAATGCAAACACCTCAAGCTAAGTAAGCCTGAAAAATTTAAAATTAAAGGGGAACACCTTAGTAAAGCCTAGCAAACAAAAGGAAGCAATATGGATCCAAAATTGGGAATGTCTGAGAGTTTCCAGAATCAAGAAGGTCCTAATCAGGTCCAAAATTGGCTAGTATGGAGAAAAAGGTTCTTAAGGTTCATAACTACTTCTCAAATCCATACCAAATCTGAAGTGGAGCAAGTGAACACCCTCCTGTATTCAGTTGGAGTGATTGCGGATGATTTAATTGTCCAACAAGGGATCAATGAGGCTACCAATAAATTCGAAGAGGTACTCCAAGCCTTTAATAAATATTTTAATCTCCATACCAATAAAATCTTGGAAAGAGCCAAATTTAATAGGCAGATGCAGATGACTGATGAATCTGTAGACTCCTATATTAATGACCTGTATATATTGACAGAAGGTTGTGAATATGGCAAATTAAAGGCAGAACTAATCAGAGACAGGATAGTTGTCGGCATAGCAGATGAATAATTGTCAGATCTGTTGCAATCCAAGGAAGACCTTACACTGGAAAAGGCCATTCAAATTGTAAAGACAGGCTGAAGTTCACAAACAGAATAGGGACATCCTATGAGCTGAAGACAAGCTGTGGATGAGAAGGGGTCCAATGCCCATCCAACTGATTAAGCCAAAGCCAGGGAAACACTTTGAGGAACAGAAAAAACATACAGGTGAGAAGGTGCATAACATAGGCAAACCTTGCCAACGTTGTGGAGCCAAGAAGACCCACAGACGAGAGCAGTGCCCAGAAAGTAAAGTTGAGTGCTTTAATTGTGGAAAAATTGGGCACTATGGGTAGATGTGCCACAGCAAAATTTCTTCACTTAAAGGTACAAAGCAGAAGACCTTCACGCAAACAGAAGTGAATCAAGTACAGCAATACCCACAAGAGAAAGAACCAGGAGAGTTCTTGGGAGAAATCAGAAATCCAGACCAAGATTTCTGGACAGCAGATATCTACGTGAATGGACACCTCATGAATTTTAAGCTTGACACAGGGGCTAGCATCACGGTTTTGTCTGACCAAAAGTCTTGGGTGAAGAGACATTACCTACAACAGACAGATATATAATTGCATGGTCCAGGTGGATCACAACTGTGAGTAAAAGGCAAACTCCAAGCAACTCTTCAGCATAACGGAAAACAACTGGTAGAGAGCTCATACATCTTTCACAATCAGGCATTTTCTTTGTACCGAAGAGTACAAAAAATTTGAGAAAGAGAAAACTCCTACAGAAGGAAACAAACCCAGAATTACAATCGGAGATTTCAAGCGAGAAGCTTACCTAAATTAAATAATGGTCAAAAAGTCTGGATATGTGTCCTGGAATGAGAAGGTACAGTAATCCATAAACATGAAATCTATCAGCGATCGTATATGAATGAATGAAGGGAACATAAAAAGAAATCAGAGGAATATCATTCCTGTTCAACAAAAGCAACAGCCAGTAATCCATTTGCAAGGTCCAGATAAAAATGAACAAACCCAAACTGAAAGGACGACTACAACCTGAAGAAACCAAAAACCAAATCAGTAACATAGACTTCCTATGAAGACGACCAATCGTCCCAGACAGATTACAACCAGATTGGGAAAAGTTGGCAAACCTCCGATGAGACTGAATCTGTAAAGTCAGAGACTTGGGGGGGGGGAGAGACAATAGTAGAGAAGTCATAAATGTACATATGTTTGGGAAAATGTTGCATAAAGACATGAGGGAAGATGTAGTATAAGGATGTAAAAGATTAATACCAAAGACAGTGAGAGAGACCCCTCCCACTGTACGAGCGATGATGTAACAGTCACATGAGATAGGTTTGAGAAGAAGGTATAGCAGCACCAAGGATGCTAGCTTAGGTGGTTTGCTGAGAGTGTATATAGTAATAAAGAGTTGTTAGTTAACCTTTACCGGAGTCTAAGACTTTATCTAGAATGCCGTACAATGCTACCAATACAAACCCAACAATGCAAAATTGTACATGGACTTCCAAAAAGTATTTGATAAAGTGCCACATAATAGGCTTGCTAGCAAAGTTGAAGCCGATGGAATGAAAGGGACAGTGGCAGCATGGATATGAAGTTGATTGAATGACAGGAAACTGAGTAGTGGTGAACAGCTGTTTTTCGGACTGATGGAAAGAGACTTAGAAGACAGAGGCACAAGGGGAGAGCCAACTGTGCAACAGCCCCGACAAACAAATTTCTCTGCAGCACCTGTGGAAGAGCCTGTCACTCCAGAATTGGCCTTTATAGCCACTCCAGGCGCGGCTTCACAAACCACTGACCACCTCCAGGCGCGTATCCATTGTCTCTCGAGATAAGGAGGCCCAAAAGAAGAAGGTATATTGTGGGGTTCCCCAGCAGCCGGTACTAGGACTACTGCTTTCCGTGGTCCATGTTAACGACTTAGACTTGGGTGTACAGGGCATAATTTCAAAATTTGCAGATGACACAAAACTAGAAATATTGTGAACAGCGAGGAGGATAGTGATAGACTTCAAGTGAACATAGGCTGGTGGGATGGGTGGACTCGTGGCAGATGAAATTTAATGCAGAGAAGTGTGAAGTGATACATTTTGGTAGGAGGAATGGGGAGAGGTAATAAAAAAGAAAGGACACAATTTTAAAGGGAGTCTAGGAACAGAGGCACCTGGGAATATGTGTGCAAAAATTGTTGAAGGTGGCAGGACAGATTGAGAAAGTGGTTAGGAAGGCGTACAGGATCCTTGGCTTTATAAATGGAGGCATAGAGTGCAAAAGCAAGGAAGTTACGGTGAACCTTTATAAAAGACTGTTTCAGTCTCAACTGGAGTATTGTGTCCAATTCTGGGCAGCACACTTTAGGAAAGATATGCAGGCTTCAGAGAGAGTGCACAAAAGGCTTATGAGAATGGTTCTAGGGATGATGGACTTCAATTAGGTGGATAAATTGGCGAAGTTGGGACGTTCTGCTTTAGAGTTATGAAGGTTGAGAGCAGATTTGATAGAGGTGTTCAAAATCGTGAAGGGCCTAGACACAGTAGATGGGGAGAAACCGTTCCCATTGGTGGAAGGGTCGAGAACCAGAGAACACCAATTTAAGGTGATTGGCAAAAGAAGCAATGGTAACATGAGGACAAACATTTTTACACAGCAAGTGGTGGGGATCTGAGGTATTAAAATGAATACTTTGCATCTGTCTTTACCAAGGTTGATGCAACACAGGCAATGGTGAAAGAGGAGGTAAGTCAGACACTAGAGGGGTTTAAAATTGATAAGGAGGATGTATTAGATAGGCTGTCTGTGGATAAGGCACCAGGACCAGATGAGATGCATCCAAGGATACTGAGGGAAGTGAGGGTGGAAATCGCGGAGGCACTGGCCATAATTTTTAAGTCTTCCTTAGACTTAGGGGTGGTGCCAGAGGACTGGAGAATTGCAAACGTTACACCCTTGTTCAAAAAAGGGTGTAAAGATAAGCCCAGTAACAACAGGCCAGTCAGTTTAATTTCGGTGGTGAGGAAACTTCTAGAAAGAATAATTTGGGACAAAATTAATAGTCACATGGATAAATGCAGATTAATTAAAGAAAGCCAGCATGTATTTCTTAAGGGAAAATCAGGTTTAACTAACTTGCTAGAGTTTGTTGAGGAGATGACAGAGAGATTTGATGAGGGCAATGCAGTTGATGTGGTGTACATGGACTTTCAAAAGGCATTTGATACAGTGCCACACAACAGACTTGTGAGCAAAGTTATAGCTCATGGAATAAAAGGGACTATAGCAAGATGGACACAGAATTGGCTCAGTGACGGGAAACAAAGAGTAGTGGTTAATGGATGTTTTTCAGCTGGAGGAAGGTTTGTAGTGGAGTCTTGCTTTTTCTGATATATGTTAATGACCTAGACCTTGGTGTTTAGGGCATAATTTCAAAGTTTACGGATAATGCAAAACTTGGAAGTATTGTGAATTGTGAGGAGGATGGTATAGAACTGCAAAAGGACATAGATAAATCGGTGGAATGGGCGGATAGGTGGCAGATGAAGTTCAATGCAGAGAAATGTGAAGTAATTCATTTTTGTAGGAAGAACATGGAGAGACAATATAAAATAAAGGGTACAATTCTATCAGGGGGTGCAGGAGCAGAGGGGCCTGGGTGTATATGTGCATAATTCATTGAAGGTGGCAGGACAGGTTGAGAGAGCGGTTAATAGAGCATACAGTATCATGCGCTTTATTAACAGGGGCATAAAGTACAAGCACAAGGAAGTTATGTTGAACTTATATAAGACACTAGTTCAATCTCAGCTGAAGTATTGCATCCAGTTCTCGGCGCTGCACAATGTGAAGGCATTGGAGACAGTGCAGAAAAATTCACGAGAATGGTTCCAGGGATGAGGAACTTCAGTTATGAAGTTGATTTGAGAAGTTGGGACTGTTTTCCTTGCAGAAGAGAAGGCTGAGAGGTGATTTGATAGAGGTATTCAAAATCATGAAGGGTCTGGCCAGAGTACAAAGAACAAAGAACAGCACAGCACAGGAACAGGCCATTCGGCCCTCCAAGCCTGCGCCGATCTTGATGCCTGCCTAAACTAACACATTCTGCACTTCCGGGGCCCATATCCCTCTATTCCCTTCCTATTCATGTATTTGTCAAGATGTCTCTTAACGTTGCTATCGTATCTGCTTCCACCACCTCCCCTGGCAGCAAGTTCCAGGCACTCACCACCCGCTGTGTAAAAATACTTGCCTCGCACATCCCCTCTAAACTTTGCCCCTTGCACCTTAAACCTATGTCCCCTAGTAACTGACTCTTCCACCCTGGGAAAAAGCTTCTGACTATCCACTCTGTCCTTGCCGCTCATAACTTTGTAAACCTCTATCATGTCGCCCCTCCACCTCCGTCTTTCCAGTGAAAACAATCCGAGTTTTTCCAACCTCTCCTCATAGCTAATGCCCTCCAGACCAGGCAACATCCTGGTAAACCTCTTCTGTACCCTCTCCAAAGCCTCCACGTCCTTCTGGTAGTGTGGCGACCAGAATTGCATGCAATATTCTAAGTGTGGCCTAACTAAGGTTCTGAACAGCTGCAACATGACTTGCCAATTTTTATACTCGATGCCCCGACCGATGAAGGCAAGCATGCCATATGCCTTCTTGACTACCTTATCCACCTGCGTTGCCACTTTCAGTGACCTGTGGACCTGTACGCCCAGATCTCTCTGCCTGTCAATACTCCAAAGGGTTCTGCCATTTACTGTATACCTCCCACCTGCATTAGACCTTCCAAAATGCATCACCTCACATTTGTCCGGATTAAACTCCATCTGCCATTTCTCCGCCCAAGCCTCCAACCGATCTATATCCTGCTGTATCCTCTGACGACCCTCAACACTATCCGCAACTCCACCAACCTTTGTGTCGTCCGCAAACTTACTAATCAGACCAGCTACATTTTCCTCCAAATCATTTATATATACTACAAACAGCAAAGGTCCCAGTACTGATCCCTGCGGAACACTACTAGTCACATCCCTCCATTCAGTAAAACACCCATCCACTGTTACCCTCTGTCTTCTATGACTGAGCCAGTTCTGTATCCATCTTGCCAGCTCACCTCTGATCCCGTAGATCAGATAGTAGATAGAGAGAAACTGTTCCCACTCCTGAAAGGATTGAGAACGAGAGGGCACCGATTTAAAGTAACGGGTAAGAGAAGCAGAAGCAACATGAGGAAAAAAATTTTCACGCAGCGAGTGGTTAAGGTCTGGAATGCACTGCCTGAGAGTGTGGTGAAGGCAGGTTCAATTGAAGCATTCAAAAGGGAATTAGACTGGTACATGAAAAGGAAGAAGGTGCAGGGTTATGGGGAGAAAGCAGCAGACTGGCACTAAGTGAATTGCTCGTTCAGAGAGCGGGTGCAAACACGATGGGCTGAATGGCCTCCTTCTGTGCTGTTAAAATTCTATGTTCATCGCCAGTGCCACATCACATCTTTGTTCCCACCCTCCCCTAATAATGTGGAGTGGCAATTTTGTGCCGTTAATGACTGTGGTAAGTATGCTGTTGAATAGTGTTAGATCCATGTTGATGGCAGTAATGCTAGTGATACTATGCATATTATACTAGTGCTAGTGGTGACAATACGGGCTACATTTAGTTTGATGTTTCAAAAGTGTGACTGGATTTTGGATTCTTGTACTTAAGAAAATTGTTTTTTGTTGTTCCTTGAAGTCATAACCTTCAAAATAAAGACTTGAAAACAGCACAGGTCTGTAAGCCATAATTACAGGTGGATCATATTTAATATTTGAGCTACACATTTGAACTCTCATTTACTACTTACTCCTCATTAATATGATGATCAGACCTGTTGTACATCATCCAGTTATGGTATTGTCTATCACTTTCACATCTAGACAAGAATAAGGATCTGTCAATATCCGAGCACAATGCTCTAACAGAGGTGGATGACTTAAAGAACCATTTGTCAAAGCTAAAGCAACAGTTAACAATATGGGAACAGCAGCAACACCAGGGGAATAAAGAATCTGAGGCTGAACACAGTCAGCAGCTGACACAGGTATCATTCAGACCAAAAAAAACTGCTTTGCTTTAATTTTTCTATGTCCAAAGATTTTCTGTGTACATGTGCAACCGATTGGTACATTAGTTAACCCTTCTGTCATCAAGTCTTTCTGCGGTTTCTGAATTGGGCAGCTTTTTCAGAATTTACCTCTTAATGTGATACTGAAGCACACTGCATTATTACAATAATAATCATCAGATATGAGGAGTAGCTTCTAGCGCATCCTGACCTCTTTGCTATATCTCCATTTCTCCTTGTTTACTTCCTTCAAAAAAGTAAATGAAGGTAAAGTACCATTGGGAAAGCCATTGTAATAATATCGTGGATGTGCCAATAAATGGTACAAAGCCTCCTGAGGATGTAAATAGAAATAGAAAAGAGATTTTTTAAAAAGAGAAACAGTTCAAAAATAACCTCAGTGTTGCTACAAATGTTATTATAGGGCTCTTTAAATGAGTTCCATAAAGAACATACAAGATCTGAATGTATGAAATGCAAGCAGATAACAACCACTATCTGCCCCCTATCTATTAGGTCTGTCATCTCCTCAAAGAAATCCAATAAAGTAAGTAAGCATTACCTCCACTCCTAAAGCCATACTTTTTCAGCTACGTAATGCCCCTCACAATAGAGCCTTATATTCCTTATAATATTATCAGTTTCCCAATAGTAAAGATAAAGTTTATAGGTCTATAATTTGATGATTCATTCCTTTGAAAATAGAAGTCACATTTTCTAATTTCCAACCCTCTGGGATTTGGCCTGGATCTGGTGAAATCTGAAAAAAGAGGACTTGTAATTATTTGAGCCAGTTCCTTCAGCAGGTAAAAGTTGCCAGAGTCAGAAGCCTTATCTGCATTCAGATCCAACAAGCTCCACAATGTATCCTCTTGTGTGATTTAAAAAATTTTCAATCTATATTCAACTCTCACCCGCAATTCTGGAAATGTTCTCACCATTTCTTCGTGAACACTTTTGAAACATATCAGTTAAATACTTCTTCAGACACCACTTCCCCAATCTCATTTTTTAGTGAACAAACCTCTTTTTGCATCCTTTGCACTTCTGACAAAGTTGAAGAATGCTTTACCATTCTGCTTCTGTTTCCAGCTATGTTTTCCTCCTGAGCCCTATTTACAGCCCTTATCAGTTTCTTGGCATTCTTCGCCTATCTTCATAGATTTACCTACGTTATTTTTTTCTTGAATGCTTAAACATTTTGTATGTTTTCCCTTTCTCTCTCATGCCTTTCACAAATCTGTCAGTTAGCCAAATTGGTTTTATTCTTTTCTTCTGTCGTTGACCCATTTCACGGATAAATATCTTTTGCATCTTAAAATGATGACTTTGAAACTATTCTGCTTTCCTTCTATATCTTTTTCTTCCAGTATCATTTCCCATTTTACCATTCCCATGCATTCTTTCATACCCTTAATACCAACCTGTTAAAATTGTAGCCTTTTAATTGACTTTGTTTTTTACCTGCATGTCCACCTCCACTTTGAATATCAGAACATTATGGTCACTAGATCCCAAACCTCTACTTTGCTTATTGTTCCCTCTTCACTTATTAGAGCCAAATCCAATATTGCATTCCCCCTTGAGGATTCCTGAACATGCTGTTGAGAAATAAGTCCCTCACAATTTCAATAAGTTCCCATTCACAGACTGGCTGTTCCCATTGTGCATTCCATATGTGAAAGATTGAAATCTCCCATGATTACTACGAAAGATTTAGCATTCATCTGACTTATTGGGGGAATTTTAACAGAGGTGAGCGGGTGGAATTTGGTGGGGGTTGGGAGTTAAATAGGCAAAAATTCCAAGTCCGCCAATTTCCAAGTTATAATGAGGCAGGACAAGAGGCAAGCAGGGCTTGGCATTTTCATATGTTACTGAGGCTGGAAGCTTCGAATTTAATGTGCTTTGCAGATTTAAATCTGGCTAGCTAGATTTCCCAGGTCTCAAGAAATCCAGCTGCTACCATGAGCCAGGGATAGCCTTGGGGAGAAGGTTTGGTGCCTTCACAGCACTTCTTGTGGGCCAGAGGAAGCAGGAGTGCTTCCTTCCATCCCCACAAGCTCCCACACCATCAGACCCACCCCTATACAATTGACGCCCCCCACCCCCCCCGACCCCGCCGACCCCTGCCCCTTGGATTGCCTGAGTAATTACAGGGCAGTCTGCCGAACCTCAGTGGTGGGAAAATGGTTGGAACAAATTCTGAGGGCCTGTATAAATCATCATTTAGAAAGGCACGGATTAATCAAGGACAGTCAGTATGGATTTGTTAAGGGAAGATCGTGTCTGACTAACGTGATTGGATTTTTTGAGGAGGTAACAAGGAGGGTCAATGAGGGTAGCGCATTTGATGTAGTCTACATAGATTTTAGTAAGGCTTTTGACAAGGTCCCATGTGGAAGACTGGTCAGAAAAGCACGAGGCCATGGGATCCAAGGGAAAGTGGAAAATTGGATCCAAAATTAGTTCAGTGGCAGGAAGCAAAGGGTAGTTGTTGATGGGTGTTTTGTGACTAGAAAGCTGTTTCCATTGGGGTTTCACGGTACTCAGTACTGGGTCCCTTGCTTTTCGTGTTATGTATCAATGATTTAGACTTAAATGTAGGGGGCATGTTTAAGAAGTTTGCAGATACAAATATTGCTTGTTTGGGTGATAGTGAGGAAGAAAGCTGTAGACTGCAGGAAGTTATCAATGGACTGGCCAGTTGGACAGAAAAGTGGCTAATGGAGTTCAATCTGGAAAAGTGTGAGGTAATGCGTTTGGGAGGGCAAATAAGGCAAGGAGATACACAATAAATGGTAGAATACTGAGAAGTGTAGAGGAACTGAGGGACCATGGAGTGCAGGTCCACAGATTCCTGAAGGTAGCAGGATAGGTAGATAAGATGTTTAAGACAACATACAGGATACTTTCCTTTATTAGCTGAAGCATAGAATATGAGAGCAGGGAGTTTATGCTAGAACTGTATAAAACACCAGTTAGGGCACACCTAGATTACTGCGTACAGTTCTGGTCACTGCATTACAGGAAGAATGTGATCATACTAGAAAGGGTACAGAGGAGATTTATGAGGATGTTGCCAGGAATGGAGAATTATAGCTATGCAGAAAGATTGGATAGGCCGGAGTTGCTTGGTTTGGAATAGAAGAAGCTGAGGGGAGATTTAATTGAGATGTAGAAAATTATGAAGGGATGAAGATGGATAGAGTGGATACGAATAACCTATTGCCCTTGGCTGAGAGGTCAATAACCAGGGGGTATAGACTTAAGTAATGGACAGAAGGATTTGAGGGGTGTTGAGGATAAATGTTTTCACCCAGAGGGTGGTGGGAGTTTGGAACTCACTGCCTGAAAGGGTGGGCTGAGGCAGAAACTTTTATTGCATTTAAAAAGTACTTGGAGTGCCATAACCTACAGGGCTACAGACCAAGAGCTGGAAAGTGGGATTAGGCTGGATTGATCTTGTTTTGGCTGCCATGGACACTATGGGCTGAATGGCCTTCTTCTGTGCTGTAAATATTCTAAATTTCTATGTAAGAGCCGATCAGAGGTTGGACATTCTGCGGCAAGTGACTCACCTCCTGACTCCCCAAAGTCTTTCTATCATCGACAAGAGACAAGTCAGAAGTGTGATGAACACTCCCCACTTGCCTGCATGAGTGCAGCTCCAACACACAAGAAACTGAACACCATCCATAGCAAAAGAACCTGTTTGATTAACACCCCATCCATTATCTTAAACTTTCACTCCCTCCACCACCAACGCACAGTGGCAGCAGTGTGTACCATCTACAAGATGCTCTGCAGCAACTCACCAAGCCTCGTTCAACAGCACCTTCCTACCCCCCAACCTCCCCCATCTAGGACAGGGTAGCAGGTGCATGGGAACACCACTATCTGCAATTTTCCCTTCAAGTCACAACCATCCTGGTTTGGAAATATATCGCCATTCCTTCATTGTCATTGTCAAAATCCTGAAACTCCCTCCCTAACAGCGTTGTACGACTAAGTTCACATGGACTGCAGCAGTTCTAGAAGGCGGCTCACCACCACCTTCTCAAGGGCAATTAGGGATGGGCAATAAATGCTGGCCTTGTCAGCAATGCCCTCATCCCATGAACGAATTTACAATAAGATAACTCCCCAATCATTATTTCAACCAGGTTTCAGTCTGAGGTTTCAGTCACTCATAACTTCTACTTCTTCCTGGGAGGTCAAAACCTATGTATTTGCATTTTTCAAAAACAGAAATTGTTGGTGTTTATGTACAACTTAATATTTCTGTGAAACCATTTTACATATACATGTGTGGTGTTTACAGCAGGAGTACATTAATACATTATACTCCTCGGTATGGTTGTGCCTGCACTGAAAACACAGGGGATTTGAAGGCTGAGCTATTTTGTTTGTTCTGAAGGGCTGAGGAGTGGGAGAAGTTGGGGCTCTGCCTAAATAGTGATCCCATTGGACTGGATCACTGTCTTGAGTGGTTAAAGGTAAGTCAATACTGCTGAGCTAGTTCACCACCTGAATGGTTTTGGCATAGGTGGGTGCTTGTGTCATTTGTACTTCCAGAAAAGGGATCCCACATTGTTGCTTCCCCAATTCCATATGGAGGCTGAACATCATGCAATATGACCCAGAGGAATCTCACCCACGTATGTTTTGGGATTAGAGTGAGGAGGTGTGTATCCTTTTGCAGCTGGCCATGAGAGTGGTAGTAGCATGGGCACTGCAGATGGCCCTTAATTTCAATTGAGGAAGCCCAGTAGGTGTGAACTTGGTCTGCTGGAATCGCACAGCTAGTCATCATCTTTGTGGTTACTTGGACCTTGCTGCAGATTGACTGAATGCATGAGCATGACCAGAAGTAGGCAGGAGGTTGGTTTTCAGGCCACAAGTCCTCCAGTGTTTCCACATAGTTACTTAACTAGTTAGGGTTGTCAACTCTGGTTTGACAAATTCCTGGAGATTTGATCATGTGACATTTGATCACATGGCATTCAAACATCTGACATTTGCCCACAGTTTGCAAATGTTGTTGCATTTATCTTAGTTGAATGTCCAAGTACCGCCAAGCCCTGAACAAAATATTTGACTTTTTTATAGTAAGATGAATAACAGAATTTATAAATCAAAGAAAGAACACAAAAGAATAGAAAGATTTAAGGATAAGTAATGTTTAAATAAAAATTGCTTTTATGTGGTATCAACCTGAATGAGAAGCATGAATTCCACTGATTTGACAAAAACATCATCAATATAAGTATTAGTAACAAAAAATGCTGGAAATATTCAGCAGTTCTGGCAGCATCTGTGGAGAGAGAAACAAAGTTAATGGGCCTCATTTTATTCTGGCGACAGGGGTCCCGGTGGCAGCAGGGAAGGTGGGGAGAGACCCTGCCTCAGCTCTCCATTGGACCCCCTGTGCTATTTAACGGCGGACAGCCAATTAACTGCCCCAATTAAAGGGCAAGCTCCTGTCTCCAGAGTTGCCAACCAATCGGAGGGTAAACAGCTCTGCAGTACTGGCAGTGCCACCGGGAGGGGCGGCCACTGTCAGTACTACAGGAGGTCCTGCAGAGGAGAAGAGTCCAGAGACCCCAGGAGAGATAAGTGGTGTTGGGGTCGCTGTGGCCATTCTGGCAGGCCCGAGTGACAGGGTGGGGGTAGTGGTGTTAGTGAGGGTGGGGGTGTTGTCTTCTTGGGGGAATGGCCATTGCTGCCGGGGCGGAGGTGGGGAGGCCTGAATTGTGCCCAAAGGAGAGACCCCCTGACCCTGTTAGGAGGCCACCTAGTTTTACCTGAATCTCCTTGTGGCGGCGGGCCCCTCCACCTTTCATTAAATTGAGGTGGAGGCAAGAAGAGGCCCTTAAATGGCCATTAATCAGCCACTTAAGGGCCTCAGCTGGCCTCAGGTGGGAAAGCTGTCCCCACACCGGACTAAATTGGAAGGCAGTGGGCATTCGCCCCCCCCCCCCCCCCACCCCACCCACCGCCATCCTATGCAATTTCGCAACCCCAGGGGGGCCTATAAAATTCATTCCAATGTTTCAGGTCAATGACCCTTCATGAAAGGGCACAGACGTGAAACGTTAACTCTGTTTCTCACTCCACAGATGCTGCCAGATCTGCTGAGTATTTCCAGCATTTTCTGTTTTCATTTCCAATTTCAGCATCTGCAGTATTTTACTTTTGGATCAATATAAGTAACTTCTACATAAAGTTTCATACAATTTTATGACCTTTTACAAAAAACAGCAAGTTTTAAAAATAATAAATAAAACCAAGCCAAACCTAATTCAATTCACTGACTTTCACGCACGACTGCTGAAGCCCAGTTTCAGGAGGTGACTCTCAGTCCTCAGAGAGAAGCACTAAAGCTGCCTGGAACAAAACACATTAAACAACAGTGCACGTCACAGGCCGACATGAAATCTCCCTCCCTCAATTTGTGTTTCCCTCGCCCTCCACAGTTTGTGTTTCTTTCTTCCACCTCAATTGTGCTTCTCTCTCTCTCTCTCTCTTTCCCTCTCCCAGTAGATTGCTCAGGACTCTGAGTTTGCAGGTGAATTTCTTTGGCCCTAATGCCATTACCCTCACAATGAAGTGATACCTTCCAAATAACTGGGACACCAGCAGGGCTCAGACAATTCAGTTCGGTTGCAGGACATTACAGCCAGGGCACTGCGCATGTGTGAACTGTACATACAGGGTAGCTCCATTCGATCACGCGTAGACTCCTGCCCAAAAGGAGAGGGTTGGGAATCCTATAACTGGTGGATGGGCACATCCTAGTCCTATGTTGGCCTAGCATGATGATCCTTTCTGCATATCAAGTTCTGAATTCATTTGAAGCAAACATTCCCAGGAGCTTGCCACTGTACCAGACTGGGAGAGGCCAGCTTTGTGACTAATTTTTCACAGTTCGTTGTATCTTCAGTGCAGTTACTCACGGTACTCCCTGTAGTGAAATAGTTTTTATTGAAATATATTTTGCATTCTGTGTTAACAACATTGTTAGTGTTGCAGCCTGTCTTAATATCTCATTGATATGGCTTGGTGTCAAATTTTGTTTGATAATCGCTGCTATGAAGCACCTTGGGATGTTTTACTATATTAAAAGCACTATGTAAATGCAAATTATTGTTGTTTATTAAATAAGTCGTTTGTGGCTTGTTGGTACTATATTCCAATATTACATTTACTCATTTTGAAGTATAATTTATGCCATTGCTGAAGCAGAAGAATTCCTTTGCCTTATAGATTATTGAGACTCTTACTCGTGAAAAAGAAGAGTATCACAAAAGGCACGAAGAGGAACTAAAGAAACTGAAGCGAGTGGCTGAAGAGGAGAAGCATCGCCTGAAGGAACAGCTGATGAAAGGATTGGAGGAGCTGGTAAAGAAACACACCACTGAAATCAAGGCAGTACAAACCTCAATGGAATTAGAAAGAAAAAGACTGCAAAAGGTGCATGCTATATCTGAGCTTTTTCTTGGCCAGACTGTATTGAATCTGTCTTATTAACCTTTAAGTGATGTATATTTATAAAGAATATTTACGAAGGTAAGAATGAATGGCGCCAAGATTTAAAACACCTTGGAACCAGGTTTTGAATTCCAACACTGCCCTCCTCCAGACTAGTAGTAAGAAAGTATTCTTTTGTCCAGACAAATCCTGAATGCAAAGTTTGCTCCAGTTACTTTCCCAATGTAAGGCCGCCTAGAGAAATTAGTCATAAATTGTTAGTTGAGGGGGAGGTGGTGGTGTAGTGCTATTGTCACTGGACTAATAACCCAGAGACCCAGGGTATTCCTCAGGGGACATGGGTTTGAATCCTACCATGGCAGAAGATGGAATTTGAATTCAATTAATAAAAAAAAATCTGGAATTAAAAAGCTAATCTAATGATAGCCATGAAACCAGTGTCGATTGTTGTAAAAACCCACCTCGTTCACTACTGTCCTTTACGGAAGGTCAACCAGACGGACCACCCGGCATCAACCTAGCCACCGGAAACGACAATGGCAAACCCAGCCCTGTCGACCCTGCAAAGTCTCCTTACTAACATCAGGGGGCTTGTGCCAAAGTTGGGAGAGCCTGACATAGTCATACTCACCGAATCATACCTTACAATTCCCCAGACACAACCATCACCATCCTTGGGTATGTCCTGTCCCACCAGCAGGACAGACCCAGCAGAGGCAATGGCACAGTGGTATACAGTCAGGAGGGAGTTGCCCTGGGAGTTCTCAACATCGACTCTGGACCCCATGAAGTCTCATGGCATCAGGTCAAACATGGGCAAGGAAACCTCCTGCTGATTACCACCTACCGCCCTCCCTCAGCTAATGAGTCAGTACTTCTCCATGTTGAACAACACTTGGAGGAAGCACTGAGGGTGGCAAGGGCATAGAATGTACTCTGGGTGGGGGACTTCAATGTCCATCACCAAGACTGACTCAGTAGCACCACTGCTGGCTGAGTCCTAAAGGACATAGCTGGTAGATTGGGTCTGTGGCAGGTGGTGAGGGAACCAACAAGAGGGAAAAACATACTTGACCTCGTCCTCACCAATCTGCCTGCCGCAGATGCATCTGTCCATGACAGGATTGGTAGGAGTGACCACTGCACAGTCCTTGTGGAAACGAAGTCCCATCTTCACATTGAGGATACACTCTACTATGTTGTGTGGCAGTACCACTGTGCTAAATGGGATAGATTTAGAACAAATCTAGCAATGCAAAACTGGGCCTCCATGAGGCACTGTGGACCATCAGCAGCAGCAGAATTGTATTCAACCACAATCTGTAACCTCATGACCTGGCATATCCCCTGCTCTACCATTACTATCAAGCTGGGGGATCAACCCTGCTTCAATGAAGAGTGCAGGAGGGCATGCCAGGAGCAGCACCAGGCATACCTCAAAATAAGATGTCAACCTGGTGAAGCTACAACCCAGGACTACTTGCATGCCAAACAGCGTAAGCAGCATGTGATAGACAGAGCTAAACGATCCCACAACCAACGGATCAGATCTAAGCTCTGCAGTCCTGCCACATCCAGTTGTGAGTTGTGGTGGACAATTAAACAACTAACAGGAGGAGATGGCTCCACAAGTATCCCCATCCTCAATGATGGGGGATCCCAGCATATCAGTGCAAAAGATAAGGCTGAAGCATTTGCAGAATTCTTCAGCCAGAAGTGCCGAGTGGATGATCCATCTCAGCCTCCTCCTGAAGTCCCCAGCATCACAGATGCCAGTCTTAATCCAATTTGATTCACTCCACATGATATCAAGAAATGACTGAAGACACTGGATACTGCAAAGGCTACGGGCCCTGACATCATTCCAGCAATTGTACTGAAGACCTTAGCTCCAGAACTTGCCGCGCCCCTAGCCAAGCTGTTCCAGTACAGCTACAACACTGGCATCCACCCGGCAATGTGGAAAATTGCCCAGGTATGTCCTGTACACAAAAAGCAGGACAAATCCAACCCATTCAATTACGGCCCCATCAGTCTACTCTCGATCATCAGTAAAGTGATGAAAGGTGTAATTGACAGTGCTATCAAGTGGCATTTGCTTAGCAATAACCTGTTCAGTGATGCTCAGTTTGGGTTCTGCCAGGGCCACTCAGCTCCTGACCTCATTACAGCCTTGGTTCAAACATGGGTAAAAGAGCTGAACTCAAGAGGTGAGGTGAGAGTGACTGCCCTTGACACCAAGGCAGCATTTGACTGAGTATGGCATCAAGGAGCCCTAGCAAAACTGGAGTCAATGGGAATCAGGGGGAAAACTCTCTGCTGGTTGGAATCGTACCTAGCGCAAAGGAAGACGGTTGTACTTGTTGGAGGTCAATCATCTCAGCTCCATGACATCATTGCAGCTATTCCTCAGGGTAGTGTCCTAGGCCCAACCATCTTCAGCTGCTTCATCAATGACCTTCCTTCAATCCTAAGGTCAGAAGTGGGGATGTTCGCTGATGATTACACCATGTTCCGCATCATTCGCGACTCCTCAGATATTGAAGCAGTCCATGTAGAAATGCAACAAGACTTGGACAATATCCAGGCTTGGGCTGATAAGCGGCAAGTAACATTCACACCACACAAGTGGGAGACAATGACCATCTCCAATAAGAATCTAACCATCCCCCCTTGACATTCAATGGCATTACCATCGCTGAATCCCCCACTATCAACATCCTTGGGGTTACTATTGATCAGAAACTGAACTGGAGTAGCCATATAAATACTGTGGCTACAAGAGCAGGTCAGAGGCTAGGAATCCTGCGGCGAGTAACTCACCTCCTGACTTCCCAAAGCCTGTCCACCATCTACAAGGCACAAGTCAGGAGTGTGATGGAATACTCTCCACTTGCCTGGATGGGTGCAGCTCCAACAACACTCAAGAACCTCAACACCATCCAGGACAAAGCAGCCCGCTTGATTGGCACCCCATCCACAAACATTCACTCCCTCCACCATCAACACACAGTGGCAGCAGTGTGTACCATCTACAAGATGCACTGCAGCAATGCACCAAGGCTACTCAGGCAGCACCTTCCAAACCCGTGACCTCTACCAACTAGAAGGACAAGGGCAGCAAATCCATGGGAACACCACCACCTGCAAGTTCCCCTCCAAGTCACACACCATCCTGACTTGGAGCTATTTCTGTGTCAAAATCCTGGAACTCCCTTCCTAACGGCACTGTGTGTGTACCTACCCCACATGGACTGCAGCAGTTCATGAAGGCAGATCACCACCACCTTCTCATGGGCAATAAATGCTGGCCTAGCCAGCGATGCCCACGTCCCATGAAACGAATAAAAAAAAAACTCAGAGAGGCCTCCACTGGCCGGATGGACCGCAGTAATATTTTTCAACCTTGTGCGTTCGTCTGTTCCCAGGATTGACTAATGTGGGAAATGGAAATGATGCGCGAGTGCAGTGCAGAGCAGTGCTGTTCAGAGATTGGAGCTGAGCTATATTGTTGGTGCTGAGTAGCAGGACAAATTGTTATTAGTTCTTCCTTCCTAAAATTTAGTACTTTGCTTCTTTGTGCTGCCCCATCTAATGGCCCATTTGAGAATTAACACAACTAAGCGAATCGGAGTGAATTAGGCAGGAAGCACTGGGAGTCAAATTCATGAATTTCATTGGGTTATTAATGCTCCTACCACTTGAACTACTGGGTCACCTTATGTCAACTCGTTTTATGGTGAATCCAGCAACAAAAAATATGAAACTTATTGCAGAGGACATCTGTGCTTGGAAGCTAATACAGCATTATATTCAAGGAGTGTAAACATAGCTGTGGGCAATTGCGTCTGCTGCAGTTACTGCGATAAAACATTATTTTTGGACGGTTAGCTTAGCAGTACTTTCAGATAAATCTAATTCAATGAAATGACAATGTAAGGTCTTTCTTCAATAACTAACATCTCTATTGCAGGAACTACAAAATCAATTAGATGAAATTAACATCAAAGTCGAGAATGAAAGACGACAGCTAGAAAAAGAAAAGGAGGAGCTATACAATAAACTTCAGGACTCTCTGCAGCAGGTGAGCACCAATAGAGTTATATATTATTGTAGGTGAGGATCAACTTAATCTAATACAAAAACAAAAAGTGCTGGAAAAACTCAGCAGGTCTGGCAGCATCTGTGGAGAGAGAAACAAAGTTACTGTTTCAGGTCTGTGACCTTTCATCAGAACTGGGAAAGGTTAGAAAAGAATTAGGTTTTAAGCAAGTGAAGGGGAGGGGGGGTGGTGGTGGGGGAGAGAATCTAATGTTGCTTACTCAGCATTGATTGTCTTTCTAGATTTCCAGGATGGAAAGCCTAATGAAGCAATGCAATAAGGGCACAGAGCAAGGTGACTCCTATTCTACACACTTGAAAGATAGTCACAAGAGATTACTGCAGGAGCCAGAACAGGCATTCAACCAGATATCAGAGTTGCAGGTGGGACATGCATGAGAAAGCGATCAAAAGAAACAATCATTTAACTAAATTGGTTATTTATTGGAATGCGGAGAGGGCAACAATAAAAATTATTGTGGCTTCAAAACAAATGTTTTAAAATCATGCTCATATTTGTAACTCAATCAATATTTACATTCATTCAGTTGGAATAAGCTGTCTTTTTAAAACATAGATCCTTATATTGGATTGATGTTAAATCTGGCATTTGGAACAAAGACAAATACCAACCTAGGTTTCATGTCAAATAGGAGGTCACTAGCAGACTTATAGAAAGTTTAAATGTGTTTAGGTAAACTGAATTAATTAATTAATTGCTTTGCAGATTGCTTCCAATCCTATTTCCAAAGGCAAATTGGCCATTTCTGATATATTTTGAATTTTTCAGTTTGCCTCTTATTCCTTATCCCAGTCAGCAGAGCGATGGGTATTATGCTAGTTAATATCTATAGGCATTTATCAACCTGTAAGGACCATAAATAATTCTAACTTTGAAGCTCAACTATACCTGTAGCAAGTTATCTTTGTATAATCATTGACAGAAATTCCATCACATATGCACATGATTGTTTGCTTGTAGCCCTTGTAACTGGAAATGAAATGCTGCTTGGTGAATGAGTAAAGATTGATATTCTTGGCTGAATTCGTTAGTTCTGGGACAGGGAAAGGTTGCAGCAAAGGGACAGTCTTCACCTGAATTGAAGTGGCACCAATATCCTTGCAGAGAGGGTAAATAAAGTATTGGGTAGGATTTGAATGAATAAGCCAGGGCACTAGAGAAAGTCCAGGCTTGAGAGTAGAGAAGAAGAACCAGATTAATAAAGCAGAAGGTTTAGCTGAAATAAAAGTGCAAAAATATTACCAGAAGTGAAAGGGAAAAAAAGAGATAAAACACTGTTACAGAAGGGTGAAAAGATAACACAAAATAAAAGAGATAACTTGTAAAAAGAATGAGGGTTAACACTTTAAAACATTGGAGTCAGGATTGAATGGTATATAGGTTAATGCACAAAGCATCCAAAACAAAATTGAAAGTTAGAAGCATGAATAACAATAGAGGGATCCAGTTTTTAAAAAATTCAATCTTGGGATGTGAGCGTCACTGGCAAGGCCATCATTTATTGTCCATCCTTAATTGCCTTGAAGAAGGTGCTGGTGAGTTGTCTTCTTGAACCACTACAGTCCATATGGCCTACAGTGCTGTTCGGAAGGGAGTTCTAGGAATTTGACCCAGCGACAACGAAGGAACGGTGATATATTTCCAAGTCAGTATGGTGTGTGACTTGGAGGGGAACTTGCAGGTAGTGGTGCTCCCATGCATCTACTGCTCTTGTTCTTCTAGGTGGTAGAAGTCAGGGGATTGGAAGGTGCTGTCTAAGGAGCCTTGCTTAGTTGTTGCAGTGCATCTTGTAGGCACTGTGCACAATGGTGGAGGGAATGTCATTGAATGTCAAGGGGAGGTGGTCATTGCCTGGCACTTGTGTGACACGAATGTTACTTGCCACTTATCAGCCCAAGTCTGAATGTTGTCCAGGTCTTGCTGCATGCCGCATGGGCTGCTTCAGTATCCAAGAAGTTGCGAATGGTGCTGAACACTGTGCAATCATCAGCGAATATCCCCACTTCTGACCTTATGATAGAGGGAAGGTCATTGATGAAGCAGCTGAAGATGGTTGGGCCTAGGACACTACCTTGAGGAACTCATGCATCAATGTCCTGGAGCTGAGATGATTAGCCTCCATGCGAGGCATGACTCCAACCAGTGGAGAGTTTTCCCCCTGATACTGATTGATTCCAGTTTTGCTAGGGCTCCTTGATGTCATACTTGGTCAGATGCTGCCTTGATGTCAAGGGCAGTCACTCTCACCTCACCTCTATAGTTCAGCTCTTTTGTCCATGTTTGGACCAGCTGTAATGAATTCAGAGACTGGGAATTCTACAGCAAGTAACACCACCTCCTGACTTCCCAAAGCCTGTTCATCATCTACAAGGCACAAGTCAGGAGTGTGATGGAATACTCTCCATTTGCCTGGATGAGTGCAGCTCCAAGAACACACAGGAAGCTCGACACCATCCGGGTCAAAACATCTCGCTTGATCAGCACCCCATCCACCACCTTAAACAATCACACCCTCCACCACCGACGCACAGTGGCAGATTTACATGGGAGTTTTTGTCACCTGAAGCAAACAAGGCCATTGATGTAGATGGATAGAACCAGGAGCAGGGATTCCATACACAGGAAGCTCCTGTAGTCGCAGCTTCACAAGAACTCAGCATTGATGGAAGATGTAGAGGCAAGGGAAAAGAAGAACACCAGCCTCCTGGAAGTCGGAAGTAGACCCTATGGGGAAGTGGAGAGCGGAGAGCATGGGGCAGTGGGATTAGTTTTTGTTTGCTCTAGCAAACAGCTGACACAGTCACAATAGGCCGAATGGCCCATTTTTTGTGTGGACTTCTATTGTTCAATGTCAGACTGAAATTCATATTTTAGCAAAATATCTGTGAATGCCTGATTTTTTTTATTAACTAATGACCCCTTAACAAAATTGTGTTCTTGGAAATTGGGCATTTCAAAGTCTCATATTCCCACAAATTTATTAGTGGGGTTTTCAACAAAAAAAAAGACACTAAAGGGATGGATGAGTAGAGAGACCAAGGATTCAAATACATAATATTCTGAAAATATGAGGATAGGTAGATAAACCCATTAAAAATGCGCTTCATCAGACTCCCACTGTAACTCTGACATGAGTTGGGAAAAATGTCTGGAAAGCTACCATCAACCAGGACTTTATTGAGTGAGGAATTTAAGACTCCACTATCATTTCTCCTATTCAAATACTAGCAGTAGAAGCAAGGTACATCAAATATTCAGCTATTGGAGGAGCTATTTATATTCATTTGTTTATTTGTCTTTTAGTTTTCCATGTTGAAAGTTAATTTCCATCTTTCCACTTTACTCCTTCCTCTATAAATACCCAGGAACGTTCAGCAATGAAATTGTAGACTCGTCCTTAACTCTGAATCGGTTCTAAAAATACTCTTTACATGATTACAACTAATAAATAATGACCCCTTGTGTGATAATGGCAAATCAGATGTGCATTTCACTCTTTTGATTGTCATGTCAGGAGAAACTGAAAAGGCAGAAGGAACAGCATGAAGCTTTGGTTTCATCCTTACAAAAAGAACAGCATAAAATGAGAGATCAACTGTCACAACAGATAGAGACAAAATGGAAAGAAAAAGTACGGTACGTTACACTCTGCAAAAAGTGGCACTTCTCTTCCCCTAAAATATATTTATTATAGTCAGCTATGAAGCTTTTATCTGTATCATCACCTCAGAAGCTTAACTTCAAAGTGTAGTTGCTTTTATAATCGGTTCAGATTTGTAATCAATTCTGAATATATTACTGGGTTAAAAGTTTTAATATCTTTTTCAGAGTGTACAGCTTTATGAAGCTCATTTTCTTGACTATTGATAATATACTTCCAGTGGTGCAGTAGTGGGCTAGGAATTTCAGGGAAAATATGACTGCAGTGCTATGTTAAATGCATTCTGATGCACCTTGTTTTTGTAAGTGTAGACAGTGATTCAGAATATCATTCATAATATTAAAGAGATAAAGTCAATAAAGTAATGAAAAAAATACTGCAAGCAAAAACTTCTTATATGTTTTTTCCCGCACAGATAGGCACCAAGTAAGTTTTAATTTTAATTCCAAAAACTAAATGAATAGCAAAAAGACTCTACTGCATGCTGCCATCAAATTCAAACTTTATGTAACTTTTTTAAATAAATGGAAAATATTTAATTGCCATTTGTAGCTGCTTTGGGGTGTTCACCTGTTCTGAGGAAAAAGGAATGAAGTGCATTTAAGTTAGATTCTTTGCAGTTTTTACCTAGGTAGAAAAACACTCATTGGTAACTCAATAAGTCTTATTACAAGTATGTTAGGCACCTTTAGTCGTTGACATATTACTGTATTTCACAAATATATTTCATATAAATTCATTCCTTCTGATGGTTATAGTAATAGTTCCCTTTTCATTATAGTATTTTCTATGTAATCGCAATTTTGTCTATATCTGTCAACAATTTCTACTTTGATTTTTTTGATTTGGATTTGTTAACAAGGAAAATAGAGGAAGTGCAAGATACACTCTCAGATGACTGAGAGAGCACGAAACCAGCAACCATCATAGAAAAATAAAAGAAAGAAAGATGTACATTTCTATAGCAGCTTTCATAACATCAGGATATCCAAAGCCACTTTACAGCCATTACACATCACTGTTGTAATCCAGGAATAAATAATAAAACAGTGAAGAATAGGCAGGTGGAAAAACTAAACACCGAGGGCCGGATTTTATTATCCTGCTGCTGAGAGCGGCAGCGGGTGCACACAATAGTGGTGGTCCCGCTTCTGAGGTTAGCAGCCATGCCGCCATGTAAGTGGCCATTTAGCACGATGAAGGCGGCCAAACCCCGCAATCACATGGCGGGGACAGCATTGGAGATGCTGTTAACAGCGAGTCCTGATGTTGGATTGCAGAGTGCCCTCCTTCCTCCCCAGTAGTATCCACATGCGGGGTACTACCTTCCCTCCCCAACAGTATCCACTTGCAGAGGCCCCGCCTTCCCCAGAACAGTATCCACTTGCAGAGTTTCACCTTCCCTCCCCAACAGTATCCACTGGCAGAGTTCCACCTTCCCTCCCCAACAGTAGCCACTTGCAAAGGCCCCTCCTTCCCCCCAACAGTATCCACTTGCGGAGTTTCACCTTCCCTCCCCAACAGTATCCACTTGCAGAGTTCCACCTTCCCTCCCCAACAGTATCCACTTGCGGAGTTCCATCTTCCCTCCCCAACAGTATCCACTTGCAGAGTTCCACCTTCCCTCCCCAACAGTATCCACTTGCAGAGTTCCACCTTCCCTCCACAACAGTATCCACTTGCAGAGTTCCACCTTCCCTCCCCAACAGTATCCACTTGCAGAGTTCCACCTTCCCTCCACAACAGTATCCACTTGCAGAGTTCCACCTTCCCTCCCCAACAGTATCCACTTGCAGAGTTCCACCTTCCCTCCCCAACAGTATCCACTTGCGGAGTTCCATCTTCCCTCCCCAACAGTATCCACTTGCAGAGTTCCACCTTCCCTCCCCAACAGTATCCACTTGCAGAGTTCCACCTTCCCTCCACAACAGTATCCACTTGCAGAGTTCCACCTTCCCTCCCCAACAGTATCCACTTGCGAGTTCCACCTTCCCTCCACAACAGTATCCACTTGCAGAGTTCCACCTTCCCTCCCCAACAGTATCCACTTGCAGAGTTCCACCTTCCCTCCCCAACAGTATCCACTTGCAGAGTTCCACCTTCCCTCCCCAACAGTATCCACTTGCAGAGTTTCACCTTCCCTCCCCAACAGTATCCACTTGAGGAGTTCCACCTTCCCTCCCCAACAGTATCCACTTGCAGAGGCCCCTCCATCCCCCCATCAGTATCCACTTGCGGAGTTCCACCTTCCCTCCCCAACAGTATCCACTTGCAGAGTTTCACCTTCCCTCCCCAACAGTATCCACTTACAGAGGCCCCTCCTTCCCCCCCAACAGTATCCACTTGCGGAGTTTTACCTTCCCTCCCCAAGAGTATCCACTTGCAGTGTTCCACCTTCCCTCCCCAACAGTATCCACTTGCAGTGTTCCACCTTCCCTCCCAAACAGTATCCACTTACAGAATTTCACCTTCCCTCCCCAACAGTATCCACTTGCGAAGTTCCACCTTCCCTCCCAAACAGTATCCACTTGCAGAGGCCCCTCCTTTCCCCCATCAGTATCCACTTGCGGAGTTCCACCTTCCCTCCCCAACAGTATCCACTTGCAGAGTACCCTTCTACCCAACAGTATCCACTTACAGAGGCCCCTCCTTCCCCCCCAACAGTATCCACTTGCGGAGTTCCACCTTCCCTCCCCAACAGTATCCACTTACAGAGGCCCCTCCATCCCCCCCAACAGTATCCACTTGCAGAATTTCACCTTCCCTCCTCAACAGTATCCACTTGAGGAGTTCCACCTTCCCTCCCCAACAGTATCCACATGCAGAGGCCCCTCCTTCCCCCCATCAGTATCCACTTGCGGGGTTCCACCTTCCCTCCCCAACAGTATCCACTTGCAGAATTTCACCTTCGCTCCCCAACAGTATCCACATGCAGAGGCCCCTCCTTCCCCCCATCAGTATCCACTTGCGGAGTTCCATCTTCCCTCCCCAAAAGTATCCACTTGCAGAATTTCACCTTCCCTCCCCAACAGTATCCACTTGCGGAGTTTTACCTTCCCTCCCCAACAGTATCCACTTGCAGTGTTCCACCTTCCCTCCCCAACAGTATCCACTTGCAGTGTTCCACCTTCCCTCCCAAACAGTATCCACTTACAGAATTTCACCTTCCCTCCCCAACAGTATCCACTTGCGAAGTTCCACCTTCCCTCCCAAACAGTATCCACTTGCAGAGGCCCCTCCTTTCCCCCATCAGTATCCACTTGCGGAGTTCCACCTTCCCTCCCCAACAGTATCCACTTGCAGAGTACCCTTCTTCTACCCAACAGTATCCACTTGCGGAGTTCCACCTTCCCTCCCCAACAGTATCCACTTGCAAAGGCCCCTCCTTCCCCTCAACAGAATCCACTTGCGGAGTTCCACCTTCCCTCCCCAACAGTATCCACTTGCAAAGGCCCCTCCTTCCCCCCAACAGTATCCACTTGCGGAGTTTCACCTTCCCTCCCCAACAGTATCCACTTGCAGAGTACCCTTCTTCTACTCAACAGTATCCACTTGCAGAGTTCCACCTTCCCTCCGCAACAGTATCCACTTGCAGAATTTCACCTTCCCTCCCCAACAGTATCCACTTGAGGAGTTCCACCTTCTCTCCCCAACAGTATCCACTTGCAGAGGCCCCTCCTTCCCCCCATCAGTATCCACTTGCGGAGTTCCACCTTCCCTCCCCAACAGTATCCACTTGAGGAGTTGCACCTTCCCTCCCCAACAGTATCCACTTGCAGAGTTCCACCTTCTCTCCCCAACAGTATCCACTTGCAGAGGCCCCTCCTTCCCCCCATCAGTATCCACTTGCGGAGTTCCACCTTCCCTCCCCAACAGTATCCACTTGCGGAGTTCCACCTTCCCTCCCCAACAGTATCCACTTGCAGAGTTCCACCTTCCCTCCCCAACAGTATCCACTTGCAGAGTTTCACCTTCCCTCCCCAACAGTATCCACTTGAGGAGTTCCACCTTCCCTCCCCAACAGTATCCACTTGCAGAGGCCCCTCCATCCCCCCATCAGTATCCACTTGCGGAGTTCCACCTTCCCTCCCCAACAGTATCCACTTGCAGAGTTTCACCTTCCCTCCCCAACATTATCCACTTGCGGAGTTCCACCTTCCCTCCCCAACAGTATCCACTTGCGGAGTTCCACCTTCCCTCCCCAACAGTATCCACTTGCAGAGCTCCACCTTCCCTCCCCAACATTATCCACTTGCGGAGTTCCACCTTCCCTCCCCAACAGTATCCACTTACAGAGCTCCACCTTCCCTCCCCAACCTTATCCACTTGCGGAGTTCCACCTTCCCTCCCCAACATTATCCACTTGCGGAGTTCAACCTTCCCTCCCCAACAGTATCCACTTACAGAGGCCCCTCCTTCCACCCCATCAGTATCCACTTGCGGAGTTCCACCTTCCCTCCCCAACAGTATCCACTTACAGAGGCCCCTCCTTCCCCCCCAACAGTATCCACTTGCGGAGTTCCACCTTCCCTCCCCAACTATCCACTTGCAGAGGCCCCTCCTTCCACCCCAACAGTATCCACTTGCAGAGTTTCACCTTCCCTCCCCAACAGTATCCACTTACAGAGGCCCATCCTTCCCCCCCAACAGTATCCAATGGAGGAGTTCCACCTTCCCTCCCCAACAGTATCCACTTACAGAGGCCCATCCTTCCCCCCCAACAGTATCCAATGGAGGAGTTCCACCTTCCCTCCCCCCCAAAGTATCCACTTGCAGAGGCCCCTACTTCCCTCACATCTGCAGATTGAGCTCCGTGGCAATGTCCAATCTGTAAAAATATTCCACAAGATAACAATGGATTACTTTTCTAACCTTTGCAGGCACCGATAACTCTCGCTTCGGTCGCACCAGCTTTTCAAAGATGGGAAATTGAAGGCATGTGAGTGCCGCGTGTCATGCATAAGACTGTGAACGCCTGTTAGGAACGCGGCGAATTAGATACAAATTCATGCAAAACAGCATGTAACAGATTTAAATTACGCTCGGCGGAGATGCCGCCATGAAACTTTGCCGTCTCCGAGAAAATCGGAAACTGGCATTACCGTGTCGGGTTCCATGACGATGACTCCACGCCGATTCTCTGCCCCCCCACCCCCCCACCCACCCCTGGCTAAAAATCCCGCCTTCAAACAGAGCATAAAATCCAGCCCTTAGAGACCTTTTAAAACACTTAAATAAATAAACTAAAAGTTAAAGAAAATAGAGTGATATAGCACTGAAACAGGCCCTTCAGCCCACCGAGACTGTGCTGACTATCAACCACCCATTTATACTAATCCTACATGTCCCATACCACATCCCCACCTTCCCTCAATTCTCCTACCTACACTTGGGGCAATTTTTACAATGGCCAATTTACCTATCAACCTGTAAGTCTTTAGCTTTGGGAGGAAACCAGAGCACCCAGTAAAAACCCCACACCGGTCACAGGGAGAACTTGCAAACTCCACACAGGCAGTACCCAGAACTGAACCCAGGTTGCTGGAGCTATGAGGCTACGGTGCTAACCACTGTGCCACCTCGCCCCCCTATATGATATGTAAAAAGCAGAAGCATAAAATGGGAGGCTTAAAATATCCATCTTTTAGTCTAAAGAAAACCAGCATGATGAGTGCATGGAGTTCTTAATGAATTCCTGTTCAAGGATATTTCATGCTGTAAATAGAGATCTTGAGCACAGCATGCCTTCAATTATGATATAGATTTAAACTAACTCCCAACTACTACATTAATAACAAGAGGCAGTTCCCAGTGCAACCATGAATAAAATCACTTCTGTTACCAGAGGGAGCAATACCACAATATCATTATTATTTGTTTTGTTATACACTTTACTTCAGACCCATATCATTACTTCAAATCATAAAACCTTGGACCTTGATTTGTATCATTAACATGCAGCCTAAAATGTTAAAATATGGTTGAAATTTAATTACCAACATGTAATTTATTACTGAACTAGAAAAACTTGAAAAAAAAACAATTTAATCGAGTAAAAGATACAGCACAAACAACTTAATAATCTTGTTAGGCTGCATATTTTCAGCACAAACAGAAATGATGTGCTTTAGCAGAAAATGCCAGTTGAAAGGGACTCTTCTGAATTACCACAGAATTTCTTACGTTATAAAGGGGATAACATACAATGATCCATTGTTATTGGGAACTAGTCACAATTCTCTGTTATAATAAAGAGACCATTTTACCCATAATACCTGTACACCTTCTAATATCTCTCAGTCCTCCAATCTTCATCAAATTACTGATCGTAGGGAGCTTTGAGCAGATATTTTGTGTGAAGCTCCTTCCCAGTGACATTGTGCAATGGAATAAAGGGAAGAACAAACAATTACTGATGTCAATGGACACCAGATCTAAAAGGATGAAGAACAGATTCAAGGGGGTCTGAAAGACCCTCGTGATAATTTAGGAGCAATGTTATGAGTTCAGAATGGAAAAAAAAATATTTTTAATGAATTTGTTTAATTTTCTGAAGGGTTCTCCTTCCTCCAGTTTTTATGTTTTTATTAATGTTTCCAGTGTGGATAACAACAGGGGAAAAGCTTTACATTTCTATTAAGTCACCTTTTACTCTGTGGTAATGTTTGTGATTAAAACGCATATGTAACATAAAGTTTTGGGTCAACTCACTTTATCCTCCTGTTGGATTTATTGCATAACTGCTGTAAAGTGATACCCGACTAAATAAGATATCATTACTGTACAAATGTGAGAAAATGACATGATTCATTATTGTGCTACAAAATGCAGTATAAACCCCTTTGTACCAATGTAGATGAATATTATATTGGAACTTGTATTATTTTGAGGCAGATTTATAATATGCTGCATTGTATCGATCCCAATTCTAATGATACTCGATATACAGTGAAACCTGTACAAACGGAAACCCCCAAAAAACAAACTCCCCAAAAACCAGGCAAATAACTTACTTTGTAATTAATAGATACAAAGTGCACCTTGAAACCACAGATATTCACAAATTACAAACTAAGGACAGTCTTCAATGCACTAAGTGTGTCTGCAACTTAAACCACCAGACACGCAGATGAGGCAGCAACAGGTGAAAAGAAATAGCTTTTATGTAATGGAGATCCCTTGACTCAGTATGCATTGTGGCAAAGAAACCCTTCTAGCTCTGGGATTAAATGCATGCACAGCTCTATCGCATGGATAGAAAGGTTCTCTGCCACAATGGATGCTGGATAAAGGAATCTCCATTACATAAAAACTGGGTCAGGATAGTCAGGAATCGGGGCCCTGAAATCACTACAGGGGTGCCCCGAGTTCACAGAGTGGATGGGGTGGTGGGGTTAGCCCATAAATATTGGGGGATTGGGCAGGGATGGCCTGAAATTGCTAGAAGGAGAGGGTGCCCTGAAATCTCAGGGAGGGGTAGCTGAAATTGTAGGAGATTATCCTAAAGTTGTGAGGAGCTAAAGAGTTGGGGGTTAGAGACTGGGGAATGGCAGCTGGGCGAGAGTTTGATTGAGGAATGGGGGCTTGGGGGCAGAGATGGAGAGAAAGTTTGCAACTTTTCCCGGCCCTTGATTTCCCCTTTTTACCTGCTCTCGGGTGACCTCCTGGATCTTGGAACCTTTTACATGACAGCTACTGGCGTAAAACCACAAATAAAGATTTTCAACTACAGGGCACGCAACCTTTATAAGGTAACATTTGTAGATGTCATGTGATCTGATGTCACGTAATCTGCTCACGTGATCAGAACATCAGATGATCAAGTCTCCAGGAAGGTCTCCAACCAGAGTTGGTAACCTTACTCCATCAGTACTTCAGGGGCTAATGAGCTGGTAACAGCCCCCTGCTTACCCCACTCCCCAGCATTTCAGACTTTAGCAGGTGCAGCACACAGAGGGAAAGGGTCCCAGCAGGGGTCTGCATTAATCCATTCTAATTTGTCTGGGATCTGCTAGGCACTCCGACCTATCGCTGTCCCCTTGCCCTGTGCAGGCTGCCAACTTGGCAGATGCCAGGATCAGGACATCCTTCCTTCAATGGAATAGAACCCTGGGTTGGCAATAAACTAGGAAACCCAACAAGCCGACAATAAACTGAAATCACATCCCACTGGCAGGGCTCCAAAATTCGGCATGATCCCAGTGAGAGCGATAAAAAGAAGGAACCCTGCAGGAGATACAGCCAATCCTGGGATATTTCGCTTATCCAGTTTATTGTATATACAGTGACCATTTTTGAAAATAAATGACCCTGCAAATAAAGGACACCTGGTGCAAGTCCCTCAGGTGTCTCTAGTTTACTGGTTTCACTATATGCTTTTGGTGGTATTTGGATTTTCCAGTAAATGTCAGTTTATGATCAAGGCAGGTGATGCTTTCAGCAATAATATAAAAGCAAAATCCTGCGGATGCTGGAAATCTGAACTAAAAACAAGAAATGCTGGAATCACTCAGCAGGTCTGGCAGCATCTGTGGAAAGAGAAGCAGAGTTAACGTTTCGGGTCAGTGACCCTTCATCGGAACTTGCTTTCAGCAGTCTGGTTCAGGATCAAAAAGTGAAAGTTGTCTTTTAATGCCCCTCTTAGATTTGACAGTGACAAACTACGGGAGCAGTTGAAGAGAGAATATGCAAGTGACAAACAGTCTGCTCTGACTCACCTGCAGCGGGAGAAAGAGAGTGAAATGAAAATCTTACAGGAAAAGTGGCAAAGCATAACAGTAGCACTTGAAACAGAGGTAAATGGACAAAAGGATAATAGAAATATATAACAGGGGCAGCTTAAAAATTGCATTCCTGGCAGGGAGCTTTGCCTGTCAGGGTCAATTATTGGAAAGTCAGGCACACACTTTTGCTGATTTTCTGTCCATTTAAACTAAGTTGTTCTAATCATGATTAGTGAGATGGAATGATATAACCATGGAGTGAATCTTAACTGGGTGTGGATTTCAGGCAGGTTGAGGCTAGGGCAAGAGTCAAATCCTTCCAATGACATCAGTTTGAGTCCCAGACCATTTTAACTCCCAGGCATTATTTACAAACTACCCACTAGTTATTCACCTGAAATGGGTGTAAGGAGGCAGCCAGCCAGTGGCTGACAGACAAAGACTAGGCGGACCAGAGCCACCCACCGGCACACAGTAAGTCATGAGCTACAGACTGGCTGATGTTGCTGATATTCTCTATGGCAGCCTAGAAGGGGTTGGGATCAAAGAAGTTCATTGCTTCAGTCAACAAGAAGCGATGCATTGCCAGCTGTAGCAGTGGGATGTAGATCTTATTGCAGGAGGTAACATAACTCTGTGACAATCTCTCTAGAGAAGCACAGCTTCCTATGCACTGCTCTTCAGAAATGCAGCTATGTTGTCCTGGGCCTGTAAACTCATTGGGAGGGCAAGGATCCCTGTGAGTTTGCTTCCTTCTACTTGCTTTCCCTGGCTACCCAACCCGAACCCGACCAACCCCGACTACATGGGTCGGGGTCAGGTCAGGTCTGTATTCGGCGTCCAGCATTCGGGCTCGGGTCGGGTCGGTCTGGACTGTACTGTTTTGTATTGTTTTTGTTTTAGTCTATGATATTTTTCTGTTTCAAATATATGTTTGTTATTTTCGGGTCGGATCGGGCATTTAAAAAAATTAAAGGACTCAGGCCTGGGTCAGGCTCGGGTGGGCTGTTGTTGGGTCGGGTTTTAATTTTATGCCTGAGCCAGGCTTTACCCTGCAGCTGCATCTCTGTTCCTTCCTCCTGTTGCTGCTTCTCCTCTTATTCCTGTTGTAGTATAATGTCTATCTGCAGTGCACTGTCGGCAATGCTGCATGCCTTTATTTAAACCGCTGCAAAAAAAAAACCCTTAGTGAATGTAATCACCTCTGTAAGTCTGCCAAAAGATGCTTCACCTCCCGAAGGACGTGGATGAGCTTTCCGGACGTCGATGGTGGGCACTGAGGAAATGGCTTATTACCTGCACCCGCTTTCCACCCCCCCCCCCCCTCCCCTTTCCACCCCCCGTCCCCTTCCCTGCTCCACCCTCTCAGCTCACCCCCTCACAACCCCGTCCCAGCACCCCACCTCGCACCATCTTCCCCCCGCACCCCCTTCCCCTGCACCCCCTTACAGCCCCCTTCCCAGCTCCCCCTCGCACCCCCCTCCCTCCACCCATCCCCCTCGCATCCCCTCCTCCCACCGGCACCATCCTACACCTGTGTAGGGGCCCGAACAACCCCACTGCCTTGTGGGTGTTTCGGGAGAGACCAAGGCTAAGGGAGTAAACCCTAACAGAAAATCTGGAGTAGAACCCCGTAGGTGGTCATGTGTCACCTTTGGCATGTTTCCGGCAGTTCCTGCAGCCATACTGGTGCCAAACGTCGTGCCCTGCACTCCGTTGGACCCCACCAGAAAGGCCGAGAGGGGGTTTTTGACGACTGGGCAACTCTCAACCTCCATAAATTTGCCCAGGCATGCGGCATGGATAGGTCACTCCATAGTTGCCTCACAGCGACTGACACAATACGGAAGGCAGCAGTTACGGGTTATAAGTCCAGATAAATTGGCGTAGAAACTGGGCGCCACGGGTTGCCTTTGTCGGTGGGAGAGGTCATTGCACCTCACTGGACAGCTACCGCCCGCCTCAAACCGGGCAGCCCCCGGTCAATAAGGTTCTGTCCCGCCACAGTCTACCTGCTTCAATGGGTGCTTGGAGCTCAGGGTCATTGCCCGAAAGGTGGACTGATACACCGCACCAAACAACATGAAAAAAGGAAAGAAGGTACCAGCCCTTCGCTTTGCAAGCTGGAACATCAGAACTATGTGTCCTGGCCTGTCGGAAGACCTTACACAAATCAACGATTCTCGGAAGACCGCCATCATTAACAACGAGCTCAGTGGACTCAATGTAGACATTGCAGCACTTCAGGAGACTCGCCTCCCCGCGAGTGGGTCTCTAGCAGAGCAAGACTACACCTTCTTCTGGCAGGGCAGGGATCCTGAAGAACCAAGACAGCATGGAGTGGGCTTTGCCATCAGAAACTCCTTGCTCAGCATGATAGAGCCTCCCTCAAATGGCTCGGAACGCATACTGTCCATCCGACTGCTCACCACCTCTGATCCCGTACACCTACTCAGCATCTATGCTCCAACATCTGCTCCCCACCTGAAGCTAAAGACCAGTTCTACGAGCAACTCCATAACATCATTAGCAGCATCACCAACACCAAACACCTATTCCTGCTGGGGGACTTTAATGCCAGGGTTGGGGCCGACATGACTCATGGCCCTCCTACCTTGGGCGCTATAGCGTTGGAAGGATGAATGAGAACGGGCAGAGACTGCTTGAGTTGTGTACCTATCATAACCTCTGCATCACCAACTCGTTCTTTCACACTAAACCCTGTCACCAGGTTTCATGGAGGCACCCAAGATCGCGTCGTTGGCACCAGCTAGACCTCATTGTCACAAGGCGAGCCGCCTTAAACAGTGTTCAAATCACACGCAGCTTCCACAGTGCAGACTGCGACACCAACCACTCCCTGGTGTGCAGCAAGGTTAGACTCAAACCAAAGAAGTTGCATCATTCCAAGCAGAAGGGCCGCCCGTGCATCAACACGAGCAGAATTTCTCACTCACAGCTGTTACAAAAATTTCTAAATTCACTTGTAACAGCCTTTCAAAACACTCCCACAGGGGATGCTGAGACCAAGTGGGCCCACATCAGAGACGCCATCTATGAGTCAGCTTTGACCACCTACGGCAAAAGTGCGAAGAGAAATGCAGACTGGTTTCAATCTCATAATGAAGAGCTGGAACCTGTCATAGCCGCGAAGCGCATTGCACTGTTGAACTACAAGAAAGCCCCCAGCGATTTAACATCCGCAGCACTTAAAGCAGCCAGAAGCACTGCACAAAGAACAGCCAGGCGCCGCGCAAACGACTACTGGCAACACCTATGCAGTCATATTCAACTGGCCTCAGACACCGGAAACATCAGAGGAATGTATGATGGCATGAAGAGAGCTCTTGGGCCAACCATCAAGAAGATTGCCCCCCTCAAATCTAAATCAGGGGACATAATCACTGACCAACACAAACAAATGGACCGCTGGGTTGAGCACTACCTAGAACTGTACTCCAGGGAGAATGCTGTCACTGAGACTGCCCTCAATGCAGCCCAGCCTCTACCAGTCATGGATGAGCTGGACATACAGCCAACCAAATCGGAACTCAGTGATGCCATTGATTCTCTAGCCAGCGGAAAAGCCCCTGGGAAGGACAGCATTACCCCTGAAATAATCAAGAGTGCCAAGCCTGCTATACTCTCAGCACTACATGAACTGCTATGCCTGTGCTGGGATGAGGGAGCAGTACCCCAGGACATGCGCGATGCCAATATCATCACCCTCTATAAAAACAAAGGTGACCGCGGTGACTGCAACAACTACCGTGGAATCTCCCTGCTCAGCATAGTGGGGAAAGTCTTTGCTCGAGTCGCTCTGAACAGGCTCCAGAAGCTGGCCGAGCGTGTCTACCCTGAGGCACAGTGTGGCTTTCGTGCAGAGAGATCGACCATTGACATGCTGTTCTCCCTTCATCAGATACAGGAGAAATGCCGTGAACAACAGATGCCCCTCTACATTGCTTTTATTGATCTCACCAAAGCCTTTGACCTCGTCAGCAGACGTGGTCTCTTCAGACTACTAGAAAAGATCGGATGTCCACCAAAGCTACTAAGTATCATCACCTCATTCCATGACAATATGAAAGGCACAATTCAACATGGTGGCTCCTCATCAGAGCCCTTTCCTATCCTGAGTGGCGTGAAACAGGGCTGTGTTCTCGCACCCACACTTTTTGGGATTTTCTTCTCCCTGTTGCTTTCACATGCGTTCAAGTCCTCTGAAGAAGGAATTTTCCTCCACACAAGATCAGGGGTTGTTCAACCTTGCCCGTCTAAGAGCGAAGTCCAAAGTACGGAAAGTCCTCATCAGGGAACTCCTCTTTGCTGACGATGCTGCTTTAACATCTCACACTGAAGAGTGCCTGCAGAGTCTCATCGACAGGTTTGCGGCTGCCTACAATGAATTGGGCCTAACCATCAGCCTCAAGAAAACGAACATCATGGGGCAGGACATCAGAAATGCTCCATCCATCAATATTGGTGACCACGCTCTGGAAGTGGTTCAAGAGTTCACCTACCTAGGCTCAACTATCACCAGTAACCTGTCTCTAGATGCAGAAATCAACAAGCGCATGGGTAAGGCTTCCACTGCTATGTCCAGACTGGCCAAGAGAGTGTGGGAAAATGGCGCACTGACACGGAACACAAAAGTCCGAGTGTATCAGGCCTGTGTCCTCAGTACCTTGCTCTATGGCAGCGAGGCCTGGACAACACTGCGGCACAGTGGTTAGCACCGCAGCCTCACAGCTCCAGCGACCTGGGTTCAATTCTGGGTACTGCCTGTGTGGAGTTTGCAAGTTCTCCCTGTGTCTGCGTGGGTTTCCTCCGGGTGCTCCTGTTTCCTCCCACATGCCAAAGACTTGCAGGTTGATAGGTAAATTGGCCATTATAAATTGCCCCTAGTATAGGTAGGTGGTAGGGAAATATAGGGACAGGTGGTGATGTGGTGGGAATATGGAATTAGTGCAGGATTAGTATAAATGGGTGGTTGATGGTCAGCACAGACTCGGTGGGCCGAAGGGCCTGTTTCAGTGCTGTATCTCTAAAAAAAAACATATGTCAGCCCAGAGCGACGTCTCAATTCATTCCATCTTCGCTGCCTCTGGAGAATACTTGGCATCAGGTGGCAGGACCGTATCTCCAACACAGAAGTCCTTGAGGCGGCCAACATCCCCAGCTTGTACACACTACTGAGTCAGCGGCGCTTGAGATGGCTTGGCCATGTGAGCCGCATGGAAGATGGCAGGATCCCCAAAGACACATTGTACAGCGAGCTCGCCACTGGTATCAGACCCACCGGCCGTCCATGTCTCCGCTTTAAAGACGTCTGCAAACGTGACATGAAGTCCTGTGACATTGATCACAAGTCATGGGAGTCAGTTGCCAGTGGTTGCCAGAGCTGGTGGGCAGCCATAAAGGCGGGGCTAAAGTGTGGCGAGTCGAAAAGACTTAGCAGTTGGCAGGAAAAAAGACAGAAGCGCAAGGAGAGAGCCAACTGTGTAACAGCCCCGACAAACAAATTTCTCTGCAGCACCTGTGGAAGAGTCTGTCACTCTAGAATTGGCCTTTATAGCCACTCCAGGCGCTGCTCCACAAACCACTGACCACCTCCAGGCGCGTATCCGTTGTCTCTCGAGATAAGGAGGCCCAAAAGAAAAAAAAAGTATAATGTGCATAAGCTGTTGCTGGGGAGATTATGTATTAATCTTAAGCATTGTCACAGGATGTGATGTCACGAGTCTGAACTTGGAGTTGCTCAGTGTTAATATAGATGCCTTAGAGATAAGATCCCTGTAAATAAACTCATGTTACTTTGACCTGAAGTCTAGTATCCTCATTTAATATTAACACTGACCAGTATAGTACACCTACAGGCAAAGCATAATTGCCATAAGGAGCCCCATGAAGAAAAGATGCATTGCCTGAAACCCCTTTAGAGTTCAGAAGGTTGTACAGCCATTACAAGCACCTTAAAACCACCTAATTGGACAAAAATAATTAATACCAGCAAAATATTTCCCCAAACTTGCAATGACAGAGTAGGTGAGTATCCCTTTAAATATAGCTGCAAATGGATTTCTCCCAGCTTGTACTAGCCATGGTTTGTGGATGGTTTAAGGAAATGGTGTAGGCAATGCAGGTTGAGACAAAAATGGTATCAGGGTCTTAACTGTGTCATTTGATTCCTATTTACATACATTTACAAAGCCCCTGCCAATCTCCAGCAGGAGCACAAAAATCGGAATGGGTGGAGCTCCAGCAGTAAGTCAGTGAGACACTTTTTTTCGATTTTTCACCCACTATCATTCATAAGTTTTATGTTCACAGACTTATACTTCTTTAAATGCTGAGTCACCAGCTCCTTAAAATACAACTCTCTTCGCCAATTCACCACTGAACACAGTGGCTGCTCTTGCCACTTATGTTCAATGCAGCAGTGCAGCAGCTTGTATTACCAAAAAGCAGCTGAAAAGGCAAGATTTACAACACGTGAAGAAGTGATTCTTATAACGATGCTTTTAGTCTGCACAACAAAATTAGTATCATTTTGTACTAAATTGTGCTAATTTTTTTAAAATCTTAAAATATGTAAAATATTAGAATATTTGCAGTATAATATTCTTCTCAACCCCAATGACATATTCTTTGGCCAAAATTATACAGCTTTTCTGTTTTTGCTTAGAATAGACAATGCTATAGTAAATAACATACAGAAAACTTCTATTGTATTGAAGTGAAAGTGAGAACCACTGCAATTCCACATGATGGGCTGGATTATATGAGCCCGTTGCCGATCTCAATGGCGAGCTCAAAAAATAGCGGCCTGCCCATGTGGGCCACACACCACAGAGCCGCCACAATCTTAAAACACGGTGGCTCATTTATTGCAGCAGCTCATTTAAATAGCCGGGGCATCCTGCCCTAGAGGCCTGCTACCCGACCCAAACCCGAAGGGATCCAACGACATGTGTCGGGTTCGGGTCGGGTCGGGCCCATCTTCAGGGTACGGCTTTCGGGCTCGGGTCGGGTTGGGCCGAGTCCAGGTCATGTCGGGTCAGGTCAGGCCGGACACACACATGGTAAGTGCTCTGCTGGTAAGTATTGAAATTAAAAAACTTATCTGAGCTGGGAGTCCGGGATGAAACTGAGTCTGCGCAGTGAGCGAGTGACGTCACTATGACGTCATCGTGCTTGCGCTGCAGCTTCTTGTAGGTTCCAAGTCGGAAGGACGGTCAAGTCGGGGCAGGTTCAGGTCGGGTCGGGCTCGGGGCAAAATCAGAAGGACTCGGGCCGGGTCCAGCTCAGGTACTCTGTGGTTTGGTCGGGTTCAGGTCGGGTTCCTTTTTTCCTGACCTGAGCAGGCCTCTAGCCTGTCCCCCCAATCACGTGGAGGGGACTGGCTGTCCATTGCCGGCAATTGCATCATCTGCCTGCGTGCAAGTGCTTGCGCCATTTTCAAAGGGCAGCCAGCCATGCGGCATATTTAAATTTTTAAAGAAAGATCCCCCAAAAGTAAATAAATAAATTTCTTATGCCCCTTTCCCACCCTCAATAGCAAATACAATAATTATTTGCCCTCCTCCCTAAAAACGCTTACCTTTTACGTCTGACCTTCCTCCCGCAAACTGCACAAAGTTTAAGGTTCAACCCTTCCCACCATCCCCTACACCCATTACACATATTTGACCTCATCCCCCCCTCCCCCTGCACTGATAAATATACCTCCTCCCCTCTTCCCCCTCCCCACAGTATTGCGCCTTGTTTCCCTGGACGGGGATCTGAAGGTGCGGGAGCGCTGGCCCTCAAGATCATCACGGTCTTCCTTTAACCTGCCCTCTTGGTCACTTTTTTCCTTTTCCTTTCGAACCTTTTGCCAGCCTTGTGCCTGCCTGTCCCCTTTTGTTCTTGGCAGGGGTCCCTTACAGTTCACCAGCCCTCTGCTGGAGGGTCCTCCTAACACTGGTACAGGACTTAGTGGTGCAGGTTTCACCTTAGATTAGATTAGATTAGATTAGAGATACAGCACTGAAACAGGCCCTTCGGCCCACCGAGTCTGTGCCGACCATCAACCACCCATTTATACTAATCCTACACTAATCCCATATTCCTACCAAACATCCCCACCTGTCCCTATATTTCCCTACCACCTACCTATACTAGTGACAATTTATAATGGCCAATTTACCTATCAACCTGCAAGTCTTTTGGCTTGTGGGAGGAAACCGGAGCACCCGGAGAAAACCCACGCAGACACAGG
This sequence comes from Heterodontus francisci, assembly GCF_036365525.1. Classification (NCBI taxonomy): domain Eukaryota; kingdom Metazoa; phylum Chordata; class Chondrichthyes; order Heterodontiformes; family Heterodontidae; genus Heterodontus; species Heterodontus francisci. The sequence goes on from NC_090371.1 coordinate 159,363,641, forward strand.
GAGAACTTGCGGTTGGGGTTTCCCCTCAACCTGGCACGTGACAACTCTTGCAGTACTCCACCACATCTTTGTGGCGTTTTGGCCAGTCAGACTGCTGTCTTATGCAGGCTTTGGTCTTTCGTATACCGGTATGTACAGCCACTGTAGTCTTGAGGGCCCGTCTTAATATCTCTCCACGGTACCTCTATGGCATCACTAACTAGTGAACTACTGTCTACTCCTTGCTCTCAGGTCCATGAGGAGAACTCCATTTCCTCATCAGTGCCTCATTCTTTAAATAGTAGCAATCAGGGACTCCCTCTGCTTCACTTTCAGACTGGGCAGCCTGTGCTAACTCTGGCAATACTGGGTCGGCCCGCTGAGCCTCACCTAGGGAAAATCTATTTAATTCATTCCCTGGGTCTCCTAACTTTCCAAAGAAAGTCTCGGACAGGCAGAACTCATGGTCATCTGCCTGCAGTGCCAATGCAGTCTCCTCTGGGGGAGCTGGTTTGATCATGGCCTGATCCACTACACATTCAGGGAAACTGCAGGGGTCTGTCTCCTGCTGCTGCCCTGTCTCACTGACCTCCTGCAGTCTTTCACCCCCACCAGATCATTACCTAGGAGCAGGTCAGTCCCAACCACAGGCAAACTACGGACAATCCCTAAAGTCACCAGTCCTGAAACTAGGTCGCACTCCAGGTGCCCCTGGTATACAGGTACAGACCTACACTGCCCTCCAATATCATTCACCACCATTTTGGTGTTCACTGCACACTCTGGGGGAAAGGTCAGGCCTTTTCCCAGTAAAAGGGATCTAGTGGCCCCTATGTCACTGAGAATTACTATGGGCTTGCTTGCCCCACATGAGAAATGTGGGGTTACATTCCCTTCAGACACAAAACCTTGATAACACTCAGGAACCCTATTACATTTTCCTGCACTTGCAGCCGTAAGCTTCCTGGGTCTCACTCTTACTGCGTTTAAAGCCACAGCTTGTTCTGCTGTGCTTTCCATCAGCTTTTCTTATTCACTGAGTGGGTGTGCCCTGATTAACCCACCGGTTTTCTCTTTAGTTTCCAGCGGTCAGCTTTTAAATGCCCTGCTTTATTACAATGGAAGCACACAGGTCTCCTGGTCTCACTCATACTCACAGCACCTTCCTTTCTGGCTGGAGGAGGGCCCCCTGTGTCTTCTGCTTTCTTTTCTCTCCCAGGACTGCCTAGGCTTCTATCAACTTCCCACCCTTTGTCCTTTTCAGATTTGTGGTGGTGACTAGGAAAGGTTCTCCCCTGGGAAACTAACTGATAAATTAAAGCAAACTCATCAGCTAGAACAGCTGCTTGCCGGGCTCTCTCAACCCTCTGCTCCTGCACATGGGTCTTTATGAAGAGTGGGAGAGAGTTTTTAAATTCTTCTAACAGAACTACTTCCCTGAGATTCTCATAGCTGAGCTGTACTTTAAGAGCCCTCAGCCACTGGTCAAAAGCCAGCTGCTTACTTCCTTCAAACTCCAGATAAGTTTGATTAGCTTGCTTCTTGAGGGTTCTAAACTTTTGGCGATAGGCTTCAGGTACTAATTCGTATGCCCCGAGGATAGCATTTTTGGTCATTTCATAATTTAATGAACTCTGATCTGGCAACAGGGAATAAACCTCATGAGCTTTTCCAGTTAGCTTGCGTTGTAGTAAAAGAGACCAGGTCTCAGCTGGCCATTTTAGCTGCCTTGCCAGTTTCTCAAAAGATACAAAAAAACGCTTCCACATCTTCCTCATTGAATTTTGGAATTAGTTGAGCGAGTTTTAGCAATTTTGTACCCAGCCCTGAATTATGCTCCTTCATATTGGCCATGTTTTCACTGGGGTTACTCTGTCGCCGCCTCCCCCCCCCACCTAGTTAACTCAAGCCGCTTCAGCTCTCTTCGCATTCTTTCCGGAATAGTCTTTCTCGCTCTCTCTCCCTCTCATTCCTTCTCCTGTCTTTCTTTCTCTCTCTCCTCTCTTTCTTCTGGAAGGTTCTCTCTTTCTCCCTCTCTCTTTCCTCAAATTCACGTTTCCTCTGTTCCGATTGTATCTTTGCTAACAATACCCTGTCGGGGTCTACTTCTAACCCTGTTTCTGCTTCTTCAGATTCAAGGGAAAGATGGTTGGCCACTAGCCTTAGGAGTTCACACTTCCTAGCCTTGTCAAGTACAGTGATCCCACACTGCTCAGCCATTTTTCTCAACTCCTCCAATGACAGTGCTTTTAACTTATCCCAAGTTACTTCACCCTGGCTTGGAGAGCAACTCGCTTCAGTTGCAGACATGTTAGTATTCAAGCACACACAACCACAAGAAAACCTATATTAAAATCTTGCTCTTTTTTGATTGGGAACAATTTGGCTTCCCACTTCCAATTTCTCTCGTTTGTCTCGTTTGTCTGTGGGTCAATTCCGAATGCTAGCACCCAAATTCTGCTACGACCTGAAGTGAAAGAGGTCTAGGGTTCCCTTTCAGCCTTCACCTGGTCTTACTGTAACAGGGTTTTATTTTTAACACACCCTGTTTTTTTAGCTCCCCTTGGTGAATTAATATGCCTCATTCCTGGCAGGTGGGGGCCTGCATAATAAGCTCAATTTACCTGATTTTATTTAATTTTTGTTTGAGTGTACACAACTGGTTTTCATAAATGCCAGGGCCCTCTCTTTTCTGGAAATCACTGAAAATTCGAGACGGTTAAGAACCTTCCTGTTATTTTCAAGGGTAAATTATGTTACGTTGTAGAAAAACAATTTTGGAAAAAACAGTTTTGATGGTTTCCACATGACCCAAATAAAAATATCGATATTACTGATCCTGAAAATACGGAGTTTCTTTTCAATGGATGCTTAAAGAATGGATTAAAGTGAAGCTAAAGCATTGACATTTATAATGTTATTTCTAATTTTATTTCAGCTTACAAATATGAAGAAAAACATAGAACAACAAACAAAAACTTCCCAAGATGCTCTCCAGCTGCTTCAGTCACAGTTTAATAAAGAAAGAGAAAAGCTGCTGGAGAATGTTCAGTGCGTCACAGCATTAAATCAGGATCTGAAATCCCAGCTTGAGAACCTAAAAGAGAAGGCTCAGAAAAATGGGGAGAAAAGTAAACAGCAGGAAATAGTGGTAAGGGGGTTGTTGTAGCTATCTTCTTAAAAGGAAGTAAATATTGTGGGCCTGAAAAACTCTGTCTTTCCAGCACACTTCCAGTGTAAGTCCACCTACAGTGGGGTGAAAGACCAGAGAACTGGATTGGTACTGTCTACCCAAAACTATGGTCCCCCAACTTCAGAGGAGGCATGGTCGGGAAAAACCACTCGCTGGCCAAGAGATTCCTTGGTCCTGACTGGATAATCGGTACGCCAGGACAAACAAGTGTACAGATCTCCCAGGTGAAGGATGAGGGAGGCCACCTGGGATTCCAGGCCTGTGTTTTGGTCTGGACACCCGAAGACTTCGGTCTGCCTTCCAAACCAATGGCCCCCTACATACCGATGATGATAGACCTACACAGGATTTAATTGTGGACTGCGGTTGCTGCAAACTAACGGAGTGGGTGATAACTGTTGTCTCCTTCAACCCACTCCACCCCATCACTTACTTTTGTGAACATCCTTTATGTCCTGTACCCTATGTCATAGAGTTATACAGCACAGTAACAAGCCCTTCGGCCCATTGTGTCTGTGCCGGCCATCAAGCACCTAACTGTTCTAATCCCATTTTCGAGCACTTGGCCTGTACCCTTGTATGCTATGGCATTTCAAGTGTTCATCTAATTACTTCTTAAATGTTGTGAGGGTTCCTGCCTCTACCACTTCCTCAGGCAGTGCATTCCAGATTCCAACTACCCTCTGGATGAAAACATTTTTCCTCAAATCCCCTCTAAACCTCCTGCACCTTACCTTAAATCTATGCCCGCTGGTTATTGACCCCTCCGCTAAGGTACACCACTGGTCACAGGCTTCCACTCGCAAAAATAACCCTCGACCATTACCCTCTGCCTCCTGCCACTAAGACAATTTTGGATCCAATTTGCCAAATTACCCTGGATCCCATGGGCTCATACCTTCTTAACCAATCTCCCATGCAGGACCTATCAAAAGCCTTACTGATGTCCATGTAGACTACATCAACTGCTTTACCCTCATCTACACATTTCGTCGTCACCTCAAAAAATTCAATCAAGTTGGTTAGACACGATCTCCCCCCGACTCCCATGCTGACTATCCCTGAATAATCCCTGCCTCTCCAAGTGGAGATAATCCTGTCCCTCCGAATTTTTTCCAATAGTTTCCCAACCATTGATGTTTGACTCACCGGCCTGTAATTACCTGGTTTATCCCTGCAATCCTTCTTAAATAATGGTACCATATTTGCTGTCCTCCAGTCCTCTGGTACCTCTCCAGTGGCCAGAGAGGATTTGAAAATTTGTGTCAGACCCCTGCAATCTCCTCCCTTGCCTCACATAACAGCCTGGGATACATTTCATCTGGGCCTGGGGTTTTATCCACTTTTAAGCCCACTAAAGCAGCTAATACTTCCTCCGTTTCGATGCTAATATGTTCAAGTATATCACAATCCACCTCCCTGATCTCTGCACCTACATCGTCCTTCTCCATAGTGAACACAGATGAAAAGTAATCATTTAAAACCTCACCTATGTCCTCCGGCTCCACACACACATTGCCATTTTGGTCCCCAATGGGCCCTACTCTTTCCCTGGTTATCCTCTTGTCCTTAATACACTTATAAAACGCCTTAGGATTTTCCTTTATCTTGCCCACCAGTGTTTTTTCATGTCCCCTCTTCGCTCTCCTAATTACTTTTTTAAGTACCCCCCTACACTTTCTATACTCCTCTAGTGCCTCCACTGTTTTCAGCACTCTGAATCTGCCATAAGCTTCCTTTTTTTAATGGATTCAATTCTCTATATCCCCTGACATCTAGGGTTCCCTGGACTTGTTGGTCCTACCGTTCACCTTAATGGGTACATATTGGTTCTGAACTCTCACTGTTTCCTCTTTGAATAACTCCCACTGAGCTGATGTAGACTTTCCTACAAGTAGCTGCTCCCAGTCCACTTTGGCCAGATCCTGTTTTATCATCTTAAAATCGGCCTTCCCCCAATTCAGTACCTTTATTTCTGGTCCATCTTTGTCCTTTTCCATAACTACCTTAAATCTTAGAGTTATGGTCACTATCCCTGAAATGTTCCCCCACTGACACTTCTACCACTTGTCTGGCTTCATTCCCTGGGATTAAGTCCAGTATTGCCCCTTCTCTCGTAGGAATCTATGTACAGGTGCTTGTGAGTAATATGTCTCCTCTGACCCCAGATACGCCAGTGGGTTCAGTAAAGGAGATTGTCGGCATGTGAATCACTTACCCAAAAGAGCCCACAGAGTTTCAGGGCCTACATTGCCCGATGAGTACTATACACTGCAGCCTTGTCCAAACGATTACCCTCTGAGCCTTGTGGCTTACTCTCCAGGTTCTATTACTAAGAGATTTTTTTTTTAGGGTTTTCCATTCTTTTCTGGTTCCCCCCATCCCCCACCCACCAAATGGCCTACTATAAAATAATTACAATATCGGAAATGAGGGAAAGAAAATAGAATCATCTGAAAACTCACATTTCAAAGCTGTGCATTTCTGCAATCTTATTAAAGGATCAGTAATTATGGAAAAAGAAGTATTTTTCCCATTTTATGTTAGAGAAATTTCACTTTCTAGATTCAGGATGTATCAAATATATTTTCATTGCAAAGCATGATGCGAATGTATTTTCTGCTTCTCTTCAAACATGAGACTATTGTTTTTGAAATTCCCTGTCATAGTAATCCTCCCTAGGTATTCCCCACATCACAGGTGACAGTGATAAACTCCATTTCTCCTACAACGTTAAGCTCATGATTCAGAGAAACAAATATCCATAGTTAATGCTGAAGTTTTCACCTTCCTCCCTCCCTTTGCTGATGATGCTTTCCTGGTGGGATAGGATGCACATCATAGAACAAATGGGCCTAGATCGAGAAAAAAGAATTAGAATTGGAAAATATAATACTGGTGTCAGCTGTGGACTAGATTGAGGCCATGGAGAAGCTATCAAAGTGCCTGTTATGTATTATTGTGTATTTATATATGTGCATAAAATTATATATTAATATTTGGAGCTGTGTGTGTTCTTGATGTATGCTTTTATAGGTGATTTTTAATGCCACGCTCCAGTTGCTTAAATTTCAAATGAAGACTTAAAACTCATACCTAGAATGATAATATAGTCATGTCTTGTTGGCAAGTAGGAATGAGATTGCCACAAGATCTGGCTATAGATGTGCAGCATGTGATCTTCAATCTACCAGGAAAAATCAACAAGGATCCCAGAATACATTGCGTGGGCATGATGTGCAGCTGTACTACGTTTATATTTTTTAGCTTGGGCTCCCCTGATGGTTCAGTGAGTATCTGAACAATACAGACTATGAAAGTCACAGGTTTGAGCTTTGGTCTGCACTGAGTTAGCTGAGCTCCACCAGGACAATTTACTGCAGTGTCGCTGAGTGGGAGAGAGGAAAATCATCCAGAATTGCTGCTTCTAATTGCTATCCAGTGGCTGCTGCTAGATGGATGGATGCCAGATGTAGAGTCATAGAGAGATACAGCACAGAAACAGGCCCTTTGGCCCACAGAGTCTGTGCCGACCATCAAACACCCATTTATACTAATCCTGCACTAATCCCATATTCCCTACCACATCCCCATCTTCCCTCAATTCTCCTACCACCTACCTGCACTAGGGGAAATTTACAATGGCCAATTTGCCTAACAACCTGCAAGTCTTTGGCTGTGGGAGGAAACCGGAGCACCCGGTGGAAACCCACGCGGTCACAGGGAGAACTTGCAAACTCCGCACAAGCAGTACCCAGAACTGAACCCGGGTCGCTGGAGCTGTGAGGCTGCGGTGCTAACAGCTGTGCCACCCAAAAAATTCCAGTAGATTTAGAGTCATAGAGAGATACAGCACTGAAACAGACTCTTCGGCCCACCGAGTCTGTGCCGACCATCAGCCACCCATTTATACTAATCCTACATTAATCCCATATTCCTTACCACATCCCCACAATTCTCCAACCACCTACCTACACTAGGGACAATTTACAATGGCCAATATACCTATAAACCGGCAAGTCTTTGGCTGTGGGAGGAAACCAGAGCACCCGGTTGAAACCCACACAGTCACAGAAAGAACTTGCAAACTCCACACAGGCAATACCCAGAACCAAACCCAGGTCACTGGAGCTGTGAGGCTACAGTGCTAACCACTGCGCCACTGTGCCTGAATAACATTAGGTTTGTCTGTGACGCCCCTTGCAGTTGAGTAGCCTGCTGACACTACCTCACTATTGAATCATGTCCACTTGTGTGGTACACTGTATTTCAGCATGGAGCCAACATCTTCAGGAGAAGACAGGAAGGGAGGTAAGAATATTAACAAGACAAATAAAGATACTTAATGAGCAGTGTGAGTGATGACAATGGCCGGAATTTTACCAGCCTTTTGGAAATGGGCTGGGAGGCAGGAAGGGTGGTAAAATGGTGGCAGAAGGCATTGAGAGGGAAGCCTGTTATCTTCCTGCCACCAGGGGATATTACGAAAGGTGGAAACGGTAGCGGCTCAGCCACCCGCCAACTGGAGGCGGGCAGCCAATGAATTCAATTAAATGGTCTGTTAACAGCCATTTTACCAGACTGCTGGGATTTTACCAGCCTTGGAATGGCCCCCATTGCTTGGTGAGTTCACCAGCTGCAACGAGGCAGCCTCCCAGCAGCTTCCCAAGATGGGGGGTGGGCGCCTTTCTTTCCAGAGTGTCACGACCTGGTGAGGAAGGGGTCTTGGGCTCCCTCTTCACCCCTTCTCTGGTTTGACCGCACCAGAGTTTTTCTTTTAAACACAGTGGTTTAACTTACCAACTTGGTGAGCACTTGCTCCTGTTACTCTAATTACAATTGCAAATGAACCAATCAGACCAGTTTTCTTGAGTTTAAACAAGAAAGATGTATGTTTATTAATCTTATCACTCTAAACCAGTTAAAATTACTAAAATACATGATGCATAAATGCTCACATGCATACGAGAGGCACACACACACAAATAGATATAGAGGGGAAAAAAGAGTTGGGAGGTTACAGTATAGTCCGGAATAAATGGAATTCAAATACTGAGTTTCAGTGTCCTTAGTTGAAGTTAAAGTCTTGAAGTTCTTGCTGGGCCCCGTGCACAATTCAGGCTTGCTCCTCTGATCCCAGAAGGCTGAAGGGAGGCTTTATCCTTCTTCTTGATCGTTGTCTGTAAAGTTCTGTAATCTTGAGGCTTAGTAGCTGCCTCTGTAAATTCCCTGGGATTTTGCTGGAGAGGGAGACAGAGAGGGGCTTCCTTCTTGGAGTTCAGTTGCAGTTTCTTTCTTTCTGAGGCACAATTCACAAAACTCAGTGTTACACCAGCAGGTATGTCATGTGACCACCTCTGTTTGAAAACTGAAGTTTCTGGGAGGTTGTTTGAACTTCAGAGTTCTTCGGACATACTTGGTAGGGTGGGGTTTGGCTGTGATAAAGTCAAAGGGTGTCGATGGCTTTTGATCACCACTGTTGACAAACCATTCTCATTAATTGAATCAGGGAGCACCCCCAATTTTCTAGCTAGCCTGGGTAATTTACCTCTATCTCTCAGCCGGCCTTTGTCTTCTCATGTGCAAATAGGGTGTGGCCATCTTTAGCTGTTCTGTTCTGCTCGTTTTAAAAGTTATTTGAAATGTCCTGTAAAAAGTCTCAAGCTGAGTTCCATATGACAAAATTAATATTTTCTATTTGGCATGTGATTTCTGTCATAGGAAGTTCCATGACCCAAGGAAAAGCCCCTGTTCCCCCCTCCCCCGACAGCAATGGCTGCCTCCACAACTCCAACACTGGCTCTGGGGGGTTCACTCCTTTGATTGCCAGGGCCTGCCTGCCTGTCTGGCCCTGGCACTTCCAGCGATCATCTACAGGCCCTTCAAGGGCATCTCAACATGGAGGCACCCCCTCCTTCTCCTTGCAGTGTCAGCAGAGGCCACCTCTATCAGTGGCACTGCAGAGCTCACAGCCCTCGATTGGCTGTTTGCCTGCGCACTTGGGAGCTGCTTTTTCTCCCTACATCGGGACCCATGGAATACCAATAAGATTCCAGCCAATGCATCAGGCCTGGTCATGCTCCTGGTGTGCATCCTAAACTCCTTATGAACCAGAGGTGGTCCCTTGGTTTGATAGTAATGGTAGAGTGAGGAGTAATCTGGGCCATAAGTTTACAGATTGTGGTTGAATACAGTTCTGCTGCTGATGACCCACAGCACCTCATGAATACCCAGTTTTGAACTGCAAGATCTGTTCTTATCTATCCCATTTAGCATGATGGTTGTTAAAAATAACACGATGGAGGGTGCCCTAAGAGTGAAAATGAAACTTTGGGGAAATGGCAGTTTTGGAGACAGGGAGAGCATAAAATTGGGTGGGATGGTGGCAGGGCAAATTCCTGCCAGCATCCTCTGCCAAAATTTAGTCTGGGATGGAAAGGCCTGTGAACGGCCTTCCCACCCCACCACAAATTGAGGCCCTTAACTAGGCAATTAATCCCCAATTTAAGGCCTCATTCCCCCTGCCGCTGCAATTAGCTGTGCGGCGGGCGGCCTTGTCACCACACGAGAAGCACAGTATAAAAAGCCGTGCAGCTGTTTCACGGCTCCTGGGTGGGGGTAGTCCCTCGTTTAAAGGCACTTAGTGCCTGAACGTGGGGCCTGGCATCGGGAAAGTGGGGGACCTACTGATAGCCACCCCACCGCTCTTGCTACTGACCTCCCTACACCTCTCTCCCTCGTGGTCCCTACCCTGTAAAACCCCTCCCACCCTGACCTATCTGTGGTCTGGGTCCAGCGATGCTCCTGGGCCTCGGGTAGTTGCTCCTCCAGCAGCAACCACTGCCTCCGCAGTGGCATTGCTCAGTGGAACAGCTGCCAGCCTCTGATTGGGCAGCAGCTCTCCAAGGATCCTGTGGAAGGCCCGCCACTGTCCACTTAAGTGTCTGATTGGCACTGGATTTGCCAGGACTTCCGGGGAAGAGGCAATGCAGGGTTCTTGGCATGTCTTTTTCTAGACATTGATACTCACATCGCCAGCATAAAAACCCAGCCTTTGTCTCCACAAGATCTGTGTGCTGGTCACTCCTACCAGTACATGGATAGATGCATCTGCAATAGGTAGATTGGCAAGTTTAAGGTAAAGTAGGTTTTTCCCTCGTGCTGGTCCTCTCACCACCTGCTGCAGGCCCGGTCTGGAAGCTATGTTCTTCGGGACTTGACGAGCTTGGTTGGTACTGGGAGAACTGAGCCACTCTTTGTGATGTACATTGAGGTCTCACACCCAGAGTAAATTCTGTGTCCTTGTTCCCCCGAGTACTTCTTCTAACTGATGTTCAACGTGGAGGAGCACTGACACATCAACTGAGGGGGGAGGTAAACAGCAGGAGGTTTGCTTGACCATGAGACTTCAGTGGGTCTAGGGTCAATGTTGAGACATTCCAGGGCCACTCCCTCCTGACTGTATACCACTGCGCCACCACCTCTGCTGGTGAGACAGGACATACCAAGGTATGATGATGGAGGAGTCTGGGATGTTGGCTGAAAGGTATGACTCTGAGAGTATGGTGATGTCAGGCTGTTGCTTGTCTGTCTTTGCACAAGTCCCCAGATGTTAATGAGGAGAACTTTGCAAGATTGAGTGGGCTGCATGTGCCTTTGTCGATGCCAAATGGTCATTTTAATTTTTATTAGGCTTTTTATAGTGGTTTGGTACAACTGAGTGGCTTGCTGGGCATTTAAGAATCAACCACATTGTTGTGGGTCTGGAATCATATATAGTCCCGCCCGAGTAAGGACAGCAGATTTCCTTCCTTAAAGGGCATTAGCTAACCAGATTGGTTTTTAAGCAACAATCTGATAGTTCCATGGTCACCATTACTGATGTTAGTTTTTTATTTAATCTAATTAACTGCCATGGTGGGATTTGAACTCATATCTGCAGATCATTAGCCCAGGGCTCTGATTACTACTCCAGTAACATAACCAGTATGCTACTGTTTCCATAATGATAACTGTAGAGATCATGACTTGTGTTAACAAGCAATTGTAATAGTTACAAGCAAATTGTTACAATTGCAAATCTATTTTTCAAAGGAGGACAATTACCAGAACCAGCTGAAAGCACTCAAAGAGGATCTATCAAAGTCTCAGAGTCAGGTCTCTGAGCTGCAGAAAGAGAAGACACTTCTTCAGGATACTGTGTCACTGCTCAACAAAGAGCTGGAGTCAAGGAATCAGGAAGCTTTCCAACACAGAAGTAAAGAGGAGCAGAATCAGAAGTTGGTAGCTCATTGACCCACCAAAAACATTAACTGAATGAAAAGATGTGTTTTTATTAGAGAAAGTAAAGGATGTGGGAGAAAAGGGGATAGCTCAGATTTGATAAGCAGTGTTCCACAGGGGTCTTTTCTGGAGCCACTCTTATTTGCAGTGCACACAAATGATCTGGACTTAAGATTTGAAGGAATTATGCCTACTGTCTTTGGCGACCACCACAAATTCCATCTATCTGCCCAGTCATTGATGCGGATTGAACCACACTGCTTGCAACCTCAATGTCCTGTTTTATCCTGAGCTGAGTTTCCAACCCTACATCCGCTCCATCACAAAGACTGCCTACTTCCACCTCCATGATATTGCCCACCTTAGCCCCTCTGCTAAAATTCAAAGGATTGAATTTCACAGCAAAAATCACCAGAGAGGTGCAAGATGGAGTTAGATGTCAAAATGGGAAAGCCAAAAGGTTAGAGATTGGTCTTTGGTGGTTTTTTGTTTATTTGTTTGTGGGATGTGGGGGTCACTGGCTAGGCCAGCATTTATTGCCCATTCCTAATTGCCGAGTGGGTTGCTTGGCCATTTCAGAGGGCATTTTTAAGAGTTAACCACATTGCTGTGTGTCTGGAGTCAGATGTAGGTAAGGATGGCGGATTTTCTTCCCTAAAGGACATTAGTGAACCAGATGGGTTTTTACAACAATTAACAACTGTTTCATGGTCACCGTTAGACTAGCTTTTAATTCCAGATTTTTTTTCATTAATTGAATTCAAATTTCACCATCAGCTGTGGTGGGATTCAAACCCATTCCCCTAGAACATTAACCAGGGTCTCTGGATTACTGGATTACTCTGCATTACCACTATGCCACTGCCTCTCCCCACACACATCACATCAGCCACCTGTTATTTGACCCATCTGAATATCGGGCGGGTGTATGACATACAACCGATGGCATACTGGCCATTTTGTGCTACTTCCCAAGACGAATAAACACCCTAAAGAAATACATGAGAATTGAAGAGTCAAATAGGCTTTTCTTATGTTCTTATAATGTTATCTAGGGCAACAATGAGGGCATATTGATTTAGTTTTAGAGATACAGCACTGAAACAGGCCCTTCGGCCCACTGAGTCTGTGCCGACCATTAACCACCCATTTATACTAATCCTACACTAATCCCATATTCCTATCACATCCCCACCTGTCCCTATATATTTCCCTACCACCTACCTATACTAGGGGCAATTTATAATGGCCAATTAACCTATCAACCTGCAAGTCTTTGGCATGTGGGAGGAAACCGGAGCACCCGGAGAAAACCCACGCAGACACAGGGAGAACTTGCAAACTCCACACAGGCAGTACCCAGAATCGAACCCGGGTCCCTGGAGCTGTGAGGCTGCGGTGCTAACCACTGCGCCACTGTGCCGCCCGTGTTTTGTAGGGAATATCAAGAAATGTTTTTCGCCTCAGTGAAGGCGCAATAAAATTGATGATTGGTCTATTTAAACATTATTTTTTAAATGATCACGTGACAAATTATCTTCTGTAAAGAACCATGACCCAGCTTTTTCTCTCAGAAGCAAAGGAATGGCTTTCACCACTCACCTCACATACCGTTGCCCAGAGACGTTTTGTGGGTTCGTCATTGAAGATTTCTACTAATCCTGCACATGATCCAGTGCAGTGTCCTCTACAGGGGATCTCTGGCATCTGTGAGCAGGACAAGTAGCAGAAAGGCTCTTCAATCAATCAAATTTAAGAATCCTCACTGAAACATGCAGGCTGCAAAGTAGGAATTAAAACAGGAAATATAAAGTATGCTTAAGTCATTGTACAGAAAGCAAAATTAGGATTGGAACATACAGATGTGATTAAGGATTAGAGTTAGAAAAACAAAAACTTTTTTTAAAAATCAGCAATGTTTATTTTCTTCTGAGGGAATGAGACTCCACATTTGTAAAATTAAATTTTCAGGGCCAGAGAGGTGTCTCAGCTGTAATTATCACTATTACACCAGTAAAAACCCACTTACTCCTAAATGTATGAGCCCTAACTTTTCCAGGCATTTTAGTGTGAGACTAGTGGATAATTATCTTAAGTTTATGCCATTATATTTTTCTTGCTTAGTATTGCCACAATATTGTCTCATTTCCTTTTTATCAATGTCAAAGGTCTGTGGAAGAACATGAAAAGGAAATCAACTTCTTGAAACAAAATCACCTGAAAGAGATCCAAGGCATTGTGTCTGATTTCAGCAGCTCCCAAACCCGTCTCCAAGCAAGGATAGTTTCCTTGGAAACTGAGTAAGTATTTCATTCCCTTTTAAAACACCAATGTACATTGAATGAAAAAAATGGTGCTTGTTTCAAATGTTAAAACCACCCAAATGAAAATTAGGGGCCAGATTGCTGAGGCCAGAATGCAGATGCTGAAATTTGGGGCGAAACCCAGTCCTACCAGGTTTACTCCATTTTCCAGGATTTCTGACCAATGAGTGGGACAACACCTACAGAAATTCAATCAATGTAGATTAAATTATGCAAAACAAATCAGAATTTGCCGAGATCTTCTTAACGTGATAACAGCACAATTGGAGCCAGCTTCTGTTGTCTTTTCACAATTCATGCCTCAATCATACAATTGTTTCACTTTGACTTGTACTGTTAATAATACCTCACTGTATACAGACTTGACATCCGCTTCTTATTTGTTGTCTACACTTGCAAGATGTTTTGACCCAGCATGGGGTAGAATAAGCTGCACACCATTATTTACTTCTTGTCTCAGTGTTTACTCTTTTTGAGGGTTATTTTATTGTCAAGTTGCAATAGAATTTATTTTTACAATTTGTTGATAAGTGACTCATAAAACTCTCTTACAAGCCTGTAAACATTTGCAGAGTGAAAGAGATGGAAGAAAAATCAAGGAAGCATGAATCCAAACCAGAAGATTTGCATCACATTAGCAAACTTCAAGATAAGCTATTCGAACGTGACCAGGTTATTAAAAGACTTCTGGTAAGCATGTGCTATTTGAGGCTTCTAGATAGAAATCAAAAAATCAAGATAGGGATGTGGTGTTCTCTGAAAAAAGAATCAGTTCTCATTCAACCAATTTACTTAATTTCTGAATAAAAGTGTATCATTTATTTATAAATCTAAGAAATTGTTACAATTGTAACATTTATACATCATGTTAAGGAATTAAAACCAGATTTACTTTCAAGCATATCACAGGCTTTGTAATAATGAACATATTGAATTACCCATTTCACTAACTATTAAATAGGAAAAATAGATATGTATGTAAATTCCAGGGCAGTCGTAATGATATTTCCAAAAGTAGGTTTTGAATCTGATGTTCAAAACTTGAAAAACAAAGATTTTTTTTATGTCATGCCTGATGAGCTATTCTCCACGACAAACCTTTACTGGGGAAGTTACAGGTTCAAATGCAGTTCAGGAAAAAGAGGATGATTATCTCCCTCAGTGACAGCTGTCATGCTTCAGTAGGAAACCGTTATCACCAAAAAGCTATTCACTTCAGCAGAACATTTATTTCTGGTGAGGACAAATGTTTGAGGCTGTGCAATTAACTGGATTCTGGCGGTCTTGGTTTTCTTTGCTCGGATGTGACAGTGGATAAAAGGGAGTCGCAGATTTCTGTCAGGTTTTCAGTGTGTATGTCATTTTGCAAACTGGCCATCATGAAGTTTGAATCCATAAAACAAAATGAGAGGTGCAAATTTACCTCTAAGGTTTTGGAATATGTACAAACCTCTTGTGCAGATTCGTGTGACAAGAGTCTGAACCATTACAGCAGCTCTTCTTCCCATAATGCTTTATACTTCTAAGCATATCATTAAAGGCACAAGTCAGGAGTGTGATGGAATACTCTCTACTTGCCTAGATGGGTGCAGCTCCAACAATACTCAAGAAGCTCGACACCATCCAGGACAAAGCAGCCCGCTTGACTGGCACCCCATCCACAAACATTCACTCCCTCCACCACTGACACACAGTGGCAGCAGTGTGTACCATCTACAAGATGCACTGCAGCAATGCACCAAGGCTCCTTAGACAGCACCTTCCAAACCTGCGACCTCTACCAACTAGAAGGACAAGGGTAGCAAATGCATGGGAACACCACCACCTGCAAATTCCCCTCCAAGTCACACACCATCTTGACTTGGAACTACATCGCCGTTCCTTCACTGTCACTGGGTCAAAATCCTGGAACTCCCTTCCTAACAGCACTGTGGGTGTATCTACCTCACACGGACTGCAGCGGTTCAAGAAGGCAGCTCACCACCACCTTCTCAAGGGCAATTAGGGATGGGCAATAAATGCTGGCCTAGCCAGCGACGCCCACATCCCATGAATGAATAAAAAAAAAAATCAGGGTTTTATTGCAATACCTGTGACTTTAACTACAAATTGTGGTGCCCTTGATTTTTTGTGATTTAATGTTGTTGTTTCCTGACTTTTGTTGTTTGGCATTTATAATTGTATTTGAAATATTCCTGGTTTGTTTTCGTCAAGGTGTGGGATATTAGTGCTGAGTAATAGGATGCATTTTCATCTTGTGTAAAAACCCCAGCATAGAAATTCTGGCAGTGCTGTTTTGTAACCAGAAATGCCGTGGTGTAAAAGATCCAAACCCTGGGGATGGGTTATTAACATATTGGGGCAGGTGGCCATGCCTGCAGCAACACAACAAGCATCCTGTCACTCTGAAGCTGGAGGGTGGGAGGGTTCGACAGGTTAGCTGTGTCAAAGGTTCAAGAGTTTTTACATCCTTTTTAATCCCACACTGGCAGATGCCCGATACAACAGCAGGTGATCCCTCTGGAAAGGATTGCTGTTAGGCATTATCACTTTGGGGCCAATTTGCAGCCAAGAACAGCAACTATTCTCTTCAGATGTTCATAGAGGGAACACAGTAACAGGAATAGGCCATTCAGCCCCTCGAGCCTGTTCCTCAGTTTTGAAATTTTCGATTGACCTAGATTCAACTGCTTTTTGGGGAAGAGTGTTCTAGATTTCCTTTGTATGAGACATTCTTCTTGATATCACCTTTGAACATCCTAGCTCTAATTTTAAGTTTATGCCCCCTCATTCTTGATTTCCTCCACCAGAAGTGGTAGTTTCTTTCCATCTACCCTATTGAACCCTTTTAACATTTTCACACCTCAACCAGATCAAACCTCAATTTTCTATACTCAGGGAAATACAAGCCAAGCCTTCGTTACCTGTTCTCATAACTTTACCCATTTAGCCCTGACATAATTCTGTGAATCTGCACTGCGCTCTGTCCAAGGCCAATATATGCATCCTGAGGTCAGAACTGAATGGTGTCAAATCATATGAACATACAAATTAGGAGCAGGAGTTGGCCAATTGGCCCCTCGAGCCTGCTCTGCCATTCAATAAGATCACGTCTGATCTGTTTGTGTCTTGAATTTCACACTCCCATTTCTTTGAGGTCCTTAGTAGTTCTGATGCACTTACATTCTTCGAAATCTTTTATGCACTTAATATTACTATTACTCCTTCTGCGAGTCGAAGAGACTTAGTAGTTGGCAGGAAAAAAGACAGAGGCGCAAGGGGAGAGCCAACTGTGCAACAGCCCCAACAAACAAATTTCTCTGCAGCACCTGTGGAAGAGCCTGTTACTCCAGAATTGGCCTTTATAGCCACTCCAGGCGCTGCTTCACAAACCACTGACCACCTCCAGGCGCGTATCCATTGTCTCTCGAGATAAGGAGGCCCAAAGAACTCCTTCTGCACTTGTTATAACCGCTCAGGACAAAGCTCCCAATCAAAATATATGATTCTGATCGTGGTGGGAGCAATGCACTGTGGATTCAGTCCCGTCGCTCCACAGGGCGCATCATATATCCTTAAGTTTTCTAAATCGAAGAAAACAGCAGCCGAATTGAAACAATCTAGTAACCCCCGAATGAGGCAACATAAAAACAGATACCTTTAGATATCAACAAATTAACTATTTAGTAAAAAAACTCAAATCTTAAACACTACTAAGATAAACCAATATCTAAAGACCTTATAACTTCTTATTTAAAAAAAACGAATTCCTGCATTCGCATACATATGCTCAAACTAACAGTAGTTTGGTTTTTAATTAGCTGCCCAAAAAAAAAGTCTTTGCAGATTATGCTTCCGACAAACAGTCGCCTAATTCAACACAGTCAAAGTTCACTTGCAGTCTTCCAAGGTCCGATGAGAAAAGGGTCCTTGCAGAGATAAGGGTTCAGCAGTTCAGTTCAACAGCTGTACTATAAACTCTTCTTTTTTTCCAGCAATGAACACAGTAGATGAATAATTTGTTATTTCTTTAAGGAATTAATTTGGCTCGAAGCTTTTTAGAAGTTTGAGAGAGAAACTACCCAGGGTCTAAATTGACTTAGAGAGAGCTCTCCTATTTCCTTCACGTGTTGGATCAGTCTGACAACTGTGTGTCTTCTAGCCAATTTCAAAGTCAAAATGGATACGTTGAAGCCCTGTTCTCCCTCTCTGTATGGTTGTTGCAGGGCAACCAGAATGCACTTTGGCTTACAGTCTCTGGAGCTTTCTGCCTTAAAGAAGTACTGATCTTTTACAGCCTTAAAGGCACACTGCAATATTTCCCGAGGAGAAAAATAAAACACAGGATCATGACACACTGCATGTGCTTCATACTGCTTTCTCAGCCCATGTTCACCTTTCCCTTCGAGGGTGTTCCCCTCTCCCCAGCATGCCTCCTCTTCTAACGATCAGATGAAGACAATCGAAGTCTAGAATACTGACCTAACCTTTCATTCATTATTCATTTTCCACCAATTTCCTTACGTGGTATGATACTTTGATGATTCTAATAAGTCAGAAGCCCCAATTGCAATACAACACTCCATTGTATCCATCCTACAATCACCAACAGATCACTCGACATCTGGCTCTGAGACATCTTAACTGGGAGTGCTTGACAGTGAGATTAGAGCCCAAAAATATTGCTTCTTCTTAGGGCAAAATTCTGTTGTAATTCAGATGGAGGCCCTGAAATTTGGAGTTAACAAATCTGATCGATAAGAGAATGCCTACAGATATTATTTATATAGGCTTCCAGAAGCCTATCAATAAGGTTCCATTGTTAACAAAAATGGGAACAATGGAATTGGAGGCAACCTATTGCCATGGGGGCAATTGATTAGCAGGTTGGAGACAGACAACAGATATAATAGGTATGTACTACAATCATCAGAATGTGAATAGTGGTGGCCCCAGATATCTGTATGGTGGCCTCAGCTTTTCAATATATTTATAAATGATTTAGATGAAGAATTTTTAAAAATTTGTTCATGGATGTGGACGTCGCTTGCTAGGCCAGCATTTATTGCCCATCCCTAATTGCATTTGAGAAGGTGGTGGTGAGCTGCCTTCTTGAACCGCTGCAGTCCATGTGGGGTAGGTACACCTACAGTGCTGTTAGGAAGTTCCAGGATTTTGACCGAGCGACAGTGAAGGAACAGCAATATAGTTCCAAGTCAGGATGGTGTGTGGTTTGGAGGGGAACTTGCACGTGTGGTGTTCCCATGCATCTGCTGCCCTTGTCCTTCTAGGTGGTAGAGGTCACGGGTTTAGAAG
Source organism: Heterodontus francisci (assembly GCF_036365525.1). Lineage (NCBI taxonomy): Eukaryota > Metazoa > Chordata > Chondrichthyes > Heterodontiformes > Heterodontidae > Heterodontus > Heterodontus francisci. The sequence goes on from NC_090371.1 coordinate 159,382,736, forward strand.
GTGCTGTCTTAGGAGCTAGAGAGCAATATATTCAGTTGACTGATGACAGTATGTCAGGTAGCACAACAGTGTAGCTTGGAACAGAAAGTAGCAAAGGGAAATTAATTTATTAAGTGAGTGAGAGGAACTGTGGCAGATAGAGTTCAATGTGGGAAAGTATGAGGTCTTCACTTTTGGATCTAAGAAAGATAGATCACAGTATTTTATAAATGGTGAGAAACTGGGAACTGTGGAGGAACAAGAGATTTAGGGGTTCAAGTACAGAAATCATGAAAAATTAATGGATAGATACAAAAATAATTTAAAGGGCCGATGGAATGTTGACCTTATCCTCAAGGAAGCTGGAATACAAAGAGGTGAAAGTAATGTTACAGCCGTACAGCACTCTGCGGTAAATTAGGAGGTGGAAGGAAGAGAGGAACTTGGTGAAATTACAATCAGTAGAGAAGTGGAACTGAGCAAACTGATGGAGCTGCGGGCTGACAAGTCCTGGGTCCTGATGGGCTTCATTCTAGCGTCTTAAAAGAGGTGGCTAATGAGGTAGTAGGTGCATTGGTGTTAATTTTTCAAAATTCACTAGATTCTGGAAAGATTCCAGGTAACTGTAGGCCAGTTAGCTTGACGTCTGTTGTGGGGAAGCTGTTAGAATCGATCATTAAGGAGGCTACAACTGGGCACTTAGAAAAACTAAAGGTAATCGGGAATAGTCAGCATGGCTTTGTGAAAGGGAAATCATGTTTAACCAATTTATTGGAGTTCTTTGAAGGAGTAACACGCGCTGTGGATAAAGGGGAGCCCGTTGATGTACTGTACTTGGATTTACAGAAGGCATTTAACAAGGTGCCACATAAAAGGTTATTGCACAAAGTAGGAGTTCATGGTGTAGTGGGTAACATATTAGCATGGATAGAAGATTGGCTGGCTGGCGGAAAACAGAGTATGCATATATGGGTCCTTTTCTGATTGGCAGGATGTGACGAGTCGAGTGGAGTCCCACAGGGGTCTGTGCTGGGGCCTCAACTTTTTACAATTTATATCAATAACTTAGATGAGGGGAGCGATGGCATGGTAGCAAAAATCTGGCAGATGGCATATAATATGGGAAAATGTGAAGTTGCTCACTTAGCAGAAATAAAAAAGCAGAGTATTACTCAAATGGAGAATGACTGCAGAACTCCGAGATGCAGAGGGATCTAGTTGTCCTAGTGCATGAGTCACAAAAAGTTAGTATGCAGGTACAGCAAGTAATAAAGAAGGCTAATGGAATGCTATCCTTTATTAGGAGAGGAATTGAAAATAAAAGTAAGGATGTTATGGTTCAGTTATACAGGGCATTGGTGAGACCACATCTCGAATACTGTGTGCAGTTTTGGTCTCCTTATTTAAGGAAGTAAATGCGTTGGAGGTGGTTCAGGGGAGGTTTACTAGATTGATACCTGGAATGAGCAGGTTGTCTTATGAAGAAAGGTTGGACAGACTGGACTTATTTTCACTGGAGTTTAGAAGAGATTGAAGTATATAAGATCCTGAACAGTCTTGACAAGGTGGTTGTGGAAAGAATGTTTCCACTTGTGGGTGAGTCCAGAACTAGGGAGGGCACTGTTTTAAAATTAGGGGTCACCTTTTTAGGACAGAGATGAGGAGAAATCTTTTCTCTGAGGATTGTGCGACTTTGGAACTCTGTGCCTCAGAAGCTGCTGGAAGCAGGTTCATCGAATATTTTTAAAGACGGAGGTAGATAGATTCTTATTAGGCAAGGGAATCAAAGGTTATCGGACTTTGAAATTCGAGACACAAACAGATCAATCATGATCTTATTGAATGGTGGAGCAGGCTACAGGGGCCGAATGGCCTACCTCTGCTCCTAATTCGTATGTTTGTAGATATTAATGTATTAAGTGAATGGGAAAGTCTGTAGTAACTGGATTTCAGTGGAGGCAAGTGTGAGGTCATCCACTTTGGACCTAAAAAGGAAAGATCAGAGTACTTTCTAAATGGTGAAAAGGTAGAAGCAGTGGAGGTCCAAAGCCACTCAGCAGTCCATGTACACCGATCATTAAAATGTCATGATGAGGTACAAAAAAAAAAATCAAAACGGCTAATGGACTGCTGAGTTTTATATCTACAGGACTAGAATACAATGCTGTACGACTCTATGACAAGGTATTAGACAGGGTTGTTGCAGCAGACAAGGCCTTAAGATCTCGGGTTTGCTTTAATTTATTTGTAAGACTTAGGTCAATTACAGATTAAGTTGGGAGAGCTGATCTCAAAGGGACTTTCAGTTCCGACTCGCTACAAACCACGCAGGGTACAAGTGTGTTTTCACAGAACTTAAGTTTATCTCAGTGAGTACGAAAATGTGATTTTTTAAATTCATGCATGGGATGTGGGCGTCGCTGGCCGAGCCAGCATTTATTACCCAACCCTAATTGCCCTTGAGAAGGTGGTGGTGAGCTGCCTTCTTGAATCACTACAGGCCATGTGATACTTAACATAAGGCAGGGATAGGCAGTCGCATTCACTGTGGAACACCAATCCTCAACCTCCAGTTGACTGCAGCATGTATCTTTTCACTGTTGATTAATGATCTTTGATTCTTCTTCTGTTCGTGTCCCCCGCTGTCTCTCAGCACCTTTTATTTATCCCCTCCAAGGATTTCTTCATTCCATATTAGGTTGCATCCCACCTTAATAGGATTAGTATAAATGGGTGGTTGATGGTCGGCACAGACTCGGTGGGCCGAAGGGCCTGTTTCAGTGCTGTATCTCTAATCTAATCTAATCTTAAACCTTTCGATTGGACAGGTATGATCTCACCTTTCATACATTGTCTCTACAGATGGTTTGATGGCCTAAGTACTTGTCACACGATAGGGAATGTTTGATATCCCCATCAATATTTCAGTTATGATTAGCCTCCGAATACCTTTATTTTCATTTCCATCCCCAAGTGGCCTGCAATTTGTTACTCTAAATCTCTCTCCACATTGAAATAGAGAGAAGCAGCCATCAGACACCCTGCCTTATCTCAAAAGCCATTTCTGCTATTGTTGCTACAGTAGAGAATGTTTCACCATTTTTCCAGTACAGCATACATAGAGTCAAAGGTTTACAACACAGAAACAGGCCCTTTGGCCCAACGCGCCTGTGCCAACCATCAAGCACCCGTCCTAACTAATCCCATTTCCCCGCACTTGGCCCGTAGCCTTGTATGTTATAGCCTTTCAAGCGCTCATCTATATATTTCTTGAATGTCATGAGTGTTCCTGCCTCTACCACCCCTTCAGGCAGTGTGTTTCAGATTCCAACCACCCTCTGGGTGAAAAAATTCCTCCTCAACTCCCCTCTAAACCTCCTGCCCCTTACCTTAAATCTATGCCCCATAGTTATTGACCTCTCCGTTAAAGGAAAAAGTTTCTTCCTACCTATCCTATCAATGCCCCTCATAATTTTGTATACCTCAATCAGGTCCCCCCTCAGCCTTCTCCGCTCCAAGGAAAACAACCACAGCCTATCTAGTCTGTCTTCATAGCTGAAATGTTCCAGCCAAGGCAACATCCTGGTGAATCTCCTCTGTACCCTCTCCATTGCAATCACATCCTTCCTATAATGTGGCAACCAGAACTGTACACAGTACTCCAACTGTGGCCTAACCAGAGTTTTATACAGCTCCATCATAACCTCCCTGCTCTTATATTCTATGCCTCGGCTAATAAGGGCAAGTATCCTGTATGCCTTCCTAACCACCTTATCTACCTGTGCTGCTCCCTTCAGTGATCTATGGACAAGCACCCCAAGGTCCCTCTGACCCTCTGTACTCCCTAGGGTCCTACCATCCATTGTATATTCCATTGCCTTGTTAGACCTCCCAAAGTGCATCACCTCACACTTCTCAGGATTAAACTCCATTTGCCACTGCTCTGCCCATCTTACCAGCCCATCTATATCGTCCTGTAGTTTAAGGCTTTCCTCCTCACTATTTACGACACCATCAATTTTCGTGTCGTCTGCAAACTTACTGATCATACCTCCTATATTCATGTCTACATTTCACATAATGACATGATTCCAGACACGAAAGTACACAACTTAATCCTAAAATAATGCATTGATATACATACAAAGTACAGCTATTCCCAAGCATGACCTCATCATTTCTTGAAAGCATTCCACTTTAAAAAACTATAGCACCTCATGTAAACTGCAACAGGCACAGTTTCATTCAAGCAATACAACAACAGATTAAACATGGCAGTTCTTAACCCCTTAGTTCCTACAAAGCCTTGGTTAAATCACAGCTGGCTTACTGTGTTAAATTCTGGGCACCAGACATTAGGATATTGGCCTTTGAGGGAGGGCAGTCTAGATTTACTAGAATGATACCTGGACTCCAAGCATTAAATTACAAGGAAAGATTACACAACTAGGATTGTATTTCAGGAATTTAGAGGATTAAGGGGTGATTTGATCACATTTTTCAAGCTATTAAGGGGAACTGATAAGGTAGATGAGATAAATTATTTTTATTGGTTGGGGAATCCAGGATGACACAGCACATAGCCTAAAAATAGAGTCAGACTTTTCAGCAACAGTTAGGCCACTATCAGTCATGATCTCATTGAATGGTGGGACAGCCTAGAGGGGCTAAATGGCCTATTCCTGTTCTCACGCTCCTAAAGTGGCAAAACTGAAAATTACTCACTAAGTGCAGTGAACATCCGCATCTTTTTATATCACCACCTAGAAATCTCATTGCAATCCTGGGTTGGGTTTTAATTTTTAATTTGAGGCTTCTCAACCCTAAACTAAAATTTATTAAAAGCAAAATACTGCGAATGCTGGAAATCTGAAATAAAAACAAGAAATGCTGGAACCACTCAGCAGGTCTGGCAGCATCTGTGGAAAGAGAAACAGAGTTAACGTTTCGGGTCAGTGACCCTTCCACTAAAATAAAAGCAAAATACTGCAGATGCTGGAAATCTGAAATAAAAACAAGAAATGCTGCAACCACTCAGCAGGTCTGGCAGCATCTGTGGAGGGTCACTGACCCGAAACGTTAACTCTGCTTCTCTTTCCACAGATGCTGCCAGACCTACTGAGTGGTTCCAGCATTTCTTGTTTTTATACTAAAATTTATTATATTTATTTTAGAAAGTATTTTTTTCTGGCTTGAATTAGTTGATATGTAAATTCATTGATTTCATAAAATTAATTATTGTGTTGAATTGATAGGATGAAAGAAGGTTTCAGCAAATAGCCATGGCAAATAGTGAAAGTAACATCAATAGATCTTTTGCCAGAAGTCCTCACCCTGGAAGTTTCACACCTACCATGAAGGTAAAATAACTTTCATTTGTTAAAATATCTGGAAGATGCAACCTGTCCAACAGTGAGATTGGATGAAGGATTAAGAGGGACAAATTTGTAAGTAAAATATAAGAATGACGTACAAGGATGATCTTTTGCCCGCTACTAAAGAAAAATATTGCAGATGCTGGAATTCTGAAATAAAAGCAGAAAATGCTGAATCTACTCAGCGGGCTGGATTTTACATCGGGGGTCCTGACGGGGGTAGGCCGGAAAATGCCTCCAACAGAGGCCCGCCATGGGCCTCGATGCTGGGAAGGCCCGGCCCGATATTGCCAGCGGCGACGACGAAGCCTCATGGTGCGCCCCCACCCCCGGGCCAAATCTGCATATTTTGAAAAATGTAAATGAATGAATAAATGACCTACCCGCTCCCGCCGTCTGTTCCGGAACGATATTGGTGCCGGTAGACAGCACTCCTGCTCCTTCGGATCTCCGGACTGAGATCCAACGCGGGATACTGGTGGGGAGCAGATAAGTTTTTCAGTGTGGGTTGAGGGGGTGGGAGTGGGGTTATATGAATTTCATTGTTCAAGGGGGTGATGGGAAGGGGTAAAGTTGATGAGCTTTGGGAGGAAGGTCGGCAGCACAGGAAAATATTCCTTTAAAAATTTAAATTGCAAAGTAGGGCTCGAAGCCCTTTAAAAATGGCATCAGAGCCTGTGCAGTAGCTCCTGACACCATTGCCAGGGACGGACCACCCACCCCCTCCATGTCATCGGGGGAGTGGTGGTTGGGCAGTCCGCCCCAGCCATTTAAATGAGCCGCTGGGTTTAATATCATGGCAGCTCCGTGATATGCGGTCTGCACAGGCGGACCGCCATTGTTAAATCAGTGGAGGAAATGTAAAATCCAGCCCAGCACGTCTGGCAGCATTTATGTGGGTAATTTTATTCTGTTCCCCCATGGCGGATTTGGAGGTGGGGGAGGATAAAATCGGGTGGGATGGTGGTGGGGGTGGGGTTCTGCCACCATCACACCTCCGCCAAAATTTAGTCTGGGGCAGGAAGGCCTGTGAACAGCTTTCCTGCCCTGCTGTCAATTGAGTCTCTTAACTGGGCAATTAACCCCAATTAAGGGCCTCATCCCACCACCGCCATTAGCCGTACAGCAGGCAGTCCCGTCACCACACAGGAAGCACGACACGAAAAACAATGTGGGCTGCTTCCCGGGTTTGGGGCGGGGTGGGTGCTGGGGTAGGCAGAGTCCTTCCTTAAAAGGCACTTAGCACCTGAACACGGGACCCAGCATCAGGAAGGAAGGGGCCCACTGACAACCACCCCCTGCCCTTGCTAGCGACCATCCCCATACCCTCCTTCCCCGCAAGACCCCTCCTGCCCTTACCTACCTGTGCCTTGGGTCCAGCACTGCTGCTGAGCCTCCAGTAGATGCACCTTGGAAGAGATGCCGGCCTCTGATTGGCCAACAGCTCTCCAAGGGTAGTACTTTTGGTGATGGGTCCTTGATCCTGTGAAAGGCCCGCTGCTGTCCGCTTAAGTATCTGATTGGCACTAGATTCAGCGGGCCTCCAGAGGAGAGGCAATGTGGGGTTCTCGTCATCGCTCCCCCGTCTCCAGCATGAAAACCCAGCCTATGTGGGGAGTGAGGGAGGAAAACCTCTCACCCATCCCTTGGGTTGTTACTAATCTGGTCTATTTTCCAGAATTTAAAGTTCTGCCAAGGTAGAAAGGGGAAGGTGTTATTGAAGAAGAGGAACAGCAGCTTTGTATCACCAAAGGCCCTTTCAGAAAGCTTTGCTATTAATTTCAGTGTCAGAGAGTTGGAGGACCTGCTGCAGGAGATCAAGCAGAGGAGGTGTGGTCTGTTTGCTATCCTCAACTACAACTTATCAAGGGTAATAAAAGCAAAATACTGCGGATGCTGGAAATCTGAAATAAAAACAAGAAATGCTGGAACCACTCAAAAGGTCTGGCAGCATCTGTGGAAAGAGAAGCAGAGTTCAACTTATCAAGGGTATTGGCTTCAGTTAGTAAGGGAGGTAGCAATGGTGGTTAGTGCCACTTCCTCAACATCCTATGCAATGCAACAACAACTTATATTTCTATAGCATCTTTAACATAATAATGCAAGAGAAGTTCAGTTATCTCAAAGCACATTAGAAGGAAGTATCCCCTTCCTCTTACCAGCCTACTCACCACTGACCCTATCCATGGCTTCAGAACAGTACTATACTAAATGTCCTCCTACCAACTACAAATGACGTTATCCTGAACCTCAGCTGCACGTTCCCCTTCAAAGCCACATCTCTTATGTTTCTTGGCACTATAATTCTCTAATTCATTCGCACTCTGACCTCTGTCTTTGGCCTCCTACAGTGTTCAATTAAGCTCAATGCCAGCTGAAGGAACAGCATAAAATCTTTATACTCAGCCTCTTGCAGGTTTTTGACGTTACATTTAGTTTAACAACTCTAGACTTTAACCCCTCTCTTCCCCTCCCTGGCTCAACACTTGCTTAAAAGCTGAAAATGCTGGAAACACTCAATAGGTTAGGCAGCATCTGTAAAGAGAGAAATAGGGTTAATGTTTCTAGTTAATGATCTTTCATCAGAAGTGCCACAGATGCTGCCTGACTTGCTGAGTGTTTCCAGCATTTTCTGATGTTATTTCAGATTTCTAGCATCCACAGTATTTTGCACTTGATGAAAGGCCCTCCACGTTAGTACCTGTTCCATGTGGACAAAGTGTAGCTGGAGCATTACTTGTGCAACCAAGTCACATTATGCTGAAGCCCCTTAATTTAACACATTTTTGGGCTTTAATGAGCCTTGTACAAGTTTGCTTACTGCCTCCTCAATCATCTACAAGAGGAAACCTCGATCAGTAGAATGCAGCATATGACCACAATCCTGGACATTGTCCTGGAATGAATTACAGTGCCCCAGAATGAATTCCAGGCATCTAAAGCATGTGAGTATTTTGATTGTTCTCCAGGATCCATCCTGCACTTGTGTTGGATCTATGTAAAGAGGTGATACATTGGACTTGTGGCAGCTTCCTAGAAATTGAAAATTTATGTGTTCTGTTCAGTCACAATCACACGAAAGGCAGGTTTTTTTTGTGTATAAGATGCCTTTTGTGTAGCATGCCTGTTGATGTTATCAGTAGTTTCTTGCACTCAAGAATCCTCTTGTGCTGGGAAAAGCCAAAAGCCCTTTGATACTGCAACCTTGGTCCATTGGGAAACTAATAAAGGTACTGCTCAAGCAAACGAACTGCCACAGATGCACACAACTGGCTGGGTGATATTTGAAACATTCCGTATAGTAACTTCCCTAATCTGTTGCAGAACTTTAAATCCTGCAGAAACATGAGGTTTCCTACCTCCTCCCACTCCCCATCCCTGATGGGAGAATGCCGAGTATTTAAATTAGCTGATCCCAGACAATGGCTTTGGTCAGTGCTTTACACATGGGATTTATGGAAGTCTTCTCCCATTTCCCCACATTTCTGCTAGCACAGTGGCCAAGTGGAAGATCTTGGCCAGCTAGAAAAGGTTGAGAGTGTGAAGATTGTATTGCACAGGGTGATAGTGGGGGAAACTAATGTAGAAAGAATTTAAGATCACCAGTTCTGTAACAGTTCTAATTTCATGCTGCTCCTAGTTAAGGGACCCTTGGAGCAACTCCAGTAGAATTTAAGTATGATTGATCTCCACTAGCCAGGCAAAGTGGAATCGTGTCTGTGGTGTGGATATACTGAAAAGAATATTCTCGCAGATACCCAGCAGCACGTCTGATCTACACCAGTTACTTGATATGCATTTTTACAGAGCTCCGTTATTCATTAGGAAAAAAATACTGTGGACCAGGATGGAGCTATATTGATAAATATCCATTAATGATGGCGCCTAAAATTTACCTTACTATTTAAGCTTGTAACTCAGACTTAAAACACCTTGGTCTATATTTTGCTGGAGTGGGGTACTTCACAGAGTGCCCTGTTAATTAAAACCTAAACATACTTGAACAAGTCTAACCGTTTCTGGCCACAAAGATGCTGAAAATGTGAGCTGATAACAGCACAGTTAGGGCAACAGGGCATCTGGGACATTGGTGAAAAACTGCATAGTATATCTCCTTAACAAATGAGATTAAGGGATTGAGAAATAAATAGTAGGACTGAGAAGGAGGATATACTACAGTAGGTGAATTTAATGTCAAATAAGGTTCAGAAAAGGAAATAAAAGGGAGGAAAATAAAGATTTGATTGTGAGAAAGAGAAAAAGGAAGAATTTTTAATATTGACATTTTTTAAATCTCCAACAGTTCACAACCTGAAGGAATGAGATTCCACTGTTACAATTGTTCACTTTCAAGCAAGAGCGGTTGCTTGCCAGTCATCAACAATTATCATGTCATTAAATGGGTATTTATACTGTTAATTACTAGATTTAACTTTCAGTGCGAGTTTAATTATTAATTAATATGTGCAAAGGCTGCAACTTCATGAAAATCACAGGGATGTTAAGGGCAAGACACTATTTTCGTAATTCAAGGGATATTCATTGCCACAAGTTGCTGGCTGATTTGCGCATTAATAATGGAATTCAGACACCATAACTTTTTCAGCAAAGTCTGGGCCATTAAGATAATTTTATTCCAAGGAGTACCTAATACAATTTAATATGTTCCTTTTTTTTTTAAACTGATTCTGAACTTTTGAAGAAGAGAACAGAAGACTTACCAGTTCGGGTGGTCAGCGTTCCAAACCTGAGTTCATATGAAAAAAGCTTTCTAAGCTCTGAATCAAGTCCAACCAATAAGTTTCCTCCAATGACTAAATCTCCAAGCCTGGACCACAGCCTCAGCAGCACACCAAGGTTATTCAATCAACCTTTACAAGTCCAGCCATCTAAACCAGCCCCAAGGTATTAATTCACTCTAGTTTATATTGAAACTAATTTTTAAAAATCTTAAATCCCATTAATAGCTTCTACTCAATGTGTTATGTGGCTACTAGAATTAAGTACAATAGAAAAGTGTGTCAAGTGTTAGGTTGCTGTCTTTACATTGAATGTGCATTAGAAATAAAGTCAAGGGACTAGAGACACTAGCTTTGTGGTCTCGACAGAAACTTGGGTGAAACTATTTCCAGCTGCAAAATTTTTCAGGAGAGATAGAGGACAATAGGGAGCAGGGGCAGCATTGATTAGCGGCATGATCGAAGCCATGGAAAGGAAGTTTTTAAATTGATGGTGATGCTTAAGCAGAGTCTTGCTGGCAATCATGGAAACATTTCTGCACATTAGAAGTATAATTGCATGCTTGAAGCTGTAGCAAGCTTGCTTGTTGGCTCTCTTCAACTGAACTTGATGGCTGTCAGAACTCTCCTGAACCCAAATTGTCAGACAATACAGGCCACTGATGGAAAATGTCTTGAAGACATTTTAAACAATAATTTATAGGTATGCTCAAATCATTTACTTGTCATTTCTTATGCCTTTTTATTTTGCATATCTTACTTCAACAGTAATTCCTCAACTTTGTTAAAAAAAAAAGAGGTACTCAAATAGATTTTCCAAAAAAATACTTGGTTTATTTCATTGCCTTTTTGCTTCTTGCTATTGGTAGCTGTTTGCCAATTGACAATGTTTGATTGGAAGCCTTTTTGAAGTTTTCTTTCCTGCTTGCTAAGTATTGATCTGTATGTTATATCCATGTTCAGCTATAATTTGTTGCTGTTACATGAATACAAAATTTCAGCCAATTAAGTGTTCTCTTATATTTGTGCTGCTGCCTACCTCAATCCAGTTGAAGTCTAACATGAGTGAAAGAGACAAGACTGAAGTGCTTCCAACGGTCTTCAGGCAAAAGTACCGAAGATTTGTAGTCCAGAAATAGCCACCCCTCTAGCCAAGTTGTTGTGGTACAGATATGACGCAGCATCTACCCAAAATGTGAAAGATTTCCCAGTATGTCCTATCTACCAAAAAACAGGTTAAATTTAACACAGCCAATTACCTCTGATCAGCATCCTCCCAATCATCAGTAAAATGATGGAAGGAATTATCAACAGCATAATCAAATGGCACCTACTCACTGACACTTAGAACCACTCAGTTCCAGACTTCATCACAGCCTTGATCCAGAAGTAGCCACTTGAATGCCAGAAGAGGGTAAGAGCACTTGCCTTTGAAATCAAGGCAGCATCTGTCAACTATAGCACAAAAGGAGCTAGGGTCAAAAGCAAATTTTCAGTGGCTGGGGTCCTACAAGCCACAAAGGAGGATGGTCATCATTGTCAGAGGCCAGTTATCATGGCCCAGAACATTGCCATGGGAGTTCCTTAGAGAACTGTCCTCTACACAACCATCTTCAGCTGTTTCACCAATGACCTTTTCTCTATCATAAGGAGTTGACAATTCAGTGGTGTTCAGTTCCATTCATAACTCCTCTGATAATGAAGCAGCACAGGTCAGCGTAAAACAGGACCTGATAACATCAAGACTTGGTCTGACAGGTGGCAGGTAACATTCGTGTCACATAATAGCCAGATAATAGCCATTTCAAAAAAGAGAAAACCCAGCTATTTTCCCATGACCTTAATCATTGAGGCTTCCATCAACACCACCTTGGGGTGTGAGGGTTCACTGTTGACCAGAAGCTGAATTGGATCAGCCAGATGAACACTGTGGATGTAACAGGATGGAGACTGGATATTCTGATGAGTAGTTCACCTCTTGACCCTTCAAAGCCTCTGTCATCATCTTCCCAGAAGGTTGACTGCCATGGATCTCCTCCACCTGTCTGTCCTGTCCTTACACATTCTGCATAGTTCAGCTGCATCCAATTGATTATATCTGTCATCCATTTTCTTCACCACTTCCCTCTCCTATGTTTTCTATCGATCTTTCCTTCCAGTAATTGTCTCTGTCAACCTTTACTCTAATGATGTGACCGAAGTATTGTATCTTTCTCTCTTTGACATTATGTTCCAATTTCCTCTTTTCCAGCCATTTCCAGCACTTCCTCATCAGTCTTTCTGTCTGCGTAGAATATGCAGAACATCCTTCAATATGTCCACATCTTGAATGCATTCAGCTGATCAATAGTTTTCTTGGTTTGTTGTCCATGTCTCTGAGGTATATAACACAGATGACACAATGTAGCACCTCAGCATTATTTTCCTAAGATGCAGGATCAGTTTCATTGATGTTAGCAAGTCCTTCATTCTGACAAAGCTGGTCTTGGTTAGTGCAATTCTCCTTCGGATCTCACAACCAGATCTCCCATCATGCGATTACATATCTTAGGCAGGTTAACCTTTTCACTTGTTCCAGAATTTGGCCATTTACTTCAATTTTCACTTCTGGGTTTAGGTCTCTGCTTATCTCCATTGTCTTGGTTTTCTTCACATTTATTCTTAATCCATATTGCACACTCCGAAGAAGGGTCACTGACCCGAAACGTTAACTCTGCTTCTCTTTTCAGAGATGCTGCCAGACCTGCTGAGTGGTTCCAGTATTTCTTGTTTTTATTTCAGATTTCCAGCATCCGCAGTATTTTGCTTTTATATTATTGCACACCCCTTGCATTCACTTTGCTCACAGTTTGCTGTAGTGTCTCTTCTGACTCTGCAATCAATGCAGTGTCATCTGCATATCAAAGTTGTAAATGTTCAACACCGAATATTGGTATAAAAACAAAGTGCTGGAAATAGTTTGTCAGGTAGCATCTGTGGGGAGAGAAGCAGAGTTAACGTTTCAGGTTTGTGACCTTTCATCCTTCGTCTTATTCAAAGCATTAACAAAAACCTTTTTCTCTTCCTTTCAGGTGTTAAGGGTACTTCCAGATGTCTTTTGATCACTACTCTCAAGTTAAAGATGCCCTCTCTTGTTCCTTTCTTTGGTCTGAATCCTGATGATCTATCTCTGCTTCTTTAGACTGGTCATTTCTTTCCAAAATGATTATTAAAATCATTTGTCACATGGCTCATGAGGCTTATTGTCCTGTGCTCTGAACACTCCAAGGGCTTTTGGTTTCTTTGGGAGCTTAATGAGCACTGACTGCATAAGATCCAGAGGTATGAATCCTGTTCTGTACATTTTGTTGCAGAGGTCTGTCAGTATCCCAGTGTTATCATTCAAGGCTTTCAGGCATTCTGTTGGAATCTCATCGATTCCAGGTGCTTTTTTTTGTTTTCATCTTTATGACCGCTGCACTGACTTCTGCCTCTTATCTCTGGTCCTTCTCGTCCCTCTGATGGTACCAATTCACTTCTGTCCTCATTGTCGTACAGCTCACCGATGTACTCCACTCATCATTTCTCTATCCTTTTTCGAAGAGACGTTCACCTTCCTTGCTCTTTATACATATTTTCTTTATTGTTCTTATTCTCTCTCCTTTTCGCCATCATATCTAGTATTTTATCAGTCATCCACTCTTGAGGTTTCCTCCTCTCGAGGGTCGCAGTTACTATGTATTTCATGCTTTTTTACCTTTCCCAATGCCTGTTATTTCCTCCTTACTAAGATCTTGCACTGTCTCCTCCTGAAGGAAAGCTTCATACTTGATAATAATGTCTTCCTCTCTCAGTCTAAGTTGTCTTGATCTTTCATGGGATTCCTTTTTGGGATTTTCAGCCTGATCTTCATTACAAGCAGGCAGTGACCTGAATTCACGTCTGCACCTGGGTAAGTGAAGGCATTCTTGATGCTGTTCTTGTATCTCTCATTGATCATCAGAAAATGTATTTCATCTACAAGACTCAAGTTAGGCACGTAATGGAATATTCACTACTCATATGAATAACACAACCTCAAAATTTAAAAAGCTTGATACCAGCTAGGACAGAACAGTTTGCCCCTGCATCACCAGTGTATTTTGGCTGTGGTATGATATACTGCTGCAACCCATCAAGGTTACCATGACAGAATCTTCCAACCTGCAGCCTCAGAGAGGAGAACAGCAACAACATTGCACATCATCTCCAAAATCCCCACCAAGTCACACACCATCCTGACTTGGGACACGTCACTTTTGAATCCTTCATTGTTGTTGGGCCAATATCCTGGAATTCCCCACCTTACCCATTATGGAAATATTAGCACCACAAGGCCAGAGCAATTCAAGGGCAAGGCTCCACTACCACCTTCTCAAGGTAACCAAGGATGAGCAATAAATGCAACCTTTCCAGCATCATTCTTATCCAGAGAACAAGTTTTAAAATGTGTAATGCAGAAATTTACAAGTTAGCATGATGCCAAAGTGTGGATGAACAAAACATGATCGATGCAACATTTTTAGACTGATAATGGAAACAGTTACAAGAAAATATCAGAGACTCAGATTGTCACATAAACATAGTTTACTGTGATCTGAACCACAGGAATCTGAATCAATACTATACAGTGTTTAAAATAACAGTGAAGTTTTTTTTTCAGTAAAACAAGTTGGACTTGTTAGCACAAATATTTTTTGTTCAACAGCAGATTTTGCTGACAAGCAATTTATATCTGATCAAAACGTCACAGATTAAATTTGTGAAGTAATCACAAAAAGGTTATCGGAATATAATTAGCTTTGAGATTAAACCAGTTACTTTTCCAATTTTGAAGAATATTGTTAAATTGTCTATGCTTTTATGCATTTTCTAATTCCACTTTTCAAAGAATACATACCTGAAAAAAGCATACGGTGATGTTAGAAAACTATTTAAAAGCCTTTTGAGGTATTAAGTTCTCATTAGCGTAATACATTGTTAGTCTATTACATTACATATATAGATTGTTAAATGTATAGCATCTGATTTAATCTTCAAATAATGCATAGACATTTTCTGTTCACATTACAGCATTGCAAACGAGAAAGCTGAAAATCAAGAAACTAAAGGAAAAGCTCCGCAGCGACAGGAATGGTTCACAAAATATTTTTCATTCTAAGAATGAGCTAGATGTATATTTATTTATATTTTGTAAAGTAGCTCCCTTTTTGATGTCCTTCTCACCATTTGCCAGATTCCATCTGAGATGGTAGAGGCAAAATGCTCACAAGGATATGCCAATGTCGTTCTGAGCCACCTACAAAAGGTTGCATGGTGAGGATTGACTCATCCTTTCTCACTTTCCCTATTTGTGAAAATTCCTTGCCTGTGCTCAGCACATCCCCTGGATCACCTGAGGTAGGGGAATTTTTCTTCTGCAATTGTATGGAAATTACCATGTTTCAAAACTCTGGTGCAAACATTAGCATGCTGTCCCACTAGAGCTATTCAATCAAAAAATGTTTTTTGTCTTGCACATTGTTTTTGCCATTAATTTAAATAGTTTTGGGAGATGTTTATTATACAAAATAATTTGTAGAACATTGATGCATTTGTAAAACATGTATGTTTAAACATTTATTTTCAGTAACTTTGAGTTGTTGGTATCTTAAAACAAGACAGATTAATGAATAGCAAATCTGTTTTTAAAAAAAGCATCATCTTGCATGAGGTACAATGCCTTATCTGCAAGATGTGTTCAGATTGAAATTGGAAGACTACCTCATTCAGAAAGTAAATGAAGAGATAGTTACAAAAGTTAAACCATTGCAAAGAGTACTGAAACAGCCCAGTTAAATCATACGACAGTTAAAGTTATTCAGTTACTCAGCACTATACATCAGAATTATAAGAGTACACATGTCCTCATTTTTAGAACTAGTGTTTATTGTGCAAAGAACTGGCCAAAAGGTCTAGGAATAAAGGAACCTATCACCCACCAACTGGCTGTTTACTGCCATTTTATGTGATCCATTATGTGGCTTCAAGGGGATTTGGAGAGGCCAAGTGAATGGGCAAGAACATGGCAGATGGAATATAATGTGAATAACTGTGAAGTGATGTACTTTGGTAGAAAAAACAGAGTACTTCTTAAATGGTGAGAGGTTAGTAAGTGTTGATGTCCAAAGGGACCTGGAAGTCCTTGTTCATGAGTCACTAAAAGCTAGTATGCAGGTTCAGCAATTAGGAAGACAAATGGTATGTTGGCCTTCATTGCAAGGGCTTTTGAATACAGGAGTAAAGATGCCTTGCTGCAATTGTATAGAGCCTTGGTGAGACCACACTAGGAGCATTTTGTACAGTTTTGGTCTCCTCATCTAAGGCAGGATATACTTACCATGGAGGGAGTGCAAGAGAGGTTCAGCAGACTAATTCCAAGATTGTCTTCTGAGGGAGATTGAGGAAACTGGGCCTGTATTCTGTGGAGTTTTGAAGAATGAAAGGTGATCCCATTGAAACTTACAAAATTCTTACAGGGCATGACAGGGTGGATGTAGATAGGATGTTTCCCCTGACTGTTGAGTCTAGATCCAGGGGACATAGTCTCAGAATAAGGGGAAGGCAATTCAAGACTGAGATGAGGAGGAATTTCTTCACTCAGAGGTGGTGAATCTTCGGAATTCTCTACCCCAGAGCCCTGTGGAAGCTCAATCATTGAGCATATTCAAGACAGAAATAGATATCTGGATACTAATGACATCAAGGGATAAGGGGATAGCACAGAAAAGTAATTGAATGGCAGAGCAGGCTTGATGGGCCGAATGTCCTACTGTACCTCCTATTTATTTGCACATTAAAATTCACTGTGTGGAATTTAGCACGTTACACTTAAAATCATGCAGTTAAGGTGAGCACAGATAAATTAGTTTGGGCCCCGATTTTTCCTTTCAACTGAAGATAATGCTCCAATTGCAAGGAAAGAACATGGCTGAAGAACACCTCCTGAGGACAAATAACAGCTGTTAATTTTTCTGTATTCCTGGAATATAAGGTGGTCATAAGGACAGTTCTGAGTGAGCCGCAGCAATGGTCCTGAATGTACAGAAAGTTGACAGCACCGGGTGATTATTTCCCAAGTCCCATGGATGCCAATCAGGATTTGATGCTAGGCAATGACTACTTACCATCTACAGTAATCTGCATTGGAAGCACCAAGGATAAATCTCCTCCTGATGGCTTTACCTGTGTTAGTGCAATACTGCTGTGTTGTATCCAGAGAACATGATGCTATTTGTACAGTTTGTAAATGTAATTTAATTAATGCTGCAAATATTAATAATAAATGATACTGTTTTCTTTGAGCATTGCCAACTAAAATTAAAAGTTATGGCAACACAGAAATACCAGAAACAAACAGGATATGCACAGCTCAGTACCAAACAGGTCCCTAAACTATCTACATAAAAGTATTTTGCTTACCAAGTGTAATCTTAATAAAAGATCATTTATTCCTTTGGAATCACAGCATAAACTCTGACCATGATTGATATAGTAAAATTAATACATGCTTTATATTCAAACAAATTCCAAACAGGTGTGGTCTATGCACATGGCTTGATGGACCAAAAGGTCCTTTATTGTTGTGTTCTCAGTGTAAATTTGTTCCCGTCATTCTCTCACACACAGTTCTGAATTTCAACTGTACTGTTGTGGGAAGTTGGGAGAGTACTCAGGTGCCTTACCATGAAGAGGGTGGGCGGGGGTAAAGTCAGTACATTGGAGGATAGTGATTAATTCTGGTTATTAATTTCAGCAGATTATTTTATTTTTAAAAAAAGTGTGCAAAGCATTTTTAAAATAATAAAATCAGGTTCTTACCCACCAGATCTGTAACCTCCTCAAAACAAATCCAGTAAACTGGCCAGACACAAAATGTGTATTCTAAACCTCTCTAACCAGTCCCTGTTCTTCATGGTCACTTATGTTGTCTTCCATCAGAGTTCAAAACATTTCCCCCACATCTCTTGCCCCTTCATCAGATATAGGGATCATGTTCACGAGGCCCAGTCAGGCAGTAAGCTTTCAAAGATATCAATGAGAGATTTAAAATCTCAACAAATTCCACAAGCTCCCTTGGGTGTAAGATTATCACAGCTAATGAAGTACATTTAAATGTAGTCACTGCTATACTGTAGGAAAGGAAGCAGCCAGTTAGCACGCAAGAAACTTCCACAAACAGCAATGAAATTAATGACCAAATAATTGTTTTTTAGGTGTTGGTTGTTAATAAATATTGGCCAGTACAACAGAGAGTACTCCCCTGCACTTTTTTTGAATAGTGCCATGGGAACATTTACATCAGATAGGTCAAACATTGCCTTGGTTTAATGTCTCATTCAATGGATGGCACTTCTAAGTGTAATACTCCCTCAGTACTGCACTGTAGTGGTAGCTTAGATTTTGTGGTCAAGTCTCTCAAGTGCAATTTGAACTTTGAGCCAGAGTGGAGTACGCTGCCATTGAGCACAGTCCTTTTCACTGCTACCGGATCTATATTTTCAGGCCCCATAATCCAGCCCAACTGTTGACAGCAGTTTCCATCCAACTCAGTTCATATTAAAGCATTCGTCCCAACCCAGTCCCGTTCTCAGCAGCAATCTTAGGAACTAGTTCTTGTTCTATGGTCTAGCCCAGCTCCACTCCACTGTTATTGGCTAGCAGTACTTAAACACATTTAAGACTCTACCCTCGATAGGCAGGCAACATACAACCAAATGTAACAGCAAGGAGCCCTAGTAAAACTGAAGTCAATGAGGAAACTGGGGAGAAAACTCTCCAGTGGCTGGAGTCATATCTCGCATAAAGGAAGATGGTTGTAGTTGTTAGAAACCAAACATCTCAGCCCCAGGATATCACTGCAGGAGTTCCTCAATGCGCTGGGTCAAAATCCTGGAACTCCCCAACGGCACTGTGGGTGTACCTACCCCACACGGCCTGCAGTGGTTCAAGAAGGTAGCTCACCATCATCTTCTCAAGGGTAATTAGGGATAGGCAATAAATGCTGGCCTAGCCAGTGATGCCCACATCCCAGGAATAATTTTTTTTTTAAAAAAAGGTATCAAGGCCAAACCTTCTTCATCTGCTTCATCAATGACCTTCCTTCTGTCATAATGTCAGAACTGCTGCTGTTTACTGATGATTGCAGTTTTTAGCTTTATATTGCCATTCTTCAGATAATGAGGCAGTCCATACACGAAGACCTGGACAACATCCAGGCTTGGGCTGATAAATGACCAGTAACATGCACGCCACACAAATGCCAGGCAATGACCATCGCCAAGAGAGAGCCTAATCAATCACCATCATTGAATACCTCACAGTCAACATCCTGGGGGTTACAATTTAGCAGACTCTCAACTGCACCAGCAACAAATAATGCCATGGGAACTAGATCATGTCAGAGGCAGAGTTTTCTACAGCGAGTAGATCACATCCTGACTCAAGGCCTTTCCATCACTTACTTATAAGGCATAAATCAGGAATATGAAGTCATATCCTCAACTTGCCTGAATGGGTGCAGCTGTAACACTCAAGAAGCTCTATAACATCACTAACTTAAAGATCTACTCTCGCCACCACCAATATACTGTGGTTGCAGTTTGTACCATGTACAAAATCCACCCACAGCAACATGCTAAGGCTTCTTTGGCAGACTCTTGCAAACTTGTGACCTCCACCAACTAATGGGACAAGTCAGCAGGTGTGTGAAAATACCATCACCTCCAAATCACACCATCCTGACTTGGATATTCGTCGTGTCTTCATCGTTGTGGAGTCAAAATCCTGGAACTCTTGCCTAGCAGAATTGTGGGAGCACCTTCACCACATGGACTACAATGGTTCAAGAAGGAAGCCCATCACCACCTTCTCAGGGGAAATAGGGATAGGGAATACACACATGCCAAAGACTTGCAGGTTGATAGGTAACTTGGCCATTATAAATTGCCCGTAGCATAGGTAGGTGGTAGGGAAATATAGGGACAGGTGGGGATGTGGTAGGAATATGGGATTAGTGTAGGATTAGTATAAATGGGTGGTTGATGGTCGGCACAGACTCGGTGGGCCGAAGGGCCTGTTTCAGTGCTGTATCTCTAAACTAAACTAAACTAAACCAGTCTTGCTAGCAATTCTCACATCCTAAGATGGAATAAAAAAAATTAAACTAATACTGTAACATAAAGTGTTTCACAAACAATGAATTACTATGAAGTGCAGTGAACGTTATTAGGAACAGAAATAGAACAGCCATATTGCACACCAAGAGCCCATAAACAGCAATTAGCTGAATGAATGAAGCTGCTTTTGGTTTAAGACGGAAATACTGGGAAAACTCCCCGTTTTTCTCAGAACCTTTAACATCCAACTATATAGGCAAACTAACTTCATGTCTCATTTGAAGACCAACAGCCTCAGCAGTGCAGTTCTTCCACAGTACTGCATTGGAGTGTCAACGTAGATTATGAGCTCAAACCACTGGAAGCTGAACCCAGAATCTTTTGGCTTAAGAGGAAGTGACAACCAACTCAGTCAAGCTAACACATAAAAGATACGGCTTAAAGTAATTTTGCTTCGCCTTGTATTCTGTTGGCATACTGATTGCTTCCAGTGCTGTTAACAGTACTCAGCATCTTTATATGCCAACAGAAAAGAAAAAATTTAAAAATCAATTACAAACTCAGTGTTTGAAAGGTCGTTTTTAGTCTGCTTCTGAATGATGAACAATAGGTTAGAATGGGATTTCACTTCAGCATATAAAAAATATCAGATTTAATCTGTTACTGCATTACAAACAACAATTTACACTGGAATTTTATTTGGGCAATATAATACATGATATGTTACAAATATTAAAAATTATTTTAAATGTTATACAGGTTTATTTACAACTTTGCAGAATATTTTAGCTATTTTGAAACAGTCGACTAGATAGTAAATCTACAGCACAGTGATACTCTAGACATTCATGCATGAACTCCTCAAATTTTTCTTTAAGTATCTTGTGAGCTTTGGTGGCTCGTTTCTTGTACTGCATGCTTAACATTTTGTCAGCCAGGTAATGCAACCACAACACATTTGTGTGTGGATTGTACTCTGCCCAGTTGTTACTGAAAAAAGAACATATTCATCAGTTTCATTTAAAAAAGACAAAAGAGAAATATATATTTTAAAAGGTATCATTGTTGTGCATTTTTAGGTCTGAGATTCCTATAACAGACAACTTGGAACATCAGTAATGCTACTGAAGTGTAATCAATCCACAATAGTTTTGGATTGTTTAAACATATTTCATACTAAAATGCATTTTGTAAGTGTCAATGGATCATGTTATACCAAGACCAGAGGCTGCATTTTCTATAAGTTCTATGAGTGTTGATTTGTCAATGCAGAAATGAACCAAGGGTTATTTTAGCTGACTTTTTTAAAAAATGCATTGGCTATTAGAAAGATGAAATGTAAAAGTCATGACTTTATGACACGATCATTCAGTTCTAGTACGGCAGATAGCTGATGTCAATCCAATTCAATAGTGGTTTTGACACTGTGTACAATCAGCCTGGAGATTGCACTCAATGTGTGATTCAATTATGAGAAACCTTGCTGTAAAAGTAGCCTCAAGTGCAAACTGGACAATATTAATATTGTATTAGTAACAGCCTCCCCTCCCATAAGCATTTAGTCTGCCACAGACAACATCAGTATCCTAAATAAAAACAAGAAATGCTGGAACCACTCAGCAGGTCTGGCAGCATGTGAAAAGAGAAGCAGAATTAACGTTTCGGAAGAAGGGTCACTGACCCGAAACGTTAACTCTGCTTCTCTTTTCACAGATGCTGCCAGACCTGCTGAGTGGTTCCAGCATTTCTTGTTTTTATTTCAGATTTCCAGCATCTGCAGTATTTTGCTTTCATATCAGTATCCTAAATGTTGGAGCCAGATACCCTAAGAATTTCACCAATTGTAACATTATTAATTTGACGCTCATTTTTGCAAAACAAGAAAGGACACATTTTTCAGTGAAGTTCACATTTGAACACTTCATATGCTCATACTGTATCCCTTTGTGCACTATTCTTAAGCAGAGGTTGAAATAAACCCACTAACATCTATCAAAATATTATAGTAAAAGTACAACATGTTCACATACAGATTTAAATCGATTGGAAATTATACCACCAAAATGGGACTTCTGGGAGCATCATGATCCAGGTAGGTGGCCAAGGCATTATTCCAGATCGACATAAATTCCAGCCAAAAATCACCCGCCTCCTGTTCCTGTGTAAACACCTCCTATACACAACTAGACTCAAGAAAGCTTGAATGGGACCACAAACTAACAGCCCGTCAGCACCCCACAAAGGGGTAAACAATCTCGGATATCCCCCATACCCACCAAACCCTAGCAACTTGTCAGATTATCCCAATCTCCAAAAAGTGCATATAGTTTCCAAAATGTGCACTACCATATTGGCAACCTTAAATGCCTCAATGCATTCTCCTGCAAGTGCCATATGTCATGTGACAAAGACAGAGTGATATTTCAAAATATCTGCATGCACTCTATTAAGAACAAAACTTTAAATACTTTGGATACTCACAGGTTTTCTTTCTTCATTTTTCTGTATATATCAAACTGGTAATCTCCTTGACCATGGAAGAAACTATCCTCAGAGGACAGATCACAAAAGTGTGCAACATCATCTGGGGACAGCAAATCATACCAGTGCATTAAATGTAGTGAATAATAGATAAATGGGTGTGATTGCAGTACACTGATACACAGTAAGGTATTCAGAACAAATCATAACCCAGCAAAGCCAGGAGTGATGCTCCAAACTCCACAATGCCATAGGAACATAGAAAATTCAGCCCATTGACCCTGCTCCGCTATTCAAACAAATCATGGCTGATTATCTACCTCTACGCCACTTTGTCCCACTATCCCCATATCACTTGATGTCATGAGTATCCAGAAATCTATCGATTCCTGTCTTGAACATGCTCAATGATTGAGCTTCCACAGCCCTCTAGGGTAGAGAACTCCAAAGATTCATTACCCTCTGAGTAAAGAAATTCCTCCTCATCTCAGTCTTAAATGACCTGCCCCTTATTCTGAGACTATGTCCACTGGTTCTAGACTCACGAGCCAGGGGAAACATCTAACCTGTCATGCTCTGTACGAATTTTGTAAGTTTCAATGAGATCACTTCTCATTCTTCGAAGCACGAGAATACAGGCCTGGTTTCTGCAATCTCTCCACCCCAGGGATTGGTCTGGTGAACCTCTCTTGCACTCCCTCTTTGGCAAGTACATCTTTCCTTAGATAAGGAGACCAAAACTGTACTCAATACTCCTGGTGCGGTCTCACTAAGGCTCTATACGATTGCAGCAAGACATCTTTACTCCTGAACTCAAATCCCCTTGCAAAGAAGACCAAAATACCATTTGCTTCCTAATTGCTTACTGCACCTGTCTGCTAGCTTTAGCGACTCATGAACAAGGACAGCCAGGTCCCTTTGGACATCAACACTTTCCAACCTCTTACCATTTAAGAAATACTCTGCCTTTCTGTTTTTTCTACCAAAGTGGATCACTTCACACTTATTCACATTATATTCCATCTGCCATGTTCTTGCCCATTCACTTAGCCTGTTCAAGTCCCCTCAAAGCCTCCTTGCATCCTCCTCACAAATTACATTTCCACCTAGTTTTGTCATCAGCAAATTTGGAAAATATTACATTTTGTCCCCACATCCAAATCATTTATGTAGATTGTGAATAGCTGTGGCCCAAGCAGTGATCCTTGTGGTGTCCCACTAGTAATAGCCTGCCATCCTGAGAATGGCCCGTTAATTCCTACTCTCTGCTTTCTGACGTGTTAACCAATTCTCAATCCACAGCAGTCTATAGTATAGGTGTTTAGAGAGAGAGAAACATCGGTCCTTTAGAAGCAGAGACAAGAGAAATTCTCATGGAGAATGAGGAAGTGGAGGCATTGGACAAATATTTTGTGTCTGTCTTCACAGTAGAAGACTCAAGTTTCATACCAAAAATAGAGAGTAACCTCGGGGCTAAAAAGTGAGGAAATTAAGGAAATTAATATCAGCAGAGAAAAAGTACTGGAGAAACTGAAGGGTCTAAAATCTGAAAAATATCTAGGACCTGATGGCCTACACCCTCGGGGTTCTAAAAGACATAGCTGCAAAAATAGTGGATGCACTAGCTCTGGCTTTCCAAGATTCCTTAGCTTTAGGTTCCATCAGACTGGAAGTTTGCAAATGTTACACCACTTTTCAAGAGTGCGGGGGGGGGGAGAGAAAGAGAGAAAACAGGGAACTACAGGCCAGTTAGCCCAACAGTTGTTAGGAAAATGCTGGAATCTATTATTAAGGCAGTCTTAACAATGCATTTAGAAAAGAAGGGTATGATTGGAACAAGTCAACAAGGTTTTCCTAAAGAGAAATCCTGTTTTATAAATTTACTAGGTTTTTCTGAGGGTGTAACTAGTAGGGTAGATAAAGGGAACTAGCAGATGTAGTATACCCGAATTTCCAAAAGGCAGTTAATAAGGTGCTACACACAAAAGGTTAATAGGCAAGATAAGGGCTTCTGGAGTTGGGGACAATATATTTGCATGGATAGATGGTTGGTTAATAGACAGGAAGCAAAGAGTGGGTATAAACAGTGCATTTTCAGGCAGTAAATAGTGGAGTGCCGCAAGGATCAGTGCTGCGGCCTCAGCTATTTACAATCTATATTAATGACTTAGATGAAGAGACAGAGAGTAATGTATCTAAGTTTGCTGATGATACAAAGGTAGGTGGAAAGGTGAACAGTGGGGAGGACAGAGAGGCTGCAAAGAGATAGACAGGTTCAGCGAGAGGGCAACAAGATGGCAGATGGAGTACAATGTAGGGAAGTATGAAATTATTTAAAAATAGAAACAAAGTGCTGAAACACTTTGTGGAGAGGGAAGCAGAGTTAACGTTTCAGCTCTGTGATCTTTCATCAGAACTGAAGTTATTCACATTGGTCATAAGAAAAGCAGAATTTTGTTTCTTTAAAAAAGGTGTGAAACTTGCAAATGTTGATGTTCAAAGAAACTTGGGGGTGCATATACAAGGAACACAGAAAGTTAGCATGCAGGTACAGCAAGTAATTAGGAAGGCAAATGGCCTTGATTGCAAGGGGATTGGAGTATAGGAATAAGGAAGGGTTTTGGTGAGACCACATTAAGTACTGTGTGCAGTTTTCATCTCCATATTTAAGAAAGGATTTACTTGCATGGGAGGCGGTATAGCGAAGGCTCACTAAATTGGTCCCTGGGATGAGGAGGTTGACCTATGATGAGAGGCTGAGTAAAATAGGCCTATATTCTCTGGAGTTAAGAAGAAGAGGAGGCGATCTCATTGAAACATACAGGATTCTGAAGGGACTGGATAGGATAGACACTGAGATTGTTTCCGCTGGTCGAGGAGTCTAAAAAAGAAATAACGGGCACAGTCCCAGGATAAGGGGCCGATCATTTAGGACTGAGAAGAGGAGAAATTACTTTGCTCAAAAGGTTGTGAATCTTTGCAATTCTCTACCCCACAGAATTGTGGATGCTCCATTGTTGAATGCATTTAAGGCTGGGATAGACAGGTTTTTGGGCTCGCAGGGAATCAAGGGATATGGCGAGCAGGCGGGAAGGTGAATTGAGGCCTGAGATCAGCCATGATCGTTTTGAATAGCAGAGCAGGCTCCATGTCTACTCCTGCTCCTATTTCTTGTGTTCTTGTGTATTACCCCCAATCCCATGTGCTCTGATTTTGTTTACAAACTTGCTGTGTGGGACTTTATCAAAAGCCTTCTGAAAACCCAAATACACCACATCCACTGGTTCTCCTTTATACTACAAGAAGCATCCTCAAAAAACTCCAACAGGTTTGTCAAACATGATTTCCCTTTGATAAATCCATGTTGACTCTGCCCAATCATATTATTTTCCAAGTGTCCAGTTATCACAACCTTCACAATAGAGTCTAACATTTCCCCTACTACTGACGTCAAACTAACAGGTCTGTAGTTCTCAGTTTTCCCTCTCGCTCCCTTCTTAAATAGTGGGATTACATTTGCAGGAACCATTCCAGAATCTGTAGAATTTTGAAATATAACCACCAATGCATCCACCATCTCTATAGCCACCTCCTTCAATCCAATTAATGTTTCAAGTAGTACCTCTTTATTGATATTATTTCCCATTCCTTTGTTCCCTAATATCTCTGGAACATTTTCTGTATCTTTCTCCATGAAGACAGACACAAAGTAATTGTTTAGTGTCTCTGCCATTTCCCAATTCTCCACCACAAATTCCCCCGTCTCCGCCTGTAATGGACCTATATTTGTCCTTGCTTATCTTTTCTTTTTCACATACCTAAAGAAGCTTTCACAGTCCACATTTATGTTTCTTGCTAGCTTGCATTCATATTCTCTTTTCCCTTTCTTTATCAGTTTTTTGGCCCTCCTTTGCTGGACTCTAAATTGCTCCCAATCTTCAGGCTTTTCACTTTTTCTGGCGACCTTATAAGCCACTTCCTTTGATCCAATGCAATCTTTAAACATTTTTTGTGATCCACGGTGATTCAACTTTCCTGTTGGGTTTTTGTGTCTTAGAGGAATGTATATTTGTCGTAGACCATGTAATATTTCTTTAAATACTAGCCATTGCCTGTCTGTCAAATTTTTCAGTATATTTTCCCAATCCACCATAGCCAACATGCGTCTCATAACTTCATAGTTTCCTTTGTTCAGATTTAAGACCCTAGTTTCAGAATGAACTCTCTCTTTTAAACTTAATGTAAAATTCTATCATATTGTGGTCACTATTTCCTAATGTCTCCTTTACAGCAAGGTTATTAAATTAACCTTTTCTCATTACACAGTACTAAATATAAAATAGCCCAATTCCTAGTTGGTTCCTCAACATATTGCTCCAGAAACCCATCTCGTACACACTCCAGGAATTCATCCTCCACAACATTGGCGCTAATTAGGTTTGCCCAGTCGATATGTAAATTGATGTCGCCCATCGTTACTGTATTGCCCGTTATACATTTTTTTAAAATCCATTCATGGGATGTGGGCATCGCTGGCCAGGCCAGCATTCATTGCCCATCCCTAATTGCCCTTGAGAAGGTGGTGGTGAGCTGCCTTCTTGAACCGCTGCAGTCCATGTGGGGTAGGTATACCCACAGTGCTGTTAGGAAGGGAGTGCCAGGATTTTGACCCAGCGACAGTGAAGGAATGGCGATATAGTTCCAAGTCAGGATGGTGTGTGACTTGGAGGGGAACCTGCTGGTGGTGGTGTACCATGCATTTGCTGCCCTTGTCCTTCTAGTTGGTAAAGGTCGCGGGTTTGGAAAGTGCTGTCGAAGGAGCCTTTGTGCATTGCAGCAGTGCATCTTATAGATGGTACACACTGCTGCCACTGTGCGTCGGTGGTGGAGGGAGTGAATGTTTGTGGATGGGGTGCCAATCAAGCGGGCTGTCCAGGATGGTGTCGAGCTTCTTGAGTGTTGTTGGAGCTGCACCCATCCAGGCAAGTGGAGAGTATTCCATCACACTCCTGACTTGTGCCTTGTTGATGGTGGACAGGCATTGGGGAGTTAGGAAGTGAGTTACTCGCCTCAGGATTCCTTGCCTCTGACCTGCTCTTGTAGCCACGGTATTTATATGGCTACTCCAGTTCAGTTTCTGGTCAATGGTAGCCCCTAGGACATTGATAGTGGGGGATAGTGGCGATGGTAATGCTGTTGAATGTCAAGGGGAGATGGTTAGATTCTCTCTTATTTTATTTATTTATTTAGAGATACAGCACTGAAACAGGTCCTTCGGCCCACCGGGTCTGTGCCGACTATCGACCACCCATTTATACTAATCCTACACTAATTCCATATTCCTACCACATCCCCACCTGTCCCTATATTTCCCTACCACCTACCTATACTAGGGGCAATTTATAATCGCCAGTTTACCTATCAACCTGCAAGTCTTTGGCATGTGGGAGGAAACCGGAGCACCCGGAGGAAACCCACGCAGACACAGGGAGAACTTGCAAACTCCACACAGGCAGTACCCAGAATTGAACCCGGGTCGCTGGAGCTGTGAGGCTGCGGTGCTAACCACTGCGCCGCCCTTGTTGGAGATGGTCATTGCCTGGCACTTGTGTGGCGCGAATGTTACTTGCCACTTATCAGCCCAAGCTTGGATATTGTCCAGGTCTTGCTGCATTTCTACACGGACTGCTTCAGTATCTGAGGAGTCACGAATGGTGCTGAACATTGTGCAATCATCAGCGAACATCCCCACTTCTGACCTTATGATTGAAGGAAGGTCATTGATGAAGCAGCTGAAGATAGTTGGGCCTAGGACACTACCTTGAGGAACTCCTGCAGTGATGTCCTGGAGCTCAGATGATTGACCTCCAACAACCACAACCACCTTCCTTTGCGCTAGGTATGACTCCTGCCAGTGGAGAGTTTTCCCCTCGATTCCCATTGACCTCAGTTTTGCTAGAGCTCCTTGATGCCACACGGTCAAATGCTGCCTTGATGTCAAGGGCAGTCACACTCACCTCACGAGTTCAGCTCTTTTGTCCATGTTTGAACCAAGGCTGTAATGAGGTCAGGAGCTGAGGGGCCTTGGCAGAACCCAAACTGAGCGTCACTGAGCAGGTTATTGCTAAGCAAGTGCTGCTTGATGGCACTGTTGATGACACCTTCCATCACTTTACTGATGATTGAGAGTAGGCTGATGGGGCGGTAATTGGCCAGGTTGGACTTGTCCTGCTTTTTGTGTACAGGACATACCTGGGCAATTTTCCACATTGCCGGGTAGATGCCAGTGTTGTAGCTGTACTGGAACAGCTTGGCTAGGGCCGCAGCAAGTTCTGGAGCACAGGTCTTCAGTACTATTTCCAGAATATCAGGGCCCATAGCTTTTGCAGTATCCAGTGCTTTCAGTCGTTTCTGGATATCACGCGGAGTGAATCGAATTGGCTGAAGTCTGGCATCTGTGATGCTGGGGACTTCAGGAGGAGGCAGAGATGGATCATCAACTCGGCACGTCTGGCTGAAGATTGTAGCAAATGTTTCAGCCTCAACTTTTGCACTGATGTGTGCTGGGCTCCCCCATCATTGAGGATGGGGATATTAGTGGAGCCACCTCCTCCAGTTAGTTGTTTAATTGTCCACCACCATTCACGGCTGGACGTGGCAGGACTGCAGAGCTTAGATCTGATCCGTTGGTTCTGGGATCGCTTAGCTCTGTCTATCGCATGCTGCTTACGCACTTTGACACGCAGATAATCCTGTGTTGTAGCTTCACCAGGTTGACACCTCATTTTGAGGTATGCCTGGTGCTGCTCCTGGCATGGCCTCCTGCACTCTTCATTGAACCAGGGTTGGTCTCCTGGCTTGATGGTAATGGCACAGTGGGGGATATGCCAGGCCATGAGGTTGCAGATCGTGGTTGAGTACAAATCTGCTGCTGCTGATGGCCCACAGCACCTCATGGATGCCCAGTTTTGCATTGCTAGATTTCGAACAGATCTATCTCATTTAGCACGTTGGTCGTGCCACACAACACGACGGAGGGTATCCTCAGTGTGAAGGCGGGACTTCATCTCCACAAGGACTGTGTGGTGGTCACTCCTACCAATGTTATCATGGACAGATGCATCTGTGGCAGGCAGATTGGCGAGGACGAGGTGAAGTATGTTTTCCCCTCTTGTTGGTGCCCTCACCAAGTGGCGCATACTCAGTCTAGCAGATATGTCCATTAGGACTCGGCCAGCTCGGTCAGTAGTGGTGCTATCGAGCCACTCTTGGTGATGGACATTGAAGTTCCCCACCCAGAGTACATTTTGTGCCCTCACCACCCTCTGTGCTTCCTCCAAGTGGTGTTTAACATGGAGGAGTACTGACTCATCAGCTGAGGGAGGGCGGTAGGTGGTAATCAGCAGGAGGTTTCCTTGTCCATGTTTGATCTGATGCCATGAGACTTCATTGGGTCCACAGTCGATGTTGAGGACTCCCAGGGCAACTCCCTCCCTACTGCATACCACTGTGCCACCCCCTCTGCTGGGTCTGTCCTGCCGATGGGACAGGACATACCCGGGGATGGTAATGGCAGTGTCTGGGACATTGTCTGTAAGATATGATTCCGTGAGTATGATTATGTCAGGCTGTTGCTCGACTAGTCTCTGGGACAGCTCTCCCAACTTTGGCACAAGCCCCAGATGTTGGTAAGGAGGACTTTGCAGGGTCGACAGGGCTGGGTACGCCGTTGTCGTTTCTGGTGCCTGGGTCAATGCCAGGTGGTCCGTCCGGTTTCATTCCTTTTTATTAACTTTGTAGCGGTTAGATACAACTGAGTGGCTTACTAGGCCATTTCAAAGGGCATCTAAGAGTCAACCACATTGCTGTGGGTCTGGAGTCACATGTAGGCCAGACCAGGTAAGGACAGCCGATCTCCTTTCCTAAAGGACATTAGTGAACCAGATGGGTTTTAACAACAATCGACAATGGTTTCATGGCCATTAGACTAGCTTTTAATTCCAGATTTATTAATTGAATTCAAATTTCACCTTCTGCTGTGGTGGGATTTGAACCCATGTCCCCAGAGCAATACCCTGGGTCTCTGGGTTACTAGTCCTGTGACAACTGCACTACGCCACCGCCTCCCCCTAATTTCCTGATTTATACCATGCCCAATATTATCGCCTATGAACAACTCCTACCAACGTTTGCTGTCCCTCACTGTTTCTTAGCTCCACCCAAACTGATTCCACATCTTGATCCTTCGATCCAAGATCCTCTCTTACCAATGTACTGATCTCGCCCCTTATTAACAGCGCTACCCCACCTCCTTTTCCCTTCTGCCTATCCTTTCTAAATGACGAATATCCCTGAATATTCAGTTCCCAGTCCTGGGAACCACATCTCCGCAATGGCAATTAGATCACACTCATTTACCTCTATTTGTGTCTTCAAATCATCTACCTTGTTGCGAATGTTACCTGCATTCGGATAGAGTGCCCTTAACTTTGTCTTAACATTCTGATCCTCTTTGACATTTGCCTTTGTTTCATCTGCCTTCTAATTTTGCTTACTATCTTTTCTACTTCCTGGTACCAGTTTTGCTTCCCTTGAATCTGAGCTCCCTCTCAGGTTCCCAACCTCCTGCCAACCTAGTTTAAACTCTCCCCAATAGCACTAGCAAATCTCCCTGTGATAATGTTAGTCCTGGTCCTGCTAAGGTGCAACCCGTCCATCTTGTACAGGTCCTAACTGCCCCAAAACAGGTTCCGATCCCTCAGAAATCCAATGCCCTCCCTCCTGCACCAATTCTCTAGCCACGTGTTCACTCAATCCTCCTATTCCTATGCTCACTAGCATGCCGCACTGGGAGTAATCCTGAGATTACTGCCTTTGAGGTCCTGCTTTTTAATTTCTTTCCTAATTCCCTAAACTCTGCTTTTAAGACTTCATCCCTCTTCCTACCTACGTTATTGGTACCAATGCGGACCACAGCCTCTGGCTGTTCACCCTCCCCCAGAAGAATTTCCTGCAGCCACTCTGTGACATCCTTGACCCTGGCACCAGGGCAGCAACATACCATCCTGGGGACATGTCTACGGCCGCAGAAACGTCCATCTGTTCTCCTAACTAATGAGTCTCCTATCACTATGCCATTACAGCCTTCAAATTACTCCTATTGCACTGGAGATGCCAGAATGATGTAAACGATCCATGGCAGTATTCGAAGAGTTGTGGAGGAGTTCGCCCCATTCTACTGGTTAACATTTATTAGTCAACCAACACTTGAGATTATTTGGTCATTTATTTCACTGCTGTTTGAGAGTTTGCTGATTGCAAATTTTCTGCCTCCTTTCCTATAGTATCACAATGACCACACTTCAAAAGTACTTAATTGGCTATAAAGCCTTTTGTGACATCCTTAGCTATTGAAAAGCACTATATTAATGCAAGTCCGTTGCGGAAGCTCTGTTCAAAATCTTCCAAACCTCCTTGGATATGCGGATGGTACTAAAGAGCTGGAGAATTGCAAATGTTACACCCCTATTGAAAGACAGAAGGATAAATCAGGTAACTACAGGTCAGCCTAATGTCAGCGATGGAATACAGTCCCAAAACGTTTCCCGAGCCAAATTAATTGGCATTTGGAAAAGTATGGACTAATAAAGGAAAGTCAGCGTGGATGTGTTAAAGGCAAATAGTGTTTGACTAACTTGATCGGATTCATTGAAGAAACAAAGGGTTAATGATGTGTATATGGATTTTCAAAAGGATTTTGACAAAGTACCACATAATAGACTTGCTAGCAAAATTAAATTTCATAGGATTAAAGGGACAGTGGCAGCATGGATACAAAGTTGCCCAAGGGACAGAAAGCAATAATGAATGGTTTTTCAGATTGGAATGAAGTATACATTGATATTCCCCAGGGGTTAGTATTAGGATCACAGCTCTGTTTGATATATATTAATGACCTGGACTTGTATACTGAGCATCACTTCAAAGTTTGCAGACTATACAAAATGAAGAAATGCAGTGAACAATGAGTTGGATAGTAACAACTTCAGGAGAACCTAGACTGGTGAAATGGGCAGACACATAGCAAATTAATGCAGAGAAGTGTGAGGTGATACATTTTGGTAGGAAGAATGAGCAGAGGCAAAATAAACTAAATGATATAATTTTAAGGGTAGTGCAGATGGAGGTCTATGTACACTAATCTTTGAAGGTGGCAAGACAAGTTGAGGAGGCTGTTGAAAGGGCATAATTGATCCTTTGCCTTATTAATAGAGGAATAGAGAACAAAAGCAAAGAAATTATGCTTAATCTTTAGAAAACATTGGTTAGGCCTCAGCTGGAGTATTGCACCACACTTCAGGAAGGATGTCAAGGCCTTGGAAAGGATGCAGAAGATATTCACTAGAATGGCACCAAGGGATGAGGGACTTATGTGGAGAGACTGGAGAAACTGGAGACGTTCTCCTTAGAACAGGGAAAGTTAAGAGTAGATTTGATAGAGGTGTTAAGGACACAGATTTGAGATGATTGGCAAAAGAACCAGAGGCGACATGAGGAAACATTCTTTTTCACAGGAATTTGTGGTGATCTGGAATGCACTACTTGACAGGGCGGTCAAAGCAGATACAATAATAAGATTCAAAAGAGAATATGATAAATACTTGAATGGAAAAAATACAGGGGAGTAAGATTAACTGGATTGTTCCATCCAAAGAGCTAGTGGGCCTGATGGGCAAAATGGCCTCCTTCTGTGGTGCATCATCCTATAATTCTATTTTATAGTTGTTCCTCAATATAACATACTTTATTCCCTAGCATTATTTTAGATTCAACACATTTGCTGTACAGTTGTGAAACAAAAACACACTCTTCTGGTGACAATCACCGTCATTGAGGGACTAAGGCACATTGGTGTAGGTGTTTGCTACACCAGTGTACACATTGGTGTAGGTGTTTTGCTGCGTCTCAAGGCCGTGTCCCAAACTGAAGAGAAGGAAACACTAGCCCACTGATGGAAAGTGTAGTGAAGCAGGAAAAGAGGAACATATCCAAAAATTAAAACCTCATCCAAATAATGTGAATAAATATAACGGAAATTTCATACAAACTAAAACATTTTTAGAATTACTCATTTCTGACATTGAGTCTCACCTACTGACAGCATTTATGGAAAATTGCACACAACCAGACCACTATTTTCCATCCAGTGATTTTAATGGATGGGCAAGCGAAAATTACTAAGCTCTATTAGGATGGAATGACGTGAACCCCTTGAAAATTTTGACAACAGAAAGCCAACATGGATTTGTAAAGGGGAGATCATGCTTGATGAGCCTGTTTGAAGGAGGTGAATAAAGCAGTGGATAGGGGATTGTCTATGGATGTTATCTATATGAACTTAGAGTCAGAGAGATACAGCACTGAAACAGGCCCTTCGGCCCACCGAGTCTGTGCCGACCATCAACCACCCATTTATACTAATCCTACATTAATCCCATATTCCCTACCACATCAGCACCTTCCCTCAATTCTCCTATCACCTACCTACACTAGGGGCAATTTACAATGCCCAATTTACCAGTCAACCTGCAAGACTTTGGCAGTGGGAGGAAACCGGAGCACCCAGCGGAAACCCACACGGTCACAGGGAGAACTTGCAAACTCCGCACAGGCAGTACCCAGAACTGAACCCGGGTCGGCACTTGATAAGATTCCTCATTAAGATTATTAGTTAAAGTTGATGTTCATGGAATTGGAGGCAAATTATTGACCTGATTAGGAAATTGACTGAATGGTAAGAGACAGAGGTAGGAATAATGGGTGGCTAGTCTCATTGGCAGGATGACACTAGTGGTGTCCTGCAAAGGATCTGTGTTGGAACGTCAACGATTTCTTGTATTAATTAATGACATATATGATGGAATAGAAGACCACATATCCAAGTTTGCCAATGACACAAATTTGGACAGCATTTTCACAATGTAGATGGAAGCATAAAATTACAAAGAGATTGTGAATGGGCAAAATTTTAGCAAATGGATTTCAATATAGGCAAGTGTGAAGTCATTCACTTAGAAACTTAAAATGGATAGAACAGACTACTTTCTAAATGGTGAAACACTAGAAGCAGTGGCGATCCAAAGAGACTTAGGAGTTCAAGTAAATCGACTAAAATGTCATGCACACGTACAAAAGGTCCCTCCTCCGTGGGCAATCTATGGCCCACGGAAGACCCCTGCCGGTAAAATCGCCACCTCTATGGATATCCCCTTCCCCCTGGGCTGCATACCCAGCCTCACACCACCACCACCACCCCCATCACCCCGCCTCACCGGGGCCTTCTGGCCTGGCCTTGTCGACCCTGCCTCACTTACCTGAGGTCCAAGGTGCCAGCCTGAGTTCCAGCCTCTGCAATACCAGCAGTAGTCACCGCTCCCGGTGTTGCTGCCAATACTGCCGAGCTGCTGGCCCTGTGATTGACCGGCAGCTCCTGGAAGTGGGATCCCGTCTTTAAAGGGATGGAGATCGCGGCGCCAGAAACTTCACTTCCAGAACAATGGAGGATCGCGCCAGCAGTGTGGGGGTGTGGGGTGTTTGAAAAAGGCTGAGGCTCAGGATGAGGCAGGGATCTTGTCCCCCCCCGCCCCCTTTTCAGCCTGCACCAGGAGCCCCGCCTGCTGCACAAAATCCAGCCCAAGAAGGTGGTCGATGTTTGGAACTCCTTTTCACAAACAGCAATTGATGCTGGACGAATTGTTCATTTAAAATCTATGATTGATATCATTCTGCGAACCGACGTTATTAAGGCATATAGCCGAAGGCAGGTATATGGAGTTCGGTCACAAATCAGCCACGATCTCATTGAATGGCAAAACAGGCATGAGAGTTCAAGTAGTCTACTCCTGTTTCTATGTTATAAAACTATTCCTGATATTTCTTTTTCCTATATTCGTATTTGTTTGAGTACCACAATGTATGAACTGAAAAAAATCTGTAGGTCCATTTGATCAAGGAAATCAAGAGTAGTTTAAAAAAAATTGAAACTCACAACTTTATAAAAATACATTAACAATATCACTGACCTCTTCCCATTCTTGATAGAGTATAATCAATAATATTGACCATAAATCCATGGGTGTCAATATTGAAAGTATTCCCACACAATTTGTATTCAACCTGTTTGATGTCAGTTTTCTTGATAAGAACATTACCCCAGTGCAAGTCTCTGAAAATGAATTCAAACAAGGACGCAGATAATGCATAATTAATATCAAAGAAAAACATGACAAATTATAAAAGGCAAAATACCTAGTAACTAAAATTCCTGGGGCTAAGGAGGTCAGATTAAGTGTGATCCCAGCAGGGAAGCCACAATTTGAGACAGAATCCAGATCTGCCAGGTTTTCACTTTACACAACTTCTATCAATAGTAATCCAAAATGGTGGGTGCATTTTGGCCCCTGCCTCTGTCAGCCAGATTTGGGATCATGTCTGGAGCTAACACAGAACCATACCCAGCTGGCATAAGTTGCATGGACCCTAAGAGTAGGAATATGTCCCATACCAGGCCATAAAGCAGGACCAAGAATGCTGCCAGAAATGTTTGATAGATTCCAGAGGGAGTAATTGCCTGAAAAACTCAACAAGGGGCAAAAAGAAAATCTCCATTATTTTTTTTTTAAGTCAACAGCATTTCACTTTACTGGGACACTGCCTCCACAGATGGGGTCCATCTGACCCGAATATTAACATATCTGTCCCATAATCTGGAGCTTCAATGGCTGGGCAAAGTGGCAGGTCGAAATCCTGTCCCATCACATCTCCACCCTCTTAAAATGATGCAATTTGGGGACCCAAATTTTAAGTCACTTTAAAAAAGAAAAACACCATTGGCATCAAAATAAAATGTAAGAAAGTGAGAAAAACTGCAGTAATATCAATTATTACTGCAATAGAATTAACAACCTACTTTCAGTTTGTGGTTTATTCTCCACATACCTCATCATCCACAAACTAATAAAAATCAATGTAACAGTAGCCCTTCAGTAGATTTACTTCCTGTCCATTGACTTGACATTGACATTCTCAAAAGTCACATGGAGGCCAACTAAACTAAAATCAAAGAGCAAGGTCAATAATATTAAAAGAGATGCAACAGCACTTTCTTCCTTGTGCCATCAGTAGTACCAAAAAGTGGGTGTACTACCCATGATTTCATATCCATGCCAAATTCAAGGCAAATCGAACAAAGCGAGTTTATTTTGGAAGACAGACCCTGATAATGATATTTGGTAAAGATTAAGCAACACCTCATGCTTTTATACATATACCTATGAGGTAACTTGGAGTGGAATGAACTTCCATTTAATCTACTGGTTTATCGGTAAATGAAACATTCCAGAACACTTCAAGACATACACTGCTTTGTGTTGATGAGACAACCTATGGTTTTATGGACAAACTAACTAAATGACTGCCCAGATTTCACAAGCATTGATTTCCGTATGTCTCCCCTGAAGGGACTGAGACCTCTGGTACCTCCCAAAAGTGGCCTAAACAAGTGGAGTTTATACCATCCAAACATGATCCTGTTCTAATCTGGGGAGAATTTTTCTATGAAGGACCAGTAATGCAGCTCACCCAATTTATTTATATGTATGGAAATTAAGGTGGACTGTATTACAGGCATGCAATTCTCCATTTTATAACATTCCTACACCATGTGATTCACTATACTGAGATGCAAGAGGAAAATTACCGCCTTGGTGTCCACATGCACTTTCCAGGAGAGTCATTGGATAGTGATCAGGAAAACTGGTTGATTTTACCCCTTCCTAACACAACACTGATACCAATATAGTGTAATAATGACTGTCACAGCAGAGGTTAACTAACTCAGTGGAAGATTAAATCCAATATTTTTTCTTCTGTATGCTTTAGTACTATGCCACATGGTTGACTTACCCATAAAGTTATTGGCAGAGCCAATTTTAGTTCCAGTTCCAGTTTAGTTCCAGCGCTCGAAGTTCGAGAACCCCCGAAGTTCCATCAAGGCAGTTTCTTGTACACAATCCCTGTGCTGTCTCATAACATACCCAACCTCTCTTTCCTCTCTCAAGTCCCTGAATGGGTGGTTGCCTCCCAAATCCGTATCCATCTTTCCCACAATCAGGTGAGAACTCCTCCAATCAGATTTCCGACCCTACCACAGCAGTGAAAGAGCCCTCAAAATCAGAAATAATAACCTACGTGATAATGATTCATCCTTTTCCACCTGTCTGCAATCTTTTGACATGCTTGACCACATTATCCTCCTACAATGCCTCTTCTCCATTGTCCAGCTACATGGGACTGCCCTCACCTGGCTCCATTCCTATCTATCTTGTCATAGCCAGGACCCTTTGCAAGCCTATCTTCCTGTTTGACTCTGAGCTGAGCATCCGACCCCATATCCTCTGCTTCACCAAGACTGCCTATTTCAAACTCTAACATCGCCAGTCTTTGCCCCTGCCTCAGCTTATCTGCTACTGAAAGTCTTACCCATTCCTTTGTCACCTCCAGACTCAACTACGCCAAAGGTATCCTGGCCACCCTCCCACCCTTCATAAACTTGAGTTTGTCGAAAACTCTGCTGCCTGGATCCTAACTTGCTCCCACTCACCCAACACCTGTGTTTGCTGACCAACATTGGTTCCTGGGTCAGCAATGCTGCAATTTTAAAATTCCTATCCCTGTGCTCAAATCGCTCCATGGCCTTGGCCCTCCCTATCTCTGCAACCATATCCAAGATCGCTACGCTTCTCCAATTCTGGCTTCTTGCACACTCCTGATTTTAATAACTGCATTAATGGCTGCTGTGCCTTCAGCTGCCTAGGCCCAAAGCTCTAGAATATCCTCACTAAACCTCCAAGTCTCTCTATCTCTCTCTCACCTCCTTAAAATTTCTCCTTAAAACCTACCACTTTGATCAAGCTTTTCATCTCCGGTCCTAATGCCACTATGTGGTTTAGTGTCAAATTTTGTCTGATGATGCTCCTGTGAAGTGCCTCGGGACATTTTTAATATATAAAATGTTCTATATAATGCATTGCTGTCTCACAAACACAGAGAGGATGTACTGTGCCTCAAGCAGTTCCTTTTTGTGATCTTAGTTTATTCAGAAACAACTCAGACAACTACCCAAATTGAAAATCCATGCAAGTTACCAAGATAAATCCGGCAAGCCCCTTCTCAAAAAACAGGTCCCTTAAATTTTGAACATCAGTTATGACTTCTTATTTTATTCCTACATTTCAATATCAACTATGCTTCAAAAAGTAATTCATGGGCCGTAAAGCGCTTTGGGACATCAGGCGGTCGTAAAAAGCACTGCATAAATGCAAGTGTTCCTTCATGCAATGGAAGACGAAAGATTCTGTTTCCCGGCCCCCCCACTCCCATTACCTGTGTTCAAAATTTAAAGCAGTTTCAGCCACAGCCAAGGATGCAGTTACTTGATACAGTATACTTCTTGCTGCTTCAAGGGAAGGTATCTGCAGGAACAGTT
Source organism: Heterodontus francisci (assembly GCF_036365525.1). Taxonomy (NCBI): domain Eukaryota; kingdom Metazoa; phylum Chordata; class Chondrichthyes; order Heterodontiformes; family Heterodontidae; genus Heterodontus; species Heterodontus francisci. Next base: position 159,422,031 of record NC_090371.1, read on the forward strand.
TGATTTCATAAATTTGATAGAAAGGTAAGTAGTGTAAGCTATAGAAAATAATTTTAAAAGAGTTACCTTTGTTCTCATACTTTCTAGATCACAACCGCCATATTCAAATTCAAAAATGATGTAAAGTTGCTCATTGTGCAATTCATCTAGGTGAAGAGAAAATGTTTTATCTGTTCAATGCTCAGAATGTCAAATCTGTGAAATTTACAAAATAATTAAAATAAAACAGTTTACCAATCTAGGAAGCATTATTTCAAATGATGCCACTGTCAACAAGGATATAGACAATCGACCGTCCAATACCAATGTTCCTCTTGCTGCCAACTCTTGAAGTGTATCCAGCAAGACCATTTACTACACATCTCTACCAGAATTCAAGTATACAGAGTGGCTGTCATCACCATCCTCTTGTATGGGTCAGAATCATGGATTCTCCCACTATCAACATCCTAGGGGCTACCACTGACCAGAAACTGAACTGGAGTAGCCATATAAATATCGTGGCTACAAGAGCAGGTCAGCGGCTAGGAATCCTGAGGCAAGTAATTCACCTCTTGACTCCCCAAAGCCTGTCCACCATCTACAAGGCACAAGTCAGGAGTGTGATGGAACAGTGGGCCACTGGGCGGCACAGTGGCGCAGTGGTTAGCACCGCAGCCTCACAGCTCCAGCGACCCGGGTTCAATTCTGGGTACTGCCTGTGTGGAGTTTGCAAGTTCTCCCTGTGTCTGCGTGGGTTTCCTCCGGGTGCTCCGGTTTCCTCCCACATGCCAAAGACTTGCAGGTTGATAGGTAAGTTGGCCATTATAAATTGCCCCTAGTATAGGTAGGTGGTAGGGAAATATAGGGACAGGTGGGGATGTGGTAGGAATATGGAATTAGTGCAGGATTAGTATAAATGGGTGGTTGATGGTCGGCACAGACTCAGTGGGCCGAAGGGCCTGTTACAGTGCTGTATCTCAAACAAAAACTAAAAACAAAACTCTCCACTTGCCTGGATGGGTGCAGCTCCAACAACACTCAAGAAGGTCGATACCATCCAGGACAAAGCAGCCTGCTTGATTGGCACCCCATCTACATTCATTCCCTCCATCACCGATGCACAGTGACAGCAGTGTGTACCATCTACAAGATGCACTGCAGCAATGCACCAAGACTCCTTGGACAGCATCTTCCAAACCTGCAACCTCTACTAACTAGAAGGACAAGGGCAGCAAATACATGGGACCACCACCACCTGCAAGTTCCCCTCCAAGTCACACACCATCCTGACTTGGAACTATATCGCCGTTCCTTCACTGTCGCTGGGTCAAAATCCTGGAACTCCCTTCCTAACAGCACTGTGGGTATACCTACCCCAAATGGACTGCAGCTGTTCAAGAAGGCAGCTCACCACCACCTTCTCAAGATCAATTAGAGATGAAAAATAAATGCTGGCCTGGCCAGCAAAGCCAACATCCCATGAATGAATGAAAAAAAAAATTCTGCACAGAAAACAAATGCAACTGCTGGAGTGCTTCCATTAACGCTGTGATCCATCATGAACATCAGATCAACATCAAAAATAGTGAAATCCTCAACAAAGCCAACATGCCCAGCATTGAATGCATTCTCGTACAATGCCAATTATGCTGGACAAGACATGTGTCATGCATGGAGGATTCCAGAATGCCAAAAGCAATGCTTTGTGATTAACTATGCTCCAGTAAGCAAGATCGAGGTGCACCTCACAAATACTTCAAAGACCAGCTGAAAGGGCACCTCTCTCTGGCTGATATTGACCAACGGGTGTGGGGACAGGAGACTGCCGACACAGACGGTTGGCGCGCAACAACTAGGAAAGCAGCCTACAAGTTTGAAACCAACAGACACGAAGTTGAAGAAAGGTAATGGAAGGAATCGGTTTATATCACAGTCACTCCAAACCAGGAGTTCTTGTGCCTCAACTGTTCAAGAGTCTGCAGATCAAGAATTGACCTCTTCTGTCACCAATGATCATGTGCCATGAACAGCAAGGACCAGTTTCTCCCCTAATGATTCTGATCGATCTTTTGTTCACTAGCAATGTTGGAAAAGGAAATTAATATTTCCCAAAGCAAGTGATCAACAGGTGGTGTGGGAGGGGAGTCCATAATAGAATGGATTCCCTTCCCACACCAACTGTTGATTTGCATTGGGAAAGAGTGGGCTTGATTGATATTTTCTTGTTCTGTACTTTATGTGCTCATAAATGGCATGCAAGAAATCAGAACATTCTCTACACTAGTTGATTCTTATTTCCTTGCTGCAAGTCATTTTCAAACATCAAAGGTTAGCTACACCTGTCTGTCTCAAATTTGGGAAGATGCATCTCAATTCTCTTAAGTGTGCCAAAAAAAAATATATATTTTAGAACACAGACAAATTTTCTAATACTGTAAAAACAAGTTACTAAAATTCTCACCTGGACGATCATTTTCAGAAGTCTTGGTTCGATTATACTTGTCCCAAACTTTAAGTAACTCCACAGGATAAGAACCTTTCACACAATGCACACTACAAAACAAGAATTTAATTTACTTTAGATCGTACTCCATACAATTTAGATTAAAAAGCCCAGATACATAGCATCAAGGGTAGAGCATAGTGACCTTCTTATTCACAGCATGACACAACTAAAGATATCTCTAAAATATGTACTGTACATCAGTGTTCACTAAGGAAGTGGAATGTGACAAAATATCGGTAGAAGCAGAGAGAGTAGAGGCAATGGATCGGGTAAAAATTGAGGGGAAGAGTACTAAAAAAGGCTGGTTATGGTCGGAGTAGATAAGTCACCTGTCCAATGGCTTGCATCCCAGGTTCCTAAATGGGGAATGGAGATAGTAGTAGGGCTTGCCATAATCCTCCAATCTTCCCTGGATACGGGGAAGGTGCCAAATGTGGAGAGTGGCAAATGGGACACCCTTATTCAAGAAAGGGTGTAAGGACAGCCTAAGTAACAGCAAACTAGTTAGTTTATCAGTGGTGGGTAAGGTTTTAGAAACAATAATCGGAGTGGGGTGGGGAAGAAATCAATGGACACTTGAGAGGTTCGAGTTAATTAAGGGTGGTCAGCATAGATTTGTAAAAGGCAGATCACGCTTGACTAATCTAATTAAATTTTTTGATGAAGTAACAAAGAAGGTTGATTAAGGAAATGCTGTGGATGTTGTTTATATGGATTTTAAGAAAGTGTTTGATTAAGATGTCACATAAAAGGCAGATTAACAAAACTGACCATCCTATTCCATGAATCTCAGTGTCCAATTTGATTAAAAAATGGCTTAAGGACAGAAAACAGCAAGTCATAGTAAATGACTGTTTTTCAGACTGGAAGATGGTAGACAGTGATGATCCCCAAGGGTCAGTGCTGGAACCACTACTTTTTTTGCTATATGTAAATGACTTCGATCTTGGAATAGAGTAGAATCTCAAAATTTACTGACGACACCAAACTTGGAGGTGTGGCAAACAGCGAGGATGATATGAACCGCCTGCAACAGGACCATAGATAGGCTACCAGAATGGGCAGAGAGGTGGCAGATGGAATTTAATACTGACAAGTGTGAGGTGATGTATTTTGGCAGATGGAATAGGGAGAGGCAATGTATACCTAATGGCACATTTCTAAAGAGTGTGCAGGAACAGAGGGACCTGGGGGTGCATGTACAATGATCTTTGAAGGTGGCAGAACATATTAAGAGAGTGGTTAGTAAAGCTTATGGGATGTTGTGCTTTATAAATAGAGGCATAGAGTACAAAACAAACAGGAAATTTATGCTGAACCTTCATAAAGCTCTGGTTAGACCCCAACTAGAGTATTGCATCCAGTTCTGGTCACCACACTTTAGGAAGGATGGTCCTTGAGAGGGTGCAGAGAGATTTACTAGAATGGTTCCAGGGAAGGAGGATTTTACTTGCAAGGTTAGGTTGAAAAAGCTGGGGTTTTCTTCTTAGGACAAAGGAGATTGAGGAAAAAATTAATAGAAGTGGACAAAGTTATGACAGGCTTAGATAAGTTACACAAGGAAAAACTGTTCCCATTAACTAATGGTACAAGGACTAGGGGACACAGATTGAAGGTTTTGGGAAAGGGATGCAGGGGGAATGTGAGGAAGAACTTTTTTTTAAATTTACACAGTTGGTGGTAATGACCTGGAAATTGCTGCTCACAAGGGTGGCGGAAGCGAAGACAAATCAATGACTTCAAAGAGAAGTTGGATGGCCATTTGAAGGAAATAGACTTGCAGGGCTATGGGGATTGAGCAGGGGAGTAGGGCAGACATGGACTTGATGGACCAAATGGCCTCCTACTGTGCTGTAAATGACATTATGACTCTAATAATTAGTATGGGGCCAGCAGGAACCTGTAGCCCCCAAGCAGCAGAAAATCTAGCCTCTCCTAGGTCCGGGCCATATGGGTTCCTGGGTGCTCTGGAATCACACGATCAGCTCCAACCCTGCTGCATTAATCATGCCAAAACCTTCTTCTGGCCTGCATCCCCACAATGGTTGCCACTTACATCCTTGGAGAAGTGGTATGCCTCTTCTCACTCAGTGTACCGGACTCTAAACATGCACCACCATATAAGAGTCCTGGCCTGTTTTCCTGCCTTTCTGCCACACTGGTGTTGGGCCAGGAAGATGGAAGCAGGGCTGTGGAATTTCAGCCCCAACATATTTTAAAATTTACATACTGACAGCTGTACAAAGTCAATTTGTTGATGGCCACAATATTAAATGTTTTATAATGTGTGTATATCTGCTATGGGAAACAAAAGTAAACTGACATGCAACAGCTAAAAGTAATTCATTTACAGACTTGATTTCTAATTGGATAACTCTTCCAAAGTGCCATCACAAGCAGAACGTGCTGAATGGCCTCTTCTGTGCCATAAAATTCTTATGATCTTAACAACATGTCAGTAAAATGCTTTTCATTTTTGGTTGCTGTTTTTTCAATTAAGTATTCCATAATGTGACTAATAATATAATCACAACTATTAAATCTTTGATATCTATGTCATCAGGTATTAAATGGATGGAGCAGGCTGGCATTGAACCTCCAAAAGTGAGATCAAACTCTGGACACCACCACTGCCATTTGTCAGATACTTGCTCAGCACATTTGCTAATTTTGTCATAGATGATCCAAGAAGAAGTTCTTTACAAGTCTACTTAAAAAAGCAGCCAAAAAGATTCTGCCATCTTTTTCAAGCAAACATTTCAAAGAACATTTATATCATTAACCAATCCATTATACTAATGCTCGTGGGAATTAATAGCAGTACACTTGGAGAATTCAAATGAAAAATTCATATCTAAATAAGTGCACTTACGAATATAAAGAAATAAATCCAACAGTGCAGTTTTCAGTTTCTTCATTCAGCTGACTCAGTTTCCTAGGGAGGGAAATATTTTTTCCATTTAGAAGTACTAGAGTACTAGTTACATGAAATGTTTAAACACTAATTCCATTGAGTACAGGGTGGCATTGTCATGCAGTCTAAAACTGTTTGCCAGCTCTGTAATGTGGCTTTCAATCCAACCCACCGCAACCCAAAAAACTACTCTCTCTCTGATGGCTGTAAAAATGCCAAGTGAAATGACTTTTGTCAAGTGGGCACAAAAAGTGCTAATAATTCAACAGCAAATTGAAAGATTCAACCAGAAAGGCAATAAGGATGTTCAAGAAATGGAAATTACACTGGTACAGTCTGACATGCCTCCTGACATTACAGGATCTAGTCAGGCAGATACAGCGTACTATTCACTATTTAGCCATATGGGGTAAATTGGCATTAAGGTGTAGACAACTGCATTTTTGATTAGTAAATGAGAAAAAATGAGCAATAGCCATTCAACATGTAGGACGCAAGGTATATACCAATTTTGGAGTGTGACGGTCTACGCACAATCTATGTTGATGTAGGCCCACTGCCAAATCCATGCAGCCATTTTTAAGTGTCACAAGCACATACCTAAAACAGGCGTCAGGCCTTACTTAATACGCCAAGTGTCTTTCATGAATTGTTCACCTTGAGTGGGAAGGCTTGCTCCGCTTAAGGTTCTTCAGCAGCTGGCTTCCAACCAAAGGTAAGAATTTGAATACTCCTTACAAAAACGCATCCCCTATGGAGCCACGAAAAGGAGTCCTCTGCTCCACCCTGACTCCATACGAGTCACAATCACACCACCCACCTGTTTCAATCCTCTCTCCCCCCCACCACCCCTGTCCACTTCCAGGACTTTCCCAAGGGCCACATCTAGCACAGCAGGGGGTCCAAAATTGGTTTCGCCTGTAAAGGCGGGTTGCTTGTCGAGGCATGACATGCAACGAAAGTTTGTCCCAAACATGCAGCTGAAGCCCAAGGACCAATTTCTATTAATCCTTGGGAGCTCTTGTTTTAGGCAATCAAAAATGTGCCCAGACAAAATTCTACTCAATGATCTAAATACTCATGTTTGCACAACATATGCATCATCTTGTACATGCACTTGTAAGGTGAAAAAGAGTATGCAAGTGGTTTTCGATTTGGATGTGCACTTTACTCCCTTGGTTACTGCTTATTTGTCAAAATAGTGCACAATACGGATAAAATGGCAACTTCAGCAGCGATGAGAGAAGAGCGGTCATCAGGTTGGCTCGATCAAATAGAGTAACCCCTCCAGGCAGGCAGAGGAAAGCAAATCCAACCAGCAACAAGCAGCTCTAACAAGGCACACAGCACCCACCCACATTCTGGTTGGTGAGCACAGGCAGATCTGGATCACCTGAGATTTCCAGAAGGCATTTGATAAGGTGCCACATCAAAAGATTATTGCGGAAAATAAAAGCTCATGGCGTAGGGGGTAACATATTGGCATGGATAGTAGATTGGCTAGCTAACAGGAAACAGAGTAGGCACAAATGGGTCATTTTCTGGTTGGCAAGATGTAATAAGTGGTATGCACAGAGATCAGTGCTGGGGGCTCAACTTTTTACAATTTATATAAATGACTTGGAAGAAGGAGCTGCAGATATGGTTGCTAAATTTGCTGATGACACAAAGATAGGTAGGAAAGTAAGTTGTGAAGAGGACATAAGAAGACTACAAAGGGATATTGATAGGTTAAGTGAGTGGGCAAAGATCTGGCAAATGGAGTATAATGTGGAAAAATGTGAAATTGTCCATTTCGGCAGAAAGAATAAAAAATGCATATTATCTAAATGGTGAGATTGCAGAGCACTGAGATGCGGAGGGGTCTGGGTGTCCTAGTGCATGAATCGCAAAAAGTTAGTATGCAAGTACAGCACGTAATTAGGAAAGCTAATAGAATGTTACAGTTTATCACGAGGGGAATTGCATACAAAAGTAGGAAGGTTATGCTTCAGTTATACAGGGCATTGGTGAGACCACATATGGAGTACTGTGTACAGTATTGGTCACCTTATTTAAGGAAGGATGTAATGCATCGGAAGCAGCTCAGAGAAGGTTTACTAGACTAATGCCTGGAATGGGCGTGTCATCTTATGAGGAACGGTTGAACAGGCTAGGCTTATATTCGCTGGAATTTAGAAGAGTAAGAGGCGACCTGATTGAAACATAGAAGATCCTGAGGGGTCTTGACAGGGTGAATTCTCCTTGTGGGAGAATCTAGAACTAGGGGTCACTATTTAAAAATCACCCATTTAAGACAACGATGAGAAGAAATCTTATCTCTCAGAAGGTCGTGAGTCTTTGGAACTATCTTCCTCAAAAGGCAGTGGAAGCAGAGCCTTTGAATATTTTTATGGCCCAGGTAGATGAAGTGGAAGTACTGCTTGCAATTGCTAGACAAAAACTTAGAAGTTGCACCAAGATGTGCTGTGTTTGATAAACTCATACCACAATTTCAAACATTGGTGAAAGGTTTTTTTTTTTAAGTAAAAGTGCATTTACCTGTTTTCCACTAAAATGAATGCATGTGGCTAAAATGATGTAACTGTAGCCACAACTGTGACTATTCAGTAATTTCTATTGAATAATACCAGAGTAGAGGGAACTTTACTCTGCAACTCGCCTGCATTATAGCTAACTTGTGAAGGCTTACGGCAGGAGCTGAAAAGCACTCAATTATCCAGCAACGACTTTCCTCAATTCTTTTTGTAATCATCTTGAATCAATTGTTAAAGACAAATTCTAAAATACAAAGAACACGTACTTTGAAATAATTATTTCAGGAAGGATCTCTTCAAACTTCTTTTGTGGTTCACCATTCACAGGTTTCTCCCCTTCGATAGGGATTATCTGCAAGTTAATCACAGTTTCATTATTTGGGATCCAGGAAGAAAACAAACATAACTTGCAGCTCTTCCCTGTGATGTTGCTTATGAATAACAAGTGGGTTTACCCTTGAATATTTCTGGGATCTGTTGATACCTTAGCATGTGATAGATGGCAGCATATGAGAAGCAGAGACACACATATTTATTCAAATTCAAGTACTCAATTAAAAGTGCAAAATTCAAAACACTTCATCACAAACAGCATTTCTGCTGGTAACAAAATGTCTTCGGCTTAATACACCATCTCATCAGGTAAAGTTCAGCCAGATTGCTGCTATTTTCAGTTTTGAAGTAAAATGAAATGCACCAGATGAAGTTTCATTTCTGCTCCTGCTTGATTATTTACCATGAACCTGTACTTAAACATCACTCATTTCTGATCCTTCTGGATCACAAAAGGAATTGGGCTTGGAATACAGGAAGAGTTGACTTCCGCCAACTGCAGGGGACCTGGTGCCTGGGGTTACTTCAATGAGAGGTTAGTTTAAGAAACAAAATGTAGAGTTGGATGGCTACTATTCATGTTAAAGCTGATGATACAAAATATATAAAGTAATTGGGATTCATTGAAACTAGTTTTTAAGGGGTGGAAGAAAAAAAAAAAAAAGAGATAATGGGCTGAATTTTACCCCGCCCCAGCAGGTCAGATGGTGGCACGGGGGCAGTGTAAAACTGAGCGGGAGGCTCCGGGAGGCCTAACTGCCTCGCTCCCGCTTCTGGTCAACTTTATGGTGGTCGGGGAGGGGGGAGTAACGGCCCACCTGCACGAGGCCAATCAAGGCCCTTAAGTGGCATGCTGGGGACGTGAAAGGCTGCCCAATGATAGCTGCCCGCCTTTCCTGGCGCCGGAGTGGGGGTGGGGGGCATGGCAGTCGGGCACAGGGTGCCCGATTGAGGGCCATCCCTGCCTCCTGACCCACCCCCGGGACCCAAGACACCCCCCCCCCCCCTCCCTTCCCCCCAAATGACCACTCCAGCATCACCAGGGAAGGACTGATCTCCCTGGTGAGGCATGCCCAACTTACCTGGACTCCTGGCTCCACGGAGTCAGCTGGGCTGCAGTCCCAGCAGTGGCCACCGCTAGCTGGGACTAAGAGCTGGCAGCCTGCTGATTGGCCAGCAGCTCACTGAGGCAGGACCTCCTCCCTCAAGCGGGTGGAAGTCCCACCTCGGGACACTTAAAAGCTTGGGGACCCGTAAAATGTGGGACAGATCCCCGGGCTAGGCGGAAGCGGGTTCACCACCAACTTTTATGCCGGTGGCAAATTCCCGTCCGCCTAAGGTAAAATTCAGCTCAATGTGCTAAGAATTGCAGTTGATCTGAAGATAGTGTTGAAGGTGAAATGACAGTATAAAAGATTAAGTTGATGAAAGAAGGTGTTGACGGACAAACTGAAATGCTTTGACACAAATGCAAGGAAGTATAAAAGGAATATACTTTTGCAATTAGAAGTATACAGTTAAAATATGGGCACTATTGGCATCACCGGATCAAAACAAACATTTCCATGTTGCTCATGTGCAGTTATGTAAGCAAATGTAGCAGCCACTTTTCACAAAGTATTGTCTCATAAATGTCAATCAAATGAATAACTAGATAACCCTTGGCACAGATTCTGCTGTCAAGGAGAAAGCAACAGTGCTCACCGCTGACCTTGAAGAAAGCTGCCCACAAAGATCTAGCAATCTCTGTAGCATGGACTTCCCTTTCCCAATGTTAGTTTGACTCTGGCGCCTGGTCACGGGCATTTCCAGGTGTCTAGCATCATCAAGCAGGGTAAGCAGCCAATCACACTGAAGTATTCTCCCAGACAGAAAACAGGATTAAGGTGGAAGCTGAACTAACATAAGCAAACTTTTAAAAATGTGAAATCATAATGGAGAAATTTGACATTCCACAAATATAAAATTAGCTTTTCAGGGCCAGACAAGTCGTGCAGTAGTTATTATGCACTTAGTGCACCATTAAAAACCCTCGTTCAACAAGGGTTTTTACAGCAAGACTTGTAGCATAAAAGGGCAAGTTTTTGTCAGTTCAGTGATTTCTAATTGATTGCAGGCTGCAGGCACTTCAACAGCATATCCTATAGCGAAGCACAGAACCATTGACAGCAATTTCTGGTTATCTGCATTTAACCATGCATGTGCAGACTCCAGAAGTTGCTGTCAGACTTGGAGGAGTAATGATGGCAAGCGTCAGTTTTGCTGTCATTGCTACTGCAAAATCCAGGCCTATATCTTTGGATGGCACTGGTTGGCTGGGGCTTTGCGAGACCGCCCTTCTTCAAATAAAGCTGATATCTTAAACATCCATCCAAGTCATCGGAATCGGCAGATCCATTTAACATCTCACCCAAAGGCAGTTCTGACAATGCAGTAGCCTTTCAGTATTGCACCAAAGCGGCAACTTGTGCTCAAATCTGAGCATGCGACTTGAACCCACAACCTTCTGACTCAAAAGAGGAGAATGCTTTCAAATGAGATAAGCTGACACTAGGTGGAGCCAAGAGTATATAGATTTTAAAAAACAAAATAGACATGTAAAAATAGGCAGAGGAATGGAATTAGCTACAAAAGGTATTGAAAAGATGGTTGAATAGTTGAACGGGACATAGCTGAAGCAATTAGGGTAGAAATAATAATTAATTATTGATATTGAGCTCCAGTTCAAACTGACAGCTAGGTGCATAGCCTAGAAAGAGAGGCTTACAAGACATTATAATACAATAATCATAGGAGGACTGCAGTCTAACAGAAGTAAAGTGATCAAGCTAGGTAGGAAAAAGGTTTACACAATTTCAGAGAGGCAAACAGTGATTTTATTACAACATATAGAGTACTACAGTAAAGAGAAAATTTCAAATTTCATCTTCCTGACTGGCAGCCTCATCTTCCATGACAACCTGTCAGGAATTAGGTGCATGGTGCAAGTGCCAAATGTTCAACATGTGCACCCAATAGGCAAGGTTTCTTCTCAGGAGCACAGTCAGAAAATTATCTGTTAAATTCATATTAGATGTAGCATTCAGTAATCTATCAAACTGATTAGGAACCTAAAAGTAGGAGAACATTTAGGTTTTAGATTTTGCATCATATTAGAGACTGGGATTAAAGAGAATACATAACAAAAGATAAACCTATAAATTATTTGTAGCAGAAAAAAAATGTTTGGTAGCATGATACAAAATGCTTTCAGGTGCAATCTATATTACAAAGGTCATGAGGAGTAATGAATTCAGAAAGAGATTCCTGAAGTAGTGGTTAAGAATATCCAGTGGATTTGCATTTACCTGAACTTTCAGAAGGCATGTTAAAATAGTGTATGTTAAGTTAAAGGTTAAAGCTCCTGGAATTAAAGCCAGATTAGCTAACAGCAATGAAACTGGCTGGCTTAGGATAAGAAAAGAGAAGTAAATGGTCTCTCAGTGTGATGACTAGTGAAGTTCCAAAGGATCATTACAGGCCCACCTGTTGTTTACACTATTCATTATTAACTTGGAGAATACTTTCGAATAACTTACCGAGCTACGTGACCAGATGACAAATTTGAAGATGTCAGCATTCAGAAGGTCTGCACCAATTAAGTGGATAGACAAAAGGAAGGCAGGTACATTTTAAATGGAGATAAATAAATGAAAAGTAATGCATATTTAAAACAGGAAATGTGTAATAGAGAAAGACTGGTGAAGGAGATGTTAGGACTGGAGAATCTAATGTAGACAAAATGAGAGGCATGATTCAGGACTCCAAGATGCTGAACAGTGCAGGCAACATTGGTTTTAGCAAAATATTGGATTTGTACTGTCAGTACAGAAATAGAGTATAAAAGTTTAAAATTAGCCAAGCTTAAACAAGATTAAATATCAGAATATTTTCCCCCATGTACTGGATATATGGAACAGACTCCCAGCAAAAGCAAAAAAAAAGGAAAGTACTGCAGATTCCGGAGATCTGATTAAAGGTCATCGACCTGAAATTTTAACCTGGTTTCTTTCTTCACAGATGTAGCCTGACCTGCTGAGTATTTCCAACAAAACAAGAGCAGAGGTTGCAAATGTAAGTATAGACTGAGATGATTAAGCCATTCTTGGAAAATAATGCCTGTGTGAAAAAAGTGAAGCATTACTATTTAAGGTTTAGCTTAGTATGAACTTCTTTAAATCTTTCATTAGAGATACAGCACTGAAACAGGCCCTTCGGCCCACCGAGTCTGTGCCGAACATCAACCACCCATTTATACTAATCCTACACTAATCCCATATTCCTACCAAACATCCCCACCTGTCCCTATATTTCCCTACCACCTACCTATACTAGTGACAATTTATAATGGCCAATTTACCTATCAACCTGCAAGTCTTTTGGCTTGTGGGAGGAAACCGGAGCACCCGGAGAAAACCCACGCAGACACAGGGAGAACTTGCAAACTCCACACAGGCAGTACCCGGAATCGAACCCGGGTCCCTGGAGCTGTGAGGCTGCGGTGCTAACCACTGCGCCACTGTGCCGCGCCATCTTGAGCTTATTTTTGGTATAATTCTTGCCAAATCAGGAGTTGTATTTATTTATTTAGAGATACAGCACTGAAACAGGCCCTTTGGCCCACCGAGTCTGTGCTGACCAACAACCGCCCATTTATACTAACCCTACAGTAATCCCATATTCCCTACCACCTACCTACCTACACTAGGGGCAATTTACAAGGGTCAATTTACCTATCACCTGCAAGTCTTTGGCTGTGGGAGGAAACCGGAGCACCCAGCAAAAACCCACGCGGTCACAGGGAGAACTTGCAAACTCCGCACAGGCAGTACCCAGAATCGAACCCGGGTCCCTGGACCTGTGAGGCTGCGGTGCTAACCACTGCGCCACCCATTTGAATAGGTTCCCAAGGGAGGAACAAAGACAGTTAAATATAAACACAAATATCTATGTTTTGTTCAAATATATTTTGGTTGGCCACTCTTTTTACATTTAATGAAAGGATTTGAATTAGGTTTTTCCAGAAGTGTTCAAAAGCTATCTGGCCTGACCACCTTCCTTTATAGATGGTGAAAAAAAGAATGAATTATTACAAGAAACATTACTTAATTCGTAGTTCAGTACAGCTGTCACGAACTATGCATCATTTTCTACTACAACATAAATTCATATAGCACAGTTAAATTAAATGTCCTAAGGTGCACTGCAGTTAGGCATAAAGAAAACAGACACTAACCCAGGAAGGGAGAGATTAAGAGGGATGATTGAAAGCTTAACTGAAGAAATGGGTTTTGAATTAGAGACTTTTTTTTTAAAAAAGGAAAAGCCAGGTCAAAGGATAGAAAGGTTCAGGGAAGGAATTTCAAAGAGCAATTGAAATCCATGTACCATCAATAGTGAGTGAAAGAGAGGGGCTGATATCCAAAAGGTTGTAGTCAGGGAAACAAAGTGTTCAGAGAGGCAATACAGCTCAAACAGATTGCAGAGACACTGTGGGGCAAGTACGTGGCAGGATGATGATGAGGAAGAGGAAGCCAACATAGGACAATGAGGACAGGAGGGAAGAATAAATGGGATTTAGTCTTGGACAGAATAGAGATTGGAAAAGTTGGCATTTGTGGAGGACAGGAGGTCAAAAGCGAGAGTTGGAGTAACTGAGTCGGGAGATGCTGGCAGTGTGTGGGGCAATGTTGCAGAGGTGAAAGTGGTGTTTGTGACAGAAAGGAGGTGGGCCTTAGTTCACTCACAAGGTGGTGTGGGGATGTTAAAGACTCTGATTTTGATCTTCCCAATGTAGAGATGCAGGGAGGTGCGACTTTTTAAAAACTAAGTTTTGAATGAGAAGCCTGAATCCACCAAAAGCAGTTCAGGGGTCCAGTGGAGGTAGAGCTGGGGGTCATCAGTATACATATGGAAGCTGATTCCATGCCTGCAAGTGATGCCGCCAAGGTGCAGTATGTAGATAAGGAAGAAAAAGGACCCAAGGATAAATTGTAGAAGGATTCCTGAGGTGATAGTGCAGAGAAGATAATTCATTGCTGGAGATGGACTGGCTACATTCAGAAATACAAGAATGGATTCCTGCAAAGGAGATCTAGGGAGTTGGACATCTAAGGAGATAAGATGGAGCAGAATATTAAACACTACAAAAAAGTCTGAGAAAGTAACAGTGGATAATGCACCAGTTACGATCATAGAGGATATGGTTCATGATTTTGTTTAGGGCGATATCAATGCTGTGAGAACAGTGGAAGGTGGACTGGAAGGATCTAAACAGGGAAGTATGAGACAAATAGGGCACAAAGCTGAGAGACAAGACGACATTTGGGGACCTTGTGGAGAGGAAGTGGAAACAGGAGACGGAGTAGAAATGGGCAAGGATGGCAAAATCCGGAATGGATTAGTTCCTCCAAGAGATGATAACACTTTAAATGGGAGAAGTGTGGTACCTGAGGAGAGGAAACCACTGACAGCATTAGGTTCACATAAGGGCCAAGAATGGAACTGAGGAACAAGAGGTGGCTCTCATGGAAGAAATGAGCTTGGAGAGGACAGGAGAGCGGTTCCATGGAAAGCGGCTCCATGGAGAGCAAAGCCTACAAAGATGGGTGGGTGGGAGACTGAAGTAAAAAAAAATTTTTAAATGTAGCAGAGATAGCTGTGTGAATGGTCTTGATTTTAATGAAGAAATGCATGACCTTTTCTTAATTAAAGAAAAACAGAAAATGCAGGCAATGCTCAGGTCTGGCAGCATCTGTGGCAAGAGAAACAGAATTAAATATTTCAAGATGATGACCTTTCATCAGAACTCCATCTGAGATACCACTGCAGCATTAAGACGTTGGGTGATTTCTGACAAAGTCATCGATGTGAAATATTAACTCTTTCTCTCTTCACATATGCTGCCTGAACGACAGAATACTTCCAGAATTTTCTGTTTTATTTCAGATTTCCAGCATCTACAGTATTTTACTTTTGTGCCTTTCCCTACTTGACGATTAAGATGAAGCTGGAAGAGCCAGATGGAGAGGGGTTTAAAAGGTTTGGTCAGAGAAGAAAAAATAAACAGGAGGTTATCCTTGCCCCCCACCCCAGGATGATCACTCGGACATAATAGAGTGAAGATGCAAGTTGTACAGTGGATAATAATAGTGGTGAGAGACAGTAATAATTTGACTGAGAATTAGGACAAAGATAGAGGTGAAGGAACTACTATATTAAAAAAAAAATCTGTCATTACTCTTTGTTGGTTTAATTGTGGGTTTAAGAAATGTATTTGGCATTTAAAGGACAAGTCAATATCTAGCACAGTCATTTTCCTGCCTTCCGAAGCGAAGGAGGATTAACACAAGGGCTCACGTTAAAAGTAGCAATGGAAATAAACCAAAAAGGGTTTTGCGTTTGTTCCCTTCACATGCTACAAATTTTACGTAGCTATCTGGACAAGGAAACATACTCTCTGGGAACAAATGAGCTAGGACTGACCAGTGAGTGATCTGAAACACAGATGGAATTAGGGCTAAACACAGTACTGTAGTTTTAGGTTACTGAATTTGTAATCAAGAGGCTGGGACTGGGGGATGGGATGATGTTAGAGAGGAATCGTCCTGATTTTTCCCCCCAAATTAACCTCTGTTTTTGTGTTAATCTGATTTTCTCTTGTCCCAGGAAATTAGAGTTTCAGATGGGGTGCAGTGTATATATTATGATACACAAGATAATCATAACAGGCTGGATGGACCAGAAAGTCTTTTCCTTTCTATCATTTCTGATATGTTCATGAACAGTTGTGTACCTAACAGAAAGGGACTGCCAATGGTAGAACCATTGATTATTCCACTGGTTAGGCTACAGTTAGAATATTGTGTTTTATTTTGGGTACCTTCCCTTAATAAGTATGTTAAGGTCATGGAGGGATCACGAGAGAGATTAATTAGGTGATACCGTGAATGAAGCGATGAGTTCAGACTAGAGAAACTTTTTTTGTTATTTGTTTATGGGATGAGGGCATCGCTGGCCAGGACGGCATTTATTGCCCATCCCTAATTGCCCTTGAGGTGGTGGTGGTGAGCCGCCTTCTTGAACTGCTACAGTCCATGTGGGGTAGGTACAGTGCTGATAGGAAGGGAGTTCCAGGATTTTGACCCAGTGACAGTAAAGGAACAGCGATATAATTCCAAGTCAGGATGGTGTGTGGCTTGGAGGGGAATTTGCAGATGGGGGTTTTCCCATGCATCAGCTGCCCTTGTCCTTCTAGGTGGTACTGGTCGCAGGTTTGGAAGGTGCTGTCAAAAGGAGCCTTGGTGCGTCGCTGCAGTGCATCTTGTAGATGGTACACACTGCTGCCACTGTGCATCGATGGTGGAAGGAGTGAATGTTTGTGGATGGGGTGCCAATCAAGCAGGCTGCTTTGTCCTGAATGGATTCGAGCTACTTGAGTGTTGTTGGAGCTGCACTCATCCAGGCAAATGGAGAGTATTCCATCACACTCCTGACTTGTGCTTTGTAGATGGTGGACAGGCTCTGGGGAGTCAGGAGGTAAGTTACTCGCCACAGGATTCCTAGCCTCTAACCTACTCTTGTCTTTAGAGTCATACAGCATAGAAACAGGCCCTTCGGCCCACCGCGTCCATGCCGACCATAATGCCTATCTATACTAATCCCACCTGCCTGCATTAATTCAATATCCCTCAATGCCTTGCTCATTCAAGTACCTGTCCAGATGCCTCTTAAACGTTGCTACTGTTCCTGCCTCCACCACCTCCTCAGGCAGCTCATTCCAGATACCCACTATTCTTTGTGTGAAAAAATTACCCCTTTGATCCCCTTTAAACCTCCTCCCTCTCACCTTATATCTATGCCCTCTAGTTTTAGTCACCTCTACCATGGGAAACAGACTCTGACTATCTACCCTATCTATGCCTCTCATAATTTTATATACCTCTATCATGTCCCCTCTCAGCCTCCTTCGCTCCAGGGAAAACAGACCCAGCCTATCCAATCTCTCTTTATGACTCAAGCCATCAAAACCAGGCAACATCATTGTGAATCTTTTCTGCACCCTCTCTAGCTTAATCATATCTTTCCTGTAGTGCGGCGACCAGAACTGCACACGGTACTCCAAATGCGTCCTAACCAACGTTATGTACAACAGTAACATGACGTCCCAACTCTTGTACTCAATGAATCAGCCAATGAAGGCAAGCATGCCATATGCCTTCTTCACCACCTGTCTACCTGTGTTGCCACTTTCAGGGAACTATGTACTTGCACCTCAAGGTCTCTCTGCTCAACAACACCCCCCAGGGCCCTGCCATTCACTGTATATGTCCTGCCCTGGTTTAACTTCCCAAAATGCATCACTTCACACTTGCCTGCATTAAATTCCATTAGCCAATCCCTTGTCTCCTTTCTCAGTTGATCTATATCCTGTTGTAACCTTAGACAACCTTCTTCACTGTCCACTATACCACCAATTTTGGTGTCATCTGCAAACTTACTAATCATGCCCCCTACATCCAAGTCATTAAAATATATGACAAACAACAGAAGGTCCAGCACTGCTCCCTGTGGCACACCACTGGTCATTGACCTCCAATCGGAAAAACAACCCTCCAATACCACCCTCTGCCGCCTATCACCAAGCCAATTTTGTATCCAATTTGTGGCCATGATATTTATATGGCTACTCCAGTTCAGTTTCTGGTCAATGGTAGCCCCTAGGATGTTGATAGTGGGGGATTCAGCAATGGTAATGCCATTGAAGGTCAAGGAGAGATGGTTAAAGTTTCTCTTATTGGAGATGGTCATTGCCATCTTGTGTGGCGCGAATGTTACTGGTCACTTATCAGCCCATGCCTGGATATTGTCCAGGTCTTGCTGCATTTCTTCTACATGGACTGCTTCAGTATGTGAGGAGTCACGAATGGTGAACGTTGCACAATCAGCAAACATCCCTAGTTCTGACTTTATGTTTGAAGGAAGGGCATTGATGAACCAGCTGAAAATGGTTGGGCCTGGGACACTATCCTGAGGAACTCCTGCAGTGGTGTCCTGGAGCTGAAAAAATTGACCAACAACCACAACCAAACATAATAAAAACAAGAAATGCTGGAAATACTCAGCAAGTCTGACAGCATCTGTGGAGAGAGAAGCAGAGTTAATGTTTCAAGTCAGTGATCTTTCATAAAACCCTCAACCAAACTTGTTTTCTTTCCAATAGAACAAAGTAAGTTAAAGGGAGTGCTAACAGAAGTGTACAAAATCATTAGAGATTTTGATACAGTATAATTCCCTCAGTCAATAACTGAGGGACTTACATTTAAGACCACCATCCATGGGATGTTAAGAGAATTTAGGAGGCAATCACACATTGCTCAATTCGCGACACGCCTTCCCTCACCTACCAACAAATCTCCATCAACTATGACTCAAATTTAACATTTATAGCTTCAGCTCATCCTCACATACTTAGGACTGCTGCAAGCCTCCCATTCACATCTCACAGCTTGCACACACTGCCAGCTATTCAACCAAGACAGTCACATCACCCAAAAAGATTGCACCATGCTCACTGACACACTTCCCTCTCTTGCAGGACAAGGTGGCGCACAATCACAGGCAGCAGTGCCTAACCAGCAGGAGACAAGCATGGCTTTAAGCCCTCAATGGAGGAGATGATGCTAGCCATCATTGCAGAGTCCATGATAGAGGCTGTAGCCAGCGGCAGGGCTGAAACTATGTTGACAGTATGTTCATACCCAATTGTCCTTCTTACATCCCACTTCCCCCCCTCCCTCCCCCATCTCACAATCTCTTCTGATTTACAAGCTGCAGATGGTCCAAGCATGCACTTCTTGCTTTCCCCCACCCCATCCCCTCCTCTCAGCACAACCCTAGTCTCGTGCCTTTTCCCTTTCAGATACCCAAGAACTATAACCTAGCCAGCCAGTGGTGCAGGAGAAGAGGAGACTGATGACGAAGAAACACAGTCACTCAATTTCACGCTCAGAGCCGCCAGCTCAGATATTGTCACGTGCATACTTTAGAGGATAGCATAGGAGTGGAGATCTGTATATAGTGAGTCACCAGTGGCCTACAGCCAGAGCAGGAGGAAAGGGTTGCGCAGGTCCCAGCTCGCCAGACAGCAGGATTGAACACAAGTTCTGCTGCAGAGGATCAGATAAGGACTTCAATGGGGGGTGCCTACAGGAAAAGGCTGATCAACAAGCACACAGAAATGCTTGGTGCATTGGCAGGCCTGCCATAAAACCAGCAATCAATATCAAGGAACACTGAGAACTCCAGCACCAACCTTACATTGACGTGTGTACCCAAATATGCAGCATCTGATGTCTCAGCTTCCATTCCAGCACAAACAAAAAGGCACCCCAATGTCGGAGTGCTGCAGTGGAAGATCAGCTTGTTGCCCTGCAAACACACTTGTTGGCACCATCTCTGCGAATACCAGTGTTCAAAGGGTCTTGCACGGTCTCAACAGTCCGGCAATGCATTCACCAGCAGATTACTCGGACTGCTGGGGGTTTCACCCTGAGAGAGTGGCAGTGGTTCTGTGGAGAACAAACTGTGCTCTCTCTCAGATGATAGCATTCCTCCTCCCACCATTGCTACTCTGCTTGTGCCCTTGCTCAGCCCATCAGCCAACAAGCCCACCCAGACTGCTGCTGCCCATGCCGAAATGACACAGTCCGAAGCCATGCCTTCTAGGGCCAGAGCTGTTCCAGGTGATCCTGCAAGGCTACCTGCAGTCTCCCACACAAAGTCAACAGCCTTGCACTAGCCATGCTGCAGCCACTGGGGTAGCACTAGGAAAGTCAAAGGCCCACAGAAAACAGACACGAAGGGACTGCACATGGGTGAACAATTGACTTATGTATAAGAATATTGGATGGTTTTATTTATAAAGTTGGTTTGGAACGTTTGTTCTGTGGCAGCTTTTATTTCAGCATTGCAGCCAAAAAGATGCTGTGATGATCAGTAAGGGGGAAGCTACAGGTTGGAACTGTTGGTGAATGGGGAATTGGGGTTGCATTCACTGGTACAGAAGTTGTACGAGTTGTTCACGACAGCCTGACAGAAAGTGGCTGTGTTGGTTGTCTCTTTCCTGCCTCCTCTGGTCACTATACACTGGTGAGAAGCCTTGGTGAGTTGCTAGAATACATCTTGTAGGTGGTACACTGTGCTACCACTGTGGTGAAGGAAGTGAAAGTTGAAGGTGGGAGATGGGTGCCAATCAAGTGGGCTGCTTTGTCCTGGATGGTGTCGCGCTTCTTGAGTGTTGTTGGAGCTGCACTCATCCAGGCAAGTGGAGAGTATATATTCTGGCAAAACTACCTGCTCACTCCACCTGCTTCTCTCTGAAGAATGAGTGAAATATATTCAACTCTCTCTGTGTAAAGAGCCTCAGTCACCTCTTGTATGCAAAAGTAGATGGCAAACTGGCAGATGTTGCAAACATCGCCTCTCCAGTTGGAAGGAGCCCGACGTATGACAATTCATGCTAGTCACCTTGACAGCCACTGATAATGCCATCCTTGCTTTGCCCTGAGGCTGTAGGTGTGCCTGCAACAGGTGGCAGATTTTGGTGAGGCTCCTTAGCGAAGCGGAGACATTGCACACATTGTTTGTCACAGAGGTTGAGGTGGGAAAATTGCTCCCCGAAGACCCTTGGTAGATATAGCCTTCTGCTGAGAGCACTTTGCCCCATCGCTCCCATCTTCAAGCAGCTTGTCTTCTGTGTTGCCTTTGCTCATTCCCCCTATAATACTGAAGGCTAAGAGGATACAAACTACTGTATCCAGCACCGCAAGCAAGTGGTCTGAGCAGCATCCTTGAAATCAGAAGCAAGGCCTTCACCACGTGACACACCACAGACTTTAGCAACTTTAAACAGCAGTACAAATCACCAATTACTTCTAACACAGGAGCAGTTGCCAGTAGAAATCAATCAGCAACTAACCTGAAAGTAACTGATGATCCCTTTAAATAGTGCTGGGGCTTTGGGGAAAGGTGGGGGCATGGGTCCTTCCTGCATGTTCAGCTGTGTGAGGTTAATAGAGGGTGCTAGCTGGAGCATTGGTATTAAATGTAAGGGTAGCTAATGTAACCCCACTATTTAAAAAGGGAGATAGATAGAAAGCAGGGAATTATAGACCAGTCAGCCTGATGTCGGTAGCGGAGAAAATTCTCGATCCATTATCAAAGATTTTATAGCAGAGCACTTGGAGAACAGTGGTAGAATCAGGCAGAGTCAGCATGGATTTACAAAAGGGAAATCACGCTCGACAGAATTCTTTGAGGATGTAACGAGTAGAGTTGATGAGGGGAGCCAGTGGATGTGGTTTATTTGGACTTTCAGAAGGCTTTCGACAAAGTCCCACATAAGAGACTAGCATGTAAAATTAAAACGCATGGGATTGGGGGTAGTGCATTGCGATGGATAGAAAATTGGTTGGCGGACAGGAAACAAAGAGCAGGGATAAATGGGTCTTGTTCCGAATGGCAGGCAGTGACTAGTGGGGTACGGCAGGGATCGGTGCTAGGACCCCAGCTATTCACAATATTTAATGATTTAGATGAGGGAACTAAATGTAATATCTCCAAATTTGCAGATGACACAAAACTGGGTAGGAGGGTGAGTTGTCAGGAGGATGCAGAGACACTTCAGGGTGATTTGGACAAGTTGAGTGAGTGGGCTGATGTATGGCAGATGCAGTATAATGTGGATAAATTTGAGGCTATCCACTTTGGTAGCAAAAACAGGAAGGCAGATTATCTGAATGGCTACAAACTAGGAGAGGGGAATATGCAGCGAGACCTGGGCGTTCTCGTACACCAGTCGCTGAAGGTAAGCAAGCAGGTACAACAGGCGGTAAAAAAGGCAAATGGTATGTTGGCCTTCATAGCGAGAGGATTCGAGCACAGGAGCAGGGATGTCTTGCTGCAATTATACAGGGCCTTGGTGAGGCCACACCTGGAATATTGTGTGCAGTTTTGGTCTCTTTATCTGAGGAAGGATGTTCTTGCAATAGAGGGAGTGCAGCAAAGGTTTACCAGACTGATTCCTGGGATGGTGGGACTGACGTATGAGTAGAGATTGAGTCGGTTAGGACAATATTCGCTGGGGTTCAGAAGAGTGAGGGGGGAATCTCATAGAAACCTGTAAAATTCTAACAGGACTTGACAGGGTAGATGCAGGAAGGATGTTCCCGATGGCGGAGGAGTTCAGAAGCAGGGGTTATAGTTTAAGGATATGGGGTAAACCTTTCAGGACTGAGATGAGGAGAAATTTCTTCACCCAGAGAGTGGTGAGCCTGTGGAATTCGCTACCACAGAAAGCAGTTCAGGCCAAAACATTGCATGTTTTCAAGAAGGAGTTAGATATAGCTCTTGCGTCTAAACGGATCAAAGGGTATGGGGCGAAAGCGGGAACAGGCTACTGAGTTGGACGATCAGCCATGATCGTAATGAATGGCGGAGCAGGCTCCAAGGGCCAATTGGCCGACTCCTGCTCCTATTTTCTATGTTTCTAAATCAGTGGTACATTCTCTGTTTTTATTATTCATTCCTGGGATGTGGGCGTCACTGGCTAGGCCATAATTTATTACCCATCCCTGATTGCCCTTGAGAAGGTGATGGTGAGCTGCCTTCTTAAACCGCAGCAGTCCTTGGAATGTAGGTACACCCACAGTGCTGTTAGGAAAGAAGTTCCAGGATTTCGCCCCAGCGACAGTGAAGTAACGGCGATATATTTCCAAGTCAAGATGGTGTGTGGCTTGAACGAGAACTTGCAGGTGGTGGTATTCCAATGCATCTGCTGCCCTTTTCCTTCTAGGTGGTAAATGTCGCAAGTTTGGAAGGTGCTGTTGAAGACCTCTTGAGTTGTTGCAGTGCATCTTGTAGGTGGTACACACTGCTACCACTGTGGTGAAAGGAGTGAATGTTGAAGGTGGTGGATGAGGTGCCAATCAAGCAGGTTGCTTTGCCCTGGATGGTGTCGAGCTTCTTGAGTGTTGTTGGAGCTGCACCCATTCAGGCAAAGAACAAACAAAGCACAGGAACAGGCCATTCGGCCCTCCAAGCCTGCGCCGATCTTGATGCCTGCCTAAACTAAAACCTTCTGCACTTCCGGGGTCCATATCCCTCTATTCCCATCCTATTCATGTATTTGTCAAGATGCCACTTAAACGTCTCTATGGTACCTGCTTCCACCACCTCCCCCGGCAACAAGTTCCAGGCAGTCACCACCCTCTGTGTAAAGAACCTGCCTCGTACATCCCCTCTAAACTTTGCCCCTCTCACCTTAAACCTATGTCCCCCAGTAACTGACTCTTCCACCCTGGGAAAAAGTTTCTGACTATCCACTCTGTCCATGCTGCTCATAACTTTGTAAACCTCTATCATGTCGCCCCTCCACCTCCGTCGTTCCAGTGAAAGCAATCAGAGTTTATCCAACCTCTCCTCATAGCCAATGCCCTCCAGACCAGGCAACATCCTGGTAAACCTCCTCTGTACCCTCTCCAAAGCCTCCACGTCCTTCTGGTAGTGTGACAACCAGAATTGTACGCAATATTCTAAGTATGGCCTAACTAAAGTTCTGTACAGCTGCAGCATGACTTGCATATTTTTATATTCTATGCCCCAACCGATGAAGGCAAGCATGCCGTATGCCTTCTTGACTACCTTATCCACCTGCATTGCCACTTTCAGTGACCTGGGGACCTGTACGCCCAGATCTCTCTGCCAGTCAATACTCCTAAGGGTTCCGCCATTTACTGTATACTTCCCACCTGCATTAGACCTTCCAAAATGCATTACCTCACATTTGTCCGGATTAAACTCCATCTGCCATTTCTCCGCCCAAGTCTCCAACCAATCTATATCCTGCTGTATCCTCTGACAATCCTCATTACTGTCCGCAACTCCACCAACCTTTGTGTCGTCCGCAAACTTACTAATCAGACCAGCTACATTTTCCTCCAAATCATTTATATATACTACAAGCAGCAAAGGTCCCAGCACTGATCCCTGCAGAACACCACTAGTCACATCCCTCCATTCAGAAAAGCACCCTTCCACTGCTACCCGCTTGTCTTCAATGACAGAGCCAGTTCTGTATCCATCTTGCCAGCTCCCCTCTGATCCCGTATGACTTCACCTTTTGTATCAGTCTGCCATGCGGGACCTTGTCAAAGGCTTTACTGAAGTCCATATAGATAACATCCACTGCCCTTCCTTCAATAATCATCTTTGTCACTTCCTCAAAAAACTCAATCAAATTAGTGAGACATGACCTCCCCTTCACAAAACCATGATGCCTCTCGCTAATAAGTCCATTTGTTTCCAAATGGGAGTAAATGCTGTCCCGAAGAGTCCTCTCTAATAATTTCCCTACCACTGATTTAAGGCTCACCGGCCTATAATTTCCTGGATTATCCTTGCTACCCTTCTTAAACAAAGGAACAACATTGGCTATTCTCCAGTCCTCTGGGACCTCACCTGTAGCCAATGAGGATGCAAAGATTTCTGTCAAGTCCCCAGCAATTTCTTCCCTTGCCTCCCTCAGTATTCTGGGGTAGATCCCATCAGGCCCTGGGGACTTATCTACCTTAATGCTTTGCAAGACACCCAACACCTCCTCTTTTTTGATAATGAGATGACTGAGACTATCTACACTCCCTTCCCTAGGCTCATCATCCACCAAGTCCTACTCCTTGGTGAATACTGATGCAAAGTACTCATTTAGTACCTCACCCATTTCCTCTGGCTCCACACATAGATTCCCTTCTCTGTCCTTGAGTGGGCCAACCCTTTCCCTGGTTACCCTCTTGCTATTTATACACGTATAAAAAGCCTTGGGATTTTCCTTAATCCTGTTTGCCAATGACTTCTCATAACCCCTTTTAGCCCTCCTGACTCCTTGCTTAAGTTCCTTCCTACTGTCTTTATATTCCTCAAGGGATTTGTCTGTTCCTAGCCTTCCAGCCCTTACGAATGCTTCCTTTTTCTTTTTGACTAGGCTCACAATATCCCGCGTTATCCAATGTTCCCGAAACGTGCCAAACTTATCCTTCTTCCTCACAGGAACATGCTGGTCCTGGATTCTAATCAACTGACGTTTGAAAGACTCCCACATGTCAGATGTTGATTTACCCTCAAACAGCCGCCCCCAATCTAAATTTTTCAGTTCCTGCCTAATATTATTATAATTAGCCTTCCCCCAATTTAGCACCTTCACCCGAGGACTACTCTTATCCTTATCCACAAGTACCTTAAAACTTATGGAATTATGGTCACTGTTCCCGAAATGCTCCCCTACTGAAACTTCGACCACCTGGCCGGGCTCATTCCCCAATACCAGGTCCAGTACGGCCCCATCCCTAGTTGGACTATCTACGTATTGTTTCAAGAAGCCCTCCTGGATGGTCCTTACAAATTCTGCCAAATCCAAGCCCCTAGCACTAAGTGGAGAGTATTTCATCACACTCCTGACTTGTGCCTTGTAGATGGTGGACAAGCATTGGGGAGACAGGAAGTGAATTACTGGCTGCAGAATTCCTAGCCTCTGACCTGCTTTTGTATTTATATGGCTGGTCCAGTTCAGTTTCTGGTCAATGGTAGCCCCCAGGATGTTGATAGTGGGGGATTCAGCAATGGTAATACCATTGAACATCAAGGGGGGATGGTTAGATTCTCTCTTGTTTGAGATGGTCATTGCCTGGCACGTGTGGGGTACGAATGTTACTTGCCACGTAACAGCCTCAGCGTTGTCCAGTTCTTGCTGTATCTTGACACGGGCTGCTTCAGTATCTGAGGAGTCGCGAATGGTACTGAACCTCATATAATCAGTGAACATGTGAACATTCCCACTTCTGACGTTATGATGGAGGGAAGGTCATTGATGAAGGAGCTGAACATGGTTGGGCCTACAACACACTACCCTGAGGAACTCCCACAGTGATGTCCTGGGACTGAGATGATTAACCTCCAACAACTACAGCCATCTTCCTTTGTGATAGGTATGACTCCAAACAGTGCAGAGTTTCGCCCCCCCCACATAGAAACATAGAAAATAGGAGCACGAGTAGGCCATTCGGCCCTTCGAGCCAGCTCCGCCATTCAAAAAAGATCATGGCTGATCGTCTAATTCAGTACCCTGTTCCTGCTTTCTCCCCATATCCCTTGATCCCTCTGGCATTAAGAAATATATCTATCTCCTAATTGAACATATTTAATGACTTGGCCTCCACTGCCTTCTGCGCTAGTGAATTCCACAGGTTCACCACCCTCTGAGTGAAGAAATTTCTCCTCATCTCCGTTCTAAATGGCATACCCCATACCCTGAGATTGCTACCCCTGGTTCTGGACTCCCCAGCCATCGGGAACATCTTCCCTGCATCTAGCCTGTCTAGTCCTGTTGGAATTTTATAGGTTTCTATAAGATCCCCTCTCATTCTTCTAAACTCGGGTGAATATAAGCCTAGTCGACCCAATATCTCTTCATATGTCAATCCTGCCATCCCAGGAATCAGCAAAGTAAATCCTCTTTGCACTCCTTCCATGGCAAGAACATCTTTCCTCAGATAAGCAGACCAAACCTGCACACAATACTCCAGACGTGGTCTCACCAAGGCCCTGTATAACTACAGTAAGACATCCTTGCTCCTGTACTCAAAGCCACTTGCAATGAAGGCCAACATACCATTCACCTTCCTAACTGCTTGCTGCACCTGAATGCTCGCTTTCAGCGACTGGTGTACAAGGACACCCAGGTCTTGTTGCACCTCCCCCTTTCCCAATCTATCACCATTCAGATAATAATCTGCCTTTCTGTTTTTACAACCAAAGTGAATAACCTCACATTTATCCATTTTATACTGCATTTCCCACTCACCCAACTTGTCCAAATCACATTGGAACTTCTTTGCATCCTCCTCACAGCTCACATTCCACCCCAGCTTTGTGTAGTCTGCAAACTAGGAAATGTTACATTTAGTTCCCTCACCCAAATCATTAATGTATACTGTGAATTGCTGGGGCCCAAGCACTGATCCCTGCGGTACCCCACTAGTCAGTGCCTGCCACCTGGAAAAAGACCCGTTTATTGCTCCTCTCTGTTTTCTGTCTGTCAACCAATTCTCAATCCATGCCAGTATATTGCCCCTAATCCCATGTACTTTAATTTTGCACAATAGACTTGCAGGTTGATAGGTAAATTGGCCTTTATAAATTGCCCCTAGTATAGGTAGGTGGTAGGGACAGGTGGGGATGTGGTAGGAATATGGAAATGGTGTAGAATTAGTATAAAATGGGTGGTGGATGGTCGGCACAGACTCGGTGGGCCGAAGGGCCTGTTTCAGTGCTGTATCTCTAAACTAAACTAAACTAAACAAATAACCTCTTACGTGGGACCTTATCGAAAACCTTCTGAAAATCCAAATACACCACATCCACAGGTTCTCCCTTATCTATTCTACTAGTTACATCCTCAAAAAAACTCCAGTAGATTTGTAAAGCATGATTGCCCTTTCGTAAACCCATTCTGACTGCCCAATCCCGTTTATGCTTTCCAGGTGTTCTGTCATCACATCCTTTCTGGACGGCATAGTGGCACAGTAGTTAGCACCACAGCCTCACAGCTCCAGCGACCCGGGTTCGGTACTGCCTGTGCGGAGTTTGCAAATTCTCCTTGTGACCGTGTGGGTTTCTGCCGGGTGCTCCAGTTTTCTCCCACAGCCAAAGACTTGCAGGTTGATAGGTAAATTGGGCATTGTAAAATTGCCCCTAGTGTAGGTAGGTGGTAGGAGAATGGTGGGGATGTGGTAGGGAATATGGGATTAATGTAGGATTAGTATAAATGGGTGATTGTTGGTCGGCGCAGACTTGGTGGGCCGAAGGGCCTGTTTCAGTGCTGTATCTCTCTATGGCTCTGTAACAGACTCGAGCATTTTCCCCACTACTGATGTAAGGCTAACTGGTCTGTAATTCCCTGTTTTTTCCTCTCCCTCCTTTTTAAATAGTGGGGTTACATTTGCCAAACTCCAATCTGTGGGAATTAGAATTAGAACATTACAGCGCAGTACAGGCCCTTCGGCCCTCGATGTTGCGCCGACCTGTGAAACCATCTGACCTACACTATTCCATTTTCATCCATGTGTCTATCCAATGACTACTTAAATGCTCTTAAAGTTGGCGAGTCTACTACTGTTGCAGGCAGGGCGTTCCACGCCCCTACTACTCTGAGTAAAGAAACTACCTCTAACATCTGTACTATCTCTATCACCCCTCAACTTAAAGCTATGTCCCCTCGTGTTTGCCATCACCATCCGAGGAAAAAGACTCTCACTATCCACCCTATCTAACCCTCTGATTATCTTATATGTCTCTATTAAGTCACCTCTCCTCCTCCTTCTCTCCAATGAAAACAACCTCAAGTCCCTCAGCCTTTCCTCGTAAGACCTTCCCTCCATACCAGGCAACATCCTAGTAAATCTCCTCTGCACCCTTTCCATAGCTTCCACATCCTTCCTATAATGCGGTGACCAGAACTGCACGCAATACTCCAGGTGCGGTCTCACCAGAGTTTTGTACAGCTGCAGCATGACCTCGTGGCTCCGAAACTCGATCCCCCTACTAATAAAAGCTAACACACCATATGCCTTCTTAACAGCCCTATTAACCTGGGTAGCAACTTTCAGGGATTTATGCACCTGGACACCAAGATCTCTCTGTTCATCTACACTACCAAGAATCTTCCCATTAGCCCAGTACTCTGCATTCCTGTTACTCCTTCCAAAGTGAATGACCTCACACTTTTCCACATTAAACTCCATTTGCCATCTCTCAGCCCAGCTCTGCAGCCTATCTATGTCCCTCTGTACCCTACAACATCCTTCGGCACTATCCACAACTCCACCTACCTTCGTGTCATCCGCAAATTTACTAACCCACCCTTCTACACCCTCTTCCAGGTCATTTATAAAAATGACAAACAGCAGTGGCCCCAAAACAGATCCTTGCGGTACACCACTAGTAACTAAACTCCAGGATGAACATTTGCCATCAACCACCACCCTCTGTCTTCTTTCAGCAAGCCAATTTCTGATCCAAAGCTCTAAATCACCTTCAACCCCATACTTCCGTATTTTCTGCAATAGCCTACCATGGGGAACCTTATCAAACGCCTTACTGAAATCCATATACACCACATCTACTGCTTTACCCTCATCCACCTGTTTGGTCACCTTCTCGAAAAACTCAATAAGGTTTGTGAGGCACGACCTACCCGTCACAAAACCGTGCTGACTATCTCTAATGAACTTATTCTTTTCAAGATGATTATAAATCCTGTCTCTTATAACCTTTTCCAACATTTTACCCACAACCGAAGTAAGGCTCACAGGTCTATAATTACCAGGGCTGTCTCTACTCCCCTTCTTGAACAAGGGGACAACATTTGCTATCCTCCAGTCTTCCGGCACTATTCCTGTCGACAATGACGACATAAAGATCAAGGACAAAGGCTCTGCAATCTCCTCCCTAGCTTCCCAGAGAATCCTAGGATAAATCCCATCTGGCCCAGGGGACTTATCTATTTTCACACTTTCCAAAATTGATAACACCTCCTCCTTGTGAACCTCAATCCCATCTAGCCTAGTAGCCTGAATCTCACTATTCTCCTCGACAACATTTTCTTTCTCTACTGTAAATACTGACGCAAAATATTCATTTAACACTTCCCCTACCTCCTCTGATTCCACACACAACTTCCCACTACTATCCTTGATTGGCCCTAATCTAACTCTAGTCATTCTTTTATTCCTGATATACCTATAGAAAGCCTTAGGGTTTTCCCTGATCCTATCCGCCAATGACTTCTCGTGTCCTCTCCTTGCTCTTCTTAGCTCTCCCTTTAGATCCTTCCTGGCTAGCTTGTAACTCTCAAGCGCCCTAACTGAGCCTTCACGTCTCATCCTAACATAAGCCTTCTTCTTCCTCTTGACAAGCGCTTCAACTTCTTTAGTAAACCACGGCTCCCTCGCTCGACAACTTCCTCCCTGCCTGACAGATACATACTTATCAAGGACACGCAGTAGCTGCTCCTTGAATAAGCTCCACATTTCGATTGTTCCCATCCCCTGCAGTTTCCTTCCCCATCCTACGCATCCTAAATCTTGCCTAATCGCATCATAATTTCCTTTCCCCCAGCTATAATTTTTGCCCTGTGGTATATACCTGTCCCTGCCCATCGCTAAGGTAAACCTAACCGAATTGTGGTCACTATCACCAAAGTGCTCACCTGCATCTAAATCTAACACCTGGCCGGGTTCATTACCCAGTACCAAATCCAATGTGGCATCGCCCCTGGTTGGCCTGTCTACATACTGTGTCAGAAAACCCTCCTGCACACACTGGACAAAAACTGACCCATCTAAACTACTCGAACTATAGTATTTCCAGTCAATATTTGGAAAGTTAAAGTCCCCCATAACAACTACCCTGTTACTCTCGCCCCTGTCGAGAATCATCTTTGCTATCCTTTCCTCTACATCTCTGGAACTATTTGGAGGTCTATAAAAGACTCCCAACAGGGTGACCTCACCTCTCCTGTTTCTAACCTGCTCCAGAGTCTATAGAATTTTGGAAGATGACCACCAATGCATCCACTATTTCCAGGGCCACTTCCTTTAGTACTCTGGGATGTAGATCATCAGGCCCTGGGGATTTGCCAGCCTTAACCATTAATTTCCCTAGCACTTTTTTTTTACTAATACCGATTTCCTTCAGTTCCTCCCTCTCATTAGACCCTTGGTTCCCTAATGTTTCTGAGAGGTTATTTGTGTCCTCCTCTGTGAAGACAGAACCAAAGTATGTGTTTAATTGTTCTGCCATTTCTTTGTTCCCCATTTCTGACTGTAAGGGACCTACATTTGTCTTCACTAATCTTTCTCTTTGCAGATTTATAGAAGCTTTTACAGTCAGTTTTTATGTTCCCCGCAAGTTTACTCTCATACTTATTTCCCCCCGCTTAATCAACCTCTTTGTCCTCCTTTACTGAATTCTAAACTGCTCCCAATCCTCAGACTTGCTGCTTTTTCTGGCAATTTTATATGCCTCCTCTTTGGAGCGAATACTATCCCTAATTTCTTTTGTAAGCCACGGTTGAGCCACCTTTCTAGTTTTATTTTTGCGCCAGACAGGAATGAATAATTGTTGTAATTCATGCACACGTTCTTTAAACATTATCCATTGCCTATCCACCGTCAACCCTTTTCGTAAAGTTCCCCGATCTACTATAGCCAACTCGCGCTTCAGACCTTCGTAGTTTCCTTTATTTAGATTCAGGACCCTAGTTTTGGATTCAACTACTTCACTCTCCATCTTGATGAAGAATTCTATCATGTTATGGTCGCTCCTCCTCAAGGGACCCTGCACAACAAGATTGCGAATTAATCCTTTCTCATTGCACAATACCCAGTCTAGGATAGTCTGTTCTCTAGTTGGTTCCTCAATGTATCGGTCTAAAAAACCTTCACGTGCACACTCCAGGAAATCATCCTTCACAGTATTATTACTAATTTGGTTTGACCAATCTATATATAAACGTCACCCACGATTACAGTTGTACCCTTACTGCATGCGTCTCCAACTTCCTGTTTAATGCCATCCCTTACATCTCCACTACTGTTTGGGGGGCTATAGACAACCCTCAACGTTTTCCTCCCCTCGGTGTTTCTTAGCCCCACCCACACAGACTCCACATCATGATTTTCCGAGCCAATATCCTTCCTCACTATTGTATTGATTTCCTCCTTTACTAACAACTCTACTCCACCTCCTTTCCCTTTTTGCCTGTCCTTCCTAAATATTGAATACCCCTGGATGTTCAGTTCCTATCTTTGGTCACCCTGCAACCATGTCTCCGTAATCACAACTATATCATAACCGTTCATATCTATTTGCGTTGTTAATTCATCTACCTTTTTGTGAATACTCTGCACATTAAGACACAATGCCTTTAGACTTGTCTTTTTAACATTGTTAGTCATCTTAGCTTTATTTTGTACTATAGCCCCATTTGTTTCTTGCCCTTGTTTTCCCTGCCTTCCACTTTTGCTTTTCATCTTTCTGACTTTCATTTCTATCCTTGTTTCCCCCTCCTACGTCTCCCTGCTCAGATTCTCATCCCCCTGCCATCCTAGTTTAAACCCTCCCCGACAGCAGTAGCAAACACCTCCCCTGAGGAAATTGGTCCCAGTCCTGCCCAGATGCAACCCGTCCAGCTTGTACTGGTCCCACCTGGACACCCCAATTCCCATTGATTCCAGTTTTGCTAAGGCTCCTTGATGCCATACTCGGTCAAATGATACCTTGATGTCAAGGGTGGTCACTCTCACCTCACCTCTGGAGTTCAGCTCTTTTGTCCATGTTTGCACCAAGGCTGTAATGAGGTCAGGAGCTGAGTCTGACATCACGACCTTCCTACCTTGCATATTTCTGATGCATGCTCCCAGGATCCTTGCCAACGACATACCCAAAACAGCACCTGGAACTGCCTGAACCAAAAGTGTACGCGCATGGTATAGACATCATTTTGGCAGCTTTGAAAACACAAGCACTACACACTTTGTGGCCTAGTGCTTTTTCAAAAAATAAATGCCGAGTTGTTAAGATATGGAATTCCCTACCAGGAACAAAGTTGTAAGCAGAATCTGGAACAGCTTTTCAAAGGAAATTTGAAAATATTTGAAAAAAGAAACTGTCAAAGGGTTTGGAGAAAGGACACGAGAATAGGACTTTCAGGATAACCAGTGCAGATGGCCTATTTCGTGCTGTAAAATTCTGTGGAACACCTTTATATTCTCTATGAAATTATCTCTTAATAAAGTACCTTGAAGACCACGTATTCTCCACCATCATTTTTCGTCTGAAATACTTCCCCAAAGACTCCCTCTCCAATTTTCTCACACTTCCGGAGTTTGGCTAATGGTATGCATTCTTTAAAGGAAACTGGATCATTCTGATGACATTCAGAGTATACTTTCTCTTCATCTGTAAGTAACACTGGCTGCAGGATTGATGACGACCATTTTTTCTGAAAGATAATTAATAGAAGAAATACTTAAGTATATAAACTGTTTACAGACTTGAAACAACAGATATGTGATCAATTAAATATGTCTTAAAGCTCTGAAACTGAAAACACACTCAACTCGGATTAAACTTTACAAACACTAATAGGACTGATAGAAAATATTAAATCATTTAATGGGCAATACCAAATACTTTCTAGGCCATATTAAAACTGTTGTAATCTTGAAAAGTAAAACAGCATTTTAGGTTAACTGATGTAATTCCCCCACCCCATGTAGATGAATCCCAAATAATTACTGTATGATGTTTAGAAACATTCACTCAACAATCTTGTTAATCCAGCATCACAATGTAAAGGCCAGAGGGATTTCTACTTCAACTATTGTGTGACAAGCAAAATTATGCACGGATAACATTATTTTGATCAATGTGATCAACTTAGTCAGCCTGCCACTGTCTTTTCCCTGCCCCATAAAAATTTCATGCATGTTTGAATTATGTTTCAGCAAATACTTAATGCAGGCTGATTAAAGCATATATACATTCCGAAAACAAATTCATCATATAGTTAATAATGATAAACAGATCAGACCAAAAAGGGACCATCTTGTTAAACTCACTTCAGTGCTTTTGCTCCACTGTTTAGCAGTTAAAAAGGATACGCCCAGTTTGGGTACTTAGATTCATACTACTTGCCCACAACTTTCTTCACCTTTAATAAACATTACAGAGTGTTCTTTCTTGAAATGTCAAAATATAAAACGTAAATAGATTCGTAATATTATGACCAGGCAAGTGATTACATCTCACCTGTGTGAGTGAGCAAAATGTTCAATTCCATTCCAACAATATAAAGACTAAAAATGTGACAAATCAAGTTTGTATACCAGATTTTAAACTTTCTTGGATTTTATACAGGCAACATTTGCAAAATTGTCAGACTAGGTATGTTTTATGCCAATATGCCTACCATAAGAGAACATCTGAATCTTCTTATTCCATTGCTATGTGGAGTTGCAGAAAAATTCACCATTGAAACCAACTTATTCTGGGATGCAACAAAGTGACTTTGATCAGTACAATTTCCTTTTGTTAAAAGAGACATTGATTCTGGAGTGCTTTGGTCTGACACGGTGCAACCAGATTTCAAAGGCGTAACAATGACTGGAGGGAAGAGAAACAAAACTGAAAATTAACTTTGCATATACTGGAGCCTCATGGCTAAGTTTACTTTGTATTACAACACAAGTCATAAAACATGATTAAGCACTCAATTTCCTACACTCAATCCCAATTCTGGTATAAAATAGTTAGCAGCACAGTTTCAGCATAGGAGTTGAAAATACTGCAGCCTCACTTGAACAAATATTGTTACCGAAAACAATCAGCTGCAACAAACTCAAGTTATGACTGCAGTGTTTGCAATGCCACAGGGGTTTGAATAGTAGAGTTAAAATAAATGCACCCTTTATTAACAGCAATTTTGGGAATGGTTCTGAATTAAGTTCATTACATTTGAATTAAATATTTCAGTATTAGATAAACATACATGAAAAAGAAAAAACTTCAAACTCAACATTTCCTATTACAATGCAGTTTGGAGGCACGATTAGTCCACATCCACATACATTGAAGGCTTTATTAAAATTGAACTGTATTTTACCTGTACGCCACCTCCAAATAACAGTGCATGGTTCCACCAAATGAAGGGAAACTGAAGGAGGAACATATTAATACCCACAATAGCAACATGGAATAGTCGGGGCCGTTACGAATCCCAGGTGAGGAAGGAACAAGCAACAATTGCTCTACTTGGCTATTTGATAAGTATAAGATTTAATTAGATTTTTTTAATGCACGCATTACATAACATAACTTGAATAATCTACAGCATAACCAAACCCCAATTACCTTTCTTTTTTTTGTGAACTGAATGAGCTGCTTTGAACCTTGACCAATTGCGTGAGCCCAAGGGGGTAGTAACAGATGAAGAATTCACAAATGTCAACTGCAGGTTGTTTTTCTAGTTAAAAATAAACAAAACAATTATCAGCTATATTGTAGAACTGGTGTAGAGACAACACAAAATATCAAACCATGTTTGAATCTGTTCACACACTGCAATTCAACTGATCATACTATTCTGCATTTTAAAAAAGAAAACATATTCACCTGTATTTCCATACTAGATATGTGCAAAAAGGTACATTTAATGGTGCCAATCCTCCCTCATTTTCCATGCTTAAAAACAACTCCTTACAAACGATAACCAAATTCTGTAACCTCTTCCCACCCTCTTGACGTGACATCATAAATGGAGCCTGTGGTCGGCACTGGTACTCACAATGCCACTACAAAAATACATTCAAAATTACTATATTAAAAGTTTCCCTACAAATTTGTAAACATGGACGAACCTCGGATTTCTGAAATTTGGAAATGTCAGTACCCAGACATTTCAAATCTTATTTTATTCCATGAGTTGCATTGATTAAGACTGTGAAAGCCCAGACTGCAAACTTTCTGTAAACAGGCTGTACTGAATGTCTAAATTTTAGAATTCATTTGATCTGCAAACTGTTAATGATAAAATTGTATTAATTTCTCTAAGTACAGCAGGTACCAACTAGATGTGATGCTTACCCAACAGGCAGGCCCAACATCATAATGCACTTGAATTACAATATTTTCCTAACAGGTAGGTAGCTAATCTTAATTACCTACAGCTTGCTGAGGCCAAAGATGGTGGCTGGATTAACAATTCAAGGGACAGAAAAGTGAGTGAGTTTTTTTCTCTTCATAAAAAGAGCAGTCTGGTCAACAAAGGCAAATTGTCATCATTAGAGTTATATTTTAGTAATTCAATATACTGCGCAATTTCCAATCACAGACTAACATACCCAAATTCAACTATCAAAGGTTGTGATTAAAAAGGTGCCTTCACATGTTCAGAATTCAGATTGCTACAGAAGTGCCATTGTAAGAAAGAAAATCTCTTCCACACAGTTCCACCTACTGGAACCATTAATGGCAGACGGCAAGGACAAAAACCTCCCACATGTATTTGGAAAGGTGGGGCGGGGGGGGGGGGGTGGGGAAATTAATTTCCCATAAAAATATCCCCATGTGAAAATATTTCAAACAATTGTTCGTTTCTCTGTGAACAGCACTGAATTTTTGAATTAATTTTAGAACGCCAGGAGTGACATCATGAAGTATGCCCATCTGCGTGCTTACATTGGATCAGTTAATTAATGGATGCCATGTACGTCAGATCAAATCTCTTCCAATTGATCATGAACAGGCTGCCAATTCCTCACAAGTAGAAATAATCAAGGCCACTAATTTAGCTTTCATTGAAAATAAGTGCAATAATGGAATTTGATATCCAAAAAATAGCAATAAAATTTTTGAAATCTTATAGGGAATTAACAAGAGCTGTAAGTATTCAGCTATTGTAAATAATTGGCCTCAAATAAAATAGCATTTATAGTGCTCTTCATCGCAGCATGTCCCAACAGTTCACAGCCAATCTAGTAGAGTTGTTGAGGGGGAGCCAGTGGATGTGGTTTATTTGGACTTTCAGAAGGCTTTCGACAAAGTCCCATATAAAAGATTAGCGTGTAAGATTAAAGCGCATGGGATTGGGGGTAGTGTATCGCGATGGATAGAAAATTGGTTGGCAGACAGGAAACAAAGAGTAGGAATACACGGGACTTTTTTCCGAATGGCAGGCGGTAACTAGTGGGGTACCGAAGGGATAGGGGCTAGGACCCCAGCTATTCACAATATACTTTAATGATTTAGACGAGGGAACTAAATGTATTATCTCCAAATTTGCAGATGACACAAAACTGGGTAGGAGGGAGAGTTGTCAGGAGGATGCAGAGACACTTCAGGGTGATTTAGACAAGTTGAGTGAGTGGGCTAATGCATGGCAGATGCAGTATAATATGGATGAATGTGAGGTTACCGACTTTGGTAGCAAAATCAGGAAGGCAGATTATTATCTGAACGGCTATAAACTGAGAGAGGGGAATATGCAATGAGACCTGGGTGTTCTCGTACACCAGTTGCTGAAGGTAAGCATGCAGGTGCAACAGGCGGTAAAAAGGGCAAATGGTATGTTGGCCTTCATAGCGAGAGGATTCAAGTACAGGAGTAGGGATGTCTTGCTGCAATTATACAGGGCCTTGGTGAGGCCACACCTGAAATATTGTGTGCAGTTTTGGTCTCCTTATCTGAGGAAGGATGTTCTTGCTATAGAGGGAGTGCAGCAAAGGTTTACCAGACTGATTCCTGGGATGGCGGGACTGACGTATGAGGAGAGATTGAGTCGGTTAGGATTATATTCGCTGGAGTTCAGAAGAGTGAGGGGGATCTCATAGAAACCTATAAAATTCTATCAGGACTTGACAGGGTAGATGCAGGAAGGATATTCCTGATGGTGGTTTTGGGGGGCAGGGGGTGAGGGTGAGAGTCCAGAACCAGGGGTCTAAGAATACGGGGTAAACTTTTCCAGATTGAGATGAGAAGAAATTCCTTCACCCAGAGTGGTGAGCCTGTGGAATTCACTACCACAGAAAGCAGTTGAGGCCAAAACATTATTTTTATTTAGAGATACAGCACTGAAACAGGCCCTTCGGCCCACCGAGTCTGTGCCGACCAACAACCACGCATTTATACTAATCCTACATTAATTCCATATTCCCGACCACATCCCCACCATTCTCCTATCACCGACCTACACTAGGGGCAATTTAGAATGGCCAATTTACCTATCAACCTGCCAGTCTTTGGCTGTGGGAGGAAACCGGAGCACCCGGCGGAAAGCCTCGCGGTCACAGGGAGAACTTGCACACTCCGCAAGTACCCAGTACCCAGAACTGAACCCGGGTCGCTGGAGCTGTGAAGCTACGGTGCTAACCACTGCGCCGCCCTAAAGAAGGAGTTAGATATAGCTCCTGGGGCGAAAGGGATCAAAGGATATGGGGTGAAAGCAGGAACAGGTTACTGAGTTGGATGATCAGCCATGATCATAATGGTGGAGCAGGCTCAAAGGGCCGAATGGCCTACTCCTGCTCCTAATTTCAATGTTTCTATGTTTAAGTACTGTTAAAGCATAGTCATTGTGCATTGCTAAAAGATGAGACATGCTGTCAAAGCTTTTCATCTTGCGTTCATCAGGACAGACGCACGAATGCCAAATTTCAAAGGGGCCAACAATTTATACAGCATGAGAAAAGTGTGCTGACTGGCATTGCCTCAACCATCGAGAATGCACCAGGGAACTATTGCCCCCCTTCCCCCAATGCTTCTGTTTATTTCAAAAAAGGCACAAAAGGGGGAGGGGAGAGGGGGAGGGAGGGAAGGGCAAGGGGGGGGGGGGCAAGGATGGGGAGGGCCCTGGAGTGGGACTTGAACCTTCAAACTTCCAACTTGGAGACATGAGGGCAACTACTGAACCAAGCTGACAAATTGTTAATATGAATAAATGCACAATCTCTTACCTCAGTCACTTGTGATCCTGGATGCCCACACAAATACACTGTGGACTTTTCTGCACTTTTTGGAGAGACTGAAACAAGATCCATCTGGTTTTGAAATATTGATCCAGAGGAGCTGCTCCGTTTGCTAAAAGTACTGGAGGTAAAGCCACTGATAAGGTTCCTTTGTCCAGATGGGTAATTTCGCTTTAAGGAGCAGCCATTTTTTATTGAAATAGTTTTTCTGCTTTGTCGGCTTATCATAGGTTTGAAGAAGGCTGAATCAGCTGTAGACCCTTTTCCAGACTTTCTATCTCGGGAACTCAAATACATTTCAGATGGAGATGACTTGAAATTCATATTATCTGCAAGCTTGCACTTCTTTTCTAGCACCTGAAAACTGCATTTATGATCCTCATCAAAAGCACCATTGCCCAAACTTCTTTTCACTGGATTCATCAAATCTTTCTTCTCTGGTAAATGCCACTGTAGTTCAAGAGGACTGACCACCACAACAGGCTTAAGAGACATCCCATTAAAAGATTCCCCCACACTTTTCTGGGGTGTTAACTTTTCAAGTAAATGATTAATAAGCTGCTTTTTTCCAGCAGTACCTTGTGATGAACTCACCTTGGAAGAGTCATCTTCAGCAGATGACGTTGATCCAATTTTGTTGAAGTACTTATGTACCGAAAAGTAATCTAATTGTACTACAGGCTGTACGCCCAAATTGGGAACTCTGTTTCTACTTTCACAGTTTGCCTGTTTAGTTATTAAGTCAAGATTTACAGCACAGTTAGGTAATCCAGACTTTGCTAAAGGGTTTCTGACACATGTTTTTAGATCATCTATTTCATTAATTAAACTAGCTTCAGCAGAGACTTCAATAACATTAGAAAACAACTCTTTGCTATTATTGAAGGTACTGTGCAAGGTATGATAGAAATCATCCTTCTGAGTCTGAAATGAATGGGAAGTTACTGAATCTATGTTCTCAAGATTTTCTACCAAAGACACGAAGGCCACAGGTTTACAGTCAGCTTCAAAACCACAAATTCCATCTAACTTCTTTGGAGACATTTCAACAAACTCTGAATGATTTGAAAGTTCTGTAGAGACAAGTTCCTTGCATGAAGAGGAGTAACATAGTCCCATTGCACTGGGGTGGTCAATATTTTCCACAGTATAAGGCTCAGCATTATTCTTCCACACACAATTCTCCTCATTTTCACTGTTAAATGAAATTATACATCTTGATGATTCCTTAATTTTTAATTTCCTGGTACAAGAAGGCGTGCTAGTCTGCAGTGGGGATCTATCCAGCTTCTTTGCAAAACTGGGATTATGATTAAAGTTTTTAGCTATGCAAGCATTTCTACATGTCTTCTTTGGTTTATCAAAAAAAATAGATGATTCTGAAGATTCTATTGATGATCCAAGCAATCCCTGAGGGAGGAGAAGGGAAAGGACAAATTTACAAAATTGATAATTTATATACAAGTATCAAATATCTAGCCGACTACAAATATGAACAGAAGCTCATTGTCCAATTAAATCTGTTGTATACATTTCTGCATCAGACCTATCTGGAAATGCAAAAATTAACTTTTGTCCAAATTACATTTAACATACGAATGTTTGTTCGCAATATAATGTTAAAGCAAATCAAATTTCACTGATCTCATACTTTGTCTACACTTTCAATCTATAAAAGGTGAATTAAAATAGGAATGCAGATCAAAAGCTGAGTTGAACTAGGTTTGCATTTCATGAATCAAAAATGTGTTCCATAAATAATTTGCATGGATTCCGTATTGACCCAAAATATATTTCCCCTTACACAATAAACATGGTTTCTACATTTGAAGGTCAGTTATGATTTATACTTACAACAAGCAACCACTGGAGAATTTTTATGTTACATCTTAACACCAGCAAACACCAAATTTGTCACAATGTGAAATGAGAATGTCAAACTGCGGGCATATGAAATGTGCTCAATACATGACTTTTCCACATTGCATCTCATATTGTGCCTCCAAGAGCTACACTTCCTTCTTTTGACATCCATTTTGAATAATTTTACTCTGCAAGCACAACAAAAAAAATGTGCAGGAGGTACAGCAAGTAGTGCAGATGGGAGCAGGATGTTGCAAAGGAACACAGGCAGATGAAACTATAGTAGATGGAGTTTAATGTGGGCAAGTGTGAGGTCATCCATTTAGGATGCAAGAAAGATTAAGCTGAATATCTAAGTGGTGAGAAATTAGGAATTGTTACAGCAAACAAAAAAAGAGTTGGCATCCATGTACACAAATCATTTAAAATGACTAGTCAGCAGGTACAAAAAAAAGGTAGACCCCACCTGGAGTACTGCGTCCCATCTTCGGCACTACACCTTCCAAAGGATGTATTAACCTTCAAGGGGGTGCAGCACAGATTTACCAGAATGATATCTGGGCTTAGAGGGTTAAATCATGAGGTTGCATAAATTTGGCTTGTATTCCGGGCGGCGCAGTGGTTAGCACCGCAGCCTCACAGCTCCAGCGACCCGGGTTCAATTCTGGGTACTGCCTGTGTGGAGTTTGCAAGTTCTCCCTGTGTCTGCGTGGGTTTCCTCCAGGTGCTCCGGTTTCCTCCCACATGCCAAAGACTTGCAGGTTGATAGGTAAATTGGCCATTATAAATTGCCCCTAGTATAGGTAGGTGGTAAGGGAATATAGGGACAGGTGGGGATGTGGTAGGAATATGGAATTAGTATAGGATTAGTATAAATGGGTGGTTGATAGTCGGAACAGACTCGGTGGGCCGAAGGGCCTG
The DNA here is from genome assembly GCF_036365525.1 of Heterodontus francisci. NCBI lineage: Eukaryota > Metazoa > Chordata > Chondrichthyes > Heterodontiformes > Heterodontidae > Heterodontus > Heterodontus francisci. The sequence continues at coordinate 159,463,761 of NC_090371.1, forward strand.
TTTCAGTGCTGTATCTCTAAATAAAAAATTTTTTAAAAATTCCCTTGAGTAAAAAAACTGAGGGGTGATCTGTTCAATATTAAAAGGATTCAGCAGGGTAGACACAGAGAAACTATTGCCTCTTGTGGAAGGAATCAAGAACAGGAAACATAATCTTAAAATTAGAGCTAGGCCACTTAAGATGGAACTTAGGAAGCACTTTTTCCCCAAAGGATAGTAAAAATCTAGAATTGTCTGCCCCAAAAGTCTGTGGATACTGGGACAATTCAAGGTTTCAAGACGGAGATTAACAGATTTTTCATGGATAAGGGATCAAGGTATCGGGAGTGAAGGCAGATAAATGGAGCTGAGGCAGATAAGCCATGATCTACATCCGAACATACAAATTAGGAGGAGTAGGCCACTCGGCCCTTCAAGCCTCCTCCGCCATTCAATAAGTTCGTGGCTGAACTGATTACTCCACATTTCCACCTACCCCCGATAACCTTCCACCCCCTTGCTTATCAAGCATCTACCTACCTCCGCCTTAAAAATATTCAGATTCTGATTCCACTGCCTTTTGAGGAAGAGAATTCCAAAGACTCACGACCCTCGGAGAAAAAAAATTCTCCTCATCTCTGTCTTAAATCCTAGTTCTAGATTCTTTCACAAGGGGAAACATCCTTTCCACATCCACCCTGCCAAGATCCCTCAGTATCTTATATGTTTCAATCAAGTCACCTCTTACTCTTCTAAATTCCAGCAAATACAAGCCTTGCCTGTCCAGTCTTTCCTTGCAAGACAGCCCACCCATTCCAGGTATTAGTCTAGTAAACTTTCTCGTACTCCCTCCAACTCATTTACATCCTTACATTCTTGTTGACTGGCAGAGCAGGCTTGAGGGGCTGAATGGCCTACTCCTGTTACAATGATCAAATTACCTCAACAATCCTCATTTCAGTCAGAAAAATATGAGGATGTACTTAATTTAAATATTTGCTGCAAGAATTGAATAGATAAGAGATTTGTGCATTCCATCAAATTAAATGTTGTCTGCAAACAGTCACTTCACAAAATGATATTTATTTGTAAAATCACATCCTTTGCATCATATATACCAGATAATTGGAAAATATATATCTAGGGGTACTACTTGAAACCCAACATCCTCAAAGTCATACTATATATGCATATTCTGCTTCATCCCCTGCACTTAATTGGTGTAAAGACTTTATCTTCCAATAAACTAACACCCCTGCACTCCACCAAGTCACCTCTTAACCTTCTCAGCTCTATATATCAAATTTCTTTAGGAATATAGGTACAAGAGTAGGGCGTTCAGCCCGTCGAGCCAGCCAGATTCAATTAGATCATGGCTGATCATCAACTTTAACGCCACTTTCCCAAGCTATCTCCATATCCCTTGATCAATTTCTGTCTTGAACATGCTCAATGATTGAGCTTCCACAGCCCTCTGGGGTAAAGAATTCAACAGCCTCTGAGTAAAGAAATTCCTCCTCTTTTCAGTCTTAAATGGCCTACTCCTCATTCTGAGATTATGTCCCTGGATCTAGACTCACTAGCCAGGAGAAACATCCTATCAACATCCACCCTGTCGCGCCCTGTAAGAATCAATGAGATCACTTCTCATTCTTCAAAACGCTAAAGAATACAGGCCCAGTTTCCTCAATCACTCCTCATAAGACAATCCCGCCATCCCAGGGATTAGTCTGGTAAACCTTCGGTGGACTCCCTCTATGGCAAGTATTTCCTTATATGAGACGACCAAAACTGTACACAATACTGCAGGTACAGTCTCACAAAGGCTCTATACAAGTGTAGCAAGACATCTTTACTTCTGTACTCAAATCCCCATGCGATGAAGGTCAACATACCATTTGCCTTCCTTATTGATTGTTACACCTGCATGCTAGCTTTAGCGACTCATGGACAAGGACACCCAGGTCCCTTCGGACACCAACACTTCCCAACCTCTCACCACTTAAGAAATATTTTATAGCTCTGTTTTTCCTAACAAAGTGGATCACTTCACACTTATTCAGTTATATTCCATCTGCCATGTTCTTGCCCACTTAACCTGTCCAGGTCTGCTTGAAGCCTCTTTGCATCTTCCTCACAACTTACCTTTGTTTTGTGTCATGAGTAAATTTGGAAATATTACAATTCGCCCCCACATCCAAATCAGTTATATGGATGGGTGGTTGTTGGTCGGCACAGACTCGGTGGGCTGTATCTCTCTATTGTGAACAGCTGTGGCCCAGTACTGATCCTTGCGCTACCCCACTAGTAACAGCCTGCCATCCTGAGAATGGGCATTTATTCCTACGCTCTGCTTTCCGTCTGTTAAATTCTCAATCCAAACTAACACATTACCCCCAATTCCATGTGCTCTAATTTTGTTTACTAATCTCGTGTGTGGAACCTTATCAAAAGCCTTCTGAAAATCCAAATATTCACATCTTTTTCCAGCAGATACCAGCTTTCTCAGGTCTTTGCAAGATGGGATGGCAACAGGGGAACTAATTGTTTTATTTGTATTCTAATTTTTCTCCATCTTATTCTGGTCTTGTTATTTTTCCTCCCTTCTTCCTTTCCTTGTCTGTTGGTGGGTCTCAGTCACTGCAGTTTGAACTCCAGCTTAGTTTCTTTTAAAATATGTTACAGGACCAGAAGAAAGTAAAGAGCCGCAAGCTAACTTTAACCTTGAAACATAACTGGTGTAGAAACAGTGATGAGTCAGTTACAAGGACATTGGGGTCTTAAATCTAAAATAAAAGATCTCACAAATTTAAAGGAGGGCTGGGGGAGTGGAAGGAAAAGGGCCTTGCAACATATGTAAACAATTATGACTCATCTCACCAACTGCCTAAAAGCAATTTCTCTCTTGCTCTTAATAGCCAGGATTGAGTAGAGTCATATAGTCAGTCATTTACAGCAGAGAAGGAGGCCATTTGGCCCACCGAGTCCATGCCGGCTCTCTGCGGAGCAATTCAGTCAGTCCCTGCTCAATCCCCATAGCCCTACAGGTTTATTTCCGTCAAGTAACCATTCAATTTCCTTTTGAAGTCATTGATCGTCTCCACTTCCATCACCCTCGTGGGCAGCGGGTTCCAGGTCATGACCACCACTCCTCTCATTCCCGCTGCATCTCTTGCTCAAAACCTTCAATCTGTGCCCCCTAGTCCTTGTACCATTAGTTAATGGGAACAGGTTTTTCTTGTCTAACTTATCTAAGCCCATCATAATCTTATATACCCCAATCAAATCTCCCCTCAATCTCCTTTGCTCCAGGGAGAACAGCCCCAGCTTTTAAAACCTAACTTTGTAACTAAAATCACCCACCCCTGGAACCATTCTGGTAAATCTCCTCTGCACCCTCTCAAGGACCCTCACATCCTTCCTAAAGTGTGACCAGAACTGGATACACTACTTTTGTTGGGGCCTAACCAGAGCTTTAAGGTTCAGCATAACTTACCTGCTTATGTACTGGATTCCTCTATTTATGAAGCCCAAGATCCCATATGCTCTGATACAAATTCTCTTAATCTGCCCCGCCACCTTCAAAGATCGATGTACATGCACCCCCAGGTCCCTCTATTCCTGCACACTCTTTAGAACTGCGCTATTAAGTCCATATTGGACTTCATCCTATCCTTTCCACCAAAATGCATCACCTCACACTTGTCTGTATTAAATTCCATCTGCCACTTGTCCGCCCATTCTGCTAGCCCATGTCCTGTTGTAAGCAATTTATATCATCCTCACTGTTTGCCACTCCAAGTTTGGTATCAGCAAATTTTTAATTTCTACTCTATATTACAAGATCCAAGTCATTTATATATAGTAAAAAAAAAGCAGTAGTCCCAGCACTGACCCTTGGGTAACACCACTGTATACCATCCTCCAGTCTGAAAATCAGTCCAGTTACCATGACGTGCTGTTTTCGGTCCTTAAGCCAATTTATCACGCAGGTAGAGGATCAGTTCTGTCCTACCCACAACATTACATGCACATAGCCCTAACCAACCGGAGATGCCTGCAGCCATTTTGTTCAGATTAACACACCCAACATCCATTGCCAACCAGAACAATGCAAATGGGGAATGAGTTAAACCCCAAGCCAGATCAGCAATGTGCAAAAAATAACTTCATAGTATCATTTTAAACTTTCATATCCTCTCCACCCCAGTAAAAAAAAATCAACAGAGTACTGCCTTGCTCTCCTTGGGCAGCATTGGTGAGAGTTAAAGGTAGGGCTACCATTATAGGTATGTGACCCTTTGACAGAGCCACCACTTTCACAAATATATTCTGAAAAAAGCATAATTAAATGTAGAACACAAATGCGCACACAGCCTATGAGTAAATGGAATATAAATTGGAATATGCAATTGGTCCACATGAACTACCGTGAAGGTATGTTTTAGTCACTTATGTGTATTATGCCTTTTATTCACTTTATTATGCTACATGTAAATCAACAGAAACACTCAAAAATAAAGACTACAGGTTCCCAATGACTGAATAAGATGTACCATATGAAGTTCAAAGAGTTGTACAGACAAAGAATGCATCAGGTTCAAACCTGGTTCCATGCTGAGTTAATTGATTTTGGTATCCATGTCAGCGGGCAGCAACAACTACCGTGGAATCTCCCTGCTCAGCATAGTGGGGAAAGTCTTTGCTCGAGTCGCTTTAAACAGGCTGCAGAAGCTGGCCGAGCGTGTCTAACCTGAGGCACAGTGTGGCTTTCGAGCAGAGAGATCGACCTTTGACATGCTGTTCACCCTTCGTCAGCTACAGGAGAAATGCCACGAACAGATGCCCCTCTACGTTGCTTTCATTGATCTCACCAAAGCCTTTGACCGCGTCAGCAGACGTGGTCTCTTCAGACTACTAGAAAAGATTGGATGTCCACCAAAGCTACTAAGTATCATCACCTCATTCCATGACAATATGAAAGGCACAACTCAGCATAGCGGCGCCTCATCAGACCCCTTTCCTATCCTGAGTGGCATGAAACAGGGCTGTGTTCTCGCATCTACACTGTTTGGGATTTTCTTCTCCCTGCTGCTCTCACCTGCGTTCAAGTCTTCAGAAGAAGGAATTTTCCTCCACGCAAGATCTGGTGGCAGGCTGTTCAACCTTGCCCATCTAAGAGCCAAGACCAAAGTACGGAAAGTCCTCATCAGGGAACTTCTCTTTGCTGACAATGCTGCATTAACATCTCACACTGAAGCGTGTCTGCAGAGTCTCATCGACAGGTTTGCAGCTGCCTGCAACAAATTTGGCCTAACCATCAGCCTCAAGAAAACGAACATCATGGGACAGGACGTCAGAAATGCTCCATCAATATCGGCGACCACGCTCTGGAAGTGGTTCAAGAGTTCACCTACCTAGGCTCAACTATCACCAGTAACCTGTCTCTCGATGCAGAAATCAACAAGCACATGGGAAAGGCTTCCACTGCTATGTCCAGACTGGCCAAGAGAGTGTGGGAAAATGGCGCACTGACACGGAAGACAAAAGTCCACGTGTATCAAGCCTGTGTCCTCAGTACCTTGCTCTATGGCAGCGAGGCCTGGACAACGTATGTCAGCCAAGAGCGACGTTCAATTCATTGCATCTTCGCTGCCTCCGGAGAATCCTTGGCATCAGGTGGCAGGACCATATCTCCAACACAGAAGTCCTTGAGGCGGCCAACATCCCCAACTTATACACCCTACTGAGTCAGCGGCGCTTGAGATGGCTTGGCCACGTGAGCCACATGGAAGATGGCAAGATCCCCAAGGACACATTGTACAGCGAGCTCGCCACTGGTATCAGACCCACCGGCCGTCCATGTCTCCACTTTAAAGACGTCTGCAAACGCGACATGAAGTCCTGTGACATTGATCACAAGTCGTGGGAGTCAGCTGCCAGAGATTGCCAGAGCTGGCGGGCAGCCATAAAGGCGGGGCTAAAGTGTGGCGAGTTGAAGAGACTTAGCAGTTGGCAGGAAAAAAGACAGAAGCGCAAGGGGAGAGCCAACTGCGAAATAGCCTTGACAACCAATTTTATCTGCAGCACCTGTGGAAGAGTCTGTTACTCTGGTATTGGCCTTTATAGCCACTCCAGGCGCTGCTCCACAAACCACTGACCACCTCCAGGCGCTTACCCATTGTCTCCCGAGACAAGGAGGCCAAAAAGAAGAAGGTATCCATCTCAGCAGGCAGCTGTTGGAGGCATACAATTGGCCTCAATGTCCTTTGACTAGAGGGCAGAAATTAAAAGTAAGCAGGGCTCTGCCTCCTGAATACTATCTAGTAATCACTGCAGGAAAGCAGGTGGGACAAAATGAAAGTTCTACACAAAACTACATCCTTCAATTTTCTCTCCTCCCCTTCTAAAAGTGCTGCGTCTTACTGAAGTACTGTTTCACAAGCATCAACAAACAGTGCTCCAGTATCGCCTTCTAATGGCCATTCTTCATATGCAAGCCAATACAGAGACTGTCTCTAGACTATTAAGATATAGAGTCACAGAATTGTTACAGCACAGAAGGAGGCCATTCGGCCCATCATGTCTGCACCAGCTCTCCAAATGAGCATTTCACCTAGTGCCACTCCCCTGCCTGCTCCCCGTAACCCTGCACATTCTTCCTTTTCATATAACAGTCTGATTGCCTTTTGGATGCCTCAATTAAACCTGCCTCCACCAGACTCTCAGCCAGTGCATTCCACTCACTGCATGAAAAAGTTATCCCTCATGTTGCATTTGCTTCTCATACCAATTACTTTAAATCTATGCCCAGTCGTTCACGATCCTTTCACCAGTGGGAACAGTTTCTCTCTATCTACTCTGCCCAGACCCCTTGTGATTTCGAAATCCTCCATCAAATTTCCTTTCAGCTTTCTCTTCTCTAAGGAAAACAATCCTAACTCCTCCAATCTATCTTGATAACTGAAGTTCCTCCTCATCCCTGGAACCATTCTCGTGAATCTTTTCTGTACTCTCTCCAATGCCCTCACATCTTGCCCGAAGCGTGGCACCCAGAACTGGATGCAATACTCGAGGTGAGGCCAAACAAGTGTCTATGGGAACAGGTTACTGAGTTGGATCATCAGCCATGATCATAATGAATGGCAGAGCAGGCTCGAAGGGCCGAATGGCCTACTCCTGCTCCTATTTTCTATGTTTTTATGTTTCTTATACAAGTTCAGCATAACCTCCTTGCTCTTGTACTCTGTGCCCTATTAATAAAGCCCAGGATGCTGTATGCTTTATTAACTGCTCTCTCAACCTGTCCTGCGATACTGGAGCACTGTTTGTTGATGCTTGTGAAACAGTACTTCAGTAAGAGGCAGCACTTTTAGAAGGGGAGGAGAGAAAATTGAAGGATGTAGTTTTGTGTAGAACTTGTATTTTGTCCCACCTGCTTTCCTGCAGTGATTGCTAAATAGTATTCAGGAGGCAGAGCCCTGCTTACTTTTAATTTCTGCCCTCTAGTCAAAGGACATTGAGGCCAACTGTATGCCTCCAACAGCTGCCTGCTGAGATGGATACCAAAATCAATTAACTCAGCATGGAACCAGGTTTGAACCTGATGCATTCTTCGTCTGTACAACTCTTTGAACTTCATATGGTACATCTTATTCAGTCATTGGGAACCTGTAGTCTTTATTTTTGAGTGTTTGTTGATTTACATGTAGCATAATAAAGTGAATAAAAGGCATAATACACATAAATGACTAAAACATACCTTAACGGTAGTTCATGTGGACCAATTGCATATTCCAATTTATATTCCATTAATGCCACCTTTATGCACATATACACCCAGGTCCCTCTGCTCCTGCACCCCGTTTAGTATTGTACCTTTTCACTTATATTGCCTCTCCATGATCTTCCTACCAAAATGAATCACTTCACATTTCGCCGCATTGAACTTCATCTGCCACCTGTCCTCTAGATCATGAATATACATCAGGAAAAGTAAAGTGTTGCTGTGAAAGCCCTGAGCCTGCTACGCTGAGCCATGGTCAGTTCAGGCCTGCAGAAGAATGACCGGCCTCTGGGTTGGAGACATGTCCTGGCTTTTTCTGTCCTCTTTGGGGGAGGGGGGCTGGGTGCAATTTCTCGAAGTTGTATCAATGTGTTATAGCTCATTTAAAAAAATACAATAAACTATTGTTCTGGTCCTCCAGTGTGATTTAATTCTTGGGCATCCCATTCAAAATTAATCTGTTCTCAGCTGACTTCCTTATATCAACACATGCCAGCAGGAGTCACTGGATCGAAGTTAGGTGCAGAATTTTTCTCCTCCCTTGTTCAGGAACACTTAAGCCAAATATAGCCTGCTATCTGATACCACATTTATGATCAGCTAACTCAACAGAAACCAAGAATCAAAGCTGTTTTCTGCTGTGTATAGCTTAGAATTACTACAAGGCAATGGGGTGGGGGTGATGGGAGAAGATGGAGACAAACTTAACATTATTGTCTTGCCGATGTTGAGTTACAGATTTTCACTGCTCTGCATGTTTGTGGTTGTAACATAGCTGATTTGTTGGTAAACTACAACAGCAAATGTTTTTGTTCCATAATTAACATTCTTTTGCTGCAACTCAGATGCAGTCTTCAATACAGTAATTCAGATTTTGTTATTTGTTAAAAAAATTAATCAGGTCTCAGAGGAAGTTTAAAAATATGTCCTTACCTTTTTTTTCATTTGAAGCTGGCTACTTACACCGTGATTCGACACAATTTTACAACTCCGCAGTTTCCGTCGATAAGTGACATATTTTAGTTGTGGAGATTGTTTTGGAATTTGTTCTGCTCTGCTCCTGGTGGTTCATTTCCATTTGTTTTTATTCCCACTCCCCCCGCCCCTCCAAAAAAGAGAGGAAGGGAGGAAAGAAGGAAGAAAGTTTTAACAACACAGTTACCAAAATATTAACAACCAGCTGCAAATACACTATTAGAAGACTCACTTGTACCTTTAAAAAAACAAATAGTTCTTAAAATCTAATTTGTTCAAAAAAAACATTCTGAAGCCTTGGCTATCTGTAGGTGAAACCACTTATAGAATCATAGAATAGTACAGCGCAGGAGGCCATTTGGCCCATCCAGTCTGCACTGGCTCTTTCAAAGAGCAATCCGGTTAATCACAATACCCCAATCTTTCCCCATATACTGCAATTTCTTTCCTACTTCAAGCATTTATAAGAACTTAAGAACATAAGTGGCTGAATTTTATGAGCGCACTGCAAATCACGGCAGCACACTGATCTCGGCGGTCTGCACGCGTGGATCCGCTGCTGAGCGGCTGTGATATTTCGTGAGGTGGCTTGATTTCATAGAGGGGGCGGAGCGGCCGCCCCCGATAATGTAGAGGGGGCGGCAGCTCCGTCCCCGCAATGGTGTCTGGCTCAGCTGCGCAGGCACCAATGCCATTTTTAAAGGGCTTCAAGCTCTGACAGATTATTTGCATTTTCAGAGCCACAATCACCTTTTATTTCAATAAAATCAGTTAATTACATATCAAAGCACCTCTTCCACCCCTGCAATGATGAAACAATATATTTATCAAAGTGACTCCTGACAACACAGCAGCCGACATCATCAGAATACTCCAACGAACACAGCCTACGTCTTGCCAGAACTAATTGGTGCATGCGTGGAAAAATGTCATCAGGTACTCTCTTCCACCCCTCTGGCCACTCACTCCAGGCCTCGACGCTTTCTCTCCCTCCCCCTTACCAACCGCTTCCTCCACCCTCCGGCTGCTCACTCCCCACCTTACCCCCGTCCCAGCCACTTACTCCCCACCTTCCCCCTGCCCCAGTCAGTCTCCAGCCGCTTGCTCCCCACTTCGCCCTCCCCAGCCACTCTCCAACAGCTGGCTCCACACTTCCCGACAACTCCAGCCTCTAATTCTAAGCCGTGCTGCTTTCCCTCCTCTCGGCCACTTGTTCCTACGTCACCTTGTCACCCCTCGCGGAACGCCTTGCTTCTTCGGACGACGCAGTGGGGAACAATTGAACATGGGAGCAAGTGGCCGTGAAGTGGGAAGTGGCACGGTCTGGAGCTAGCATCTGGAGGGGGAGGGAAGACAGCGGGAAGCGAGCGGCTTGTGGCGTGATGTTGGGGGGGGGGGGGGGGGGGGGGGAAGAAAAAGTGAGTAGGGAACAAATCGGCCGAGGGGAGGGGAAGCAGAGGCGAGATCTAGAGCAAGCAGCTGAGGGAGAGGGGTAAATGGCGAGGCTGCAGCGAGTGTGAATGTTTGGATTGGGAGAATGGGAGATTGTGGAATGGGGAGGGGGCCGGGGGCAGAAATTCACAGTTATTACCTCCATAAACTTCAGTGTAAATGCTGACTTTACCGACCATAGATAGTTGCTTGACATTCCAAATTTCAATGGTAGTATCATACCAGAGTTCTGTCTTGTTTTCTCTGATAAATTGAGCAGCGCCATCTTTAATCCTGGCAGCTGCATGAACATCGCAGACAGTGATGTTTCAGTGCAAAAGGCTGCATTTGTGCATGTGCTAGTACTGCGCCACCTACAGGTTGCATTGTCAGCAAACACAGCCTTTATGTATTTCCCCCTCACCCCGAAAAACCATTTTGCTGGTCCCGACATTTCAACCCCTAACTTTGCACTCTTTGCCCTTCAACCCCTTCCCACCACCCCTCAGACAACTGAATCAGTTTTCACCACTCCCCACCGCATCCCCCCCCACCCCGAGAATTTCACTGCTTCCCCTCCGCACCAGTGTCACACCTCAGATGTCCGCGCGACATCCGAAGGTGCAGGAGTTCCAGCCGGTGGCCAGAATGTCAACATGGGATGGCCGTTGAGACCAGGAAAGGTTTTTTTTATTCATTCATGGGATGCGTGCGACGCTGGCCAGGCCAGCATTTATTGCCCAACCCGAATTGCCCTTGAGAAGGTGGTGGTGAGCTGCCTTCTTGAACCGCTGCAGTCCATTTGGGGTAGGTACACCCACAGTGCTGTTAGGAAGGGAGTTCCAGGATTTTGACCCAGCGACAAAGGAACGGCGATATAATTCCAAGTCAGGATGGTGTGTGACTTGGAGGGGAACTTGCAGGTGGTGGTGTTCCCATGTATTTGCTGCCCTTGTCCTTCTAGTTGGTAGAGGTCGCGGGTATGGAAGATGCTGTCTAAGGAGCCTTGGTTCATTGCTGCAGTGCATCTTGTAGATGGTACACACTGCTGCCACTGTGTATCGGTGGTGGAGGGAGTGAATGTTTGTAGATGGGGTGCATACATTAACCTTCATTAACATTTTGAAATGAAGGCTCTGCCACCGAGGCCTCGCCATCGGTAGTAAAATGCAGCAGGGTTTTCTTGGTGTCGCAGCGGGCCTCTCCCGGATGAATTTTCCGGGCCCCCCGCCCCCAGTCACAATCCCCGACACCAGAGGACTAGTAAAATTCAGCCAAAGATGTCCTTTTGCAGACTATTATTAAATCTGTATCCAGGCAGTGGATTCCAAATCCGAACCACACGTTGTGTAAAAAAGCTCCTCCCCATGTTCCCTTTGATTCTTTTGCCAATCACCTTAAATCATTTAAGGAATCATTTGCAATCACAATATCCGTTCTTACCTCCTTCCCACTTAAACAGCAAAAAACATTTTGTTTTATTTTTGAGATACAATTAATGTGCATTTTGTTATATTTTGTTTGAATTCTTGGACTATGTGCAATAGCTGTTCAGCCTAGGTTTGGAAAACAGCAACGCTGTCATAAATTCCTTCTCAAAGTGTCAAAGATAGAATTAAGAAGTTTTGCTGAAATAATTGAAGCAGAAATATTCCATTCTTTCTGCGCTCCCAGTTCTTTTTACCCATCCCTTTACAATGCTTCCCCCCACTCCACTCTGAATGGAGATTCATGCATATTAGTCCCTCACTAGTGCCAGAATAGAGAGAAATATTCTGTGCATAATTTATCACATTTTCAGGTTATGTCCACTTTGGACTGTGAAAAACACCCAGCTGTACAATAAAAGATTATGTCCTATATTTGGCCTTTATATTTGGCTATGGCTGTAGATATTGAGCTGAACAACATTGTTCTGTCACTGATTTGACTTTTATTGAAATAACCTGAAAGACAGAATTAAGACTCATATTAATCTGCATTGATATGATTAGATTTTAAATATTTTGTATTGGTTCTAATCTGCTAAATGAGCCTGGATATAGCACTTGTGCTGGATTGAAAGATTTGTTTGGAGCCTAGTATTAAAGGATTTAGTTTCAAGTAACCTCCTGAACAGCTCATTCTAATGCTGCACCAGTAGTTATTATGTATCTCATCAATAATTTTTGGTCACTAAAAACAAATAAATCAAGTTTCAATTCTATAGGCCTCTTCCTGATAGCAGACCACAACAGATTTTATAAAACTAAAAGCTTGCCAGGGATTTTTGCTAATTTTATGTGAAAGCCATCCTTCCCCACCTGCATTAATATTAAAAATCACAAAAGATGCTGGCATGTATCAGGAAATTGTGGATCATAACTTTTACCCATTCGTATAAATAGATGGAAAAGTCACAGGTCAAGATGCTCAATTTTCCAAAAGGTACTCTTGGTGGGCACACGATGACAAATGATGCACCAAAGCTGGCTACCTCCCCTCACATTTACGTGCTGTCATACTCATTTTATGATCCAATAGTAATTAATTTTCTTACACGAGCAAATATTTGAAGAAACAGTTTAAGAGCTGGCATGGATGTGCTAAACAGATCTTTTATCAGAAACTGTTCAATATATAGAATGTACTTCAAAACAAATTTATATTATGTACCTAGTAACAGCAGCAAAATAATTTTCTTTGTCTTCTGCAAACATGTCACCTATCCGACTTTCATCTTCTGTGGAAATAGAGCTATGGTTTTGATCACGTAAAACCTTTCGGCTTCTGAGTGGATACGAATTTTTTCTCTTGCAACTTTCGCTATTTGTCTGTTTTCCAACTTTTTTCCTTGCTGTCGTCTTAGTGTTTGAAGCATTTAACAATACTTTCTGTTGCCTGAAAAAATTCAGAATTATGTAAGATTTCAAAAAGTACGTTGTAAAGAAAAAGTCAACATTTCAAGACAGCTTTCCATAACATGCAGATTTTTTTTTTAAATCAATGTTGACTTAATAGTGAAGTATCAGCACTTTCAGGTCCATAAAATTGCTTTGCCCAGGCTCTGAATCCACAAAAATAACTCCACACAAAGAAATATTACACCATCTGATCAAAATGTTCACAATGCAACTTCAGTATCTTACACAATCTTTCACTGCATGCCAAACAAAACATGCTTAAAACAAAAGATGGCACTCAGAAAAACAGCTCTCCAAGCTGGTTGAATGGCCTCCTGCTATGCCATAAATTTTCTATGTTTCTACTTATGTTTGTTAACAATATAGTACACTACCCACTTTCACAATACTATAACATCCTGAATGGGAGGTCCAATCAAAACTAAAAGGAGCTTAAATTAAAACTAAATCATATTATCACTGTCAATTAAATGGTGCATGTCTTGCAGTGTCCATCAGTCACAGAAGCAATATGATGTTGGTGTGTGTCTTACAATTCCTGGTTTTACGCTAAATATTCTACTCAAGTTCAGCATCACTAACCACTGTTTAAAAGGATGATATCATGTTCCCTATAACTTGGACTGTCTTTACCTGCCCTGCTCAATACCTAGATAAACAATAGCAATAGGCTAGGGATGGATCAGAGATCCCTTACTGCTGTACTCCGGCTTACTGGATGTACCATCTCCCAGAGTGTTATTTTCCTCATCTTCAACAAGGCCTGAATATCTTCATTAAGTGAATAGAATGTACAAAAACTCACTGCTGTTTAATCAATAAAGTAGAAAAGTCCTTTAATCAATAAGGATGATTAAATCATCAATTGCAAACACAAATCATATGTCCCCTCCCCTTTAAAATGGGCAAAAGAAGTAGTTCCAAATTATAATAAAATTTACGCAAGAAAACTTTTCAAATTATCATATTGGTCCCTGTATCCACCATGCACTCCAGTTCCTCCATTGTCCACAGAAAGCTTCAAGCATACAAGCAGTCACCGCATGCCCCCTCTCCAAGGAAACGCGGGAGCAGATATAATAACCATAAAAGAGAGGTAGGTATCCAGAGAAAAGACTCCCATCAAGCATGCTGTGCCTGGACCCATTAATGGCCAACTTGGACTGGCCGAGGTGCAGACCCACTAGGAAGACTTCCAACCTGCTCACTCTCCACTAATCTAGGGAAAAAAGGAGAGATATTCCCAAAGATAAACCTGAAATCATGCAGAGAGCATTCCTTGCCCTCTGCAAACATCGACTACTGAAACATAACCTTCAGCATATGTGAGGCTTTGAAAGATTTCCTGTGTAGAAGGAATCAAAAGCTGTGTCTCTCTTGTAATTTTCAATTGCAATTCACCAGATGGCTAAAGAGCAGGAACTCGGGACTGAAGTGCCGCCAAAAATAGAGGAGCAGCCCCTTCAAATAACAGAAGAGGGGCTACAACCTCACACTCTGTACAAACAATGAAACATAGAATCATCTCGGCCTCAAAATTACAGGCAGCGTGGCAACTTAAAACACGAGAAAGAGCTACTCCGTACAACACTCGCCACGCCAGATCCCCTTTAAAATGGACAAAAGAAGTTCCAAATTATAATTGAAGCACCTTACTGTATGCAAATTAGTTTGCCAACATAATAAGTAACTATACTGAAATGTGAAGTGTCTTGTGTTGTCCTGAGGATACAAACAGCAGTAAATAAATAAGTTCTTTCACCATCAGATTCAGACTATAAACCAACAGCTAATTTATTACAAAAGCAAAATACTGCGGATGCTGGAAATCTGAAATAAAAACAAGAAATGCTGGAACCACTCAGCAGGTCTGGCAGCATCTGTGAAAAGAGAAGCAGAGTTAACGTTTCGGGTCAGTGACCCTTCTTCGGAACTGACAAATATTAGAAAAGTCACAGGTTATAAGCAAGTGAGGTGGGGGTGGGGCAAGAGATAACAAAGGAGAATGTGTAGATTAGACAAGGCCACATAGCTGACCAAAAGGTCATGGAACAAAGGCAAACAATATGTTAATGGTGTGTTGAAAGACAAAGCATTAGTACAGATTAGGTATTAATGCACTGAATATTGAACAGCAGCAAGTGCAAACCTGAAAAAAAACAGTGGGTAAGTAAACTGAACAAACTAAGATGAAATGAAATAAATGCAAAAAAAGATTTTTTAAAAATGTAAAAAAGAATGTAAAAAAAAGAAAAAATAACTAAAAATGAAAGTAAAATGGGGGGCTGTCATGCTCTGAAATTATTGAACTCAATGTTCAGTCCGGCAGGCTGTAGTGTGCCTAATCGGTAGATGAGATGCTGTTCCTCGAGCTTGCGTTGATGTTCACTGGAACACTGCAGCAATCCCAGGACAGAGATGTGAGCATGAGAGCAGGGGGGGGGGGGGGGGGGGGGAGTGTTGAAATGGCAAGCAACCGGAAGCTCAGGGTCCTGCTTGCGGACTGAGCAGAGATGTTCCGCAAAGCGGTCACCCAGTCTGTGCTTGGTCTCCCAATGTAGAGGAGACCACACTGTGAGCAGCGAATACAGTATACTACATTGAAAGAAGTACAAGTAAATCGCTGCTTCACCTGGAACAGGTACTTAGTCCAAAACGGTAATCTACAAACTTTACAGGGTAGTTATAATGAGAAATTTTAATTATCCAAACACAGACAGAGAAAGTAATAGCGTAAAAGGTAGCGAGCAGCAAGTGTTCCTAGAGCGTGTTCAGGAAAACTACAGCAGTATGTTTCAAGTCCAACGAGAAAGGTGACACTGCTAGACCTGGTTCTTGTGAATGAGTTTAGCCAAATGAATCAAATGTCACTAAGAGAACATTTAGGGGACAGTGATCATTGTATTATAAAGGTTTAGGCTGACTATGGAAAAGGGCAAAAAACGATCCAGAGTAAGATTAATTAACTGGGGGAAAACCAACTTCAATGGGGTATGAACAGATCTGGGATGAATAAATTGGAATCAAATGTTGGCAAGAAAAATGGTAGCTAGACAATGGGATACCTTCAAAGAAGAGATAGTTTGAGCGCAGTCAAGGTATGTTCCCTTGAAGGGGAAAGGCAGGGTAAACCAATTCAGAGCACCCTGGATGACAAAATAGATAGAGATTAAGATAAAGAAGAAAAGGGGTGCTTACAACAGATGCCAGATAGCAAATAAAAGCAGCAAAGAGACAGTATGAAGAGAGACTGGCAGTTAACATAAGAGGGAATCCCATAGTTTTCTATAGACATATAAATAGTAAAAGGGTGGTAAACACGCATTTCCTCCAACGACACAGTGGCAGCATCTACAAGTTGCACTGCAGTAACTCACCCATGTTCCTTAAAAAGCACCACCCAAGCCCGCGACTTCTACCACTTAGAAGGACAAAGGCAGCAGATATATGAAAATGCCACCACCTGCAAGTTCCCCTCCAAGCCACACACCATCCCAACTTGGAACTATATTGCTATTCCTTCACTGTTGCTGAGTCAAAATCCTGGAACTCCCTTCCTAACAGCATTGGGGGTGTACCTACCCCACATGGACTGCAGCGGTTCAAGAAGGCAGCTTACCATCGCCTTCTCAAGGGCAATTAGGGATGAGCAATAAATGCTGGCCTGGCCAGCGCCGCCCACATCCCATGAATTCATAATAAAAAGGAGCGGGGCTGATTGAAGATCAAAAATGGGATTTGCGCATGTAGGCAGAGGGCATAGCTGAGGTGTTAAATGAATACTGTGCATCTACCTTTACCAAGAAAGATGATGCAACCCAGGCAACGGTGAAAGAGGAGGTAATTCAGACACCATAATGGTATTATAGTCAGTTGCCAGCGATCGCCAGAGCTGGCGGGCAGTCATAAAGGCGGGGCTAAAGTGTGGTGAGTCGAAGAGATTTAGCAGTTGGCAGGAAAAAAGACAGAAGCGCAAGAGGAGAGCCAACTGTGAAACAGCCCTGACAACCAATTTTATCTGCAGCACCTGTGGAAGAGCCTGTCACTCTAGAATTGGCCTTTATAGCCACTCCAGGCGCTGCTCCACAAACCACTGACCACCTCCAGGCGCTTACCCATTGTCTCCCGAGACAAGGTGGCCAAAGAAGAAAAAGAAGAATAATGGTATTAAATTGATAAGGAGGCGGTATTGGATAGGCTGTCTGCATTTAAAGTGGATAAAGCAAACAGGAGCGAATGAGATGCATCCAAGGATACGGAGAGAAGTGAGAGTGGAAAGTATGGAGGCACTGGCCATAATTTTTCAGTCTTCCTTAGATCAGGAGTGGTACCAGAGGACTGGAGAATTGCAAATCTTACACCCTTGTTCAAAAAAGGGTGCAAAGATAAGCCCAGCAACTACAGCCCAGTCAGTTTAACTTTAGTGGTGGGAAAAATTCTAGAAAGAATAATTCAGGACAAAATTAATAGTCACATGGACAAATGAAGGTCAATTAAAGAAAGCCAACACAGATGTTTTAGGGAAATACATATTGGACTTTTTTGAATTGGTAATAGAGAGGGTTAATGAGGGCAATGCAGTTGATGTGGTGTATATGGACTTCCAAAAGGTATTTCACACAGTGCCACACAACAGACTTGTGAGCACAGTTATAGCTCACGGAGTAAATGGGACAGTAGCAATGTGGATAAGGAACTGGCTGAGTGGCAGGAAACAAAGAGTAGTGGTTAATGGATGTTTTATGGGCTGGAGGAAAGTTTGTAGTGGAGTTCCCCAGGGGTTAGTACTGGGACCTTTGCTTTTCCTGATATATATTAATGATCTAGACCTTGGTGTACAGCGCACAATTTCAAAGTTTGCAGACGATACGAAACTTGGGAGCATTGTGAGGATTGCGTAGAGCTTCAAAAAAGACTGGGGGAATGGGCAGACAGGTGGCAGATGAAGTTCAATGCAGAGAAATGTGAAGTGACAATTCTAAAGTGGGTGCAGGAGCAGAGGGACCTAGGCGTATATATGCATAAGTCATTGAAGGTGGCAGAACAGGTTGAGAGAGCAGATAATAAAGCATACAGTATCCTGGGCTTTATTAATATGGGCACATAAAGTACAAGAGCAAGGAGGTTATGTTGAACTTGTATACGACACTAGTCCAACCTCAGCGGGAGCACTGAGTCCAGTTCTGGGCACCACGCTTTAGGAAGGATGTGAAGGTATTAGAGAGGGTGGAGAAAAGATTCACAAGAATGAGTCCAGGGATGAGGAAATTCAGTTATGAAGATAGATTGGAGAAGTTGGGACTGTTTTCCTTGGAGAAGAGAAGGCTGAGAGGAGATTTGATAGAGGACAGCATGGACAGGGTACCTGTTCCCACTCATGAATGGATCGAGAACCAGAGAGCACAAAGTAATTGGTAAAAGAAGCAAAAGGGACATGAGAAAAAACATTTTCACGCAGCATGTGGTTAAGGTCTGGAATGTACTGCCTGAGTGTGTGGTGAAGACACGTTCAACTGAAGCATTCAAAAGGGAATTAGACAGTTGTATGAAAAGGAAGAATGTGCAGGGTTATGGGGGGGAAGGCGGAGAGTGACGCTAGGTGAAATGCTCATTAGGAGAGCACAACGGGCCAAATAGCCTCCTTCTGTGCTGTAACATTTCTGTGATTTGTCATCATTTACAAAATCAAAAAAATTAAAGCCAGTCCTCCCTGACTAACCTTGCAATATATATCAAACCTTCAAAATGGATGTTCACTTACATGGTGACACACCATCACAGCATTAAACAAGCAGTTTCTTTGCTAGCTACAGAGTGCTGCTCAGTAGCCTCCTTCGATAGAAATTTACACAAGAAATTTCCAGCCAGAATATCTATTAAATTAGTGCAGCCAATTATCCTTGTCCTTTACAACAGGTCTCAGACACGGCTTTGCACGTATGTGGGCAGAAGCACAAAACATAGGGTGCAGGAATGTGAAGCAGAAGACAGAAGGACAGAAACGATAGTAACAGCAACACCAAGATATCATAAATAAGTGTATCAGCTGTGGCTCAGTTGGTAGCACTGTCATGTCTGAATTACAAGATTCCGGGTTCAAGTCCCACTCCAGGGCTTGAGCACAAAAGTCAAGGTCGACAACACAACACTGCACCGTCTTGCAGATGAGATGTTAAACCAAGGCCCCACCTGCTTGCTCAGGTAGATGTAAAAGATTCTGTGGCAAAATTTGGGGCGGCCGTGCAGTGGTTAGCACCGCAGCCTCACAGCTCCAGGGACCCGGGTTCGATTCTGGGTACTGCCTGTGTGGAGTTTGCAAGTTCTCCCTGTGTCAGCGTGGGTTTTCACCGGGTGCTCCGGTTTCCTCCCACAGCCAAAGACTTGCAGGTGATAGGTAAATTGGCCATTGTAAAATTGCCCCGAGTGTAGGTAGGTGGTAGGGAATATGGGATTACTGTAGGGTTAGTATAAATGGGTGGTTGTTGGTTGGCACAGACTCGGTGGGCCGAAGGGCCTGTTTCAGTGCTGCATCTCTATCTCTGAAAAATTTCAGAGTAGGGGATTTATTCTCTGACGTGCCTTCTACAATGCCATAAACAACCTGCTGGCAAATTAAAATTCTTATGTATTTGCATACTCCACTGTAAAATATTGATACCATTGCAAATTACAGACTTAAAAATATGAGCAACTCATTCAAAAGCCACTCAACTGCTGAATTAAAATCGGGGTCCACTCTCATCTGCTATATTTTCCTGTAACCCTCGCAGGCGACAGTCTAATACGATTTCCAACTGATCTGATCACTGATCAGGCAGTCACGGCTCCTTTGACAAGCACTTGGAGTCATATGATCTTGTCCACGGAAATCACTCATGAAAAGCTTTTTGTGTTTTCCCCCTTCAGTAATAAATATCCCGGCATCCAAAATAAGGTTTCAAGCACCTTCAAGGAAAGAACAAGGCAGAAAAAGGAGGAATAGCAGCAGATAAACATAAACACAAAGACATCAGAAAGGGAAGAGGACACCAGAGTCTTCTGACTTACCGTGTGCAGGAAATACATGTTTTTTTTAAAGAATAATATGCACTCACAGTCCTGCTATAAAAAGACATGTTACGAACCCATGACGATTACGATCGTTCTCAATTCAAAGCAAATGACAGTTTCTGCACCTTTTCCTGCTGATGATGAATGAAGGGTCGCTGCTGTCCGTGCTCCGGGAACTATTCGTGGAGTCCGAAGAGAAGAGGTGTTCGTTAACCAGCTCTGGGCTCAGCCACTTGTGGGCCTTCACCGTCCGCTGGTTGTATTTACCGTAAGTTCGTAACATCGCCAGGTGGCCGCCCCGCAACTGTTTTCTCATCATCCCGTCCGAGGAACTGGAGAGCAGGCGACACAGACACAGCTTCACATGGAAAACACGGAGCCTTTCCCTGCCGGTAAAAGTCGGCCCAGAGCGCGAGCGGCCAATTAGATCACCGCCTCGCGATTTGAATTTCCACTCCCCTGATTGGATAGCCGGCCGCAGGCTCTGTGCGCTGATTGGTTGTCACATCCGGAAGTGCATCAGCAAAATACTGCAGATGCTCGAAATCTGAAATAAAATCAAGAAGTGCTGGAAGTACTCAGCAGGTCTGGCAGCAGACGTTTTAGGATCACTCACCCGTCATCAGAACCGGCAAAAGTTAGAAATGTAATAGGTTTTAAGCAAGTAAAGTGCGTGTCAGGGTACTGGACAGGGTTACAGAGAATAACTGACCAGAAGGTCGTGGAGCAAAGGCAAATGATGTGTTAACAGCATGCTGAAACACAAAGCGTTAGTGCAGAGAGAGTGTTAAATGACAGATGATGAACAGCACAAATGTTTCAGGCACATAGTAAACAAATGAATTATGAAACAAGCTAAAAAGAAAAAGAAAAAAGAAAACTAGTCATGCTCTGAAATTATTGAACTCAATGTTCAGTCCGGCAGGCTGTAGTGTGTCTAATCGATAAATGAGATGCTGTTTCTCGAGCTTGTGTTGATGTTCACTGGATGTGGACAAGAGAGTGGGGAGTGGGGAGTGGGGGGGTGTTGAAATGACAAGCAACAGGAAACTCGGGGTCATATTTTCGGACTGAACGGAGGTGTTCCGCAAAGCAGTCACTCAATCTGCGTTTGGTCTCCCCAATGTTGAGGAGACCACATTGTGAGCGGCGAATACTGTATACTAACTTGAAAGAAGTACAAGTACATCACAGCGTCACCAGAAAGGAGTGTTTTTGGGACCTTGGATAGTGAGGAGAGAGAAGGTAAAAGGGCAGGTATTACGCCTCCTGCGATTGCATGGGAAGGGGACGAAGTGTCGGGGTAATGAAGGAGTGGATCAGGGTGTCGCGAGGGAACAATCTCTTTGGAATGCTGACAGGGGAAGGGAGGGGAAGATGCGTTTGGTACTGGCATCATGCTGAACGTGGCAGAAAGGGTAGAGCATGATCCTTTCGATGTGGAGACTGATGGGGTGGAACATGAGGACAAGGGTAACCCTGTCGTAGTTCTGGGAGGGAGGGGAAGGGATGAGGGTAGCGGTGCAGGAAATGGGCTAGACACAGTTGAGGGCCCTGTCAACCACAGTGGGGGGAATTAGGAAAAAGGAAGACGTATCAGAAGCGCTGTTTTGGAAGGTTGTATCATCAGAGCAGAGCGCAGAGACGGAGAAACTGGGAGAATGGAATACAATCCTTACAGGAGGCAGGGTGTGAAGAAGTGTAGTCGAGGTAGCTGTGGGAGTTGGTGGACTTATAATGAATATTAGTAGACAGCCTATCCCCGGAGTTGGAGACAGAAGTCAAGGAAGGGGAGGGAAGTATCGGAGATGGACCATGTAAAGGTGAGAGAAGGGTGGAAATTAGAAGCAAAGTTGATAACGTTTTCCAGTTCAGGGTGGGAGCAGGAAACAGCACCGATACAGTCATCAATGTACTGGAAAAAGAGTTGGGGGAGGGGGCCTAAGTAGGACCGGAACAAGAAATGTTCAACATATCCCACAAAGATGGGCATAACTAGGATCCATGCGGGTACCCATTAGCAACACCTTTCACTTGAAGGAAGTGAGTGGAGTTGAAGGGGAAGTTGTTCAATGTGAGAACAAGTTCAGGCAGGGGCCGGAGGGTGGTGGTAGATGGGGACTGGTTGGGCCTCTGTTCAATGAAGAAGTGGAGACCCCTCAAACTGTCCTGGTGGGGAATGGAGGTGTAGAGAGATTGGACATCCATAGTGAAGAGGCGGCAGTTAGGGCCAGGAAACTGGAAATTGTCAAAATGACATAGGGCGTCAGAAGAGTCATGGATGTAGATGGGAAGAGACTGAACCAGGGGAGAAAAGATCGATTCAAGATCGGAAGAAATAAGTTCACTGGGGCAGGAACAGGCTAAAACTATGGGTCTGCCGGGACAGTCCTGTTTGTGGATTTTAGGAAGGAGGTAGAAGCGGGCTGTCCAGGGTTGCGGTACTATGAGGTTGGAAGCTGTAGAGGGAAGATCTCCAGAGGGGATGAGGTCAGTGACAGTTCTATGGACAGTAGCTTGATGTTTGGTGGTGGGGTCATGGTCCAGAGGGAGGTAGGAAGAAGTGTCTGAGAGTTGGCACTGAGCCTCCGCAAGGTAGAGGTCGGTACACCAGACAACAACAGCAGCAGCCTTGTCTGCAGGTTTGATCACCATGTCGGGGTTAGACCTGAGAGAACGGATTGCAGCAAGTTCTGAGGGAGGCAGGTTAGAGTGAGTGAGAAGAGTAGAGAAATTGAGATGACCAATGTATCGCTGACAGTTTTCAATGAAAATATCAAGAGCAGGTAAGAGGCCAGAGGGAGGAGTCCATGTGGAGGGAGAATGCTGGAGGTGGGTGAATGGGTCTGCTGGTCGAGGGGATGTCTCTTGGTCAAAAAAGTGAGCAATTCATTGAGTGGGGGCATAAGGGGATAAAACTGAGTCCTTTGCAGAGTATTCACTATCCAAGGCCCCAACACTCCTTTCAGTTGAAGCAGCGATTTACTTGTACTTTCAATTTGGTGTACTGTATTCGCTGCTCACAATGCAGTCTTCTCTACATTGGGAAGACCAAATGCAGATTGGGTGACCACTTTGCAGAACACATTTGCTCAGTCCGAAAACATAACCCCGAGCTTCCTGTCGCTTGCCATTTCAACAGACCCCCCTGCTCTCATGCCCACATTTCTGTCCTGGGCTTGCTGCAGTTCCAGCGAACATCTATGCAAGCTCGAGGAACAACATCTCATTTACTGATTAGGCACACTACAGCCTGCCAGACTGAACATTGAGTTCAGTAATTTCAGAGCATGACTGACCCACCTTTATTTTTATTTTAGTTAATTTCCTCATTATTTTTTTTTACCATCTGCCTGCCCACTTTTTTTTTCATGTTTGTCCTTTTGGCCAGGGCTGTTCATTATTCTGTCACTTAACACCCTCTCTGCATTAACACTTTGTCTTTCACCACACAATTAACACACCATTTGCCTTTGCCCCATGACCTTCTTGTCAGTTATTCTCTGTGACCCTCTGTCCTATCAACACCTGCCCTTTTGTTATTTTTTGCCCCACCCCCGCTTTATTTGCTTAAAACCTATTACATTTCTAACCTTTGCCAGTTCTGATGTAAGGTCACAGACCTGAAACGTTAACTCTGCTTCTCTCTCCGCAGATGTTGCCAGACCTGCTGAGTATTTCCAGCATTTTTTGTTTTTACGTCATTACCTGTGCGGTTGGGGAGTCAGTTATGGAGGTGGGACCAAGTGACTGGATTAGGCTGCGGCTGTGTCTTTGAAACCAGCAATGCTGGATAGCTGAAATGGAAGGAAATGTCTCTTCCGAATATGGGGTTGGGGTAATTTGAATATTAGGGGGTTTGTGCTACAAACACCCAGACCCGGGAGGGAAATATAGACTTGGCTGGGTCATATATCCATTTCAAAACATGCTTGTACCTGTTTTGTCATTTGAATGTGATATTTGTTATCACAACATTTGTCTGAAATGGGTTTGCTTGCTCTCCAGTAGGCAAAGCGAATGGGATTTCTAGAGGAAGCCCAAGATCTGGTTCATCCTGCTTCTAAATAAATGATAGGGGTTTGATGGGGGTGGGTGAAGGTGGTAGTTGCTGGAAGAAATCTCTGTCTTCCCTGAATCAGAATTTACAATGGGATCAAAATTGTGGAAGCCTGATGGAAATCAGTTCTGCTCCCAGCCTGGGTTAACCACTTCTTTGTCAAAAATGGTATAGAATATGTGGACTGGGGTCCTAGATCACTGAAGATCATCCATGACCACTTTCAAAGCTAATTCTTTTAGGAATTGAATATCGTTTGATCAAAAACCGAGAGTTTAATATTTTGAAAGAGTGAGGTGACTTGCAGGAAGATTCTGTATCATTGTTGCTAATTCCATTCCCCTGCCCAGCACTGCTACTGTCTTGGGATGAACCAGAATGTTTGGAATCTTTGTCCTGTTCAAACCCAAGCTAAACTCCATATGCCCTCAATCACAAAGGCTGATTACAGCCACTTCTGTAACATTGGTGTTTGATAAGGTCCCACATAACAGGTTAGTGTGCAAAATTAAAGCACATGGGATTGGGGGTAATATACTGGCATGGATTGAGAATTGGTTGACAGACAGGAAACAGAGCGTAGGAATAAATGGGTCTTTTCCAGGTGGCAGGCAATGACTAGTGGGGTACCGCAGGGTACCCAGCTATTCAACATATATATTAATGACTCGAGTGGGGGAACTAAATATAACATTACCAAATTTGCAGATGACATAAAGCTGGGGGGGAAATGTGAGCTGTGAGAAGGATGCAAAGAGGCTACAATGTGATTTGGACAATTTGGGTGAGTGGGCAAATGCATGGCAGATGCAGTATAACATGGATAATTGTGAGGTTATCCACTTTGGCTGTAAAAACAGAAAGGCAGATTATAATCTGAATGGTAATAAATTGGGAAAGGGGGAGATGCAACGAGACCTGGGTGTCCTTGTACACCAGTCGCTGAAAGCAAACATTCAACTGCAGCAAGCAGTTAGGAAGGCGAATGGTATGTTGGCCTTCATTGCAAGTGGATTTGAGTACAGGAGCAAGGATGTCTTACTGCAGTTATACAGGGCCTTGGTGAGACCACATCTGGAGTATTGTGTGCAGTTTTGGTCTCCTTATCTGAGGAAGGATGTTCTTGCCTTGGAGGGAGTGCATAGGAGATTTACTAGGCTGATTCCTGGGATGGCAGGAGTGAGATATGAGGAGAGATTGGGTCGACTAGGTCTATATTCACCCGAGTTTAGAAGAATGAGAGGGAATAACCCTCGCAATAAACGATAACATTCTATTAGCTTTCCTAATTCCTTGCTGTATCTGCATATTAAACTTTTGTGATTCATGCACTAGGACACCCAAATCCCTCTGCATCTCAGAGCGCTGCAATCTCTCACCATTTAGAATAGATACTTCTGTTATGATTAGGGGAGAAAGAGGTCTAGGGGTCCCTTTCAGCCTTCAGCTGGTCTTACTGTAACAGTGTTTAATTGTATACACGCCTTGTTTTAAACTCCCCCTTGGTGAATCCTTGTTCACCGTTCTCCAATTATAAGGCAAAGAAACTGGCACACGCATAGGATTTCATAGGTTTAATGAAGAAAGATTGAAATTTATTAAACTTAAACTCTAATTCAGTTGACGCCCATGGATAGAAACATAGAAAATAGGAGGAGTAGGCCATTCGGCCCTTCGAGCCTGCTTCGCCATTCATTATGATCATGGCTGATCATGCAACTCAGTAGCCTGTTCCCGCTTTTGCCCCATACCCTTTGATCCCTTTAGACCAAACAGCTATATCTAACTCCTTTTTGAAAACATTCAATGTTTTGGCCTTAACTGCTTTCTGTGGTAGTGAATGCCACAGGCTCACCACTCTCTGGGTGAAGAAATTTCTCCTCATCTCAGTCCTGAATGGTTTACCCTCTATCCCTAGACTATGACCGCTGGTCCTGGACTCCCCCATCATCAGGAACATACTTCCTGCATCTACCCTGTCAAGTCCTGTTAGAATTTTATAGGTTTCTATGAGATCCCCCCTCACTCTTCTGAACTCCAGCAAATATAATCTTAACTGACTCAATCTCATGCATGCATACATGATACACACATGCAAATAGAGACAGAAAAGAGCAGAAGAAATAAAGTGGAAAAGTTTGAGGCAATATCTGAAGAGTTTTTGTTACGTGTCTTCGAGCTCACTGTAGAGTCCTTGATTGTAGGTAGATCTTGCTTTTCGTTGGTGCCCAATATTCTTTTTCAACCTTGTTCACTGTAGGAGACTTTTCTCTCTTGGGGTTCATGTGTCTTCAGTGGATTCAGTTCCGTGAGAAAGAGATGGGAGCAGGCAGACAGGAGAGGAAGTCTGCTTCAGTCCAGGAGCATTCAGTTTTCTGCTGCCTCAGTTCAAAACTGTCTCTACAATTTAAAACTCCCCAAGTTGGCCAGCAGGGTAGTCATGTGACCGACTGGTATAACTACTCCTGGCTTTGTTTATTGTGTGTGTCAGGGAATAGTCCTTTGTCTACAAACACAGTCTGATAACATGCAAAAATGTCTTTCAAACCAGGGGCCTGGCAACCCCTTGTAACAGGCCTTCTTTTCTTCCCAGCAACAATTTGAAATGTGTCTATGTGGCGAAATTAGTGTGCCTCATTCTTTACAGGTGAGGGCCTGCATGACGCTTTTTTATTCTTCCTGCCAAAGTGGACAATCTTACACTTTCCCACGTTATACTCCATTTGCCAGGTCTTTGCCCACTCACTTAACCTATCAATATCCCTCTGTAGCCCCTTATGTCCTCTTCACAAGTTACTTACCTATCTATCCTTGTGTCATCAGCAAATTTAGCAACCATACCTTTAGTCCCTTCATCTAAGTCATTTATGTAATTTGTTAAAAGTCTTCACTAATTCGTGGGAATCTCTTACCCAAGATTGCCCAAAATGGAGAAGAAGCATCCAGGAAGGTGCCAGCCAGTTCGACATGCACAGGCAGCGACCAAGTGCAAACAGCGGAAGGAGCATTCAGGACTTCGAGAATCCCATTCACTCGCCTCATCAAACACCGCCTGCCCCACCTGTGGCAGAGTGTGCAGATCCAGAATTGGACTGTTCAGTCACCGAAGGACCCACAACCCTGGAGTGCAAGAAAGTCATCCTCGTTCCCGAGGGACTGCTTAAGAAGAGGATTTCCTTGCTTTCCTGGATGACCTCCCAGCCTCCATAAGCTTCATCTAACATTTTTTGCCTGTATCGTTTAGTTTTTAGTTTCGTTTAGTTTAGAGATACAGCACTGAAACAGGCCCTTCGGCCCACCGAGTCTGTGCCGACCATCAACCACCCATTTATACTAATCCTACACTAATCCCACATTCCTACCACATCCCCACCTGTCCCTATATTTCCCTACCACCTACCTATACTAGGGGCAATTTATAATGACAAATTAACCTATCAACCTGCAAGTCTTTGGCATGTGGGAAGAAACCGGAGCACCCGGAGGAAACCCACGCAGACACAGGGAGAACTTGCAAACTCCACACAGGCAGTACCCAGAATTGAACCCGGGTCGCTGGAGCTGTGAGGCTGCGGTGCTAACCACTGCGCCACTGTGCCGCCCAAGTACTGTTGACCAATCACTCCTGACCTACATTGGCTCCTGGTTCCCCCAACCCTTAGATTGAAAATTCTCATCCTATTTAAATCTTTTCATGGCCTTACCCTGACATATTTCTGTAACTACATCCATCAACCCCCAGTTCTTCATTCCTCTCCCACCAGCCTTTTAAGCATCCTTTTGCCTTTGCCCCACTGTTCTTGATTATGCCTTCAAATGTATAGACCCCACACTCTGGAATTCCCTACTTAAGCCCTTCTTCTCTATTTCCTTTTAAGGCCTTGCTTAAAATCCATACCTTTAACCAAGCTTTTGGTTCACTCCAGTTAACATTTCCTCCTTTGTCTCAGTGAACATTTTTGTCTGATTACACCTCTGAAGTGCCTTGGGACATTCTTCCGCATGAAATCTGCTATATAAGTACAAGTTGTTGAAAGAAAGAACTTGCTTCTATATAGTACCTTTCAGACCTCTGGATGTCCCAAAACACTTTCAGCCAATGCAATACATTTTGAAATGCAGTTGCTGTTGTAGGAAAACACAGCAGCCTTTTTCTTAAGAACAGTAAGGTTCCAAAAATTGCAACATCAAACTAGGACATTTAAAGCTGTTCCTTCAAAATCACTGCATCAAAATCCTGGAATTCCCTACCTAAGTCATTGTGGGAACACCATCACCACAAGGACTGCAACAGTTCAAGGAAAAAGCCCACCATCACTGCCTCAGAGTAGTTAGCGATTGGCAATAAAGGCAGACTTCCAATGCCACCCACATTCTATGTACAGATATAAAAATGTGTTCAGAATGACATGCCCTGTTTGAATTTCAAAGTGAAAGGTAGACATCTGTGTTTAAGGTCGAATAAATGTTTTTATTAACAGAAAATAAGCCAGACATACAATGATGATCCTTTTCCTGATCTCAACTATGAAACTGAAAGCATTCTATACAAAGTATTATGTTTTAGTAAAAGTATATAATTTTGCAGATGCTTGATTATTTCCTTTATTTCAGTGAAAAATTTTGTTGCAGCACAACCATTCCCTTGAATTGCAAACCTAGGATGAGCACATCTTGCTAACATTAAACTTGATTATTGGAGAATTCTCGCTTGTCTTCTTGCATCGAAACAACTCAACAAATCAAAGTGAATACTAAAGACATTTCATAATGTGTCCCTGATCCATTATATATGAAAAATGCACACCCATACTTATTAAAATGTTAAAATCTTTGATTATAAGTTCGAAAAGAAAATAAACTTGCAAATGTAATACCCTTGTTCAAGAAAGGGTGTAAAGATAAGCCCAGGAACTACAGGCCAGTCAGTTTAACCCCAGTTTTTTATTTATTTATTTAGAGATACAGCACTGAAACAGGCCCTTCAGCCCACTGAGTCTGTGCCAACCAACAACCATCCAGTGATGGGAAGATTTTTGCAATCAAAAAATTAACAGTCATTTGGACAAATGTGGATTAATTAAGGAAAGCCAGCACAGATTTGTTATGGGCAAATCGTGTTAAACTAACTTTTTTGAGTTTTTTGATGAGGTAACAGAGAGAATTGATGAGGGTAATGCAGTTGATGTGGTGTACATGGACTTCCAAAAGGCATTTGATAAAGTGCCACATAACCGGCTTATCAACAAAGTTAGTCCATGGAACAAGCAGAACAGGATACAAAATTGGCTGAATGAGAGGAAACAGTAGTGGTGAACAGTTTTACAGACTGGGAGGAAGGTATATAGTGTGGTACCCCAGGGGTCAGTGTTAGGATCCCTGTTTTTCTTGATATATATTAATGACCTAGACTTGGGTGTACAGGGCACAATTTCAAATTTTGTAGATGACACAAAACTTGCATTGAAGTACTGTGAACTGTGAGGAGGATAGTAATAAATTTCAAGGGGACACATGGAATGGGCAGACGAGTGGCAGATGAAAGTGCAAAAAGTGTGAAATGTTTCATTTTGGTAGGAGGAATGAGGAGAGACAATATAAAATAAAGTGTACAATTCTAAAGGGGGTGCGGGAGCAGAGGGACCTGGGGGTATATGCGCACAAATCATTAAATGTGGCAGGGCAGGTTGCGAAAGCAATTAATAAAGCATACGGGATCCTGGGCTTTGTAAATAGAGGCATACAGTAATAAAGCAAGGAAGTTATGATAAACCTTGGTTTATCATAAAACACTGGTTTGGCTTCAACTGGAGTATTTTGTCCAGCTCTGGGCACCATACTTTAGGAAGTATGTGAAGGCATTAGAGAAGGTGCAGAAAAGATTCACAAGAATGGTTCCAGCGATGAGGAACTTCAATTACTTGGATAGACAGGAGAAGCAGGGTCTGTTCTCCTTGGAGAAGAGAAGGTTAAGAGGAGATTTGATAGAGGTGTTGAAAATCTTTAGGGATCTGGACAAGAGTAGAGAGGGAGAAACTGTTCCAA
Source organism: Heterodontus francisci (assembly GCF_036365525.1). Classification (NCBI taxonomy): domain Eukaryota; kingdom Metazoa; phylum Chordata; class Chondrichthyes; order Heterodontiformes; family Heterodontidae; genus Heterodontus; species Heterodontus francisci. The sequence continues at coordinate 159,493,990 of NC_090371.1, forward strand.
TGGCAGAAGGATTGAGAACCGGATGACACATTTAAGGTGATTAGCAAAAGAAGCAATGGCAACATGAGAAAAAACCTTTTTATGCAGCGAGTGGTTAGGATCTGGAATGCACTGCCTGAGAGTGTGTTGGAGGCAGATTCATGGCTTTCAAAAGGGAATTAGATAATTATCTGAACAGAAAAACCTTTCAGGTCTATGGGGAAAAGGCAGGGGAATGGGACTAGGTGAGTTGTTCTTTCAAAGAGCTGGCACTGACACAACAGGCCAAATGGCCTCCTGTGCAGTAACCATTTTATGATTCTATGAAAAACAAAGATCACACCCGCAACACGTAAAGCAAGCCTTGCCATGGCTGTGGAATTGAAAACTTGGAGCTATCAGCGATCTTACTGGCTTTGTAAATTTGTGTGCTCTGATCCCAGTTATGAAAAATGATTATTATATAATTGTTCAGTGGGGAAATGAACAATTTCCAGTCTCCTATCAACCAAGTCCCTCTAATCTACATGCTTTCAATATCTTGTCGTACAAAAATCAAATTCTGAAGCAAAAGCAGTGCAAAGGAAAAGCACTTTCATTATTAAGGCGGCACAGTGGCGCAGTGGTTAGCACCGCAGCCTCACAGCTCCAGCGACCCGGGTTCAATTCTGGGTACTGCCTGTGTGGAGTTTGCAAGCTCTCCCTTTGTCTGCATGGGTTTCCTCCGGGTGCTCCGGTTTCCTCCCACAGCCAAAAGACTTGCAGGTTGATAGGTAAATTGGCCATTATAAATTGTCCCTAGTATTGGTAGGTGGTAGGGAAATATAGGGACAGGTGGGGATGTGGTAGGAATATGGAATTAGTGTCGGATTAGTATAAATGGGTGGCTGATGGTCAGCACAGACTCGGTGGGCCAAAGGGCCTGTTTCAGTGCTGTATCTCTAAATAAAATAAAAAATAAAAATAAAGTACTTCTAGCTAGTTAATGTTAAAAATTCCAAACTTGGAGGAAACAATCACAATTCAAATCTTTTCTATATCATACAATCAGATTAAGGTTGTCAGGTTAAGCCCCATTGTAGGACAGCAGCACATAATCTTGGCAGAGCTTCACTGCAATACTGATAGAAAAGGCATATCAGTACTTTCTTAGAGAACCCTGCAATGGGTAATATATGCAGCCTTGCCACTGTCACCCATATCCCGAATGTGACTCAAATGGCTCTTGTACCCTTCAGTGCAGCGTCAACCTGAAAATAAATATATATACACTGTCAGTCATCATTTATAACAACAGTCTGGACATGAGTGGGGGGGGGGGGTGGTTGGAGGGAAGGGGTGTGGCGGGGGAACAGTATGTTGCAGGGAACCATGCCCACTGGCAGAGTAAACTAAAAATTTGTGCATGCATTGCCACAATTTTCCATCATTTGTGCTGACAGTAGGTGAAATTCACTGCCATTATACAAATCTCACAGTTTATAGATGAATTAGCAATGTTTCCTCACTGAGTGAGCTAATCTGTGGGTAAGAAATTGCGCTCGTTTGTGCCCATTCTTTTGAATGCTATGCATGCCCTTAGAACTTCAAAATGGCATCTGCAGCGTGCACGCACATGTGGGACAATCTGAGTCAGGTGCCATATTAACACAGGGGTTAGTGTGCACACAGTGAACATCGACCGGAAGTATGCAGAGCAAGCAGATCATGTCAATCAGCATGCAACATTGCAGGAATTTTTCTAATTCATTCTTGAGATGTGAAAACCACTGACAAGACTGATCTTTATTAGCCATTTCTAGCCACCCTTCAGAAAGTGAACCGCAGATGCAGAAAGCCAAAGAAAGTACAGCGGTTTATTTTTAAATACCATGTGACAAGAACAAAATTTTTTCACTTTGTTAAATATGACCCTGAGGTATATGCATCACGAGGGCAATTAGGGAATGGCAATAAATGCTGGGCTGTCCGATGACGCTCACTCCCCGTTAACGAATATTTAAAAAAATTGAGTGTCAATCAGCAGGAAAGCTTATGTGGACCATGAAAACCAGATTGGACCAGTTGGGTCGAGTGGCCTACTTCTGTACTCTACATTCTATGTTATCTTGTTCACAGTGACAGTAAAATATCCTCCAAAATTGCAGGGAAATTCCACTGCTTTAGCATTATTTTTGAAGCTGTATATTGGGCTGTGATGTTTTAGCAATCAGCCATTGCATTCCAATTATAAAAGCAATTTCTTATCACAAAAGTGACTGAACAACAATTACAAGCAATACTCTTCTGTGCTCTTAAAAATAAAACAATAATAACTATGCTGCGTAAAAAAACTTTGAAAATGTAATCGGTGAAAAATGTTAACTTAAACTTAAAAAAGATGGGCTTATATATGATATGGGGGGAGAAATTCATTCACATAATGCTGCTTCTAGCGGTGCTCCACAGACTTGTGTCAATTTCCCCAGGGGGCAAGCAGCACTGTTTGATTTCTACTCACTGTTGCTGAGTTAGTTTGGAGATTTGTACTGCTAATTAAAGTTGGTGAAGTCCACAAGGAATGGTATGACACGTGATGAAGACCTTAGTTCTCACTTCAAACATTCTGCTCACAACACCTGCTCCCAGTTGTGGGTACGGTAGGTTCTATCCCCTTCGGCCTGCAGCATGACAGGGAGAATGAACAGAAGCGACACAGCGGACAAACAGCTCAAAGAGGGAGGAGAGGGAAAAGGTTCTCAACAGGAAGCCAGATCCACCCAGGGTCTTCAGGGAGCTGTTCTCCTAACACGACCTCACGAGGAACACTGTGTGTAACATCTCAGTTTCACCAAAGAAGTTCTCACTGTAATCTGCCACCTATTGCAGGCAGATCTGCAGCCTCAGAGCAGGGTGAAGACTGCATTGTCAGTAGCTGTAAAGGTGACTGTGCTTTTGAATTTCTTCATGTTGACCTCCTTCCAGGCTGGAGCAGGCATCTCATCCGTAGACATCTGTAACATCTCATAGTTCATCATCCACAGTTGTGTAAGGGCGATTATTGATGCTCTGTATGCAAAAGGAAAAAAGCAAGCAAAGCGAGTACGCAGCTTCACCAGCAAGTGTTGTGAGCAGAATGTTTGAAGTGAGAACTAAGGTCTTCATCACGTGCCACACCATACCTTGTAGACTTCACCAACTTTAATTAGCAGTACAAATCTATAAACTAACTCAGCAACAGCTGGGCTTCCCCATGGAGTGGGGTGCCACTGACTGCACAAATGCTGCTTTGCAGATGCCGCATGTAAATTCAGTGAAGTATAGAAACTGCAGAGGTTTCAGCTGGTGTGTGTCCATACTCAGTGCATCATGCAGATAAATCCTGACAGACGTTATGATGCCTTTATCCTGCACCAATCTGCTAATACCATAAGCATTTGAGCCATCATGAGAGATCATTGGGTGGCCAACGGTTGCAAGGGCTATTTGCTTACTCCCTGGCTCATAACTCCAGTGCATAACCCAGGCACACATCGATGGCAGGCATATGATGAGAGCCACACTTCCACATGAAATGTCATCTAGCAGAACACTGGGTGCTTAAGCAACAGTTTTCCTGCCTGGACAGCTCTGCAGTACTTTTCAGACAGCGTGTCATAATTCACTGTGGTCTGCTGTACCCTGCATAATCTTGCCATCGTGAGGGCACAGCATTTGCCACCAGGTATATACAGCAAGCAGTTGAGAAGGGAGAACAGGCAACAAACTTTCCTTTCTGGTCAGTTCATCAGTTCATCTGACTGCAGTACCAGTGAACAAAAACCCAATGCCCCATTCAACAACAGTCCCACACCTTACCTTCCATCTGTTACTGACCATCACAGCGTCCTCTTGGCAACAATGCTGAATTGAAAACCACCACAAAACAAGCATTACAAATCAACTTTTTCAATCAAGCTATCCAGTATCCCATATAACACTCAACTAATCACCCTTGTGCATTCCCTTAGTGCTTGTCTTCTGTGTGCTTAGTGCTTCTGTGCGCTACCCCAGGGGCTGCAGCATGGCTGCTGACTTTCAGTGGGAGAGACGGCAGATGGCCTTGTGATCTCACGACTGGACCTGAAGGCCCGGTTTTCGGCTGCACCACCTTGAAAAGGTGACAGTAGTCTGGGTTGGCTAGCTGTCCAGCAACAACAAGGGCACTGGCAGAGTGGCATCGGTGGACGAATGCTGTCACCTTAAGAGAGGCCAGCTTGTTAGTGCTCCATGGCACCACTGCTGTTGTATGATCTCTTTAAGAATGATGTCCCTTTAAGAGCTCAGTATGCTAATAAATTAAGTACCAGGATGTTGTCATGTGACTAGAAGCCATAGTCACTGCACAGCAACACCCTGGACAAAGGTACTGTATATAGTTTGCTCTATCGTATGTACTAGTTAATAAACCTTCCAGAGATCTTTAAGGAACTAGAATCCTCATTGTGTTGCTTAAGATAACACAGAAGCTCATGACATGGTGGTAGCGGTGGTGAAAGGACAAGATATAACCTTGAAGACCATGGGTAAAGCAGCAAACAAGTGAAGAAACTTTAAAACAAGTACCTGAAAAGAGTGAAAGAAAGCTACAGACTGTAGAAGGCTCCATAGAACGGAAGCATGGGTAAAAGGCAAGCAATCAGGTGCGTCATTGTGCCAATGATCGAGAAATCCCAATTAAAAACAGACAAAAAAAAGCCTTTGAAGAGTTAAAAAGAAAATTTTCCAAAGGCTCTGTGTGAGCGAGGGAAAAAATAGGGGGAAACCCTGAAAAGCGTGCGAACTAAACTAAAAACAAAGTCCGATAGTGAAAAAAGTGCGGGAAAACCCCAAACACAGCAGAGTCTCCATTGAAGCAGTCAAGCATGAAGAAAATAAATAAACTCTAGCAAAAAACAGCAAAGGGGAAAACCCTTGAACTGACTATTGAACAGCTGTAAAAACATACAAGCAAAGTGCTGAAAGAGAAACAACAGAGAACACTGTCAAGCACCTGTTACACTCTGTCAAAGCAGCTAGCTAGCCTCTTAAAGTGATAATACAACAACTGCCACTTCAACGTGTTGGAGGTCAGATTGCTGGACTGCTGTGACACCCTGCAAGTGCCTTTGAACACTGGTATCTGCAACCATGATGACAGCAGTCTGAGCATTCATGGTAGCAAGCTGTGTTTCTGTGACTTGTGTCTGACCTTCCATTACAGCATTCAGACTTTGAGTAGTTTCTGTTTGTGCTGCAGTGGAAGCTGAGACATCAACCATCAGACACTGCATCATGGTTGGGTCCAAAATTGTGGTAATAGAGGTGGCCACCAATTCCATACTGGAAATGATGGGCTCCAAACTCTGCGCAGAACAGTGTTCAATGTTGGTGTGAACTCCTCCATGTCCCTTGAAGATGACCGCAGGCTTTCTTACAGGCCTGCCAATTGTTACGACCAGGTGAGAAGGGGTTTAGGGGTTCCCCCTCAGACTTTGCCTGGTTTAACTGTAACAGGGTTTAATTTTAAAATACCATGTTTTTAGCTCCTCCTCGGTGAATCCTTGTTCACTACTCCAATTGTAAGGCAAAGAAATCAGACAGGTTTCCTTAGATTTAAACAAGAAAGGTGGAAGTTTATTAATCTTAAATTTTAATCTGGTTAACGACTATGAATATGCAATGCAACCATGCTATCATGCATACGCGATAAACACACACGCAGATAGAGACAGAAAAAGTAGAAGGACTAAAGGAGAAAAGTTTGAGGCAATATCTGGTAGTTAGAGTCCTTTAAGTTCAATGTGGAGTCTTTGGTTGCCGGTAAGTCTTGCAAGTTGTTGGGGCCCAGTTCATGCTTCAACTTGTTCCGATATAGGAGTCTTTTCTCTCATGGAGTTTACGTGTCTTCCGTAGCTCCAGTGGGTTGGAGAAAGCGAGAGATAGAGCAGCTTCCTTGTTCCAGCTCCAGTTGCACACTGCCTTCTGTTCCTTTCTGTGTGGCACAATTCATAAAACACCAGGTTGCCCAGCAGGTTAGTCATGTGACTAGCTCCTTATTTGGAACGGACTCTCCTGCGAGGTTTGTGGATTGTATTACCTTAGCAGTTTCTGGAATGCACTTCCTTATATCTTCAATGTCTGGTGATCAAAATCCATTTGGGTTAATTGGAGCAGGGAATAGTCCTTTGTCTCTATAAGCAGTGTCTCTTAGTATGCAAATGTCCTTCCAGCCCAGTGCCTGGTGATCTTCACTCCAGCAAGTTTAAAATAAATGTTCCTATGGAAAAATTAATATGCCTCATTCTTGGCAGGTGGGGGTCTGCATGACACAATGCACCCAGTATTTCTGTGTGCATACCCATCAGCCTTTTTCTGTATGCTGCCCCATAGAAGTCCTCATCTGAGCCCTCTGGAGCAGAACAGGTGCCACCGTGCCCTCTATCAAGCTGGCATGCACCCTTTCCCCCTGCCCTGGCTGCAGGCCACTCATGTCTGGTGGCTCACCATGTGCAGATCCTGCCTCTAAGCTAGCCTCTAAAGTATGTGCTGTGCCAGTGCCTGAGCTGGTAGCTGCAAGTGTGAGAGCGAGTGATGGTGTTCCTTCTTCATCAGTCTCCTCTTCCTCTTCCTCATCTTGCTCCTGCACCACTGTCTGGCCCGGTGGCAGTTCTTGGTATCCAAAAGGACAAAGACACAAGGGTAGGGCTGTGGTATGGGGAGGAGGGGGGAACCAAAAGGTGCACGTCTACATCATTTGCAGCTTATCAATCAGAAGAGGTTAAGAGATAAGGAGGAAGTAGGATGTGAGAAGGAGTATTAGATATCAGCATACCATTATATTTGATGCTGCCCTGCAGCTGACCACAGCCTCAGTCACGACTACTCCAATGGTGGCCAGCACCACCTCCTCCATTGGGGCGTGGACATGCAGCTGTGCCCGCCTCCCACTGGTTATGTGCTACTGCTTGCGGTTGTGCACCACCTTGTCCTGCAAGATAGAGGGAAGTGGGTGAACGAGTGTGGTGCGATGTCTTTGGGTGATGTGGATGTCGTGCTTGAATAGCTGGTCGTGTTTGCCAGCTGTGAGATATGGTTGTGAGCCTTGCAGCAGATGGTGATGGTGAGGGGAAGTATTAACATTATATATTAGCGTTAGGCATGAGTCGTGGTTGATAGAGATTGTTGATAGGTGAGTGATGGGGGTGTGGTCCATTGTGGTCCTGGAGACCAGTGGTACAGTTGGTGGGATATCGCGATTGAAGATGCAGACAACTCCTGAGGTCATTGAACTTCTTGCGGCATTGCATCCAGGTCTTTGGGGCTGCACTGCTGGCATTGACCTTCATGGCTAGTTGCTGCCACTGCCTTTGAAGTGTTTGCCTAGAGGGCCTCCTAGTCCTCTGTCGCTGGAGACAGCTCTCCTCCTGTCTACCTCCTGCACCTATGTCTGAGAACCTTGGAGCCTGCTCTCTGCCATGTTATTAAATTCTTCTGTCTTTCCCAGGCCAAACTCAATTCTTGAATGACTTTCAGCATCTGCTCAAGTCAAAATACACCTCTACTTTAAGAGGTGCAGTCTGGCTTTAAAAAGTGTAGGCTAGTTTGAACTTGTGCTAGCCTCTCCCAATTTTGCAGCCATTCAACAATGCATTTAGCGCTGGGTGCATGCTGCAATCATGTAATTGAGCAGGCAGCATGAAGTTTCCCTGCTACCTGCATTGGAAGCAAAGGGCAGGAGTTAATCAGGCATCACAAATCCCATGCACTTTCAGGCCTTATAACATTTTGCAGCCAGTGAACTTATATACTGGCCCATCGGGTGGCCCCACTCTAAGTACCTTCATATTTTATATTTTGTTTTCTATTTTGGATCATTCTGGTTGAGATGTTAGTATTGTGGAATGGAATATTTTCCCTATTGTCAACATCATGCACTAAAGGGCAACTATAACACAGGCTAGCTGTAGAATAAAGCTGCTCATATTTTGCTCCAGCATTTAAACAATTTCCAACCTCAAAAGACGCATAAGTATAAAGTGTTGTAATTTCTACTCCAGCCATCATTCAAGCCAAAACTTTTTGGCCCTTTCAGCACATTCCCACCATTACTCCACAAGTTCTCACTGTAACTTCCGGCATTTTGTGATATCAATCAAATTATGGAAGGAATAGCTAACAGCTTCCATTTATATAGCTACTTTAACATAGAAAATTGTCTCTTGGCACTTTCGAGGTATAATCAGACAAAAATCGGTGATAAGCCAAAGGAAGAGATCTTAGGCAGGTTGAATAAAAGCTTGGTCAAATGTTATAAGGAAGATGTTAAAGGAGAAGAGGAAAGAGGAGGAGTTTAGAGAGGGAATTCCAGAACAGTGGCGGCACACTGGCGCAGTGGTTAGCACCGCAGCCTCACAGCTCCAGGGACCCGGGTTCAATTCTGGGTACTGCGTATGCGGAGTTTGCAAGTTCTCCCTGTGACCTCGTGGGTTTTCGCTGGGTGCTCCGGTTTCCTCCCACAGCCAAAGACTTGCAGGTGATAGGTAAATTGGCCATTGTAAATTGCCCCTAGTGTAGCAGGTGGTAGGGAATATGGGATTACTGTAGGGTTAGTATAAATGGGTGGTTGTTGGTCAGCACAGACTCAGTGGGCCGAAGGGCCTGTTTCAGTGCTGTATCTCAAAATAAATAAACATAGGGTCCAAGTGGCTGAAAGCATGGGCACCAGAATTTGTGGTTTGAAATTAGATTGCCTGTCGCTCCCTAAGCTGGAGTGAAAGTTTGCATTCGAACAACCTCTTTAAAGTCCCTCTTTAAAGCTCATCCTGTTCTGTTGAACTTTTACAAATAATTTGTTTACATTCAGCTTTCTGGTTTAATTGTCCACCACCATTCACGGCTAGATGTGGCAGGACTGCAGAGCTTAGATCTGATCCGTTGGTTATGGGATTACTTAGCTCTGTCTATCGCATGCTGCTTACACAGTTTGGCATGCAGATAGTCCTGTGCTGTAGCTTCACCAGGTTGACACCTCATTTTGAGATATGCCTGGTGCTGCTCCTGACATGCCCTCCTCCACTCTTCATTAAACCAGGGCTGGTCTCCTGGCTTGATGGTAATGGTAGAGTGGGGGATATGCCGGGCCATGAGGTTACAGATTGTGGTTGTGTACAATTCTGCTGCTGCTGATGGCCCACAGAGCCTCATGGATGCCCAGTTTTGCATTGCTAGATCTGTTTGAAATCTATCCCATACACTGCGGCGATAGTGCCACACAACACGATGGAGGGTATCCTCAATGTGAAGGCGGAACTTGGTCTCCTCAAGGACTGTACCATGGTCACTCCTACCAATACTGTCATGGACAGATGCATCTGTGGCAGGCAGATTGGTGAGGACGAGGTCAAGTATGTTTTTCCCTCTTGCTGGTTCCCTCACCACCTGCCGCAGACCCAGTCTAGCAGCTATGTCTTTTAGGACTCGGCTAGCTCAGTCAGTCGTGGTGCTATCGAGCCACTCTTGGTGATGGAAATTGAAGTCCCCCACCCAGAGTACATTCTGTGCCCTTGCCACCCTCAGTGCTCCCTCCAGGTGGTGTTCAACATGGAGGAGTACTGACATCAGCTGAGGGAGGGAGGTAGGTGGTAATCAGCAGGAGGTTTTCTTGTCCATGTTTGACCTGATGCCATGAGACTTCATCGGCAAATCCCTTCCGATGGTATACCACTGTGCCACCCCCTCTGCTCGGTCTGCACAAGCCGCTAGATATTAGTGAGGAGGACTTTGTAGGGTTGACAGGGCTGGGTTTGCCATTGTCGTTTCCGATGCCTAGCTCGACGCCGAGTGATCCATCCAGTTTCATTCTTTTTTTATTGACTTCATAGCGGTTAGATACAACTGAGTGGCTTGCTAGGCCATTTCAGAGGGCATGTAAGAGTCAACCACATTGCTGTGGGTCTGAAGTCACATGTAGGCCAGACCAGGTAAGGACAGCAGATTTCCTTCCCTGAAGGACATTAGTGAACCAGATGGGTTTTTACAACAATCAACAATGGTTTCATGGTTTCATCATTAGACTAGTTTTTTAATTCCAGATTTATTAATTAAATTGAAATTCCATCTTCTGCTGTGGTGGGATTTGAACCCATGTCCCCAGAACAATACCCTGGGTCTTTGGGTTACTAGTCCAGTCACAATACCACTACGCCACCACATCCCCCGACAATTAAACAACTAACTGGAGGAGGTGGCTCCACAAATATCCCTATCATCAATGATGGGGGAGCCCAGCACATCAGTGCAAAAGATAAGGCTGAAGCATTTGCAACAATCTTCAGCCAGAAGTGAGCATCACAGATGCCAGACTTCAATCAATTCGATTTACTCCACGTGATATCCAGAAACGACTGAAGGCACTGGATACTGCAAAGGCTATGGGCCCTGAAAATATTGCGGCAATAGTACTGAAGACCTGTGCTCCAGAACCTGCCACGCCCCTAGTCAAGCTAGTCCAGCACAGCTACAACACTGGTACCTACCCGGCAATGTGGAAAATTGCCCAGGTATGACCTGTACACAAAAAGCAAGATAAGTCCATCCCGGCCAATTACCGCCCCATCAGCCTATTCTCAATCACCGGTAAAGCGATGGAAGGTGTCATCAACAGTGCTATCAAGTGGCACTTGCTTAGCAATAGCCTGATCAGTGACGCTCAGTTTGGATTCTGCCAGGGCCACTCAGCTCCTGACCTCATTACAGCCTTGATCAAACATGGACACAAGAGCTGAACTCAGGAAATGAGATGAGAGTGACTGCCCTTGACCGAGTATGGCATCAAGGATCCCTAGCAAGACTGAAGAATGGGAATCAGGGGGAAAACTCTCCGCGGGTTGGAGTCATACCTCGCGCAAAGGAAGATGGTTGTGATTGTTGGAGGTCAATCATCTGAGCTCCAGAACATCACTGCAGGAGTTCCTCAGGGTAGTATCTTGGGCCCAACTATCTTCAGTTGCTTCATCAATGACCTTCCTTCAATCATAAGGTCAGAAGTGGGGATGTTTGCTGATGATTGCACAATGTTAAGCACCATTCGCAACTCTTCAGATACTGAAACAGTCCGTGTAGAAATGCAGCAAGACCTGGACAATATCCAGGCTTGGCCTGATAAGTGACAAGTAACATTTGCGTCACACAAGTGCCAGGCAATGACCATCTCCAACAAGAGAGAATCAAACCATCTCCTCTTGACATTCAATGGCATTGCCATTGCTGAATCCCCGACAACAACATCCTAGGGGCTGCCATTGACCAGAAACTGAACTGGTGTAGCCATATAGACACCATATATTAGCTACAAGAGCAGGTCAGAGGCTAGGAATCCTGCGGCAAGTAACTCACCTCCTGACTCCCCAAAGCCTGTCCACCATCTACAAGGCACAAGTCAGGAGTGTGATGGAATACTCTCCACCTCCTGGATGGGTGCAGCTCCAACAACACTCAAGAAGCTCAACACCATCCAGGACAAAGCAGCCCGCTTGATTGGCACCCCATCCACAAACATTCACTCCCTCCACCACCGACGCACAGTGGCAGCAGTGTGTACCACCTCCAAGATGCACTGCAGCAATGCACCAAGGCTCCTTAGACAGCACCTTCCAAACCCACAACTGGAAGGACAAGGGCAACAAATGCATGGGAACACCATCACCTGCAAGTTCCCCTCCAAGTCACACACCATCCTGACTTGGAACTATATCGCCGTTCCTTCACTGTCGCTGGGTCAAAATCCTGGAACACCCTTCCTAACAGCACAGTGGGTGTCCCTACCTCACACGGACTCCAGCAATTCAAAAAGGCAGCTCACCATCACCTTCTCGGTAATTAGGGATGGACAATAAATGTTGGCCTAGCCAGCGATGCCCATATCAATGAATGAAAAAGAAAGCTTTCTGGTGATTTTTCATAAACATTCATTTTTAAAATATATTTGTTCATGGGATGTGGGCTTCGTTGGTAAGGACAGCATTTATTGCCCATCCCTAATTGCCCTTGAGAAGGTGGTGGTGAGCTGCCTACTTGAACCGCTGCAGTCCATGTGGGGTAGGTATACCCACAGTGCTGTTCGGTAGTTCCAGGATTTTGACCAGTGACAGTGAAGGAATGGCGATATAGTTCCAAGTCAGGATGGTGTGTGGTTTGGAGGGGAATTTGCAGTTGGTGGTGTTCCCAAGCATCTGCTGCCCTTGTCCTTCTAGGTGGTGATTTTGCGTGTTTGGAAGGTGCTGTCGAAGGAGCCTTGGTGCGTTGCTGCAGTGCATCTTGTAGATGGTACACATAGCTTCCACTGTGCGATGGTGGTAGAGGGAGTGAATGGCACCCCAACTACAAACAATCAAGCAGGCTGCTTTGTCCTGGATGATGTCGAGCATCTTGAGTGTTGTTGGAGCAGCACTCATCCAGGCAAGTGGAGAGTATTCCATCACACTCCTGACTTGTGCCTTGCAGATTGTGGACAGGCTTTGGGGAGTCAGGAGGTGAGGTACTCATTGCAGGATTCCTTGCCTCTGAAGTGCTCTTGTAGCCATGGTATTTATATGGCTACTCCAGTTCAGTTTCTGGTCAATGGTAACCCCCATGATGTTGATAGTGGGGGATTCAGCGATGGCAATGCCATTGAATGTCAAGAGGAGATGGTTAGATTCTCTCTTGTTGGAGATGGTCGTTGCCTGGCACTTGTGTGGCATGAATGTTATTTGCCACTTATCAGCCCAAGTCTGGATATTGTCCAGGTCTTGATGCATTTCCACATGGACTGCTTCAGTATCTGAGGAGTCGCAAATGGTGTGGAACATTGTGCAATCATCAGCGAACATCCCCACTTCTGACCTTATAATTGAAGGAAGGTCAATGATGAAACAGCTGAAGATGGTTGGGCCTAGGACACTACCCTGAGGAAGTCCTACAATGATGTCCTGGAGCTGAGATGATTAACCTCCAACAACCATAACCATCTTCCTATGTGTTAGGTATGACTCCAACCAGCGGAGAGTTTACCCCGATTCCCATTGACTCCAGTTTTGCTAGGGCTCTCTGATACCATACTCGGTCAAATGCTGCCTTGATGTCAAGGGCAGTCAATCTCACCTCACCTCTTCAGTTCATCTCTTTTGTCTATGTTTGAACCAAGGCTGTAATGAGGTCAGGAGCTGAGTGGCCCTGGCGGAACCCAAACTGAGCATCACTGAGCAGGTTATTGCTAAGCAAATGCTGCTTGATAGCACTGTTGACAACACCTTCCATCACTTTACTGATGGATTGAGGGTAGACTGATGGGGCAGTAATTGGCCGGGTTGGACTTGTCCTGCTTCTTGTGTACAGGGCATACCCGGACAATTTTCCACATTGCCGGGTAGAATCCAGTGTTGTAGCTGTACTGGATCAGCTTACAAGTTAATCCCTTTTTTGTTTCGGAGGACCGGGGACTGCTGGGTAGGGGAAAACTATTTATTTGGGCAGTGGCAGTACCCGAGACACTACACGTGTAGTGTCTCCCACCCACCCTCCTCCTCTAACCAAAAAAAAAGGACTCTAGGGTGTTGATAAGGTAAGCTTTTTATTTAAAACTTCAGTCCGTCGGATTGCTAAGCGAACAAGTTTTGACTTTTTTTTTCGTTTGGTTTTTCAGTAGATTTATTGGGAATCTAGAATAGTGGGAATGGAGGTAAAGGCAGTTGTATGTTCCTCCTGCAGAATGTGGGAGGTAGGGGTCGCCAAGAGTGTCCCTGCTGACTGCATCTGCGGGAAGTGCACCCAACTCCAGCTCCTCGCAGACCGCGTTAGGGAACTGGAGCTGGAGCTGGATGAACTTCGGATCATTCGGGAGGCGGAGGGGATTATTGACAGGAGTTATAGGGAGGCAGTCACACCTCAGGTAAAAGAAGTAGGTAGATGGGTTACCGTCAGGGGAAGGAAAGGGAACCAGCAGGCAGTGCAGGGATCCCCTGTGGCCGTTTCCCTCAACAACAGGTATACCGTTTTGGATACTGTTGGGGGGGACGACTTACCAGGGGTAAGCAATGGGGTGCAGGTCTCTGGCACAGAGTCTGTCCCTGTTGCTCAGAAGGGAAAAGGGAAGAGGAGCAGAGCATTAGTCATTGGGGACTCCATAGTTAGGGGAACAGATAGGAGGTTCTGTGGGAACGAGAGAGACTCACGGTTGGTGTGTTGCCTCCCAGGTGCCAGGGTACGTGATGTCTCCGATCGTGTTTTTGGGATCCTTAAGGGGGAGGGGGAGCACCCCCAAGTCGTGGTCCACATAGGCACCAACGACATAGGTAGGAAGAGAGATGGGGATTTAAGGCAGAAATTCAGGGAGCTAGGGTGGAAGCTTAGAGCGAGAACAACCAGAGTTGTTATCTCTGGGTTGTTGCCTGTGCCACGTGCTAGCGAAGAGAGGAATAGGGAGAGAGAGGAGTTGAACACGTGGCTGCAGGGATGGTGTAGGAGGGAGGGTTTTGGTTTCCTGGATAATTGGGGCTCTTTCTGGGGTAGGTGGGACCTCTACAAACAGGATGGTCTTCACCTGAACCAGAGGGGTACCAATATCCTGGGGGGGAGATTTGTTAGTGCTCTTCGGGGGGGTTTAAACTAAATCAGCAGGGGAATGGGAACCTAAATTGTAGTGCCAGTGTACAGGCTGTTGAGAGTAGTGAGGTAGGGGATAAGGTTACAGGGACGCAAGAGGGCACTGGCAAGCAAGAACTTGGTTTAAAGTGTGTCTACTTCAACGCCAGGAGCATCCGGAATAAGGTGGGTGAGCTTGCAGCATGGGTTGGTACCTGGGATCCTGATGTTGTGGCCATTTCGGAGACATGGGTAGAGCAGGGGCAGGAATGGATGTTGCAGGTTCCGGGATTTAGATGTTTCAGAAAGAACAGAGAAGAGGGTAAAAGAGGGGGGGGTGTGGCATTGTTAATCAAGGAAAGTATTACAGCGGCAGAAAGGACGTTTGAGGACTCGTCTACTGAGGTAGTATGGGCCGAGGTTAGAAACAGGAGAGGAGAGGTCACCCTGTTGGGAGTTTTCTATAGACCTCCGAATAGTTCCAGAGATGTAGAGGAAAGGATAGCGAAGATGATTCTCGACAGGAGCGAGAGTAACAGGGTAGTGGTTATGGGGGACTTTAACTTTCCAAATATTGACTGGAAATACTATAGTTCGAGTACTTTAGATGGGTCTGTTTTTGTCCAGTGTGTGCAGGAGGGTTTTCTGACACAGTATGTGGACAGGCCAACCAGGGGCGATGCCACATTGGATTTGGTACTGGGTAATGAACCCGGCCAGGTGTTCGATTTAGATGTAGGTGAGCACTTTGGCGATAGTGATCACAATTCGGTTAGGTTTACCTTAGCGATGGGCAGGGACAGGTATATACCGCAGGGCAAGAATTATAGCTGGGGGAAAGGAAATTATGACGCGATTAGGCAAGATTTAGGATGTGTAGGATGGGGAAGGAAACTGCAGGGGATGGGCACAAACGAAATGTGGAGCTTATTCAAGGAGCAGCTAATGCGTGTCCTTGATAAGTATGTACCTGTCAGGCAGGGAGGAAGTTGTCGAGCAAGGGAGCCGTGGTTTACTCAAGAAGTTGAAGCGCTTGTCAAGAGGAAGAGGGCGGCTTATGTTAGGATGAGACGTGAAGGCTCAGTTAGGGCGCTTGAGAGTTACAAGCTAGCCAGGAAGGATCTAAAGGGAGGGCTAAGAAGAGCAAGGAGAGGACACGAGAAGTCATTGGCGGATAGGATCAAAGAAAACCCTAAGGCTTTCTATCGGTATATCAGGAATAAACGAATGATAAGAGCTAGAACAGGGCCAATCAAGGATAGTAGTGGGAAGTTGTGTGCGGAATCAGAGGAGATAGGGGAAGCGTTAAATGAATATTTTTCGTCAGTATTTACAGTAGAGAAAGAAAATGTTGCCGAGGAGATTACTGAGATACAGCCTACTAGGCTAGATGGGATTGAGATTCACAAGGAGGAGGTGTTAGCAATTTTGGAAAGAGTGAAAATAGATAAGTCCCCTGGGCCAGATGGGATTTATCCTAGGATTCTCTGGGAAGCCAGGGAGGAGATTGCAGAGCCGTTGTTGTTGATCTTCAAGTCGTCATTGTCGACAGGAGTAGTGCCGGAGGACTGGAGGATAGCAAATGTTGTCCCCTTGTTCAAGAAGGGGAGTAGAGACAGCCCTGGTAATTATAGACCTGTGAGCCTTACTTCGGTTGTGGGTAAAATGTTGGAAAAGGTTATAAGAGACAGGATTTATAATCATCTTGAAAAGAATAAGTTCATTTGCGATAGTCAGCACGGTTTTGTGAAAGGTAGGTCGTGCCTCACAAACCTTATTGAGTTTTTCGAGAAGGTGACCAAACAGGTGGATGAGGGTAAAGCCGTGGATGTGGTGTATATGGATTTCAGTAAGGCGTTTGATAAGGTTCCCCACGGTAGGCTATTGCAGAAAATACGCAAGTATGGGGTTGAAGGTGATTTAGAGCTTTGGATCAGAAATTGGCTAGCTGAAAGAAGACAGAGGGTGGTGGTTGATGGCAAATGTTCATCCTGGAGTTTAGTTACTAGTGGTGTACCGCAAGGTTCTGTTTTGGGGCCACTGCTGTTTGTCATTTTTATAAACGACCTGGATGAGGGTGTAGAAGGGTGGGTTAGTAAATTTGCGGATGACACGAAGGTCGGTGGAGTTGTGGATAGTGTCGAAGGGTGTTGTAGGGTACAGAGGGACATAGATAGGCTGCAGAGCTGGGCTGAGAGATGGCAAATGGAGTTTAATGCGGAGAAGTGTGAGGTGATTCACTTTGGAAGGAGTAACTGCAATGCAGAGTACTGGGCTAATGGGAAGATTCTTGGTAGTGTAGATGAGCAGAGAGATCTTGGTATCCAGGTACATAAATCCCTGAAAGTTGCTACCCAGGTTAATAGGGCTGTTAAGAAGGCATATGGTGTGTTAGCCTTTATTAGTAGGGGGATCGAGTTTCAGAGCCACGGGGTCATGATGCAGCTGTACAAAACTCTGGTGAGGCCGCACCTGGAGTATTGCGTGCAGTTCTGGTCACCGCATTATAGGAAGGATGTCGAAGCTTTGGAAAGGGTGCAGAGGAGATTTACTAGGATGTTGCCTGGTATGGAAGGAAGGTCTTACGAGGAAAGGCTGAGGGACTTGGGGTTGTTTTCGTTAGAGAGAAGGAGGAGGAGAGGTGACTTAATAGAGACATACAAGATAATCAGAGGGTTAGATAGGGTGGATAGTGAGAGTCTTTTTCCTCGGATGAGGATGGCAAACACGAGGGGACATAGCTTTAAGTTGAGGGGTGAAAGATATAGGACAGATGTCAGAGGTAGTTTCTTTACGCAGAGAGTAGTAGGGGCGTGGAACGCCCTGCCTGCAACAGTAGTAGACTCGCCAACTTTAAGGGCATTTAAGTGGTCATTGGATAGACATATGGATGTAAATGGAATAGTGTAGGTCAGATGATCGGCGCAACATCGAGGGCCGAAGGGCCTGTACTGCGCTGTAATATTCTAATTCTAATTCTAATTCTAATTCTAATTCTTGGCTAGGGGCACGGCAAGTTCTGGAGCACACGTCTTCAGTACAATAGCTGGAAAGTTGTCAGGGTCCATAGCCTTTGAAGTATCCTGTGCCTTTAATCTTTTCTTGATATCACGTGGAGTGAATCGAATTGGCTGAAGTCTGGCATCTATGATGCTGGGGACTTCAGGAGGAGGCCAAGATGGACCATCTATTCGGTACTTCTGGCTGAAGATTGTTGCAAATGTTTCAGCCTTATCTTTTGCACTGAGGTACTGGGCTCCCCCATCATTGAGAATGGGGATATTTGTGGAGCTACCTCTTCCAGTTAGTTGTTCAATTGTTCACCACTGGATGTGGCAGGACTGCAGAGCTTAGATCTGATCCGTTGGTTATAGGATCGCTTAGCTCTGTCTATCGCATGCTGCTTACGGTGTTTGGCATGCAAGTAGTCCTGGGCTGTGACTTCACCTCATTTTGAGGTATGCCTGGTGCTGCTCCTGGCATGCCCTCCTGCACTCTTCATTGAACCAGGGTTGGTCTCCTGGCTTGATAATAATGGTAGAGTGGGGGATATGCCAGGCCATGAGGTGACAGATTGTGGTTGAGTACAATTCTGCTGCTGCTGATGGCTCACAGCGCCTCATGGATGTCCAGTTTTGCCTTGCTACATCTGGTCAAAATTTATCCCATTTAGCACAGTGGTAGTGCCACACAACACGATGGAGGGTATCCTCAATGTGAATGTATCCTCGATGACTTTGTCTCCACAAGGACCGTGCGGTGGTCACTCCTACCAATACTGTCATGGACAGATGCCTCTGCAGTATGCTGATTGGTGAGGATGAGATCAAGTATATTTTTCCCTTTTGTTGGTTCTCTCACCACCAGCCACAGACCCAGTCTAGCAGCTATGCCCTTTCGGACTCGGCCCGCTTGGTGTCGGTAGTGGTGCTACCGAGCCACTCTTGGTGATGGACATTGAAGTCCCCCACCCAGAGTACATTCTGCACCTTTGCCACCCTCAGTGCTTCCTCCAAGCGCTGTTCAACATGGAGGAGTACTGACTCGTCAGCTGGGGGTGGGGCGGTGCAGAGCGGTAGGTGGTAATCAGCAGGAGGTTTCGTTGCCCATGTTTGAGCTGATGCCAAGAGACTTCATGGGGTCCGGAGTCAATGTTGAGGACTCTCGGGGCAACTCCCTCCCAATTGTATGCCACTGTGCTGCCATCTCTGCTGGGTCTGTCCTGCTGGTGGGACAGGACATACCCGGGGATGGTGATGGTGGTGTCTAGGACATTTTCTCTGTGGTATGATTTGGTGAGTATGACTATGTCAAGCTGTTGCTTGCCTAATCTGTGGGGCAGCTCTCCCAACTTTGGCACAAGCCGCCAGATGTTAGTAAGAAGGACTTTGCAGGGTTGACAGGGCTGGGTTGGCTGTTGTTATTTCCGGTGCCTAGGTCGGGTGGTCCATCCGGTTTCATTCCTTATTGACTTGGTAGCCGTTCGATCCAACTGAGTGGCTTGCTAGCCCATTTCAGAGGGCATTTAAGAATCAGCCACATTTCTGTGGGTCTGGTGTCACATGTAGGTCTGAGCAGGTAAGGACAGCAGATTTCCTTCGTGTTACGACCAGGTGAGAAAGAATTCTAGGGTTCCCTTTCAACCTTCACCTGGTCTTACTGTAACAAGGTTTTAATTTTAAAACACCATGTTTTTAGCTCCCCCTTGGTGAATCCTTGTTCACTGCTTTCCAATTATAAGGCAAAGAAACCAGCAGAAACAGGTTTTCTTAGGTTTAAAGAAAGGTTGAAATTTATTAAACTTGAACTCTAATTCGGTTGACACCTACAGATACACAATGTGCCCATGCTAGCATGTATATGCGATAGACATGCAAATAGAGACAGAAAAGAGAAGAAAAAATAAAGTGGAAAAGTTTGAGGCAATATCTGGAGAGTTTTTGTTGCGGTTCGTCAAGTTCACTGTAGAGTCTTTGATTGTAGGTAGTTCTCGGTTTCCGTTGGGGCCCAGTATTCTTAAACCTTGTTCGCTGAAGGAGACTTTTCCCTCTTGCGGGTCATGTGTCTTCAGTGGATTCAGAGGCTTGTGAGAAAAAGATGGGAGCAGACAGCAGAGATCTTCTCAGTCCAGGAGCAAACAGACACCCTCCGTTCAAACTGTTTGTACAATTCAGAAAAATCCAGGTTGCCAAGCAGGTTAGTCATGTGACTAACTGGTCTGACCACGTCTTGGATTGTATCATTTTAGCAGTCTCAGGAATGCTCCTCTTACACACAATACCTGGTGATCAAGGCCCATTGTGGGTTGAAAGTCGTCAGGGAATGGTCCTTTGTCCTTCGAAGCACCATCTGTTAATATGCAAATATCTTTTGCAACCACAGCTGTTTAACAAGTCATGACAAAATGAATGTGCCTCATTCTTGGCAGGTGTGGGCCTAGCATGACATTCCCTAATGGATATTAGTGACTGCTTTCCTATCAACATAAACAATGCACATGTTCTGACCAAAACAGAAAATTCCTCCCCAAAAACCCAAGTAAAACCTCTGTCACTTTAAGAACTCCTTCCATCTACAGCTTAACTTTAATGTGCAGTGTGAATGGGTGGAAGTAATGCTGGGTGACATTTCTGCCCAAAATTTGGAAATCCTTCAATACTGCTGCAAGCCCTCATGAGCAAGTAGCTTCCAAACTTATTTCAACTGTCGCTCAGAGATCTTAAGATGTAGGTACATACATTCACTTGTAAACGAGGACAGATGTCTAACTAAAGGATTAGGCCAATCAGAAAATCAACCACACAAGTCGTTTCCAGTGGGGTCGAATGAACTCACTGGATATTGATTCCCTCAGTTATCACACACCCAGCTCGAGATAGTAAGCATGTTTTCTACCAGGTGAAAGTTTTAGCTCACATGAAATTCTAACATACCATTTTGATCAAAGCACTGAAGTCAGACTTTAATTTTTTCTTCTCCTCAATTTTATTTACTTTGATTTCATTTTTTAGAGATGTGATCACCAGCTGCCATATTCTTGGTTTGGGATCTTTGCCCTTAGTTGTAATCTTTCCTGTGAAGGACTTCCATCTAAAATGAAAGAGAAATTCGTAGTTAGCATGCTTTAGATAACCAAATGAGAGCATCACGGAACAGAATTTAAGTTTATCAATTATCAGATATAATTAACATGAACACAACATACCTGCATGCAAACTTTAAATAGGTTGGCGGGCGAGACTAAAGATATTGGATTATTTACTTTTGATTTATGCAAGACAGCTTCTTTGCAACATTTTTAAAACAGTTTAAAATATAATTCAAGGAGAGCACACAGTGCAACACCAATAACCTCTGGCTGACTTGAAAATATATAGATAAAAACAAACCAATGAGTAACAAAGTTGTAGTTCATGAAGAGTTTGGGTGTTGTGGTTTAGTAATCAATGATATGTTTTTTTTTGAGCTTTCATAGTGCCATCTCAAAACATCCGTAATTACTCAGATACCAGGTATTATGTGAGATGGAAATTTTAATGGAGAGCAAGGTTTTCGAGGGTATAACTGAGAAGAATGGAACTACTTATCTGTAATGTTCACCTGAAACACACTCCAATTGGATAGTGTGTGACATTTGTCTGAGATTTGGAATTTGCATATTGAAATTGTCAGGACAAACCTATATCCTACCAACCTGGGGTACACTTCAGAGTACTATAAAGTCCTGCCCCACATGTACCTATGAGTACTGTCATGAATAAACATGGCTGATATAATACAAGGCAGTTCCATAGCACAATAATAGTAAATCAGATCTACTTTCAAGGAAGAAATACTATTGCAATGGTGAGTAGGTTTAGAGGGATCAGAAAGTTGCAGAGAAACCAGCCTCTGTGCACTTGTAGTCAAGGTGTTGCTGTGGCTGGTCAAATTCAGCTTCTGATCAGTGCCGTTGGTCAGGGACATATTTCCACTCTTGTCTCCTACGTAGCATGATCACCCCTCCTCCAAGGCACTAATATGTTTTGACATTTCCTTGTTACACAATTCACTAGTATCTGGGGGATCTCACAGGAAAGAATGGGCTTTTCAAACTTTCTGTTCAGGCATTGCTGCTAAACTTTGCACCCTCTCTTGCTGGAATACCAAAATTTGTATGATTTGTACCAATTAAGTGACTCATGAACTGAGAAATGTTACAGAATTTATTATTACTTCTGTATCATGAATGGCTTTTGTCACTCCCACAAATAAATTTGTGATCAATGAGATTGCATGTTTGAAAATAACATTAGTCTGCCACTTTTTAGCAGGTCTTAAGTAACAGGAAAAAACGGCACTGAACACCTTTTATGGGAAAAGTAGAAAATTGACCATAATCATAGAAAGAATTATAGAAAGCGGCCACTTGGCCCATTGTGTCCGTGCCGGCCGAAAAAAGATCCACCCATTCTAATCCCACCTTCCAGCATTTGGTCCATAGCCCTGCAGATTATGGCACTTAAGGTGCATATCCAGACTCCTTTTGAATGAGTTGAGGGTTTCTGCCTCAACTACCCTTTCAGGCAGTGAGTCCCAGACCCCCACCACCCTCTGGGTGAAAACATTTTTCCTCACCTCCCCTCTAATTTTTCTACCAATCACTTTAAACCCCCTCGTCACTGACCTCTCCGCTAAGGTGAATAGACCCTTCACCTCCACTCTATCCAGGCCCCTCAATATTTTATACATTTCAATCAGATCTCCCCTCAGCCTTCTCTGTTCCAAGGAGAATAACCCCAGCGTAGAAGGGTGGGTTAGTAAATTTGCGGATGACACTAAGGTCGGTGGAGTTGTGGATAGTGCTGAAGGATGTTGTAGGGTACAGAGGGACATAGATAGGCTGCAGAGCTGGGCTGAGAGATGGCAAATGGAGTTTAATGCGGAAAAGTGTGAGGTGATTCACTTTGGAAGGAGTAACAGGAATGCAGAGTACTGGGCTAATGGGAAGATTCTTGGTAGTGTAGATGAACAGAGAGATCTTGGTGTCCAGGTACATAAATCCCTGAAGGTTGCTACCCAGGTTAATAGGGCTGTTAAGAAGGCATATGGTGTGTTAGCTTTTATTAATAGGGGGATCGAGTTTCGGAGCCACGAGGTCATGCTGCAGCTGTACAAAACTCTGGTGAGACCGCACCTGGAGTATTGCGTGCAGTTCTGGTCACCGCATTATAGGAAGGATGTGGAAGCTATGGAAAGGGTGCAGAGGAGATTTACTAGGATGTTGCCTGGTATGGAGGGAAGGTCTTACGAGGAAAGGCTGAGGGACTTGAGGTTGTTTTCGTTGGAGAGAAGGAGGAGGAGAGGTGACTTAATAGAGACATATAAGATAATCAGAGGGTTAGATAGGGTGGATAGTGAGAGTCTTTTTCCTCGGATGGTGATGGCAAACACGAGGGGACATAGCTTTAAGTTGAGGGGTGATAGATATAGGACAGATGTCAGAGGTAGTTTCTTTACTCAGAGAGTAGTAGGGGCGTGGAACGCCCTGCCTGCAGCAGTAGTAGACTCGCCAACTTTAAGGGCATTTAAGTGGTCATTGGATAGACATATGGATGAAAATGGAATAGTGTAGGTCAGATGGTTTCACAGGTCGGCGCAACATCGAGGGCCGAAGGGCCTGTACTGCGCTGTAATAGTCTAATTCTAATTCTATCCAATCTTTCCTCATAGCTGCATTTTTCCCGTCCTGGCAACATTCTCGTAAATCTCCTCTGTACCTTCTCTAGTGCAATTACATCCTTTCTGTAATGAGGTGACCAGAACTGCACACAGTTCTCAAGTTGTGGCCTAACCAATGAGTTGTACAGTTCCAGCATAACCTCCTTGCTCTTATATTCTATACCTCGGCTAATAAAGGAAAGAATTCCATAATTTGCTTACACTTACATTTTCTATGCTTCAGCATTTGAGTCAATCTTCCTTCTCCCATAGAAATAA
Organism: Heterodontus francisci; assembly: GCF_036365525.1. Classification (NCBI taxonomy): domain Eukaryota; kingdom Metazoa; phylum Chordata; class Chondrichthyes; order Heterodontiformes; family Heterodontidae; genus Heterodontus; species Heterodontus francisci. The sequence continues at coordinate 159,517,567 of NC_090371.1, forward strand.
ATTTTGGTCAGAATTTTTAATTCCATTACTCTCATAGAGGAAAAGGTTTTGCCACACAAACTCCTAGACAGAGGAGCTTTGGTCCCTTATAATTATTTGGGGTGTACATGACTTTAATACTTAATATATGAAGGATTTGATAAAACAGATTGATTTTAGCTTTACACTGCCAATTAGAAAATTGTATATAGTGATTTTCACAACTCTTCATTACCAGGAGGGGCTCTTAAAGATTTATATCATTTTTGGATGGCAATAATGAAGAGATCAGCAATCTTGATTTTCCAGCCATTAGTTTCAATGCCTGGAAAATCAGAAAATACGCATTATGAGTGTGCTGACCTCCATGCTGGATTCTGCAATTAGTGCTGCAATTTGTGAGACCCAATGCTGACAGCAGAGCTTTCCTGTGAAAATATGCTAATACAAGGGATAGTTGAAGCCTGTGATTGGGGATTTGTATGTTTTTAAAAGGAATTAGGTAAGGCATGCAAAATGGCTTTCAATGTATTTACCTGGTGATTTTGGATTCTTACCTTCTGTTATGGAGGTCATTTTCAAGCTCATATTCAAAGTTTTCAAATGCATTTGTTACAGTCAGTTTCAGGTCTTTGGATACCTAAGTAAACAATAAGATGTAGGTTTCCAATAGAGTATGTTGCACAGCAAAACGATTCAGAGCCTTTCCCCTACCAACATCCATATAACCTCACTGACAATCAGTGATTCCTGTCAGGAAATCTGAAATGCAAATATCAGCTGACGTTCTGAAATCAGCATTCATTTCTGAATGAGCCCATGCAGTATGATTTTATGAAAATAGGTGATTGTTTTGACTGATGTAATTATTTAATCTGACATATTCCTGCAGTTCTACTTTTCTACTACTGTCCATATAATAAGGTCTCATTGAATTTTCCATGAAGTGGAAAAAAAATCATCCACAGGGAAATGATACTGGTGTAAGGGAACAGAGAATCCCCTCTACTAATTTAAAGAGCAGCAAATAATAATAAGTTAAGCAGGCATGGGATGAAAGTTAAGAATGAACAGTTTCACAGAAGAGCGAGCTGAATCCAAATTTATTCAGCAAATGTAGCACAAAGGAGAGGCCATCATGCAGATCATAAGCTGGGAGATAATACAAGACACAGGGGAAACTTACATCTGTAAAGACAGGAATTTCCTAACTTGCGCAATGATGATTGAATATATTCACTGGCAATGATTTTGATTTTCATTAAGTTAAACGCAGTGTTTGTGCTCTGCTGCTAAACAGTATTGCCACTGCATTGTTTAAAAATGTATTCATTCACAGGACGTTGGCATCACTGGCAAGGCCAATATTTATTGCCCATTCCTAATTGCCCTGGAGAAGGTGGTGGCGAGGCACCTGCTTGAACCACAGATCTGCTAGGTAGGGAGTTCCAGGATTCTGACGGTGAAGGAATAGTGATATATTTCCAAGTAAGGATGATGTGTGACTTGGAGGTAAACATGGAGGTGGTGGTGTTCCCATGTGCCTGCTGACCTTGTTCTTCTTGTTGGTATAGGTTAAAGGTTTGGAAGGTGCTATCAAAGAGGCCTTAGTGAGTTGTTGCAGTGCAAGTTGTGGTTGGTTCACATTGCAGCTACAGCGTGCTGGTGATGGAGGGAATAAATGGTTAAGGTGGTGGATGGGTGCTGAACAAATGGGCTGTATGGCCTGGATGTTGTCAAGCTTCTTGAGTGTTGTTGGAGCGGAACTCATCCTGCAGATGGTAGAAAGGCTCTGGGGAGTCAGGAAGTGACTTATCAGTCACAGAATACCCAGTCTTCGACCTGCTGTTGTAGCCATAATATTTATGTGGCTGGTCCAATTAAATTTCTGGTCAATGGTAACACTCTGGGATGTTGGGAAATTCAATGATGGTAATGCTATTTATGTCAAGGGGAGATGTTTAGACTTTCTCTTGTTAGTGATGGTCATTGCCTGGTACCTGTGTGGTGCAAATGTTATGTGCCCCTTATCAGACCAAACTTGAATATTGCCCAGATCTTGCTGCATGCAGGCACAGATTGCTTCATTATCTGAGGAGCTGTGAATGGAACTAATCACTGTGTATTCATCAGTGAACATTCCCACTTCTGACCTTATGTCAGAGGAAAGGTCATTGAAGCAGTTGAAGATGCTTGGGCCTAAGAGACTGCCTTGAGAAACTCCTGCGGAAATGTCCTGGGATTGAGATGATTGGCCTCCTATAACCACAACCATCTTCTATTGTGCTAGGTATGGCAACAGCCGTTGGAAAGATTTCCCCCAGTTCCATTGCTTGGTGCTACTCGCTGTCATGTGCTGCCTTAATGTCAAGGGCAGTCATGCTCATCTCACCTCAATGGAATGTGGTCATTGCTGGCAAGCCAATATTTTTTTACTTCCTTCATGGAATGTGGGCGGCGCTGGCAAGGCCAACATTTATTGCCCATCCTAATTGCCCTTGAGAAGGTGGTGGTGAGCTGCCTTCTTGAACCGCTGCAGTCCATCTGGTGCGGGTATACCCACAGTGCTGCTAGGGAGGGAGTTCCAGAATTTTGATCCAACAACAGTGAAGGAACAGCGAATTAGTTCTAAGTCAGGATGGTGTGTGGCTTGGAGGGGAACTTGCAGGTGGTGGTGTTCCCATGCATCTTCTGCCCTTGTCCTTCTAGGTGATAGAGGTCGCAGGTTTGGAAGGTGCTGTCGAAGAAACTGTGGTGAGTTGTTGCAGTGCATCTTGTAGATGGTACACACTGTCGTCACTGTGCAGCAGTGGTGGAGGGAATGAATGGTTAAGGTGGTGAATGGGGTGCTCAGCAGGCAGGCTGCTTTGTCCTGGATGGTGTTGAGCTTCCTGAGTATTGTTGGAGTGGCACTCCCCCAAGGAAGTGGGCAGTATTCCATCACACTCCTGACTTGTGCCTTGTAGATGGTGAACAACTTTTGGGAAGTCAGGAGGTGGGCTACTTGCCTTTAGAATTCCCAGCCTTTGCCCTACTCTTGTAGCCACTATATTTATGTGGCTGGTCCAGTTCAGTTTCTGGTCAATGGTAACCCCCAGGATGTTGACAGTTGGTGGGGGGTGGAGGGGGGGGGGGGTTCAGCGATGGTAATGTTGTTCAATGCCAAGGGGAGATGGTTAGATTCTCTCTTATTGGACATCATCATTGCCTGGCACTTGTGTGGCGCGAATATTACTTGCCACTTGTCAGTCCAAGCCTGAATGTTGTCCAGGTCTTGCAGCATGTGGACACGGACTGCCTCAGTATCTGAGGAGTTCCCATTGATACTGAACATCGTGCAATCATCAGTGAACATCCCCACTTCTGACCTTATGATGGAGGAAAGGTCATTGATGAAGCAGCTGAAGATGGTTGGGCCTCAGACACTACCCTGAGGAACTCCTACAGCAATGTCCTTGGGATGAGATGATTGGCTTCCAACAACCACCTTCCTTTGTGCTAGGTAAGACTCCAACCAATGGAGAGTTTCCCCGATGCCCATTGACTTCAGTTTGGCTAGGGCTCCTTGATGCCATACTCGGTCAAATGCTGTCTTGATATCCAAGCAATCACTCTCACCTCACCTCAAGTTCAGCTCTTTTGTCCATTTTGGACCAAGGCTGTAATGAGGTCAGCAGCTGAGTGGCCTTTGCGGAACCCAAACTGAGCATCGGTGAGCAGGTTATTACTGTTTTAAGTGGAGCTTGAAAGCACAGTCGACGACATCTTCCATCACTTTGCTGATGATAGAGAGTAGACTGATGGGGCGGTAATTGGCTGGATTGGATTTGTCCTGCTTTTTGTGGATAGGACATTCCTGGGCAATTTTCCACATTGTCGGGTAGATGCCAGTGTTGTAGCTGAACTGTAACAGCTTGGCTAGGGATGCGGTTAGTTCTGCAGCACAAGTCTTCAGTACTACAGCCAGGATGTTGTCAAGACCCATAGGCTTTGCTGTATCCGGTGCCTTCAGCCGTTTCTTGATAGCATGTGGAGTGAATCAGATTGGCTGAAGACCGGCATCTGTGATGCTGCGGACCTCAGGAGGAGGCCAAGATGGATCATCCACTCGGTACTTCTGGCTGAAGATGGTTGTGAATGCTTCAGCCTTTTCTTTGCACTGACATTCTGGGCTCTGGCATCATTGAGGATGGGGATATATGTGGAGCCTCATCCTCTGTTAGTTGTTTAATTGTCAACCAACATACACGACTGGATGTGGCAGAACTGCAGAGCCATTGGTACATTGATCCATTGGTTGTGAGATTGTTTAGCTCTGTTTATTTCATGCTGCTTCCGCTGTTTGGCATGCAAGTAGTCCTGTGTTGTAGCTTCACCGGGTTAACACGTCATTTCTAGGTTTGCCTGGTGCTTCTCCATGCACTCTTCATTGAACCAGGATTGATCCTCCGGCTTGATGGAAATGGTAGAGTGAGGGATATGCTGGGCCATGAGGTTACAGATTGTGTTTGAATACAATTCTGCTGCTGCTGATGGTCTACAGTACCTCATGGATGCCCTGTTTTGAGCTGCCAAAACTGTTCTTAATCTATCCCATTTAGCACGGTGGTAGTGCCACACAACACAATAGAGGGTATCCACAGTGTGAAGACGGGACTTGGTTTTCACAAGGATTGTGCGGTGGTCACTCCTATCAATACTCTCACAGAAGATGCATCTGCAACAGGTAGACACTTTGAGGACATGGTCCAATAGGTTTTTCCCTCTTATTGGTTCCTTCACCACCTGCTGCAGGCCCAGTCTGGCAGCTTTGTTCTTCTGGACTCGGCCCACTCGGTCAGTAGTGGTGCTACTGAGCCTCTCTTGGTGTTGGACATTGAAGTCCCCCACCCAGAATAAATTCCGTGCCCTTGCCACCCTCAGTGTCTCTTTCAAGTGGTATTCAACATGAAGGAATACTGATTTATCAGTTGAGGGAAGACAGTAGGTGGTAATCAGCAGGAGGTTTCCTTGCTCATGTTTAACCTGATGCCATGAGACTTCATGGGGTCCAAAGTCAATGTTTTGGGCTCCCAGGGCAACTCCCTCTCAACTGTATACTACTGTGCCACCATCTCTGGTAGGTCTGTCCTGCCGTTGAGATAAGACATGCCCAGGAATGGTGATGGTGGTGTCTGGAACATTGGATATTCGGTATGTTTCTGTGAGCATGACTATGTCAGGCTGTTGCTCAACTATGGGACAGCTCTCCAAATTTTGGCACAAGCCCCCAGATGTTAGTAGGGAGGACTTTGCAGGGTATTAGGGCTGGGTTTGCCGTTGTCGTTTCCAGTGCCAAGGTCGATGCTGGCTGTTCCATCCAGTTTTATTCCTTTTCAAATTCTCTGTTGCTGTTCTGTATGACTGAATAGCTTGCTAGTCCATTTCAGAGGGCAGATAAGAGTCAACCACATTGCTGTGACTCTGCAGTCACATGTAGACCAGACCAGGTAAGGACGGCAGATTTCCTTCCCTAAAGGGACATTAGTGCAAATTAAACCAGATGGGCTTTTACAACAATCGATGGTAGTTTTATGGTCGACGTTGCTGACTAGCTTTCAATTCCAGATTTTCACTAATTAATTGAATTGCAATGGGTCTGGAGTCACATCTAGGACAAAGCAGGTAAGGACAGCAGATTTCCTTCCATAAAGGGTATTAGCGAACAAGATGGGTAACTGATACTAACTTTTAATTCCAGAATTCCAAGCTTCCTTGGTGGGATTTTAATTCATATCTTCAGATCATCAGTCTGGGCCTCTGAATTACTGGTCCAGTAACATAACACGGGGCTACCTTGCCTCATACAACTCAGGCATTTTGTCCATGTTTGGACCAGGTTTGTAATGAGGATTTTTTTTGCATTCATGGGATGCGGGTGTCACTGGCAAGACCAGCATTTATTGCCCATCCGTGATTGCCTTTGACAAGCTGGTGGTGAGCTGCCTTCTGGAACCGCGGCAGTCCATGTGGTGTAGGTACTCTGAGCAGGTCAGAGGCTGGGTATTCTTGGACGAGTAACTCACCTCCTGACTCCTCATAGCCTTTCCAACATCTATAAGGCACAAGTCAGGAGTGTGATGGAATACTTCCCACTTCTCTGGATGAGTGCAGCTCTAACATTCAAGAAGCTCTACACCATTCAGGTGTTAGGGAGGGAATACCAGGATTTTGACCCAGTGCCGATGAAAGTACAACAATATGTTTCCAAGGCAGGATGGTGTGCGACATAGAGGGGAACTTGCAGGTGGTGATGTTTCCGTGCACCTGCTGCCTTAGTTCTTCTCGGCAGAAGTGATCTCGGATTTGGAAGATGCCATCCAGGAAGCCGTCATGAGTTGTTGAACCTTGTAGATGGTGCATATTGCAGCCAAGGTGCGCCTGTAGTGAAGGGAGTGAATGTTTTTGTGGTAAATGGGGTGCCAATCAAGTGGACTGCTTTGTCCTGAATGGTGCAGAGCTTCTTGAATGTTGGTGCTGCACTCATCCAGGGAAGTAGGAAGTATTCCATCACACTCCTGACTTGTGCCTTATAGATGGTGGAAAAGCTATGAGGAGTCAGGAGGTGAGTTACTCATCCGAGAATACCCAGCCTCTGACCTGCTCAGAGCCACAGTATTTATGTGGCTGCTCCGGTTCAGTTTCTGATCAATGGTGACCCCCTGGATGTTAATGGTGGGGGATTCGGCGATGGGAGTGCCATTGAATATCATGGGGAAGTGGTTTGACTCACTCTCATTGGAGATGGTCATTGCCTGACACTTGTATGGTATGGATGTTAATTACCACTTGTTAGTCCAAGCCTGAATGTTGTCCAGACTTGCTGTATTTGGGCACGGACTGCTTCATTATCTGTGGAGTTGTGAATGGAACTGAACACTGTGCAATTATTAGCGAACATCCCCACTTCTGATCTTGTGATAGAGGAAAGGTCAATGATAAAGCAGATGAAGATGATTGGGCCTAGGCCACTGCCCTAAGGAAACCTTGCAGCGATGTCCTGGGGTGGAGATAATTAGCTTTCAACCACCACAACCATCTTCCTTTGTGCTGGGCATGACTCCAGTCAGTGGAGAGTTTTCCCCCTGATTACTAGGGCTCCTTGATGCCACACTTGGTCAAATGCTGCCTCGATGTCAAGGGCAGTCACTCTCACCTCACAGCTGGAATTCAGCTCTTTTGTCCATGTTTGGACCAAGGCTGCAATGAGGTCTGGAACCGAGTGTAACTCGCAGGAACCAAACTGAGTATGAGTGAGCAGATTATTGGTGAGTAAGTGACAGCACTGTCCTAGACTCCTTCTAACACTTTTCTGATGATTAGGAGTAGACTGATGGGAAGGTAATTGGATGGATTGGATTTGTTCTGCTTTTTGTGGACAGGACATACCTGGGCAATTTTCCACTTTGTCAGGTAGATCCCAGTATTGTAGCTGCATTGGAACAGCTTGGCTAGAGACGCAGCTAGTTCTGGTACACAATTCTTTAGCACCTCAGGCAGAATGTTTTCAGGGCCTGTAGCCTTTGCTGTATTGAGTGGGCTCGGCTATTTCATGATATCATGTGTACTGTGATGATGGGGACCTCCTGTAGGAGGCTGAGATTGGTTGCAATGCTTCAGCCTTGTCTTTTGCATTTACATTCCGTGCTGCACCATCATTGAGGATGGAGATGTTCATAAAGCCTCCTTCCCCCTTAGTTGTATAATTATCCAGAGTGTGTCCTGACAACCCAGCCTGCGCATGCACAACATCCACACATGCATAGAGCAATTGCCGATGTCATCCAAGGGCAGTGCGAGGTTCGGGGCCTTTGCTTACATTCAGGGAGGGGAGAGGATCCATACCTGCGATGGAGCACCTAACAGCTTCAGGAGTCGGCACATGCTGACTGAGTTTGACAAAAATTCAAACAGTGACATCACAGGAAAGCTGTAAGGTAATCGGTTGGTGAGTAACTGCTGTTAGGGAGTATCTGTCAATAGCTAGGTTAGTACACCATTAGGGTACGTGTGTTAATAGTGTTAATAGCTAAAATTAAAACTAAAATTTATGTAGCTACCTTATAATTAATTGAGTCAGGCAAGCAGAAAGGAAGTAAGAAGCTGGTGAGTCTATTGTTCTGCTTTATTTTAAGTGGTAAGTTTTTTGTATTACCAGGGTTAAATTAGTGCAGTAAGTGCTGGTGAGGAGAGGCATTAATTAAGTAAATAGTTCATTAGTTATTTCAAACACTAATAGGATGACAGAGCAGGTGATGTGTTGCAGCTGCAGTATGTGAGAGCTCGCGGACACCAGTGTGATTCATATCAACCATGTCTGCAGTAAGTGTCTACAGCACGAGGGGCTTCAGCTCAGAGTAGATGAGCTAGAAGCCGAGTTACAGACACTGCAATGCATCAGGGAAGGGAAAAGTTACCTGGATTCTTTGTTCCAGGAGGCAGTCACACCCCATAGGATAGGGTCTCATGATTTGGTCAGTGGTCAGGGGCAGGAGGGTGTGACTGTGAGTAAGGTAGGTAAGGAGATTGAGAAGGCAGGAGTGGAGGATCCTCAGCCCTTGTAATTGTCCAACATGTGTGAGGTTCTTTCAGCTTGTATGGATGAGAGCGAGGGCTGCAGGGTGGATGAGCAAACTGACTATGGTACAGGAAGTGAGAGGAGCCAGAACAGCCCGAGGAGCAGCAGGACCGGAGGTTTCAACAAAACGCGCCAAACCCCGTGAGGGAGAGAGTGAGAGGAGCCAGAACAGCCCGAGGAGCAGCAGGACCAGAGGTTTCAAAAAACGCGCCAGAAGCGGGAAGGTAAGTTGAGCTATAAAGTACTTACCTCGTGATCCGGCGGACGCGGACACGGGGACTGCTGGATAAGTGAACTTATATATTCGGGCAGTTGCTAAACCCGAAACACTACACGTGTAGTGTTTCCCACCCATCCTCCTCCTCTAACCAAAAAAAAGGACTCTTGTGTGGAGGGTTTGGTATGGTAAGGTTTTCCTTTTTTTTAAATTCTCTGTTGTCAATTTAGAGCAGAGGGGATGGAAGCTAGGGCAATTGCATGCTCCTCTTGCAGGATGTGAGAGGTAAGGGTCAACACTTGTGTCCCTGCTGACTTCACCTGTGAGAAGTGCACCCAACTCCAGCTCCTCACAGACCGCGTTAGGGAACTGGAGCTGGATGAACTTCGGATCATTCAGGAGGCTGAGGGGGTGATAGAGAGCAGTTATAGGGAACTAGTGACACCTAAGTTACAGGATAAAGGTAGCTGGGTGACCGTCAGGGGAGGGAAAGGGAATAGGCGCACAGTGCAGGGATCCCCTGTGGCCGTTCCCCTCAATAATAAGTATACCGTTTTGGATACGGTTGGGGGGGGACGACCTACCAGGGGAAAGCCACAGCGGCCAGGTCTCTGGCACTGAGCCTGGCTCTGTGGCTCAGAAGGGAAGGGGAGAGAATAGGAGAGCGATAGTGATAGGAGATTCAATGGTTAGAGGAACAGACAGGAGATTCTGTGGTCGCGAACGAGACTCCCGGATGGTATGTTGCCTCCCGGGTGCCAGGGTCAGGGATGTCTCGGATCGAGTCTACGGGATTCTTAAAGGGGAGGGGGAGCAGCCAGAAGTCGTGGTACACATCGGTACCAATGACACAGCTAGGAAAAGGGATGAGGACCTGAAAAGCGAATATAGGGAGATAGGTTGGAAGCTAAAAGGCAGGACGAGCAGAGTAGTAATCTCAGGATTGATACCGGTGCCACGTGCTAGTGAGGCTAGAAACAGAGAGCGAGTGCAGCTGAACACGTGGCTACAGAGCTGGTGTAGGAGGGAGGGCTTCAGATATGTGGATCATTGGGATACCTTCTGGGGAAGGTGGGACCTGTACAAGAAGGACGGGTTGCATCTGAACTGGAGGGGCACCAATATCCTGGGCGGGAGGTTTGCTAGAGCTCTTCAGGAGGGTTTAAACTAGTTTGGCAGGGGGATGGGAACCGGAGCTACGGATCAGTGGATGGGGTAGCTATTGAGCAGGCAGATACAGAGTGCAGAGAGTCTGCGAGGAAGGTTAGACAGTTGACAGGGCAAAGTTGCAGCCAGTATGATGGGTTGAAGTGTGTCTATTTTAACGCAAGAAGTGTCAGGAATAAGGGTGATGAACTTAGAGCATGGATTAGTACTTGGAGCTACGATGTTGTGGCCATTACGGAGACTTGGATATCACAGGGGCAGGAATGGATGTTGGATGTTCTGGGGTTTAGATGTTTCAAAAGGAATAGGGAGGGAGGTAAAAGAGGTGGGGGAGTGGCATTGCTAATCAGGGATAGTATCACAGCTGCAGAAAGGGAGGTCGTCGAGGAGGGTTTGTCTACTGAGTCATTATGGGTGGAAGTCAGAAACAGGAGAGGAGCAGTCACTTTATTGGGAGTTTTCTATAGACCCCCCAACAGCAACAAAGACACGGAGGAACAGATTGGGAGGCAGATTTTGGAAAGGTGCAGAAGTAACAGGGTTGTTGTCATGGGTGACTTCAACTTCCCTAATATTGATTGGAACTCCTTAGTGCAAATAGTTTGGATGGAGCAGTTTTTGTTAGGTGTGTCCAGGAAGATTTCCTGACTCAATATGTAGATAGGCCGACGAGAGGGGAGGCTATATTGGATTTGGTGCTTGGCAACGAACCAGGCCAGGTGGCAGATCTCTCGGTGGGACAGCATTTCGGTGATAGTGATCACAACTCCCTGACCTTTACTATAGTCATGGAGAGGGATAGGAGCTGACGGGATGGGAAAATATTTAATTGGGGGAGGGGGAATTACAATGCTATTAGGCAGGAACTGGGGAGCTTAAATTGGGAACAGATGTTCTCAGGGAAATGCACGACAGAAATGTGGAGGTTGTTTAGGGAGCACTTGCTGCGACTGCTGGATAGGTTTGTCCCGATGAGGCAAGGAAGGGATGGTAGGGTGAAGGAACCTTGGATGACAAGAGATGTGGAACAGCTAGTCAAGAGGAAGAAGGAAGCTTACTTAAGGTTGAGGAAGCAAGGATCAGACAGGGCTCTAGAGGGTTACAAGGTAGCCAGGAAGGAACTGAAGAATGAACTTAGGAGAGCGAGAAGGGGACATGAAAAAGTCTTGGCGGGTAGGATTAAGGAAAATCCCAAGGCGTTCTACACTTATGTGAGGAACAAGAGGATGGCCAGAGTGAGGGTAGGGCCGATCAGGGATAGTGGAGGGAACTTGTGTCTGGAGTCGAAGGAGGTAGGGGAGGTCCTTAATGAATACTTTGCTTCAGTATTCACCAGTGAGAGGGACCTGGACGTTTGTAAGGACAGCGTGAAACAGGCTGATATGCTCGAACAGGTTGATGTTAAGAAGGAGGATGTGCTGGAAATTTTGAAAGACATGAGGATAGATAAGTCCCGGGGGCCAGACGGGATATACCCAAGGATATTATGGGAAGCGAGGGAAGAGATTGCCGCGCCTTTGGTGATGATCTTTGCGTCCTGATTATTTGGAAAAGCATAGTTTGATTAGAGATAGTCAGCATGGCTTTGTGAGGGGCAGGTCATGCCTCGCAAGCCTTATTGAATTCTTTGAGGATGTGACAAAACACATTGATGAAGGAAGAGCAGTGGATGTGGTTTATGTGGATTTTAGCAAGGCGTTTGATAAGGTTCCCCATGGTATACTCATTCAGAAAATAAGGAGGCATGGGATACAGGGAAATTTGGCTGTCTGGATACAAAATTGGCTGGCCCATAGAAGACAGAGGGTGGCAGTAGATGGAAAGTATTCAGCCTGGAGCTCGGTGACCAGTGGTGTTCTGCAGGGATCTGTTCTGGGACCTCTGCTCTTTGTGATTTTTATAAATGACTTGGATGAGGAAGTGGAAGGCTGGGTTAGTAAGTTTGCCGATGACACAAAGGTTGCTGGAGTTGTGGATAGTGTGAAGGGCTGTTGTAGGTTGCAACAGGACATTGACAGGATGCAGAGCTGGGCTGAGAAGTGGCAGACGGAGTTCAACCTGGAAAAGTGTGAAGTGATTCATTTTGGAAGGTGGAATTTGAATGCAGAAGACAGGCTTAAAGACAGGATTCTTGGCAGTGTGGAGGAACAGAGGGATCTTGGGGTCCACGTCCATAGATCCCTCAAAGTTGCCACCCAAGTTGATAGGGTTGTTAAGAAGGCGTATGGGGTGTTGGCTTTCATTAACAGGGGGATTGAGTTTAAGAGCCGCGAGGTTATGCTGCAGCTCTATAAAGCCCTGGTTAGACCACACTTGGAATATTGTGTTCAGTTCTGGGCGCCTCATTATAGGAAGGATGTGGAAGCTTGAGAGAGGGTGCAGAGGAGATTTACCAGGATGCTGCCTGGACTGGAGGGCATGTCTTATGAAGAAAGGTTGAGGGAGCTAGGGCTTTTCTCATTGGTTTGAAGAATGATGAGAGGTGACTTGATAGAGGTGTACAAGATGATGAGAGGCATAGATAGAGTGGATAGCCAGGGACGTTTTCCCAGGGCGGAAAGGGCTATCACCAGGGGGCATAATTTTAAGGTGATTGGAGGAAGGTTTAGGGGAGATGTCAGAGGTAGGTTCTTTACACAGAGAGTGGTGGGTGCGTGGAATGCACTGCCAGTGGTCGTAGTAGAAGCAGATACATTAGGGACATTTAAGTGACTCTTGGATAGGTACATGGATGATAGTAGAATGAGGGGTATGTAGGTAGTTTGATCTTAGAGTAGGTTAAAGGTCGGCACAACATCGTGGGCCGAAGGGCCTGTACTGTGCTGTACTGTTCTATGTTCTATGAAGCCATTCAAGAGGGGGGGAGGGGAATAAATAGGAATGTAGTGGTAAGGGGACAGTATAGTCAGGGGGATAGACACCATTCTCTGCAGTGAAGAGTGAGAGTCTAGAAGGCTGTTGCTTACCCATTGCCAGGGTCTGGAACAACTGCTCAAGGTTGGAGAGGAACTTGCAGTGGGAGGGGAAGGATCCAGTTGTTGTGGCCCATGCGGGTACCAATGACATAAATAGAACTAGGAAAGAGGTTCTGCATAGACAGTATGAGCAGCTAGGGGATAAATTATAAAGCAGAACCTCAAAGCTAATAATCTCTGAATTATTACCTGAGCCACAAGCAAATTGGAGTAGGGTAAATAAATGCATGGTTCAAAGATTGGTGTGGGAGAAATGATTTTGATTCACAGGGCACTGGCACCAGTACTGGGGAAAGTGGGAGCTGTACCGTTGGGATGGTCTTCACCTGAACCGTGCTGGGACCAGTGTTCTGGCAAGTCATATAACTAGGGCAGTAGAGAGGGGCTTTAAGCTAAATAGTGGGCGTGAGGGATCAAGTGAGAGAAGATATGATAAATTAAATAGAAAGGACAAGGCAAGACAGTAAGGTAGCAATAAGGGAAATAATAATCAGAGTGTGGCAGGAAGGGACAGAATGTACAAAATTAAGAGTGCACATGCATGCTAAGGCTAAAGGTTGCGCAAATAGTAAAAAGACAGAACTAAAGGCTCTGTATTTGTGTGTAGCATTCGTAACAAAACAAATGAATTGATAGCTCAAATAGAAATGAATAGTTATGATCTTAGCCATTACAGAGACAAGGCTGCAAGGTGACAAAGGCTGAGACCAAGGTACATGGCATTTTGGAAGGACAGGGAACTAGGAACAGGTGGTGTGGTAGCTCTGTTAATTAAGGATGACATTATTATAATAGAGGTGAACTTTGATTCCATATCTTGATTTTTAGAAGTGTTCAGGTATAGATAAGAAATAGTAAACAAAGAACAAAGAACAGTACAGCACAGGAACAGGCTATTCGGCCCTCCAAGCCTGCGCCGATCTTGATGCCTGCCGAAACTAACACCTTCTGCACTTCCAGGGCCCATATCCCTCTATTCCCATCCTATTCATATACTTGTCAAGATGTCTCTTAAACGTCGCTATCGTATCTGCTTCCACCACCTCCCCTGGCAGCAAGTTCCAGGCACTCACCACCCTCTGTGTAAAAAAACTTGCCTCGCACATCCCCTCTAAACTTTGCCCCTCGCACCTTAAACCTATGTCCCCTAGTAACTGACTCTTCCACCCTGGGAACAAGTTTCTGACTATCCACTCTGTCCATGCCGCTCATAACTTTGTAAACCTCTATCATGTCGCCCCTCCACCTCCGTCGTTCCAGTGAAAACAATCCGAGTTCTTCCAACGTCTCCTCATAGCTAATGCCCTCCAGACCAGGCAACATCCTGGTAAACCTCCTCTGTACCCTCTCCAAATCCTCCAAGTCCTTCTGGTAGTGTGGCGACCAGAATTGTACGCAATATTCTAAGTGTGGCCTAACTAAGGTTCTGTACAGCTGCAACATGACTTGTCAATTTTTATACTCTATGCCCCGACCGATGAAGGCAAGCATGCCGTATGCCTTCTTGACTACCTTATCCACCTGCGTTGCCACTTTCAGTGACCTGTGGACCTGTACGCCCAGATCTCTCTGCCTGTCAATACTCCTAAGGGTTCTGCCATTTTCTGTATACCTCCCACCTGCATTAGACCTTCCAAAATGCATTACCTCACATTTGTCCTGATTAAACTGCATCTGCCATTTCTCCGCCCAAGTCTCCAATTGATCTATATCCTGCTGTATCCTCTGACAATCCTCATCATTATCCGCAACTCCACCAACCTTTGTGTCGTCCGCAAACTTACTAATCAGACCAGCTACATTTTCCTCCAAATCATTTATATATACTACAAACAGCAAAGGTTCCAGCACTGATCCCTGCGGAACACCACTAGTCACATCCCTCCATTCAGAAAAACACCCATCCACTGTTACCCTCTGTCTTCTGTGACTGAGCCAGTTCTGTATCCATCTTGCCAGCTCACCTCTGATCCCGTGTGACTTCACCTTTTGCACCAGTCTGCCATGCGGGACCTTGTCACTTCCTCAAAAAACTCAATCAAATTAGTAAGACACGACCTCCCCTTCACAAAACCATGCTGTCTCGCTAATAAGTTTGTTTGTTTCCAAATGGGAGTAAATCCTGTCCCAAAGAATCCTCTCCAAGAGTTTCCCGACCACTGACGTAGGGCTCACCGGCCTATAATTTCCTGGATTATCCTTACCACCCTTCTTAAACAAAGGAACAACATTGGCTATTCTCCAGTCCTCTGGGACCTCACCTGTAGCCAATGAGGATGCAAAGATTTCTGTCAAGTCCTCAGCAATTTCTTCCCTTGCCTCCCTCAGTATTCTAGGGTAGATCCCATCAGGCCCTGGGGACTTATCTACCTTAATGCTTTGCAAGACACCCAACACCTCCTCCTTTTTGATAATGAGATGACTGAGACTATCTGCACTCCCTTCCCTCGGCTCATCATCCACCAAGTCCTTCTCCTTGGTGAATACTGATGCAAAGTACTCATTTAGCACTTGTAGGAAGTCACTTGTGAGAGTAGTTCATAGGCACCCTAACAGTAACCACACTATAGGACAGGGTATACAGGAAGAAATAATGAGGGCTTGTGAGAAAGGTACAGCGAAAATCATGGGTGATTTTAATCTACAGATAGATTGAATGAATCAGATTGACAAAGATAGCCTGGAGGATGAGTTCATGGAGTGTTTTCAGGACTGTTTCTTAGAGCAGCATATTCTAGAGCCAACCAGAGTGCAGGCTACTATAGATCTGGTACTGTGTAACAAAACAGGATTGATTAATGACCTCATGGTAAAGGCATAGGTAGCAGTGAAGAAGAAGATCAAGAAGATCGCCCCCCTCAAATCTAAATCAGGGGACATAATCACTGACCAACGCAAACAAATGGACCGCTGGGTTGAGCACTACCTAGAACTGTACTCCAGGGAGAATGTTGTCACTGAGACTGCCCTCAATGCAGCCCAGCCTCTACCAGTCATGGATGAGCTGGACATACAGCCAACCAAATCGGAACTCAGTGATGCCATTGATTCTCTAGCCAGCAGAAAAGCCCCTGGAAAGGACAGCATTACCCCTGAAATAATCAAGCCTGCCAAGCCTGCTATACTCTCAGCACTACATGAACTGCTATGCCTGTGCTGGAACGAGGGAGCAGTACCCCAGGACATGCGCGATGCCAATATCATCACCCTCTATAAAAACAAAGGTGACCACGGTGACTGCAACAACTACCGTGGAATCTCCCTGCTCAGCATAGTGGGGAAAGTCTTTGCTCGAGTCGCTCTGAACAGGCTCCAGAAGCTGGCCGAGCGCGTCTACCCTGAGGCACAGTGTGGCTTTCGTGCAGAGAGATCGACCGTTGACATGCTGTTCTCCCTTCGTCAGATACAGGAGAAATGCCGTGAACAACAGATGCCCCTCTACATTGCTTTCATTGATCTCACCAAAGCCTTTGACTTCGTCAGCAGACGTGGTCTCTTCAGACTACTAGAAAAGATCAGATGTCCACCAAAGCTACTAAGTATCATCACCTCATTCCATGACAATATGAAAGGCACAATTCAACATGGTGGCTCCTCATCAGAGCTCTTTCCTATCCTGAGTGGCATGAAACAGGGCTGTGTTCTTGCACCCACACTTTTTGGGATTTTCTTCTCCCTGCTGCTTTCACATGCGTTCAAGTCCTCTGAAGAAGGAATTTTCCTCCACACAAGATCAGGGGGCAGGTTGTTCAACCTTGCCCGTCTAAGAGCTAAGTCCAAAGTACGGAAAGTCCTCATCAAGGAACTCCTCTTTGCTGACGATGCTGCTTTCACATCTCACACTGAAGAGTGCCTGCAGAGTCTCATCGACAGGTTTGCGGCTGCCTGCAATGAATGTGGCCTAACCATCAGCCTCAAGAAAACGAACATCATGGGACAGGACGTCAGAAATGCTCCATCCATCAATATTGGCGACCACGCTCTGGAAGTGGTTCAAGAGTTCACCTACCTAGGCTCAACTATCACCAGTAACCTGTCTCTAGATGCAGAAATCAACAAGCGCATGGGAAAGGCTTCCACTGCTATGTCCAGACTGGCCAAGAGAGTGTGGGAAAATGGCGCATTGACACGGAACACAAAAGTCTGAGTGTATCAAGCCTGTGTCCTCAGTACCTTGCTCTATGGCAGCGAGGCCTGGACAACATATGTCAGCCAAGAGCGACGTCTCAATTCATTCCATCTTCGCTGCCTCCGGAGAATACTTGGCATCAGGTGGCAGGAACGTATCTCCAACACAGAAGTCCTCGAGGCGGCCAACATCCCCAGCTTATACACCCTACTGAGTCAGCGGCGCTTGTGATGGCTTGGCCATGTGAAGTCACATGGAAGATGGCAGGATCCCCAAAGACACATTGTACAGCGAGCTCGCCACTGGTATCAGACCCACCGGCCGTCCATGTCTCCGCTTTAAAGACGTCTGCAAACGCGATATGAAATCCTGGGACATTGATCACAAGTCGTGGGAGTCAGTTGCCAGCGTTCGCCAGAGCTGGCGGGCAGCCATAAAGGCGGGGCTAAAGTGTGGCGAGTCAAAGAGACTTAGTAGTTGGCAGGAAAAAAGACAGAGGCGCAAGGGGAGAGCCAACTGTGTAACAGCCCCGACAAACAAATTTTTCTGCAGCACCTGTGGAAGAGCCTGTCACTCTAGAATTGGCCTTTATAGCCACTCCAGGTGCTGCTCCACACACCACACACCACTGACCACCTCCAGACGCCATTGTCTCTCGAGATAAGGAGGCCAAAGAACAGGTAGCAGTGATCACAGCATGATTAAATTTCACATTCAGTTTGAGGGTGAAAAGAGTGGATCTAAGACTAGTTTTTAAACTTAAATAAGGGTAATTATGAGGACTTGAAAACAGAACTGGATAAAATAAACTGGGAAATTAGGTCAGTAGAGATGCAGTGGCAGACAATTAAGGAGATAATTCCTTAATAAGGAGACAAAAGTCAGGAGGCATGGGATAGTGGGGAATGTGGCCAGTTGGATTAAGAATTGGCTAACTGATAGAAGGCAGAGAGTGGTCTTAGATGGTAAATACTCAGCCTGGAGCCCAGTTACCAGTGGCGTGCCACAGGGATCAGTTCTGGGTCCTCTCCTGTTTGTGATTTTTATTAACGACTTGGATGAGGAAGTCGAAGGGTGGGTCAGTAAATTTGCAGATGATACAAAGGTTGGTGGAGTTGTGGATACCGAGGAGGGCTATTGTCGTCTGCAAAGGGACTTGGATAGGTTGCAGTGCTGGGCTGAAAAGTGGCAGATGGAGTTTAACCCTGAAAAGTGTGAGGTCGTCCATTTTGGAAGGACAAACACGAATGCAAAATACTGGGTTAACGGTAGGGTTCTTGGGCATGTGGAGGAGCAGAGAGACCTTGGGGTCTATGTGCATAGATCGTTGAAAGTTGCAACTCAAGTGGATAGGGCTGTGAAGAAGGCATATGGGGTGTTAGCGTTCATTAGCAGAGGGATTGAATTTAAGAGCCGTGAGGTGATGATGCAGCTGTACAGGACCTTGGTAAGGCCTCATTTGGAGTACTGTGTGCAGTTCTGGTCGCCTCATTTTAGGAAGGATGTGGAAGCCTTGGAGAGGGTGCAGAGGAGATTTACCAGGATGTTGCCTGGAATGGAGAATAAGTCTTACGAGGAAAGGCTGAACATTCTAGGCCTCTTCTCATTAGAACGGAGAAGGATGAGGGGTGACATGATAGAGGTTTATAAGATGATCAGGGGAATAGATAGGGTAGACAGTCAGAAACTTTTTCCCCGGGTGGAGCAAAGCATTACAAGGGGTCATAAATTTAAAGTGAAGGGTGGGAGATATAAGGGGGATGTCAGGGGAAGGTTCTTTACCCAGAGAGTGGTCGGGGCATGGAATGCCTTGCCTGGGGAAGTTGTTGAGTCAGAAACTTTAGGGACTTTCAAACGGCTTTTAGATAGGTATATGGATAAAGGAGAATGATGGGGTATAGATTAAATTGTCCTTGACAGAGGACAAAGGATCGGCACAACATCGTGGGCCGAAGGGCCTGTTCTGTGCTGTATTTTTCTATGTTCTATGTTCTAACACTTGACAAAATACATTCCAGTGAGAAAGCATGGCTCCAGGGGAAGGACGCACCATCCGTGGCTAATTATGAAAGTTAAAGATAGTATCAAATTGAAAGAAAAAGCGTACAATTCAGTGAAGTGTAGTGGCAGGTCAGAAGATTGGATAGAATATAAAAAAAAGCAAAGTATGATTAAAAGTATAATGAGAGAGAAATTACAGTACGAGAGAAAGCTAGATAGAAATATAAAAACGGATGGTAAGAGTTTCCACAGGTATTTAAAAAAGAAAAGAGTAAGTAAAATGAGTGTTGGTCCTCTAAAGAATGAGTCTGGGGAGTTAAGAATGGAAAATAAGGAGATGGTGGAGCAAGTGAACAGATTTTCTGCATCTGTCTTCACTGTCGAGGATACAAATAACATCCCAGAAATAATTGTGAATCAAGAGTTGGAAGGGATGGAGGAACTTAAAACAATTACCATGACCAGGGAAAGTGCAATGAGAAAATTGTTAGAACTGAAAGCTGACAAGTCCCCAGGTCCTGAAAGACTTTATCCTAGGATCTTAAAAGATGTGGCTGCAGAGAAAGTGGTTGCATTGGTTTTAATTTCCCAAATTCCCTAGATTCTGGAAAGGTCCCATCAGTTTGGAAAATAGCAAATGTAACTCTGCTATTCAAGAAAGGAGGAAGGCAGAAGCCAGGAAACTACAGGCTAGTTAGCTTAACATCTGTCAAAGGGAAAATGCTGGAATCTATTATTAAGGAGGTTATAATGGGTCATTTAGAAAATCTCAATGCAATCAGGCAGAGTCAACATGGTTTTGTGAAGGGGAAATTGTGTTTGACTAATTTATTAGAGTTCCTTGAGGAAGTAACCAGCAATGTGGATAAAGTGGAAACTGTGGATGTGGTGTGCTTGGATTTCCAGAAGGCATTTGGCAAGGTGACACATCAAAGGTCACTAAACAAAATAAGAGCCCATGGTATAGGGGGTAACATATTAGCATGGATAGAGGATTGGTTAGCTAACAGGAAACAGACATAAATGGGTCATTTTCAGGTTGGTAAGCTGCAACTAGTGGAGTGCCACAGGGATCAATGCTGGGGCCTCAATTATTTACAATCTGTATCAATGACTTGGATGAAGAGACAGAATGTATGGTGCTAAATTTGCAGATGACACAAAGATAGGTAGCAGAGTAAGTTGTGAAAAGGGCATAAGGAGTCTACAAAGAGATATAGATAGGTTAAGTGAGTGGGCAAAGATTTGGCAGATGAAGTATAATGTGGGAAAGTGTGAACTTGTCCACTTTGGCCAGAAGAATAGAAAACCAAAATATTATTTAAATGAAGAGATATTGCAGAACTTGGAGTTCAGAGGGATCTGGGTATCACAAAACACAAGAAGTTAGTATGCAGTGTCATGCAGGACCCCACCTGCCAAGAATGAGGTACACATTATTTTGCCACATGAACATTAAAACTTAAATTTGTTGCTGGGAAGAGGGCCTATCACAAGGAATTGCCAGGACCCTCACAGGAAATACCTTTTTTGCATACGAGCAGACAGTGTTGGAACAAAGGAACCAGTCCCTGCTTCCCCAATACACATAAGACCTGGTCAGATCAGTTTAGTCACATGACTAACTGGTGGTTGGAGTTTTTTGAATTTGAACTTGCCACAGAGTTTTAAAACGCAGAAAACTGTTTGCTCCTGTACTGGAAAAGACCTCGCTCCTGTCTGCTCCCATCTCTGTCTCACAGAACTGAAGACCCATTGAAAACATATGAACCACAAGAGAGTAAAGTCTCCTACAGTGAATAAGTTTTAAGAAGAATACTGGGCCCCAACGAAAAGCAAGACTACCTGCAAAAGAATTACAGTGAGCTCGAAGCACAGCAACAAGAAACTCTTCTGATATTACCTCAAACCTCTCTATTTTTTTCTTCTGCTCTTTTCTAACTCTATTTGTATGTGCATATCGCATATGCAGGCTAGCGTGGGGCACGTGTGTATCCATAGGCGTTAACAGAATTAGAGTTTAAGTTTAAGTTTTAATAAATTTCACTTTTCTTCTTTAAATAAATAAAAAATCTAAGAATGCCTATTTGTGCGCATTTCTTTGCCTTATAATTGGAAAGCGGTGAACAAGGATTCACCAAAGGGGTGCTCAAAACAGTGTGTTTAAAAAAATTAAATCCTGTTACAATAAGACCAGG
Source organism: Heterodontus francisci (assembly GCF_036365525.1). Classification (NCBI taxonomy): domain Eukaryota; kingdom Metazoa; phylum Chordata; class Chondrichthyes; order Heterodontiformes; family Heterodontidae; genus Heterodontus; species Heterodontus francisci. The sequence goes on from NC_090371.1 coordinate 159,538,850, forward strand.
TGAAGGCTAAAAGGGACCCTAGACACCTTTCTCACCTGGTCGTAACAGCAGATAGAGCAAGTGGTTGAGAAGACAAATGTATTGTTGTCGTTTATTGCAAGGGGAATGGAATATAAAAGTAGAGATGTTTTGCTCCAGTTGTACAGGGCTTTGGTGAGAATACATTGAGAGTATTGTGCAAATTCTTGGTCTCCTTACTTAAGAAAGGATATTATTATATTGGAAGCAGTTCAGAGAAGGATCACTTGACTGATTCCTGGGATGAGAGGATTATCTTTATGAGGAAAGACTGGACAGATTGGGTCTGTATTCATTTGTGTTTAGAAGGATGAGAGGTGATTTTGTTGAAACATATAAAATCCTGAGGGGACTTGACAGGGTGGATGTTGAAAAGATGTTTCCCCTTGTGGGGGAGAGTAAAACTAGGGCACACAGTTTAAAAATAAGGGGTCTCCCATTTAAGATAGCAATGAGAAATTTGTTCTCTCAGAGGGTTGTAAGTCTGTGACACTCTCTTTCCTGGAGAGCGGTGGAGGCAGAGTCATTGAATGTTTCTTAAGGCAGAGCTAGACAGATTCTTGACAAACAAGGGAGTCAAAGGGTATCAGGGGTAGGCAGGAAAATGGAGTTGAATCCACAAATAGATCAGCCATGATCTTGTAGAATGGTGGAGCAGGCTCGAAGGGCCTAATAGGCTACTCCTGCTCCTAGTTCATATGTTTGTAAGTTCGCGCTTGCCAGCATTAATCCGCGCATGCACTACAGATGTCACCAGGTGCCAGGAACAAGCAGCAGGAGGGGGGATGAGAAGTGTGGGGGTGGGGGAAACGAGTGGCGATTGAAGCAACAAATGGTTGGGTAGAGGGAGCAGGAAAGAAAAGCAATGATTGAAGGGGACAGCAGTTGGACAGGATGGAATTAATGGGGTAGAAGCAGTCATGGGGGGAGGGGGCTTTTTTTGACTGACTTAATTTGCCACTGCAGAGTTTATTTGCTTTTCTGTGTAAAATTGAGCAGCGCCATCTTTATTACAGGCAGCTGCCTGAGGTGTTGCTGACAGTGACGTTTCAGTCAATGATACTGCATTTGCGCATGTGTGAGTAGTCTGCCATCTAGTGATTGTGTTGTCAACAAACACAGCCTTAATTATCCACCATCATTCAGGATTGATGAGGCAGAACTGCAGTGCTTTGTGGCATTGCTTAACTCTGTCTATAGAACGCTGCTCTGCTGTTCAGCATGTTTTCAGTCCTGTGTTGTAGCTTCACCAGGTTGGCATTTCATTTTTAGGTATGCTGGCTGCTGCTCTTGGCATCTGTCCTATACATCTCATTGAACTAGAGCTGATACCATGCTTGATAATGATAGAGTGAGGGATATGCCGGGCCATGAGGTTATGGATTGTGGCGGATTTCAATTCTGCTGCTGATGGCCCACAGTGCCTCATGGATGGTCAGTTTTGAGTGCGAGGTTTGTTTTGAATTTATCACATTTAGCACTGTGGCAATGCCACACAACATGGTGGAAGGTGTCCTTAGTGTGAAGACAGAACTTTTTCGCCATAAGGTTTTTACAGTGGTCACTCCTAGCAATACTGTCATGGATAGATGCAGCCACGACAGGTAGGTTAGTAAGTATAAACTTTTTCCCTTGTGTTGGTTCTCAACACCTGCTGCAGACCTAGTCTGGCAAATAAGTCCTTTAGCACTTGGTCAGCTCAGTCATTAATGGTACTATCAAACCAATCTTGGTGCTGGACATTGAAGTCTACCACCCAGAGTACATTCTGTTCCTTTTCTACCCACAGTGCTTCTTCCAAGTGGTGTTCAACACAGAACAATTCTGATTCATCAGCTGAGGGAGAGCAGTAGTTGGTAATCAGCAGGAGGTTTACTTGCCCATTCCCTCCCAGCTATATACCACAGTGCTGCCATCTCTGGTGGATCTGTCCTGCTGGTGGGAGAGGAAATACACAGGGGTGGTGATGGAGGAGTCTGGGTTGCTGGTTAAAAGTTATGATTCCATGAATATGATTATGTCAGGCTGTTGCTTGACTACTCTGAGACAGCTCTCCCAATTTTGGCACACATCCCCAGATGTTAGTGTGGACAACTTTGCAGGGTCAACTGGGCTGAGTGTGCGTTTTGTCGTGTCCAGTGTCTAGGTCGATGCCAGGTGGTCCCATCCAGTTTTATTCCAATAAGACTTTATCGTAGTGGTTTGATACAACTGAATTGCTTGCTGATCCAATTCAGAGGGAAGTTAAGAGTCAACCACATTTCTGTAGGCCTGGCATCACATATAGGCCAGACTGGGTAAGGATGGCAGGTTTGCTTTCATTAGTGAACCAGTTAGGTATTTACGACAATTCAATAGCTTCATAGTCACCATTACTGATACTAGTTTTTTAATCCCAGATTTATTTAATTCAAATTCAAATTCACGAACTGCCATGATGGAATTTGAATTTACACTTCTGGATGACTTGTCCAGGAACATAACCACTTTGCTACCACATCCTGCACAGCAACGCCCATGTGCTCATGATGTGCCTTTCTTTTTTTTACAAAAATGACAAGCCCAAGAGATGGAAGCCAGACCTACAGAAATGTAGTGCTTTCCTCCGTGCTCTGCATGACCCACATCACTTGAAGCAGGTGCTAGGTCCGATGTACATCCTTTGGCGTAGCATACGGAGGGAACACTGGGTGAATTACTGATCGCAGGCAAGCAAGGCCAGAATCACTGGCTCGGGCTTATGTTCTGTATTGGTTGGAATTTATAAATAAACTATTAACTAAGAAAAAGAAAGAACTGGCCTCAGTTTTCTTGCTCAGGGGGTTGAGGGAGGTAGAATCAAATTGGTTTTTTTGGAAAAGTGGGGGGGTGGGGGGGGTGGTGGTTGGAATCAGCCAAGGTTCCGGAAGAGAAAGGGAAAGAGAGCTTTGAAACAGATTAAAAACACTGCTGTGGAAGGCAGAAGTGATATCACAAAGCTGATTGAGAAAACTAGGAAAATGAAAATGGGTAAATGTTCCAAAAAATTGAGTCAGGATTAAATAATAATTATGTGAAAGCACAAATAATTCATACCAAAATTGGAGATTTGGAAACATTAACAAATATGGATCAATACAATTATAATCGATACATAAAGTGAAATAATGGAAACAAATTTCATTTGCTAATACATTCAATATATGCAAAATAAAAGAAATAAATACCTTTTCCTTCACTTCTTCAACATTTTTCATACAATAAAGTCGCGTTAAAAAAATTTTCAGTGCTTGTGTAAGTCCATCCTTGAACAATTTGTCCAGTTTTCTTTTAGTAAATGGAAGTCTTTTCTTGCCCATGTACCTTTAAAAAGAATAGTTGTTATACAGAGTATACAAGTTCAGGAGGTTTTGTTTCTGCTATAAAAGAAATACGGAATAGATTAGCAGAAAGGTTGAAAAAAATCAACTTTTCTCGAGTCTTGGAAAGTTTGTCAGATATTGTAGGTGTAAAAATTCCAGAACAAAATTAACACCAATTGGCCAGTGACAATACTAGCACTACTTAACCAATTCTCTTTTAAATGATGTTATAAATTCTGCTTCATTAACCATTTGTGATGAAGCATTCCGTTTTTTCTTTCATGGGACATGAGCATCACTGGCTAGCCCAGCATTTATTGCCCATCCCTAATTGCCCTTGAGAAGGTGGTGGTGAGCTGCCTTCTTGAATCGCTGCAGTCCATGTGGGGTAGGTACACCCAAAGTGCTGTTAGGAAAGAAGTTCCAGGATTTTGACCCAGTGACAGTGAAGGAACGGCGATTATAATTCTGTCAGGATGGTGTGTGGCTTGGAGGGGAACTTGCAGGTGGTGTTGTTCCCATGCATTTGCTGCCCTTGTCCTTCATGGTGGTAGAGGTCGTGGGTTTGGAAGCTGCTGTCTGAGGAGTCTTGGTGCGTTGCTGCAGTGCATCTTGTAGATGGTACACACTGTTGCCACTGTGCGTTGGTGGTGGAGGGAGTAAATGTTTGTGGATGGGGTACTTTGTCCTGGATGGTGTTGAGCTTCTTGAGTGCTGTTGGAGCTGTACCCATCCAGGCAAGTGGAGAGTATTCGATCACACTCCTGACTATTGGTGTACGAAAAACCAAAGCCCGCATAAGAGAGCATTTTGACTGACCAAAACTCCACAAAGATATGGTGGGGTTCTGTAAAATATGCCACACATGCCAGGTTGCAGGGAAGCCCCAACCAGCAATTAAACCTGCACCCCTAATTCCCATATTAGCTTTTGGGCAATCCTTCAGTAGACCGCTGATGGATTGTGGGGGACCCCTGCCGAAAACAAAAGGGGACAAGCACAGGTCTGTCAGAGAGGGGGGGAAGGGGAAGAAAGGGACAGTGAGGACAGGTTAGAGGAGGGCTGGGAGGATTCCCAAATGGAACCCCCTACTGTGCGGTTAGCCAACCCTGAAATATTGGGAAGACTAGAGCCCACATTCTCCCAAGTAAATGCAGGCCAAAGAGGCACACTAACTAGGCTGCTAACAGCATTTACAGAAACCTGAAGGGACAAGTAAAGTTCCCTAAAAGGCAAATCAAGAGTGAAGGTGATGCCTCACCTAGTCGAAATGCCACAGGGGCGTGTAGTGAAAGCTGGACAGACACCTGAGAGCAGGAATGTCCCAGGGAACATGGGGCAGATTAGCAAAGAGACACTCCCCGCGGTGAAGGGAAAAGGGAAACAAAAAATGCCCTAAAGTAAACAGCACTTGTGTGACTCACCAGAAAACTAAAAGTGAGGCCAGTGTGATCCTACCCACTGAAGCACCCAATGATCTGGGCCCAATCCCAAAGTTAATCAAACCCAACAATTTGAATACAGAATTCAGCAAGAACAAGGGCCCAGAGGAAATCTCAGACACCTCACAGGGGCTAAAAACCAATGTACTACCCATTGCCACTATAGGGAGTAAAACTGTAAAGGTGCTGGAATCTGAATGGTTACAGCCACGTGTTGCAGAAACAACAGTTGAGGGGTTAAAGCTTGTACATACAGGAGAACTTGCCTGAAACAACAATGGAAATTTGCAGACCTCAAGCTTCACCAACAACCACATGTTTATTGAGATACACATCTCCAGGGTATTCCAAATGGAGACTAGAGAAACTTTAACCCCATTTGACAACACGTGACCATCCCAGACATTCCACGAATTAGGGAACGTCTCCTCATGGAGGATGATGATTTAATCTTGGAAAAACCCATGACCATGGCAGTCCAAATCGAATCTGCCATGTTAGATTCAAAGATGTGCAGGTCATCAAAGAAAAAGACTTCATTAGTTCGACACATGGGAGAGTCTCTTCCTGAGAATGAGGCACAACATGTATTTACCATCACAAAAAGTAAAACACCAGGTCACTTTAAGGAGTGCTCAGTCGAGATCACAGGCATCTCAGTGTCACTTCTTATCGATGCTGGCGCAAAAGTATCTATTTTGAGTGACAAACTCTGTCATTGGTATTTTTTGCAATTCTCTCTCACTCCTGTGACAGACACTCTTCAAGTTTATGATGACTCTACCAGTCTAGTTTCGGGGGCAATCGCAGTTCCAGTATGTTCATAAGTTCACTTTCTATGTAGCTAAAGGCCGAAGCCTTATGGGAGTAAACCTTTTCAATAGACTTGGATTTAACTCGCTGACCCCACCAGAGCACACATTAACGGGACTGATAATGCAGATTATGCACGCCAGTATCCTTCCTTATTTACTGGATTCGGGGAGATCAAAGGGTAATGTCATGCTCCTCGCATCGACACATCAATTCAACCACTTTCACAAAATTTGAGACGATTGCCATTTGCAATCTGTGCCCAAGTGTCACAGGAGCTGAAATGACCAGAAGCAGACGGTATCATTGACCAAATCGACTCATCGCCATGGATATCAAATTTAGTCATTGCACAACAAAAAATTGACAAACTTAGACTATTGTTACAGCCAGGTGAAGAGGGTCTCAGGCTCCCCTCTTGCCCTTCCTCTTGTTTGACCACAACAGGGTTTATTCCTTTTTTAAACAGTTTAAACAAGAAAGAGGTATGTTTATTATACTTAACACTCTAACCCCGATTTTAAAATACTAAAAAATACCCGACACATTCATGCACACAAATAGATTACAGAGGGAAAAATAGATTTGGTGGCTGGATTAAAGTCCAGAATAAATGGAACTTAAGTACACAGTCTGCGAAATGGGTGATCCGGTAGTCCTCGGCTGAAGCTGTATTCTTGAAGTGTACTCTGTGGCTGGCCTGCTTTGCTAAGGGTTTTCTTGAAGGCAGAATTGTAGTTGGCTCTCTCCCCCGGTCTCTCTCTGTAGCAGTCTGTAGGCTTGGAGGGTCCACAGTCACAGACGTTTTTCAAACTTGATGTTCTCTGAGGAGAGAGAAAGGAAAGCACATAGCTTTCTCTGCTACTGCACACTCAATTTCTGCTTGTGTCTTTGTCCAAAGGAAACAAAACTAGCTCCCCCTGAGATGGACAGATGGTCACATGGCTGCTTCAGGTTTTCTGGAACCTTCTAATGAAATTCAAGGTTAGGAATTGGCTCCACATGCCCCAGGATGCCAATTTACACTTGGAGGGGGCTTGTACTTTCAAAGTTGATATGTTGGGATTACCTTGACTGCTATGCTAATGAAACCATTATAGGTAATTCAGTCATTTAGAGCAAGCCATTGTCCATGCTGCTTAACTCTCTGGCTCCAGTGGATCTTTTCATCTCCAGTGTTTCAGATGCAAATTGCGGAGGCCATCTTGGTTGCCAGTTTTTTTTTAAGTTAACTGCAGGATTTTTCTCCAGTAAAAGTCCAATGTAAGTTTCCAACCAATGAAATTAATATTTCTCATTTGGCATATAGGGTTTTCTTGACACCTCCATACCACATGACATGAGATGTGGCGATAGGAACATTTAATTAAAGGGATGGAAAACAAAAAGAAGAAAATACATTTATTCTCACTCACTCCTCAAATTCACTCATTACACTTAGAACTGTTGCACCAGCTATGTTGATTTAATTTTTTTTTGGAGTCTTCTAACCGATTAAATTAATATTTCTCATTTGGCATATAGGGTTTTCGTGACACTATGCATTGACGTTAAGGCAATCAACAAAGCTCTCATCCCAGACAAGTATCCATTTCCTATAATCCAAGAACTATCAGCATCATTTCATGACTCCACAGTCTTTACAAAGCTTGATACGTGACGGAGCTATCTTCAGATATCTCTAGAAGAACAAAGCCAATATCTTGCAGATTTTGTTACACACGAAGGTGTGCTTCCGTACCACAGAATGCCCTATGGACTATGTTCAGCACGTATCACATTACAAAAGATTGTTTCTTCAGTCTTGTTGGATGTTGGGGGGCACCTAGCCTATTTGATGACATCGTTGTCCACAGAAGGGACGAAGCTGAACATAATCAATGATTATCAGCAGTGCTCACTCGACTCGCAAAACACAATTTGATGCCAAACAAGGACAAATGCAGATTTGCAGCATCTGAGATTGACTTTCTTGGTGACAGAGTGATAGCAGCTGGAGTAAGGCCTACACATGACAACATCAAAGCCCGTCATGCGCTTCCAGCACCGTCTAACATGCAAGAGTTGGCATTGTTCCTCAGTACTACCAACTTTTATCATAAATTCATTCCTAAGTACACAGAGATCACGGAGCCTCTTCTGAAGCTACTGCATAAAGATGCTCAATGGGAATGGACTATCGCACGGCAAACAGCATTTGAAATGTTAAAGGCAATAATAGCATCTCTGCCAGTCCTCGTGCATTTCAGCCCACATGCGGAAACGTATGTCACAACAGATGCGTCGGGAACTGCAATTGGAGCTGTACTCTCGCAGTCTATTGATGGAAGCGAATGACCAATAGCTTATGCATCACACCTGTTGTCGGAAACTGAACACAAATACTCTACTGGTGAGTGGGAAGCACTAGCCTGCACCTATGCATCTGAACATTGGCACATGTATCTTTATGGTGGAAAGTTTACTCTCCACACTGATCTCCAAGCAGTGACTACACTATTAGCTACATCAGGATCAGGTCATCAACCTCTACGCATCTACAGATGGTCAGTTTGTCTTCATCAGTATAACTTCGAGGTCGAGTATCCTTTCAGGTTCATGTAACCGAGTAGCTGATATGCTTAGCTGTACTACTGTCGCGGACAGTGTTAGCGATAGAAAATCATACTTGGACAAAAGTGCAGGCACAAGTGAACCACAATTTTTAAAATTGAAGATTGGGTTCAAATCAAACAAATTTGAAAGCAAACCACAAATTTGTTTTTTCAGTATCAGATCCAAAGCTGATGAAACGTTTGCTCGGTACCAATGCTTACCTGTTGGATGACAACACCAAGTGGAATGTGAGACGTTTGATAGGGAGCAGACCAGGATATTTTGAGGATAGTGGTTATGAGGATACATTTCACTTTCCTATAAGTGATGTTGATCATCTGCCTCATTAAGCTGATCAAACCAACTCAAATTCATAAATCTATTCACAGCCCGAAGAGACCTTCCTATCTCAAAGACTACTTCTGTACATAGAGAAAACAGGTAAGTTGAACACTAAGAAATTACTTGATGTATATATGTTTTTTGTTTCGAATACTTTGATTCAAAATAATGTCTTTAGTCAAAAGGGGGGAAATGTAGTGTTCAATGGGTTAATTGATCTGGGTTTGACTGTATTAATCTGTCCACTGATCAGTGTTCACTGTGTTTGCTTAAGCCTAGAATTGATAAAACTGAAATTAGATGTTGGAAGGTTCTAGTAAGCATGAGTGTTCTGAAATACATTGTACTGAAATCTTGTAAGTGCTGAGATATTTTAAAGTACTGTAAATAAACTAGTTGTTGATTTAGAACTAGTGTCATCTCTGCATTGCTCTGAGATAAATAAGATATATAAAATATCCAGCAAACTGGCGAATACATAACACTGATCTCTGCCAACATTCACCTTCTCTCACTCACCAATCTATATAGATGCAGCTGGGGGATATAACTAGGAATGAAGGGAATGTATTGGGTGAAGCAAAGAGAATATAGGGGCAAGGAAGGGAAGAGGAAAGTGATGTTGCTGAATTTTATACTCATTTTCTACTGAGTTTTATAGTGGTGTCATGATTGATTTCACTGTAGTGCAGCTCAGCAGGTGTAGACGGCATCTGCACAGGTTTCACAAATCAAGGTAATGAGGCAGCCCTTGTTGCCCAGCAGGGACTAAAATACTTGCCTGTCTGTGTGATAGAGTGCTGATAGGTTAGACTGCTGAAACAAAGTCATCAGCAGCTGCCAGCAAACCAAACAGTCTCAGACAAGATGCTGTGCTGTTTGTCATGAAAGAGGTGCATATTCAGATACATAGCCTTTTTCCGATTATATAATGTAACAGATTGATAGATGGTACCTGAATGGTTTGCACATGTACCATCTATAACTCCTGGCACCTTGGGAAAATCAGGCACTCAATAAAAGTTTACAGCTCTTTCTGTCAGAATGACATTCTGGATCTGGTTTACATTGGCAAACAAGGTATCAGTTACCTGTTGTAGGCAGGTAGGCAGTGAACACTGAATTATGTCTATGAAGTTCCCCGCATCATCCTGGAATGATCCAATGCATAGGAATTGAAGGCTAAGGTGGCAGTTACAGTCACTGGGAGAGCAGTTTGGACAGTGGAGGTGAGCTAGAGATCTCTCAAGGCTTCCTCACTAAAGTGTAGTCTTTTCAAACACAGTTCCTGGATGTGTTGTTGGTATGAGCACCAGGATCTGTACATTCTGGCTGCTGGGTAGTGATAGAATCGCTTCTTACTTCTCCTATGATATCTTATATGCCTCAATTTTCTGTGTTTCTTCTTTTCTTCTTGTCATAAACGGTGGTGAATTTCATGTTTGCAGTGGGTTTAGATGAAATTTGGATTTTAGCAATTTCTGCAAAGTGGCAGGGTGAAGGCCAGGTCAGTAAGCAATTCTACCACTACCCAGCAGCCAGAGTGTACAGACCCTGGTGCTCATACCAACAACACATCTAGTAGACAAAAACATTCTAAATTGGTGCTGAAATGAAGCAGTAGCAAGCAAAGTTTAAATTCAAGATAATCTACCTCAGTAGATGTAGAGTGGAAAGAAAGAGAAAGAGCAGGAAAAGACCTGACGAGTGGTAATTTCACCATTAGAAAAATAATACATTGTACTTTAAGTTGCAATTCATCCAAAGTTACAGATATTAAAAAAATTCTTGTTTTGAATGTCCGTACCAGCCAATTGCACCATCCAATTCCTTTTCAGCTGCCTGGCGTACAAGGATTTGCATTTTGTCATTGTCTTTTTCAAAATGTGTGGCAAGGAATTTGCTAAGATCATCAATGGCATGTTCCTGTAGGTAAAAAGAGCATGAACAACTTCTGTAAAATTATATGGCAAGGTAAAAAAAAGAAAACTATGACTACTGAAATACAAACAAACCACTGGAATACACACAGCTCCCCGACTGGGAAATAGACAGGCAGATTTTCCTGTTCCTGCATAGTATTGGTAGATGGTGTGTGGACAGTGTGCAAGGTTGTACTGTCAATTGGTTGGAACAGGCATGATGGGCTTCATTATCTTTTCTTGCTATTTTCTGATACTAATATATTGGAACTGATACAGGAAGGCAGGAGGAACTAGTCCCTTGTTCCTTTTCCTGACATGATACTGACTGACACTGTAATACTATTTCATGGTCACTGGTCACCGTCCAGTACATTGCTCAAGTTCAGGTAGTGGCTGCTATCCATGTGTGAGCCTTGACAGTGAGTGCTTGTTGGTTATCCAATTGTGGAGGACAACACAGCACAGCTCAATCTTGTCAGCACCCAGTCTGCACGCATACAACACTTTTTTTTTTCTTTCATGGAATGTGGGCATCACTGGCTAGGCCAACTTTTATTGCCCATCCCTAATTGCCCTTCAGAAGGTGGTGGTGAGCTGCCTTCTTGAACTGCTGCAGACCATGTGGGGTAGGTACACCCACAGTGCTATTAAGAAGGGAGTTCCAGGATTTTGATCCAGCGACAGTGAAGGAATGGCAATATAGTTCCAAGTCAGGATGGCATGTGGACTTGTGATGGTGTTCCCAGGCGCTGCCCTTGCCTTTCTGGGTGTTTGGGTTTGGAAGGTGCTGTCGAAAGAGCATTGGTGAGTTGCTGCTGTGCATCTTGCAGATGGTACACACTGCTGCTACTGTGCATTGGTGGTGGAGGGAGTGAATGTTTCAGGTGGTGGATGGGATGCCAATCAAGTAGGTTGCTTTGTCCTGGATGGCATTGAGCTTCTTGAGTGTTCTTGGAGCTGCACTCATTCAGGCAAGTGGAGAGTGTTACATCACACTCCTGACTTGTGCAGGGTGGACAGGCTTTGGGGAGTCAGGAGGTGATTACTCACCACAAAACTCCCAACCTCTGATCTGCTCTTGTAGCCACAGTATTTATATGGCTACTGCAGTTCAGTTTCTGGTCAATGGTAACCCCCAGGATGTTGATAGTGGGGCAAAAACAAGAAATGCTGGATTCACTCAGCAGGTCTGGCAGCATCTGTGGAAAGAGAAGCAGAGTTAACGTTTTGGAGTTCCGAAGAAGGGTCACTGACCCGAAACGTTAACTCTGCTTCTCTTTCCACAGATGCTGCCAGACCTGCTGAGTGAATCCAGCATTTCTTGTTTTTGTTTCAGATTTCCAGCATCCGCAGTATTTTGCTTTTATTATGTTGATAGTGGGGATTCAGTGATGGTAATGCCATTGAATGTCAAGGGGAGATGATTAGATTCTCTCTTGTTGGAGATGGTCATTGCCTGGCACTTGTGTGGCGCAAATGTAACTTGCCACTTATCACCCCTGCCTGAATGTTGTCCAGGTCTTGCTGCATATGGGCACGAACTGCTTCAATGTCTGAGGAGTTGGGAATGGTGCTGAACATTGTGCAATCCTCAGCAAACATCCCCACTTATGATCTTATGATGGAGGGAAGTTCATTGATGAAGCAGTTGAAAATGGTTGGTCCAAGGACACTGCCTGAGGAACTTCTGCAGTGATGTCCTGGGACTGAGATGATTGGCCTCCAACAACCACAACCATCTTCTTTTGTACTAGGTATGACTCCAACCAGTGGAGAGTTTTCCCCCTGATTCCCATGGCTTATCAGTTACATTGGGTGGGCCACATTGTCCACATGCCTGACACAAGACTCCCAAACAAGCTTTCTACTCCGAGCTCCATCACATAAGAGGCTACCAGGAGGGCTGAGGAAATGCTACTAGGATGTCCTTAAAGCCTCCTTTAAAAAATGTGACATCCCCACCGATTCGTGAGGATCTCTTGCCTGAGACCGCCCAAAATGGAAAAGGAGCATCCGCAACGGTGCCAGCCACTTCAAACAAAGTCAACATGCCCAGGCAGTGACCAAGTACAAACAGCGGAAGGAGCATTCAGAATTTCGAGCATCCCATTCACTCGCCTCACTAAACACCACCTGTCCCACTTGTGGCAGATTTTGCAGATCCAGAATTGGACTATTCAGTCACCTAAGGATCCACAACCCTGGAGTGGAACAAAGTCATTCTTGTTCCCGAGGGACAGCCTAAGAAGAAGAAGATTCCCATTGACTCCAGTTTTGCTAGCGCTCCTTGATGCCACACTCAGTCAAATGCTGCCTTGATGTCAAGAGTAGTCACTCTCACCTCAACATTTCCAGTAGCGATCACTGCACAAAAGTCAGGAGTGGAAACACCTTAGACATTTTCCTAACCCAGAGGCATCACAGAGAATTATAATGATACTACTACTGGTCCAATTAAATTAACAAAGACTGGACGTTGAATCAGACACCTTCCTGGGCTGTACGGTTCAGAGATTTTACTCAGTGACAGCCATTACAGCACCTTTACAGATCTGGCCAAGCAAAAAGAGATGGAAAAAAAAATGTGTAATTGTCAGTGTATCAAGATGCTAACTATTATGAAGTGCCATATAATGGATTTAATAAGAAAGAACTTGCATTTATAAAGCAGCTATCATTTCCGCAAGATGCCTTAAAGAGCTTCACAACCAATAAAGTATTTTTAAAGTGTAGTTACTGTTACGATTATAGCTTGTTAGCAGATTTTTTAACAAATCTGAAAGAGGTGAAAAGTGCTTGCTTTTCCTCTTGCAGATTCTGGTGGTGCTTTTGTGTATTTCCAGCATTTTCTGTTTTTATTGCAGAACCACAGAGTTTATCCCAGCACAAGGCTTCACTGGTTGGAAACACAACTTGGAGAATTAGCACCATTGTTGTAGCCCCATTTGCATGCTTGTGTAGCTCGACTCAAAACATGATTGTTCATTTTCCACTTAAATGTCTGTTTCTTATAGCTAATGCGGTTATCAATACACCTAATTTCTGAATAATGTACATCTGCATTAAAGATCAATATGGATATAATCCAAGATACTTTTATGATACAGTTTGTGTAGCCCCTTTAAACAATAAATAATACAAAAATGCAGGACACAGTGGTGGTGGTGGGGGGGAATGATTAATGGACAAAACAGTGCATTGAGGAAGATGGTAGTAACTTGTGAGTAACTGCATGGTCCTTTTATCTTACAAGTACTGAATGGTGTTACGACCAACTGCTCAAGCCAAAGCCCCCAATCAAAATATATGATTCTGATTGCGGTGAGAGAAATGCACTGTCAATTCAGTCCTGTCTCTCCACAGATCGCCTAACATATCACTATACACTTTACAAATTAAAGAAAGTCACAGCCAAATTGAACCATCTATTAACCCCCCCAAATGAGGCGAACCAAACCAAGTATCTTAAGATCAACAAATTAACTGTTTATTAGAGAAAACTAAATTCTTAAACCCTACATTCCAAGGTTGCTTGAAGTCCTCGCAGCCATCCAATGGGAAAAAAACAAGTTCCTCAACCATAGGAAACCCAGCAGTGCAGTTCATCAGCCGAAGTGCTACTCTTCCTTTTCCAACAATGAACACCGATCAACAACTTTTTTTTTTTAATTATCTAGCTTGACTTTTCAGAATTCTGAGTGTATAATAAATAGGGTTTAACTAAACTGAAGGAGAGCTTTCCTATTTCTTTCAGTACATGCTGGCCCAGCTGTCCGTGCGTGTGTCTGTCAAAAGCCAGTTTTTCCAGATAGTTTCAAAAGTCAATCACAACATTATATATCTAGTTCTCGGTCTCTGGCTATTGCTGGTTAACCAAAATGCACTTTGGCTCACAGACCCTGGAGCTTGTTGCCTTAAAGCAGTACTGATCCTTTGCTGTCTTAAAGACATACTGCATATTTCCCAGAAAAAAAAACAGGATCATGACAATGGCTGAATATACAGGATGTCTCAAGGCATTAGATTAATGTAAGAAAATGTTTATAAAATTTGTGGTAGCAGGTATATAATTTATTAAGTAAAACATAGATTATTGCCAAAACATAGCACTCCTTTTTGGATTAGAAATCAAACATTCCGGCAGCAGAGGAACCAGCAAATGGGGCAGAATTAATCTCTGCCAGATTTCTGCCCCTTAGTTGTTCCTATATGAACACTGAACCAGTGTGGAAGCTTCTCCCCTCACCCCTCCACACTGATATCAGTTTAAGAACGAATCAGTCAGAATCCCAAGCTCTCCAGGAAACCCTACCAGTTACACTATGTATACGCCCAGCTGTATGAGCAACCGCAGGAAGTACATGGTGTCTATGGGTTCCAGAATGTATTTTCAAATGCCCAATGAATCCCAGATACATTGATTGCCATTCGGATATGGAAAACATTTTTAGAGTATGCCTGAGCATCCCCCATAGCTCAAGCATCTGCCCTATTCAATTGGCATTAGTGAGAGTTTTAAATGTTCATTTATAGTATATATAGGAAAAAACAACAATCTGAGTTGCATCAGTGTAACATAGCTCAAGGTATTGTGTTCAGTGGGAGCGGTTAAATGGGGCAACAGGCTAGAGTCTATGAAGGTTGGTGTTATGACTGGGTGAGGAAGTGGTCTCAGGCTCCCCTCTTGCCCCTTTCCTGGTTTGGCTGTAACAGGGTTTATCTTTTAAAACACAGTGATTTTAGCTTAACCCTTAATGAGCCCTTTGCTCATTTTACTCTGGTTCATTTGTAATTAAAATTAATCAGACAGGTTTTCTTAGGTTTAACCAAGAAAGATACAAGTTTATTAGCCTTATCACTCTAACTCAGTTAAAATTACTAAAATACACAATGCAACCACCCTCACATGCATACAAGAGACACACACACCAAAAGGGTGGCACAGTGGCGCAGTGGTTAGCACCGCAGCCTCACAGCTCCAGGGACCCGAGTTCGATTCTGGGTACTGCCTGTGTGGAGTTTGCAAGTTCTCCCTGTGTCTGCGTGGGTTTTCGCCGGGTGCTCTGGTTTCCTCCCACAGCCAAAGACTTGCAGGTGATAGGTAAATTGGCCATTGTAAATTGCCCCTAGTGTAGGGAGGTGATAGGGAATATGGGATTACTGTAGGGTTAGTATAAATAGGTGGTTGTTGGTCGGCACAGACTCGGTGGGCCAAAGGGCCTGTTTCATGGCTGTATCTTTAAATAAAAGATAGAGCGGAGAAGAAAGAATTGGGTGGGGTGGGGTGGGGTGGGGACGGTTGAAGTAGAGTTTGTAATAAATGAAATACAGGTACTGTCTTTTGACTTTGATGTAATGTCCTTCATTGAAGTTGAGGCATTGGACTGGCGCTGGGGCCTGGTGCACAATTTCAGACTTGCTTCTCTGGTACCAGAAGGCTGAAGATATGCTTTGTCTGTAATTTTGCAATTAACGCAGCCACCATAGGTTTTCTGGGACTTTGCTGGAGAGAGAGAGAGACAGAGAGAGAGAGAGCGGGGCTTTTCCTTCTGCCAGTTCAGTTGCAGTCTTCCTTTCTTTCTGTTCAAATTGCAGTCTGATTCCTTTCTGTGAGGCACAATTCAAAAAAGCCCCAGTCTGGCCAGCAGATATGTCATGTGACCATCTCTTTGTTTGAAACAGCAACTTCTCGGAGGGCCTGATGTAACACCTTTGAGAAGTCTTCTGTAGCTGCATCTCTTGAAAGCTTACCCAGACTGTTCATCAAAATCGCCTGGAAAGATCTGTTCCAGGAAGATTCCTACTGGCAGCCACTTATTCGGCTTTGGGAGACCTCACCAAAACAAAGGACTTCTATATCTTCTCTTCAGTCTAAATTTTTGTTTATTCCTTCTATTTCTTTGTAATAGCTGTAAACAAAAATCCTTTTTTCTCCCCATGTTAACCAGTTGTGTATTTGTGTGTGTGTGCATGAGGGCTAGGATAAAAATAAGGGGCTTTAGTATTTTAATTTGCATCTATGTTTACTTCATTATTGGTTAAGACTTGGTTTATAATAAATGGATAATTTTTTTTGTTTGTTAAAGGATCCTGGTTGGTGCGTTTATTCTGGGGTAAAAGTAGTGTATCTGATTGACGGTTTTGGTAAGTGGGAAAATTTAAATATATATGGTGACCTGTGGAGAAGTGGGACTGAATCAATAGTGCACTCCTCCCACCTCAGTTGAAATAGTTAGCTAGAGGCATGGCTAGTTCTGAAGCACAAGTCTTTGGATGTTGTTAGGGCCTGTAGCCTTAGGGGTGTCCTGGCTGGACAAGCACTGTGAAACTTGCTCGCGATTTGTTCTGGTAGGCTGCTTGCTTTTAGCTGCTCAAATTTCAGTAATACACCTGTGAATACCTGGGGGGCCCATAAGCCTCCACTATGCTACCTAAGCTCTCTAGTCTTAGCTAAGTATAGTGTGTCTCTCTAGGGAGTGTGTGTACATTCCCTATTGGGCAAACAGAAACTCTACCTGTGAATTTACAATAGCTTTGTTACATCGCCAAGCTCCTTTCACAGGTCATGTATCCAGAAATCATTGTTTTGGTGTATACTCCATCTTTGTAAGGCAGTGTCTATGACTGGAGAGTGTTGCTATCTGTATCATGTTTTTCATGTAATGCCACCACTGGGATGCTCTACTACAAGTCATGATAATCACCCATCCTTTGCCACAACAGAATTAGCTTCCCACAACACAGTCATCACCTAAAAACATCTGCACAATAATAGTAAAAGGTTGTACTTTATTGAAAGAATTGTTTTAAAAGGTGGCCCACTGTCACAAACACCCGTTGAATTTATATGAGGGGTTGGATATAGAATTTGTGTTGCATGCCCAGAGGGCACATTGGGAAGCTGTTGATTTCCATTCAGTGATTTTCTGTCAATCAATTTTAATAGACAATCTCAGGCCTGAGGTGCGCAATTTCTTGGTTTCAGCTCTGGGCGTGTAAAGGAAAAAAATAAATGGAAAATATAACCAGAATTTTACAGCCATGGAGGGCTGGATTTTCCTGAGCCCATGTCTGCAGGTTTGGGATGGGACTTTTGCCAGCCACCATGAAACCACTATGATCCCAGTCTACTTTCCTGGACCGTACATTTATGCTTTTTGATTTATTTTGTAATTTTCAGAATCATGACATGAAAACAAACTTAGAATAGAATGTAAGGCATGAATACCTTGTACTCCTCCATTATTTTTCTGGTTTCATCCAAGAAATTTGTGAAGTCAGGCATCTTGAGGCATCCAAATGCAATATCATACAGCTTTACCTATAAAGACATAAATACTCACATGTAGGATTGTACTTTTACTCATAAACTAAACATAACATTTTCAAATATGTCGATAACATTATAACCTTCAAAGGAATCATTTCTAAAATGAGGCATCAGGTGTGTCAAATAATCACTTATCTATTAGTTAACACTCAAATATCTGATTTTGATTAATTCAGATTTGATCAAAAGTAGCCAATTATCAATGAAGAAGAATTAACCAACAGAAAACAATCATTCAACAATCAGCATGCACCACAAAAGTGACCACTTAAGATCACTCAAATAATTTCTTCATGATGTTGGACACAATTATTTTCCACTCAGACTATAGAGGTAGAAATAACATATGAAACAAAACAGACCAATAAAAGTTAACCAGTTTTTAAAAACTTAAGTGTCAAATTGTTTTTTTTAAATACTAGGAATGCCTGCAGAAACATTTCTTCACATAGGTCTGCCCTAATGTTTGGAGGCTTGAGCTTGGGTTACATTTTTTAAACTAAGTGGTTGAGTGCTGGGGATTTCAAAGTACTATGGCTAAACTTTCTATGTGTATGAGACAGATAAGCCATGGGAGTTGTAGTTTTACTCGTGCAGAACTACAGTATGTAGCGTGCTCTAAGACAAATGACATGACAAATCACTTGACAAATAAGAGGCAAAAATTCCACTGTGCCAATCTCTTGCACATATTGCAATCTGTACTCCCAATCTGCATTCTGCCATTTGGAAGAAAAATTTTTTTAAAACTATGAGCTGTGAATTGTGGAAAGAAAACACTTTCAAAATGGAAAAGATTTTCTTTTCCAGGACTTTATATAGTTTCAGCTATAAAATATCAGACTTCTTGTCAGACATCAGTCTGCACCATAAGCTAAACATTGGGAAGTTTAGCCACTGACTTTATTCACAAACTCCCTTCTCCAGTCACACTCTCAGGTTCATTCAGATTGTACACAATCTCAGGGTCCTGTGTGAACCCTAGCTGAGCTCTAAACCTAACATCCTTTCAATTTCAAAGACCACCTCCAGATCAGCAACCATCGTTTCCTCTACCTCAGTCCATCTCCCACTGAAGCACTCATACATTCATTCTTCACTTCCAGATGAATAGTCCAAAGCTCTCCTAGCTGGCCTCCAAACCTCCACGTTCCATAAACTACAGCTAATCTAAATCTGTGCCGCTCGTATCCTATCTCGCATCAAGTCCTGCGCACCTATCCCCCACATACTTATTGACCTGCACTGCCTCCCAGCCTCCCAAAATCTTATATGTAAAATGATTGTCCTTGACATTAAATCAATCCATGGCCTCACACCTCCCTGTAACCTCCTGCTGATTACCACCTACCACCTTCCCTCAGCTGATGAATCAGTACTCCATGTTAATCCCCACTTGGAGAAAGCACTGAGGGTGGCAAGGGCGCAGAATGTACTCTGGGTGGGGGACTTCAATGTCCATCACCAAGAGTGGCTCGGTAGCACCGCTACTGACCAAGCTGGCCGAGTCCTGAAGGACATAGCTGCTAGACTGGGTCTGTGGCAGGTGGTGAGGGAACCAAGAGGGAAAAACATACTTGATCTGTCTGCCGCAGATGCATCTGTCCATCACAGTATTGTTAGGAGTGACCACCGCACAGCCTTTGTAAAGACAAAGTCACGCCTTCACATTGAGGATACCCTTCATCGTGTTGTGTGGCACTACCATCGTGCTAAATGAGATAGATTTCGAACAGATCTAGGAATGCAAAACTGGGCATCCATGAGGCGCTGTGGGCCCCCTCCTGAAGTCCCCAGCATCACAGATGCCAGACTTCAGCCAATTCGATTCACTCCGCATGATATCAAGAAATGACTGAAGGCACTGGATACTGCAAAGGCTATGGGCCCTGACAATATTCCGGCAATAATACTGAAAACCTGTGCTCCAGAGCTTGCCGTGCCCCTAGCCAAGCTGTTCCAGTACAGCTACAACACTGGCAACATGGAAAATTGCCCAGGTATGTCCTGTACACAAAAAGCAGGACAAGGCTAACCCGGCCAATTACCACCCCATCAGTCTACTCTCAATCATCAGTAAAGTGATGGAAGGTGTCATCGACAGTGCTATCAAGCAGCACTTGCTTAGCAATAACCTGCTCAGTGACGCTCAGTTTGGGTTCCGCCAGGGCCACTCAGCTCCTGACCTCATTACAGCCATGGTTCAAACATGGACAAAAGAGCTGAACTCAAGAGGTGAGGTGAGAGTGACTGCCCTTGACATCAAGGCAGCATTTGACCGGGTATGGCATCAAGGAGCCCTAGCAAAACTGAGGTCAATGGGAATCGAGGGGAAAACTCTCCGCTGGTTGAAGTCATACCTAGCACAAAGGAAGATGGTTGTGGTTGTTGGTGGTCAATCATCACAGCTACAGGACATCACTGCAGGAGTTCCTCAGGGTCGTGTCCTAGGCCCAACCATCTTCAGCTGTTTCATCAATGACCTTCCTTCAATCATAAGGTCAGAAGTGGGGATGTTTGCTGATGATTACACAATGTTCAGCACCATTCGCGACTCCTCAGATACTGAAGCAGTCTGTGTAGAAATGCAGCAAAACCTGGACAATATCCACGCTTGGGCTGATACGTGGCAAGTAACATTCGTGCCACACAAGTGCCAGGCAATGACCATCTCCAACAAGAGAGAATCTAACCATCTCCCCTTGACATTCAATGGCATTACCATTGCTGAATCCCCCACTATCAACATCATGGGGGCTACCATTGACCAGAAACTGAAGTAGCTATATGAATACCGTGGCTACAAGAGCAGGTCAGAGGCTAGAGATCCTGCGACGAGTAACTCATCTCCTGACACCCCAAAGCCTGTCCACCATCTACAAGGCACAAGTCAGGAGTGTAATGGAATACTCTCAACTTGCCTGGATCGGTGCAGCTCCAACAACACTCAAGAAGCTCAACACCATCCAGGACAAAGCAGCCCACTTAATTGGCACCCCATTAACAAACAATCGCTCCCTGCACCACTGATGCACAGTGGCAGCAGTGTGTACCATCTACAAGATGCACTGCAACAACGCACCAAGGCTCCTTAGATAGCACCTTCCAAACCTGCGACCTCTAACAACTAGAAGGACAAGGCAGCAATGCATGGGAACATCACCACCTGCAAGTTCCCCTCCAAGTCACACACCATCCTGACTTGGAACTATATCGCCGTTGCTTCACTGTCGCTGGGTCAAAATCCTGGAACTCCCTTCCTAACAGCACAGTGGGTGTCCCTACCTCACATGGACTGCAGCGGTTCAAGAAGGCAGCTCACCACCACCTTCTTAAGGGCAATTAAGGATGGGCAATAAATGCTGGCCTAGCCAGTGACGCCCACATCCCATGAACGAATAAAAAAAAAACCTCTAGCTACAAAACTTCCTCCAATCTATCCATTCCTCTGCTTTCCTTAAATCCTACCTCTTTGGCTGATCTTTTCGTCGTCTGACCTAATATCTTATGTGGCTCGGTGTCGTATTAGGTTTTATAATGCTATTGTGAAGTACTTTGGGATGTTACGTGCACTAGTGTTGTTGATGTCAGCCTCTTGAGCAACCATCCCTTGCTTCTTTTGCCCTATCATTCTAACTTCTGCTGCGTAAATCCCACTGTCTGGAATTCTCTAACAGACCCCTCTACCTCCCACCTTCCTATTCCATGTAAGGCACTCCTGAAAACTTTGCCACCTTCGACATGTGTAATGACTGTTTTCCTCACACCTCTGAAGCACCGTAAAATGTTTCTATGTCAATGGTGTTTAATGAATGTAGAAAAAAATTTTCTAGCTAGTGCTATTGTTTTGGATAAATGACTTTTCGTGTCAATTTTCATTGTTCAGAAAAATGCATTCTGCCCACTAATTCTGGAGCCAAAAGTGCCACAAGTGTCACTGGAGGTTTGTATTTATAGGAGACCTTGCTGCCCTGGAAGGTCCACATAGTGCAGTCTATTAGCCATGACATCCTTCTTATCAGCTACTGCTGAGTTAGTAACCCCATGATGGGATGCATACAATTGCATATTTGTCAAGTGCTGAGCTTTAATGTCTTAAAATCCGCAGGTTGGGCGGTGGGGGCATCACAGATTAGGTACTTAAAAGGATGTCCAGAGCTTCCACAGCTAACTCTACCGAAGTTGACAGGGTTAGTGGCCAGTCCCTTCATTTATTTTTGGTAATGACTGGCGTCTGTGCCACTAGGGGGTCATATCAGGTGCCCACCTGCTGAATAGTGCTGATCCAGGTGGTGTCATGGTGTGAATTTGCACCCAGCAATACCCTTAGAAAGAGGCTTGCTTTAAATGTGATTTTCTGAATTATGATTTTCTTTGTAGGTCCAGGCTAAGATCCCACTAGCTGTCATTGAGCCAAGCTTACCTTCATTCACCCTACGTTGGGTCACTTTGATGGTTTGAGACACAGGAACTCCACTGTGAGACATGCCCCACCCCAAACTTTGTTGTTGACTGTTATTGATGGCCAAGGATGGAGTGGATATCAGCATATCTGGGTCGTAGCATAATTTGCAGCCCTTCCAGTGGACTTCTGACAAAGTTATGGTGGGAGAGCTCTGGCAAGGCCGTGGGTTTTGGTACACTATTTGTCTGTTGTAAGCATTGCCATATCCAGGCTGTATGTTCATCTCACATGTATTTCCCTAAATGCACAGTAATACTAATGTACTATCTGATAGTACATGTGCTCTGTTCAAGAGAGCAGGGTCCACATATCCAGTTGCTGGCAAATCACAAGAACAAGAGGCAGAGTAGCAAGAGAACAGATGCTCCCCACAGGTGTTAACAGCACAGAATCAAATCATTCATTGACAGTACTGATGGATTTCATCTTAGGGACTTAAGAAGTTGCTAGTGAGATAGTTATTGCATTGATTTTAATTTTCCAAAATTCCTTAGATTCGGGGAAGGTTCCATTAGATTGGAAAATAGCGAATGTAACTCCTTTATTCAAAAAGGGAGGGAAACAGAAAGCAGGAAACTATAGGTCAGTTCGCTTAACATCTGTCGTAGGGAAGATATTAGCAGCTATTATTAAAGATGTTGTAGCAGGGCACTTAGAAAAGTTCAAGATAAATGGGCAGAGTCAACATGGTTTTGTGAAAGGGAAATTATATTTAACCAATTTATTGGAGTTCTTTGAAGAAGTTACATGTGCTATGGATAAAGGGGAACTGATGGATGTACTCTACTTAGATGTCCAGAAGGCATTTGAAAAGGTGCCACATCAAAGGGAAGGTGGTGGCGTAGCGGTAATGTCACTGGACTAGTAATCCAGAGATCCAGGCTAGCACTCTGGGGACATGGGTTCAAATCCCATCACAGCAGATGGTGAAATTTGAATTCAATTAATAAATCTGGAACTAAAAAAAACTAGTCTAATGGTGACCATTGAAACCATTGTCCATTGTTGTAAAAACCTATCTGGTTCACTAATGCCCTTAAGGGAAGGAAATCTGCTGCTCTTGTCTGGCCTACATGTGACTCCAGACCCACAGCAATGTGGTTGACTCTTAAAATTCCCTCTGAAATGGCCTAGCAAACCACTTAATTCAAGGGTAATAAATGCTGGCCTCGCCAGCAATGCCCACATCCCAGGAATGAATAAAAAAAAATATTGTGTAAAATAAAATTTCATGGTATAGGGGGTAAGATATTGGCATGGAACCCAAACTCAGAAGGTTATTGCTGAGCAGGTGCTGCATGATAATGTCCTTTAGGGAAGGAAATCTGTCATCCTTATCTGGTCTGGCCTACATGTGACTCCAGACCCACAGCAGACTTTAAGGGCTCATCCTTTGAAAGAAAGATGATTGCTCTGCACCAGCCACCTCAATGCTTTGGACTGTCCGCCAAGGAGCTCTGACAATGTTGGAGAGTATGAAGGAGTCTTTACCAACTTGTGTGGAGTTCTTGTGCATGGTATCGATAATCAGCAGTCAACTATGGTTGCTGCAGCTGAATCTGTGACCCCAGTATTAGGATCTCTCAGAGGTGCTCAAACTTGTGCCATTCATGGTCTTCACTCATTCACCACCTTCATCAAGGATAAGCCTGGAGAACAAACTGGTATGGATGACTGATGTCCTAAATTCTGCTCTTTCTCAGATCAATTGGAGTGCTGAAGAAGGGACCGTCGCTCAATGATAACACATCTGTCACCTTTGCGACCCCCATAACAAATGCCTTCCCTGGTGCCAGCTGGGTCAGTTTCTGCACTCTGTAGCCAGGCTCTCTCAGACCTGAGCTCCTAGAGCTCACCAACCATAAGCACCTTATGAGTCCTTGGCTGAGGCCACACCAACCATAAGCACCTTATGAGTCCTTGGCTGAGGCCACAGCAGCTTGCCATCTCCCATGCCCAGTCACCAGGTGACATCTTGTAAAAGTAAAAGAGTAAGACAGCACTTAACAGAGGCATTAGGGGCTCACAGTACAGTGACAATTAGTGCATGGGCATTTCAGTGCAGTAGTAAAATCATATTGCTTTTTGAAATGTTTGCGTGCATAAAGTGTTCCGGGCATCACTGGTGACCCGGTGATGTTAATTGACAGGAATATCAAACTTGATCTTTGAGTATTAGAAACTCCCTTGAGGATGAAGGTCTACGAGAAATGTTGGACAAGACTATTTATGGAGGAGAGCCAACATGGGCTCGATGGGCTGAATTGCCTCATTCTATTGCGTAACCATTCTATGATTCTATGGCAGATTCCAGGAAACTTTTGGTAATAACATACCAGTGGCACAACATGAAATAGAAGCAATAAAAACAAGAAATGCTGGAACCACTCAGCAACCCAAAACGTTAACTCTGCTTCTCTTTCCACAGATGCTGCCAGACCTGCTGAGTGGTTCCAGCATTTCTTGTTTTTATTTCAGATTTCCAGCATCCGCTGTATTTTGCTTTTATTATGGAATAGAAGCACTTGTGACTTATGAACAGTGGGCTTGTCTCGAGGAGCTTGCAGAGCAATGTGTGCAGCCAATGATGTCTTGGACTTGGGGGAATCCTGATAACCGCACATGATTAACAAGCTGCTTCTGGATGTCCGAGGGAAAGTAATGAAACTGCTCTAACAAACAAGGCATCAGTCACCTGCTTAATGCAAGCATGCGCTGCAAACTGACTAATATCCCCTGCAGCAGCCTAAAAAGAGTCAGAGGCAAAAAATATCAGAGCTGCAGTCACTTTGACTGCAACAGACATTGATGTACTTGTACTGGCAGAAGGATGAAGGTCTTTCTTTTAATTTATTCATGGGGTTTGGATGTTGCTGGCATGGTCAGCATTTATTGCCCATCCTAATTGTCCTTCAGAAGGTGGTGGTGAGCCACTTTCTTGAACCACTGCAATCTGTGTGATGTAGACAACCCACAGGGCTGTTAGGGAGGTAGTCCCAGGATGTTGACCCAGCTTGTTGCAGGAGATGACAACTATGTGACATGTCCCGGAGAAGTGAAGCCCCCTTGTGCACTACTCTTCAGAGACCTGCAGGTACAGTGCCTCGGGCCTATACACTTTGTTGAGAGAGTAAGGCTCCCTATAAGCTTTGCATCCTTTTAACTAGCCTCCCCGAAAGTGTAAAAGCAAAATATGGTGGATGCTGAGAATCTGAAATAAAAACACAAGATGCTGGAAATCCTCAGCATATCTGGCAGCATCTGTGGAAAGAGAAACAGAGTTAAGATTTCAGGTCAATGATGAGAAACACTGGGGGGAATTTTACACTGGCAGCGGGGGTCACGATGTCAGGGGAAATAGACGCCGAGATCCCTGTGCCATCTCTTTTCCAGAAGACCCACCAAATTTGGTGCCAATAAGGCACTT
Source organism: Heterodontus francisci (assembly GCF_036365525.1). NCBI lineage: Eukaryota > Metazoa > Chordata > Chondrichthyes > Heterodontiformes > Heterodontidae > Heterodontus > Heterodontus francisci. The sequence goes on from NC_090371.1 coordinate 159,564,548, forward strand.
AAATGGACAGCAGCCAGCCTTCCATAGGATTTAGGACCCCGTCGCTGGAATTCCCGCCCTTGGGAGAGCTGCCAACCCACACGCACCACCCCCCGCCCACCTCCAACCATACGGCAACAGGGTCGCCCGCTGCACAAGTAATTGCAGCTTCGGCGGGAAGAGGCCTTAATTGGGAATTAATTACCCAGTTAAGGGCCTCAATTGGTGGCGGGGCAGGAAGGCCATTCGTAGGCCTTCCCACCCCAGACTAAATTTCGGTGGGGGTGGGATGTTGCAGCAACAACCCCCATCACTATGCCACCTGGTTCTCCCCACCTTCAAATCTGCTTTGGGGGAGAGCATAAAATTCCTCCTGTTGACCTGGATTTTAGCTTGGAGGCACGTTCCAGGTCGGGAAGTAGGGAGCTGTTTTGAGATCAGGAAACCTGGAAATAGGTGTTGTGTGCACATCTTGCAGTTTTTGACTGCATGACATCTTTAAATTTTTTTCTGTAGGTTTCCCTCCCACAACCAGCCTGATTTACAGATAGAGACCAGTTGGAAGGAAAACCAAGAGCACAAGGCAGCAGCTGAGCTAGCCTAAGGCCAGGTAGATCTAGAGGGGGAGGTGGAGAGATCATGCAGTGGGGCTCGATTGCAGTCGGCAGGGGATTTGGGCAATTATAGGGAGGGTTCTGATCATGGGGGGTGGGGGGGGATGGAGGCAGATGGTCACTGGGGAGCTTCCGACAGTGGTCAGAGGAGCAAATTGTGGTCGGGGTAGGGATTTGATGATGGTCGGAGTGGGGCAGACAGATGCAGGGGACATGTACTGCGTAGCTTGTTGGGCCAGAAGGAAACACTCCTGCTGTTCCTGGCCAACAGCTGTGCTGTAAAGGCACTTACCTAATGGATTCAGCCTTTCTTGCCTTCTTTCACCTGCTGAGTTTCCTAAGGCCTGGGAAACCTGGCCGCTTATAATGGAATCACTGTTAAAATGAAGGCACACAGCCTTATTAAAATATTTAAATGGACAACACACCTGTGAGTGGACTGGTCACTGCCCCTTGGCCTGCCTTCCTTAAAACCAGAAATGGGCAGGTTCAAAGTGGGTTAGTTTCCAGTTCAGTTTTTTGAATTTTAACCTCTGACCTGGCGCCAACTCCAACCCCAACCCATCCGTTTTTGGGAGTTAACAATCAGCCGATTGACTATTACATACCTTGTAAGAAGGATGTCTGCCATTATAATATGGATTGAATATACCCATTCTGTCGATGAGCGATTTCTTACTGTTCCATTGTTCCATAGCTTGTTCTGCTGCTTCATTCAGTAATGGTTTAATCTACAACAGTGACAGATTATCACAACAACTTGTGATATTGTGCTTTTAACATCATAAAACATCCCAAGATGCTTCACAGAAGCATTATCAAACAAAATATGACAGCCACATAAGGAGATATTAGGTCAGCTGACCAAAGGCTTGGTCAAAGAGGTAGATTTTAAGGCGTGTCTTAAAGGAGGAAAGCGAGGTGGAAAGATGTTGGGAGGGTATTCCAGAGCTAAGGGCCTAAGCAACTGATGGTACGGCCACCAATGGTGGCACAATTAAAATCAGGGATGCACAAGAGGTCAGAAGCAGACGAGCACAGATATCTCAGAGGGATGTGGGATTGGAGGAGATTACAGAGATAGGGAGGGATGAGGATGAGAATTTGAAAATCAAATTTTTGCCACATCCTCTTCCATACCTACCGTGTTTGAAATAAGCCCTTTTCTTGCCGACTTCAGTTTTTTTGCTGTGTCCTTCAAGACATTTTCATGGTCGTTAACGGCATTGGATAAAAGTAATCCCATTGATCTGAAAAACAAATAAAATGGTGATAAGATTTATAAATATCAACTTGGTTTGAGCCATGATCTTGTTGAATGGCAGAGCAGGCTGGAGGGGCAGAGGGGCCGACTCCTGCTCGTAATTCATATGTTCATATGTTTTGAAATTAAGAATAAAGGCCGACTAACAGAGATTTTGGAGGCACTTATGCCAAGATCAAAGGACTTTCAAACTTCAGGGCTGAGGATCTGAGGTAGAAATAAAGAAGTAAAATAATTTCCTAAAGCTGGACTGAGGAGTAATTTTACACTTTCATTCTCCCATTGAAAAGCACCGCACAGTGGGAATGCTCATTAGAACATTGGGGTAGATGACGATGTGCCCACTATACAGCACATCAGATTGTCAGTACATGAACTTAAATGGGAAATTTACCCTTCGAAGATGAATCAAGCCATGTGGGCTGAAAGACCCTTTTTTGGTCCTACATTCTAATATTCTTTGGCAAAAGTCAACAGAAAGAGAAACAAAACTGAAAACAATGGTCCTATATATATTTTCATCAATTTGCCAATATTCCTCCAGCTAAATAAACATTTAGAAGATAGCATTTCTTGTGTACTTACTCTTTGTTATGCAAAAGTTTGTGCCTTTTTTCCACAGTCCTTGTTTGCTCATCACAATACTGCAAATACTGGTTTGCTCTATTTTCCAGTTGGCAAAGAAGCTCTTTAACCTAAATTATATGAAATTCAAATTCTGTGTTTAGTTTAGTTTTCTAAATTCCTTAATATACACCTGATCTCAGAACCACCACAATACATGGTGGAAACTCAGTAAGAAACACGGAACACATTGTTAACTCTATGGGGCAAACTTCACAATGTCATTCACCCAATGCCAATTCCCATGCAAGTAGAGCATGAATTGGAATACTGCGCAAGGAGATTTGTGTGCCAGTTTTATGGATCACCTCATTTTTAGCCTTTTGAAAAGACTGGGTGGAAAATTGAACAGGCCACAAAGCTAGCACACCAACCTTTTCACACAATATTCCAGTCCTGATGCACAAAGATCTGCACTAGATATGTTGAATGTAAGGTCTGTCCCCATAAATAACAGAGCCATTCTGAGGAATTATGTCATTTAAAAGATATTCTTCCAGTTACTTGCACTGACAAACTGGCGTACCAACATTCTGTGACATATAGTAAGATAGCTCTCAACATGAGTTCTCTATCACAGCTTGGTGAACAAGTAAGGAACTTTTCCACAAGCTAAATACAGGGAGTACAATCCTATCACTACGCCATTTGTTTTTGAAGCAGAGAAATTACACATATCAATTTGGAGCTTGGAACTAGCACTTGCTGTTTCGGGCCGAATACTACAGGATCTTTTCTGACAGTGTGTGGCTGCGTTAATGCTGATGCTTGCAAATGAAGAGATAATTTACTAAGCAGTATCACAAGAACCAACAGTAAAAATGTTTGAATAGATTTAAACAGTTCTTTTTCTTTCCATTGCTGCTGGGTGTAGAATGCCTGAAAGCACACTTCGGTCATTACAGCATTCCAGACATTATGATGAGTGACAATGGCCCTCAGTTCATGAGTGAAGAATTCAGCCGCATCATAAAGGATTGGTAAATTCAACACCATACATCATCTCCACACTAGCCCCAGTCAAATGGAAAGACTGAGGCGGCAGTGAAAATCACAAAGGAATCATAAAGAAATCGAGCAAATCTAACACAGATGTAGTCTAGGCAATGCTTGAGTGGAGAAAAACACCTACTGAAGACATAGAAAGTAGTCCAGTACAATGACTAATATCACATCACACCCAACCAACACTTCTAATGGTTAGAAAGCTAATGAAGCCAGAAGTAGTAACAGCCGTTAGTGACAAAATCAAGGTGAAACGGCAGAAAGCCAAATTTCATTTTGACAAAACTGCCAAACCATTGCCAGAATTGAGCATTGGAGAGCCAGTCAGGGTACAAATCTTCAACACTCTCAACAGGAGTCAGCCCAAGTGGCAACCTGTGACCTGCGTAGAGCAGTTGGCACCTTGATCGTACGCGGTGGAAGTGAACGACCAGATATACCAGCGCTACTGCAGGCACATGTGCACAACTGGAGAAGAAATTCTGTCACTGCAGGCAATTGATCAGGAAGATGTGAACTCACCATCTGCACAGACACAGATCAACCATCAGTCCCAGAGGTCCACAGCACCCCAACAATGGAAATGGAACAACAACAATTACCACGGGAACGACACTCCACGGAGAAGGCAAATCACCCAGATGAACAGCTAACGACAAATGTGCACCATTAAGAGACTGGCACAACTTAAAGACTGAGTGCAATGCATATGCAGAGACTGATGAGAATAATGAACTGTTAATGCAGAGAACAGCTGTGTGCATAGTGGGTAATTTGGACAACTCATGGTATAAATGATAATGCATGTAAAAAAATTTGTATGAAAAGGGGGATGTTTGGATAGAAATGCAATACTGTACTAATGTGCCTCCTGGCTTGCCGTAGTTATGTGACTTCTACCATGAGATACTCACTGCAGGCATCCGTCAGCACGCAGTTCAATAAAGACACAGTACAAGCAAGACTAATATCAAAGCAAAATACTGTGGATGCTGGATATCTGAAATAAAAACAGAAAGTGCTGGACATACTCGGCAGGTCTGGCAGCATTTGTGGAGAGAGAAGCAGAATTAATGTATCAGGTCTCTGACCGTTCTGAAACTGGTAAGTGTTGGTGTTCAGAGAGATTTGGGGAACTCGTACAAGGAACGCACAAAGTTAACATGTAGGTGCAGCAGGGTATTTTACAAGCTCACCGGGCAACAGTCTTGCTTGTACTGTGTCTTTAATGAACTGAGCCTGTCGTGACTACATTCAATTAGCTATCACTGGACTTAACTATTTTCCGAATTGGTTACTTCAACTGTCATCCTGTGGGCTGACTGAAACAATGGCCCCAATTTTCTTGTCCCACCCCACCTGCCAAAAGAGAGATGGGGGTCAGGGTTAAAATCCCACTGCCTTCCCACCGGGTCCTGATATTAACCTCTTGTTTTTAGCAGGAGAGCAAGATGCCCACTGGAAGGCAGATTGGGTTCCGATGATGTTGGGAGAGCAGTGATGCCCTCCTCGCCAGACAACGAATCCTGCTGGGAGCTGAACTGTAGACAGAAGAGGCCCAGGCAGTTAAATTTAAAAACATTTTTTCAGATTTCCTTCTGAGCTACAAGACGCAGTCATATTTCTGTAGGCCCCACAAGGGAACCTTAAACCTCCCCTGCTCTGTGCAACCCCTCCTCCAATTCAGGGCTCACGCACATCTTTCCTACCTCCTCCCCCCACCTCTACCATTAAATTAAACAATTGATTCCACTGCTGTGGTGTTTTCTCTTTCATGGTTCTATCTCACTGCCACCTCTCTTGACTCCTCCACTGTTGCTAAATTATTAGACTACTTATCTGACACCCAGTACTGGCAGAGTAGAAATTCCCTTCAATTAAATATTATGAAGACTGAAGCCATTGTCTTTGGTCTCCACTGCAAACTCCATAAATCTATCTGGCAACTGCCTGAGACTAAACCGGACTGTTTGCAACCTTGGTGTCATGGTTAACTGAGAGATGAGCTTCTGACCACATATCCACACCAACACTATTTGGGATAGAAAAGCAATACTGTACTAATGTGCCTCCTGGCTTGCTGTAGTCATATGACGTCTACTATGAGGCACTCATTGCAGGCATCCATTAGCAGGCAGTTCAATAAAGCCACAGTACAAGCAAGACTACTGTCCTGTGAGCTCGTAACATGGTTTCAGAGCGGAGTTGAGATTGAGTGTTGAAGAGCTGTATAGAAGCACAGCTACTAAAAGAGGAATACAGGAATGTTCAGAGCTGCTGAAAGCTACTAAAAGCCACAGAAAAGGAACATAGAAGTGCTGAAAGCACTGAGTAAAACACAATGGCTGCAAATCTTCCTCTCCCAGCGTGGCCAAAATGAAAGGTGATATGAAGCAGAACTGGAAGTTTTTCCACTCGCAATGGCAAAATTACAAAATTGCAACAGATTTAATTAACAAACCAGAGCAGCTACGAGTAGCTACACTTTTATCACTGTTGGAGAGAGACTGTTACAAACTGTATTCCACCCCAAATCACTCCAAAGAACAAAATAACGGACAGCAGAAATTTTGAAAGCCTTAAAGGCACGCTTTGAACCCCAAGTGAACGTAATTTATGAACGGTATGTGTTCAATATCATGGGCCCAAGGTGAACAAGAGTCCATTGATCAATGTGACTGCATTAACACAGCTCACAGAATCCTGTGAATTTGCACAACTAAAAGATGATCTAATTAAAGACAAGATTGTATTAGGCACAAGATATCCCACAGTGCAAGCACATCTACTGAGAGAGGAGAAATTTACTCTGAGGAAAGCAATTGATATATGCAGAAGCGCTGAGATTGTAAATCAACAGCTAGAGCATATTCATGGCAGAACAGACCAGGCTTTGCATTATGCTGATAGACATTCCTGGCTGAGAGGGCAGAAAGATCACTGACAAAGGGCAGAATGCAAATACTGCGGAGGTCAGCACGCACAGGAAAAGAAAGCATGTCCAGTGTGGGGAAAGCAGTGTTTACACTGCAAGAAGCAGAATCATTCACATTGAGGATACCCTCCATCGTGTTTAGTGGCAGTACCACCATGCTAAATGAGATAGATTTCGAACAGATCTAGAAATGCAAAACTGGGCATCCATGAGGTGCTATGGGCCATCAGCAGCAACAGAACTGTACTCAACTACAATCTGTAACATCATGGCCCAGCATATCCCCCACTCTACCATTACCATCAAGCCAAAGGACCAACCCTGGTTCAATGAAGAGTGCAGGAGGGCATGCCAGGAGCAGCACCAGGCATACCTCAAAATGAGGTAGCAACCTGGTGAAGCTGCAACCCAGGACTACTTGCGTGCCAAACAGCATAAGAAGCATGTGATAGACAGAGCTAAGCGATCCAATAACTCACGGATCAGATCTAAGCTCTGCAGTCTTGCCTCATCCAGTCGTGAATGGTGCTGGACAATTAAACTGGAGGAGGCTCTACATATAGCCCAGCAGATCACTGCAAAAGATAAGGCTGAAGCTTATGCAACAATCTTCAGCCAGAAGTGCCAAGTTGATGATCCATCTCAACTTCCACCTGAAGTTCCCAGCATCACAGATGCCAGTCTTCAGCCAGTTCGATTCACTCCGCATGATATTAAGAAACGACTGAAGGCACTGGATGTGGCAAAGGCTGCGGGCCCTGACAACATTCCGGCAATAGTACTGAAGACCTGTGCTCCAGAACTTGCTAAACTGTGCTAAATTGGATAGATTTCGAACAGATCTAGGAATACAAAACTGAGGCGCTGTGGGCCACACCCCTAGCCAAGCTGTTCCAGTACAGCTACAACACTGGCATGTACCCGGCAATGTGGAAAATTGCCCAGGTATGTCCTGTACACAAAAAGCAGGACAAGTCGGGGCGGCACAGTGGCGCAGTGGTTAGCACCGCAGCCTCACAGTTCCAGGGACCCAGGTTCGATTCTGGGTACTGCCTGTGCGGAGTTTGCAAGTTCTCCCTGTGACCGCGTGGGTTTTCGCCGGGTGCTCCGGTTCCCTCCCACAGCCAAAGACTGATAGGTAAATTGGCCATTGTAAATTGCCCCTAGTGTAGGTAGGTGACATGGGATTACTGCAGGGTTAGTATAAATGGGTGGTTGTTGGTTGGCACAGACTCGGTGGGCCGAAGGGCCTGTTTCAGTGCTGTATCTCTAAAAATAAAAGTCCAACCGGGCCAATTACCACCCCATCGGTCTACTCTCAATCATCAGTATAGTGATGGAAGGTGTCATCGACAGTGCAAGAACTTAGCAATAACCTGCTCAGTGACGCTCACTTTGGGTTCCGCCAGGGCCACTCAGCTCAAGACCTCATTACAACCTTGGTTCAAACATGAACAAAAGAGCGGAACTCAAGAGGTGAGGTGAGAGTGACTACCCTTGACATCAAGGCAGTATTTGACCAAGAATGGCATCAAGGAGCCCGAGCAAAACTGAAGTCAATGGGAACCAGGGAAAACTCTCTGCTGGTTGGAGTCATACCTTGCGCAAAGGAAGATGGTTGTGGCTGTTGGAAGTCAATCATCTGATTTCCAGGACATCACTGCAGGGGTTCCTCAGGTTAGTGTCCTAGGCCCAACCATCTTCAGCTGCTTCATCAATGACCTTCCTTCAATCATAAGGTCAGAAGTGGGGATGTTCGTTGATGATTGCACAATGTTCAGCACCATTTGCGACTCCTCAGATACTGAAGCAGTCTGTGTAGAAATGCAGCAAGACCTGAACAATATCCAGGCTTGGGCTGATAAGCGGCAAGTAACATTCGCGCCACACAAGTGCCAGGCAATAACCATCTCCAGTGAGAGAGAATCTAACCATCTCCCCTTGACATTCAATGGCATTACGATCGCTGAATCTCCCACTATCAATATCCATGGGGTTACCATTGACCAGAACCTGAACTGTCCAGCATCTACAAGACAAAAGTCAGGCGTGTGATGGAATACTCTCCACTTGCCTGGATGGGGCTCCAACAATATTCAAGAAGGACATTGAGGACAAAGCAACCTGCTTGATTGGCATCCCATCCACAAACATTCACTCCCTCCACCACCGATGCACAGTGGCAACAGTGTGTACCATCTACAAGATGCATTGCAGCAACGCACCAAGGCTCCTTAGACATAAAAACAAGAAATGCTGGAACCACTCAGCAGGTCTGGCAGCATCTGTGAAAAGAGAAGCAGAGTTAACGTTTCGGGTCAGTGACCCTTCTTTGGAACTGACAAATATTAGAAAAGTCACAGGTTATAAGTAGGTGAGGTGGGGGTGGGGCAAGAGATAACAAAGGAGGTCTAGATTGGACCAGGCCACATAGCTGACCAAAAGGTCACGGAGCAAAGGCAAACAATATGTTAATGGTGTGTTGAAAGACAAAGCATTAGTACAGATTAGGTGTTAATACACTGAATATTGAACAGCAGCAAGTGCAAACCTGAAAAAAAACAGTGGGTAAGCAAACTGAACAAACTAAGATGAAATGAAATAAATGCAAAAAAAAAAAGATTGTAAAAAATGTAAAAAAGAATGTAAAAAAAAGGAAGAAAAAATAACTAAAAATGTAAAATGGGGGGCTGTCATGCTCTGAAATTATTGAACTCAATGTTCAGTCCGGCAGGCTGTAGTGTGCCTAATCGGTAGATGAGATGCTGTTCCTCGAGCTTGCGTTGATGTTCACTGGAACACTGCAACAATCCCAGGACAGAGATGTGAGCATGAGAGCAGGGGGAAGTGTTGAAATGGCAAGCAACCGGAAGCTCAGGGTCCTGCTTGCGGACTGGGCGGAGATGTTCCGCAAAGCGATCACCCAGTCTGCGCTTGGTCTCCCCAATGTAGAGGACACCACACTGTGAGCAGCGAATACAGTGTACTACATTGAAAGAAGTACAAGTAAATCGCTGCTTCACCTGAAAGGAGTGTTTGGGGCCTGGGATAGTGAGGAGAGAGGAGGTAAATGGGCAGGTATTACACCTCCTGCGATTGCAGGGGAAGGTGCCATGGGACGGGGACGAGGTGGTGGGGGTAATGGAGGAGTGGACCAGGGTGTCGCGGAGGGAATGATCCCTTCGGAATGCTGACAGGGGAAGGGAGGGGAAGATACGACTGGTAGTGGCATCACGCTGGAGGTGGCGAAAATGGCAGAGGATGATCCTTTGGATATGGAGGCTGATGGGGGTGAAAAGTGAGGACAAGGGGAACCCTGTCACTGTCCTTAGACAGCACCTTCTAAACCCATGACCTCTACCACCTAAAATGAGAAGGGCAGCAGAAGCATGGGAACACCACCACCTGCAAGTTCCCCTCCAAGCCACACACCATCCTGACTTGGAACTATATTGCCGTTCCTTCACTGTCATTGGGTCAAAATCGTGGAAGTCCCTTCCTAACAGAACTGTGGGTGTACCTACCCCACATGGACTGCTAAGGTTCAAGAAGGCAGCTCACCACCACCTTCTCAAGGGCAAAGCTAGCGATGCCCATACCCCAGGAACAAATTTTTAAAAAATTTGCACTCAAGTGTTTGTCTAGAAGGATGCACAACAAGCAGGTACAGATGGCTACTAGAGTGATATCAGCCGAAGATTCTGACAAATTACTATACACCATGCAACAGGTTGGTTCAGTCAGGTTGATAGGTGATAAATGGTTTGTGACTGTTGGAATGATGACTGCAGAAGGAGAGCATCAAGTCAACATAAAGTGTCAGATAGACACCAGTGCGTCATGCAACATCATGACCTTCACAGAGCTGTGCGAAGTGGCTCAACGTGGCGATCCAAAAATGAAGCCCTCAAAAGTAAGGCTGAGGCCATATGATGGCAGCATACGAGTGCTGAGAGGATGAGGTATTCTGAAAGCCCAATGTAATGACAAGAACGAAGATTTGGAGTTCCAGATCATAGACGGCAAGCAAAAACCACTCATCTCTGCCGGAGCAAGTCTAAAGCTGGGGCTGGTAACCCTCAACGGGAAAAAAAAAGAGATTTGCAACATGTCGCAGCACACTAAACCTTTGACCCCGGAACAGATCCTAGAGGAGTACAACGATGTGTTTACAGGTTTAGGATGTCTTCCTGGAGAATATTATCTCGAAGTAGATGAGAGGGTAAGACTGAAATTTTGAATTGGTCTTTTTTTTTTATTCATTCATGGGATGTGGGCGTCACTGGCCAGGCCAGCATTTATTGCCCATCCATAATTGCAGCTCAACACCACCTTCTCAAGGGCAATTAGGGATGGGCAATAAATGCTGGCCTGGCCAGTGACGCCCACATCCCGTGAATGAATTTTTAAAAAAGACCAATTCAGCATTTGCCGAGGAAAGTTTTAGCTGTCCTCGAGGGCAGCCTGAAAGACAAGATAGAAGAGCTGGAAAAGAAGGGAGTAATCAAGAAAGTGACAACCCCTTCAGAATGGATTAGCAGCATGGTAGCAGTGAAACAACCTGGAAATCTGAGAGTATGCATCGACCCAAAGGATCTACATAAAGCTCTGAAGTGATCTCATTACCCCATGCCAACCATAGAAGGAATGTTGCCACAACTTACAAAGGCAAAAATCTTCACTATTCTAGATGCGAAGGATGGTTACTGGCAAGTGAAGTTGGATGAAAGCAGCAGCTTTCTAACTAAATTCTGGATGCCTTTTGGGAGATACAGATGGTTGTGCATGCCGATTGACATTTCCATGGCTCCAGAGGAGTATCAATGCAGACAGCATGAGGTAGTTAGTGATCTTCCTGGAGTGGAAGCTGTTGTGGATGATCTGCTAGTTTTTGGATGCCGAGACACAATGGAAACAGCCATTTCTGACCATGATTAAAATCTAGTGTGACTGCTAGACAGAGCTCACCAGATGAACCTGAAGTTGAACAAGAAAAAATTGTAATTAAAGATGCACGAAGTCAAATACATAAGTCATATACTGACAGCAAAAGATCTTCACCCAGATCCTGAAAAGGTGAAAGTAGTAGCAGCAACACAGCAACCAAGAGATATAAAAGCAGTGCAACGATTTGTTGTATTCGTCAACTATTTAGCAAAATTCTTGCGAAATGTCTTGCGGAGTGTGAGCCGTTATGCCAAGGAAGTGCAATGGTATTGGAGCACAGAACAAGAAGCAGCATTCACTAAAATCAAGCAACTAGTGATGGCAACGCCAGTGCTGAAATATTATGAGGTAAATGAAGAAGTCACCCTGCAGTGTGATGCCATTGAGACAGGACTTGGAGCAACCCTAATGCAGCAAGAAGAACCAATTACATTTGCATCCAGTGTGTTGATGCAAACGGAACGACGCTATGCTCAGATCGAGAAAGAGTGCCTGGCATTGTCTTTGCTTTTGAACATTTTCAACAATACCTACTTGGAAGAGACAAAGTGACAGTCGAGTCCAAATACAAGCCACTTCAAAGCATTTTGCTCAAGCCGCTACTATCTGCTCCAAAGCATCTGCAAAGAATGTTACTCCGGTTACAGAGATATCATCTGAACGTGACATACAAGCAAGGGAAACAGGTGTACATCGCTGACATGCTGTCGAGAGCAGCACTCCCTATGAAGAACATAGCGGATGCTACAACAGAGTGTGAAATCTTCCAGATCCAACGTGAAGCTGCAGCTCGACATGCTCTGGAAGCCATCAACCCAGCAGAGACGCTGAATCTAACAGACAAGCGCTTCACTCAAATCAAACAAATGACCCAACAAGATGCAACTCTCCAAGTGTTGCAAGAAGTAGTGATGAAAGGATGGCCTGAAAGCACCAAGGACACTCCTATGATCACAAGAACATATTGGGCATACAGAGATGAATTGACAGCCCAAGATGCCATCTTGTACAAAGTAAATAGTGTCATTATCCATGAGGAGTTGAGAGGTGAAATGCTAAAGCGCATCTATGCAAGCCACCAAGGAATTGAGTCAAGTCTGAGGAAGGCAAGAAAAGTGCTCTACTGGCCAAACATAAGCAATGAATCAAGGACCACATCAGCCAGTGCAGTGCGTGTAACGAGTACCAAGCTAAGCAAGCAAAAGAGCCTCTGATGACACATGACATTCCAGACCATGGATAAAGCTGGGAGTAGACCTCTTCACTCTTGCAGCAACTGATTATCTTGTCACCGTAGACTACTATTCTGACTATGGGGAGGTAGACCAGCTGACCTTCATGACTACCGGTGATATTGCAAAATGCGTGAAAGCACACTTTGGTCGTTACAGCATTCCAGACATTGTGATGAACGACAAGGGCCCTCAGTTCACGAGCGAAGAATTCAGCCACTTCATAAAGGATTGGGAAATTCAACACCATACTTCATCTCCACACTATCATCAGTCAAATGGAAAGGCTGAGGCAGCAGTGGAAATCGTAAAAAGGAATTATAAAGAAATCGAGTAAATCCGGCATTGATGTATGCAGGGCAATCCTCGAGTGGAGAAACACTGAAGGCATGGATGGTAGTCCGGTGCAAAGACTAATGTCATGCCACACCCAAACTACTCTTGCAATAGCAGAAAAGCTACTGATGCCAGAAGTACTAACAGGCATGAGTTTTTTTTTAAATTCATTCATGGGATGTAGGCATCACTGACAAGGCCAGCATTTTTTGCCCATCCCTAATTGCCCTTGAGAAGGTGGTGGAGAGCTGCCTTCTTGAATCGCTGCAGTCCATTTGGGGTAGGTATACCCGCAATGCTGTTAGGAAGGGAGTTCCAGGATTTTGACCCAGCGACAGCGAAGGAACGGCGATATAGTTCCAAGTCAGGATGGTGTGTGACTTGGAGGGAACTTGCAGGTGGTGGTGTTCCCATGTATTTGCTGCCCTTGTCCTTCTAGTTGGTAGAGGTCACGGGTTTGGAAGGTGCTGTCTAAGGAGCCTTGGTGCATTGCTGCAGTGCATCTTGTAGATGGTACACACTGCTGCCACTGTGCGTCGGTGGTGGAGGGAGTTAATGTTTGTAGATGGGGTGCCAATCAAGCGGGCTGCTTTGTCCTGGATGGTGTCGAGCTTCTTGAGTGTTGTTGGAGCTGCACCCATCCAGGCAAGTGGAGAGTATTCCATCACACTCCTGACTTGTGCCTTGTAAATTGTGGACAGGCTTTGGGGAGTCAGGAGGTGAGTTACTTGCCTCAGGATTCCTAGCCTCTGACCTGCTCTTGTAGCCACGGTATTTATATGGCTACTCCAGTTCAGTTTTCGGTCAATGGTAGCCCCTAGGATGTTGATAGTGGGGGATTCAGCGATGGTAATGCCGTTGAATGTCAAGGGGAGATGATTAGATTCTCTCTTGTTGGAGATGGTCATTGCCTGGCACTTGTGTGGCGCGAATGTTACTTGCCACTTATCAGCACAAGCCTGGATATTGTCCCGGTCTTGCTGCATTTCGACACAGACTGCTTCAGTATCTGAGGAGTCACGAATGGTGCTGAACATTGTGCAATCATCAGTGAACATCCCCACTTCTGACCTTATGATTGAAGGAAGGTCATTGATGAAGCAGCTGAAGATGGTTGGGCCTAGGACACTACCCTGAGGTACTCCTGCAGCGATGTCCTGGAGTTCAGATGATTGACCTCCAACAATCACAAAATCAAGTGTGAAACGGCAGAAAGTTAAACTTTATTTTGACAAAACTGCCAAACCATTGCCAGAATTAGGCCTTGAAGAGCCAGTAAGGGTGTAAACCTTCAATGCTGTCATGAGGTGTCAGCTCAAGTGGCAACTTGGAACCTCCAAAGAGCAGTTGTCACCTCGATCGTATGCAGTGGAAGTGATCAAACAGACCACAGAATCACAGAATTGTTACAGTGCAGAAGGAGGCCATTTGGTCCATCGTGTCCGCACCAGCTCTCTGAAAGAGCAAGTCACTCAGTTCAATTCCCCCACCTTCTCCCCGTAACCCTGCACATTCTTCCTTTTCAGATAACAGTCTAAGTCCCTTTTGAATTCTTCAATTGAACCTGCCTCCACCACACTCTCAGGCAATGCATTCCAGACCTTAACCACTCTCTGCGTGAAAATGATTTTCCTCGTGTCACTTTTGCTTACCAAATACTTTAAATCTGTGCCCTTTCATGAATGGGAACATTTTCTGTCTATCAACTCTGTCCAGGCCCCTCATGATTTTGAATACCTCTATCAAATCACCTCTCAGTCTTTCTTCCCTTCTCTAAGGAAAACAGTCCTAACTTCTCCAATCTATCTTCATAACTGAAATTCCTCATCCATGAAATCATTCTCATGAATCTTTTCTGTACTCTCTCCAATGCCCTCACATCTTTCCTAAAGTGCGTTGCCCAGAACTGTATACAATACTCCAGCTGAGGCCGAACTAGTGTCTAATACAAGTTAAACATAACTTCCTCATTCTTGTACTCTATTTTCTTCTTCTTCTTTGGCCTCCTTGTCTCGAGAGACAATGGGTAAGCGCCTGGAGGGGGTCAGTGGTTTGTGAAGCAGCCTGGAGTGGCTATAAAGGCCAATTCTAGAGTGACAGACTCTTACACAGGCGCTGCAGATAAAATTGGTTGTCAGGGCTGTTACACAGTTGGCTCTCCCCTTGCGCTTCTGTTTTTTTTCCCTGCCAACAGCTAAGTCTATTCAACTCGCCACTCTTTAGCCTCACCTTTATGGCTGTCCGCCAGCTCTGGCGATCACTGGCAACTGACTCCCACGACTTGTGGTCAATGTCACAGGACTTCATGTCGCATCTGCGGACGTCTTTAAAGCGGAGACGTGGACGGCCGGTGGGTCTGATACCAGTGACGAGCTTACTGTACAATGTGTCCTTGGGGATCCTGCCAACTTTCATGCGGCTACTCTATGCTCCTATTAATAAAGCCCAGGATACTGTATGCTTTATTAACCACTCTCTCAACCTGTCGTGCCACCTTCAATGAATTATGCACATATACACTTAGGTCCCTCTGCTCCTGCACCCCTTTTAGAATTGTACCCTTTATTTTATATAGTCTCTCCATGTTCTTCCTACCAAAATAAATCACTTCCCATTTCTCTGAATTGAACTTCATCTGCCACCTGTCTGCCCATTCCACCAACTTGTCTTGGCCTGTTGGAGTTCTACACTATCCTCACAGTTTACAATGCTTCCAAGTCTCGTATCATCTTCAAACTTTGAAATTGTGTCCTGTACACCAAGGTCTAGGTCATTCATATATATCAGGCAAAGCAAGGGTCCCAACACTGACCCCTCTACAAACCTTCCTCCAGCCTGAAAAACATCCATTAACCACTACTCTTTGTTTCCTGCCACACAGCCAATTCCATATCCATGTTGCTATCGTCCATTTTATTCCATGAGCTATAAGTTTGCTCACAAGTCTGTTGTGTGGCGTTGTATCAAACTCCTTTTGAAAGTCCATGTACACCACATCAACTGAATTGCCCTCATCAACCCTCTCTATCACCTCCTCAAAAAACTCCAGCAAGTTAGTTAAACATGATTTTCCCTTAAGAAATCAATGCTGGCTTTCCTCAATTAACCCGCAACCGCAGGCACACAGGTACAACTGGAGAATCTGTTCCTTCACAGCAGGTGGACGATCAGGAAAACGAGAACTCACCAACTGTAAAGACCACAGAACAACCATCAGCCCCAGAGGTCCACAGCACCCCAAAAAACAAAATGGAGCAACAGTATTCGCAGCAACAAGTGACACGGGAACGACACTCCCTGGAGAAGGAAAATCAACCAGGTGAAGTTTCTTCCAATTCTTCCAATTCCAACATTCTTCCAATGGCCATGTCTGCCCATGCATAGGTGCAGGTGAAGCAGTCTTTGGTGGGGCCCTCATGGTTTCCAAATTCCAGAGGTTAATGGCCAAAAGCATCTCAACAGTCCGAGCATTGGATCTGAGCAGTCTGCCTTTACCTCTGCTCAAACCACAGGGATTGCACCACATAGCAGCAGTAGGAAAAGGAAGAGTAAAGCTATGTAGTTGCACAGGGTGTATGAAAATATATTACATTGCTAAGTTTCTGTTTTTTAGTAGAATCACATTCTTTTCACCATTTTCCAGGTTGCCCTTTCATGGTTGCTGGGTGTCAACATATATTTTCAGTTGTTTGTTGATGAAGGGAAGAAAAGAATTGATGGGAACCAATTAGAGGAAATGCAATGAGTGGATGGATGTGTGCAGGACTGCTTTGTGTCAGTGAGATTGGTCAGGGGGATAATTAAAATGGCTCTTGGATGTGGTTACTAAGGGATAAGGGAATCCAGAGCAGCAAGTGCTACTTTGGGATCACTATTTTCATCCACTGCCGTCTCTTCCTCCTCCTCTTCATTGGATTCAGCCACAGACGCTGTGTGCTCAGTGCCTTGTTCCTCCTGTAGCTTCAATCCTCTCTGCTGCACAATCTTGTGTAGACTGCAGCACACCACTATCATTCTGGAGGCTCCAGCTGATGAGTACTGAAGGGCATTCCCAAATCTGTCCAGACACCTGAAGGATGTCATGAGCATACTCACTAAGCTTGCTCAATGACATAGGTTGTCATATGGCTGTCTGCAGGATGGATAACCAAACTGACCATGACACTGTGGTACAGGAGGCCATTCAGGTGGGAGGAGTGAAAAGGAATGTGGTATTCGGGGACAGTATAGTCAGGGGGATAGATACTGTTCTCTGCATCCCCAACTGGGAGTTCCAAAGGTTGTGTTCTGTGCTCGGTGCCAGGGTTAGGGGCATCTTCTTGTGACTGGTGAAGTACTTGGAGTGGGAGGATCCCATTTACGTGGTCCACATAGGAACAAACAACATAGGTAGAACGAGGAATGAGGCTCTGCTGGAGGAGTTTGAGAAGCCAAATTAATAAATAGAACCTCAAAAGATAATGATCTCTGGATTACTACCTGAGCAATGCACAAATTGGCATAGGGTCAAACATCAGAATGTTGAATGCACAGTTCAAAGAGTGGGTTACTATTCATGGAGTACTGGCACCAATATTGGTGACAAAGAAAGTTGTTCCATTGGAACAGACTGCATTTTCCAGTGTTCTGGCAAATTAAGTAACTAGGTCTGTAGATAGGGCTTGAAATTAAAAAAGGGAGTGGGAGGAGGGTTTAGGTCAGGGGAAATTTATAAATCTAAAGAGAAAAGTCAAGGCTACAGAGCAGTGTAGTGATTTGGGTAAAGATAAGTCGAGTGTGACAGGAAGGGACAAAGTTTAATGTAACAGTGCATCAGTGACTAAAGTCAAATTAGGGGAAACTAGTAGCAAGATAAAATTAAAGGCAATTAAAATTAAATATAAAATCAAAAATTACAGTGGCACAGTGGTTAGCACCGCAGCCTCACAGCTCCAGCGACCCGGGTTCAGTTCTGGGTACTGCCTGTGCGGAGTTTGCAAGTTCTCTCTGTGAACCGCGTGGGTTTCCACCGGGTGCTCCGGTTTCCTCCCACAGCCAAAGACTTGCAGGTTGATAGGTAAATTGGCCATTGTAAATTGCCCCTAGTATAGGTAGGTGGTAGGAGAATGGTGGGGATGTGGTAGGGAATATCAGATTAATGTAGGATGAGTAGAAATGTGTGGTTGTTGGTCGGCACAGACACGGTGGGCCGAAGGGCCTGTTTCAGTGCTGTATCGTTAAATAAATAAAATAGATAAAGGCACTTTAACGGAATACACAGAACATTCATAACAAGATAGATGAATTAATGACACAAATAGAGATCAGTGGATTTGATCTGATAGCCATTTACAGAGATGTGGTTGCAATGTGACTAAGGTCAGGAACTAAATATTCCAGGGTACATGGAGTTTCAAAAAGATAGACAAAATGGAAAAGGGGGAACGGGGATTGCCCTGATAATAAAGGATGACATAAGGACAGTATTGACGAAGGATCTTTGCTCAGAAGAGCAGGAAGTAGTATCAGTATTAGTGAAGTTAACAAATAACGAGGGGCAGAAATGCTGGTAGGAGTAGTTTATCGCCCCCCGACAGTTGCTTTTTTTACTTATTCATTCATGGGATGTGGACATCACTGGCTAGGCCGGCATTTATTGCCCATTCCTAATTGCCCTTGAGAAGGTGGTTGTGAGCTGCTTTCTTGAACCACTACAGTTCATGTGAGGTAGGTACACCCACAGTGTTGTTAGGAAGGGAAGCAAATGCTACTTGCCACTTATCATCCCAAGCCTGGATATTGTCCAGGTCTTGTTGAATTTCGACACAGACTGCTTCAGCTGTACTACTGGACAGAGTATTACTCAAGAAATATGAGGGAACTTGTAACAAAGGCAATGCAATAATTATGAGGAATTTTAATCTTCATATAAAGTTGACAAATCAAATTGGCAAAAGTAGTTTGAAAGATGAGGTCATGGAATGCATTCGAGATAGTTTCCGAGAACATTACATCACGGAACCAAACAGCAAACAGGCTATTTTAGGTCTTATCTTTCGTAATGAAATGGGGTTAATTAGTAATCTCTTAGTAAGGGGGAAGAGTGGCCATAATATGATAGAATTTCACATTGGGTTTGAGAGTGATGTACAGAAGTCTGAAACGATATTATTAAGCTTAAGTAAAGCCAATTACATAGGTATGAGGATCAGGCTGGCTAAGGTAATTAGATTAAAAAGGTAGGACAGTAAATAAGCCATGGTGAATATTTAAAGGAATATTGCATGATTCTCAGTGAATGTACATTCCATGGAGAAATAAAAACTTCACAGGAAAAGAGATCCATCCATGACTAACTAAAGAGATTAAGGATAGCATTAGATTAAAAGAGACTTATAATATTGCCAAGAGGATAATTAAGCCTGGAGATTGGGAGAGTTTTAGAAACCAGCAAAGGATGACCAAAAAATTGATAAATAGAGAGAAAATAGAATAAGCGTGTCAAGTAGCAAAAAATATAAAACAGGTTGTAAGAGCCTCTACAAGTATGTAAACAAGCAGACAGTAGCTAAAGTAAGTGAGTCCCTTAACATAGGAACATAAGAAAAAGGAGCAGGAGTAGGCCATTTGGCCCCTCTAGCCTGCCCCACCATTCAATAAGATCATGGCTGATTTGCCCCAGACCTCAACTCCTCTTTCGTGCCAGCTCCTCATAGCCCTCAACTCCCCGATATTTCAAAAATCTATCTGCCTCCTCTTTAAATAATTTCAGTCATCTAGCCCCCACAACTTTCTGGGGTAGAGAATTCCAGACATTCACTACCCTCTGAGAGAAGAAACTCCTTCGCATCTTAGTTTCAAATGAATGTCCCCTTATTCTGTAACTATGTCCCTAGTTCGAGATTCCCCCACTAGTGGAAACATCTTCTCAACATCTACCCTGTCAAGCCCCCCTCAGAATCTTGTATGTTTCAATAAGATCACCCCTCATTCTTCTAAACTCAAATGAATAAAGGCCTAACCTGTTTAGTCGTTCTTGATAAGTCAACCCCTTCATCCCAGGAATCAGCCTAGTGAA
Source organism: Heterodontus francisci (assembly GCF_036365525.1). NCBI lineage: Eukaryota > Metazoa > Chordata > Chondrichthyes > Heterodontiformes > Heterodontidae > Heterodontus > Heterodontus francisci. The sequence goes on from NC_090371.1 coordinate 159,584,541, forward strand.
TCTCTTTTGAACTGCCTCCAATGCCAGTATATCCTTTCTGAAATATTGTACACAGTACTTCAGGTGCAGCCTCACCAACACCCTGTACAGTTGTAACAAGACTTCCCTATTTTTAAACACCAACCCCCATGCAATAAAGGGTAAAATTCCATTTGCCTTCTTAATTACTTGCTGCACCTGTGTGCTAGCTTTTTATGTTTCATGCACAAGAACACCCAGATCCCTCTGTGCTGCACTTTTTTGAAGTCTCTCTCCATTTAAATAATAGCCTGCCTTTTGATTCTTCCTACCAAAGTGCATGACCTCACACTTTGCTACATGAAACTCCATCTGCCAAGTTTTTGCCCACTCACTCAACCTATCTATATCCCCTTGCAGATTCCTTATGTCCTCATCACAACATTTCCTCCCACCTATTTTTGTATCACAGAATCACAGAATAATACAATGTAGAAGAGCCCTTCAGCCCATCGAGTCTGCACCGATGCATTAAAGACACCTGACCTGTCTATCTAATCCCATTTGCCCGCATTTGGCCCATAGCCTTGAATCATCAGCAAATTTGGATACATTACACTCTGCCCCCTCCGCCAAGTCATTAATATAGATAGTAAATAATTGAAGCCCTTGGACTGATCCTTGTGGCACTCCACTAGTTATGTCTTTTCAACCTGAAAAAGACTCATTAGTCCCAACTTTCCATCTTCTGTGAGTTAACCAATCCTCAATCCATGTTTTTTTTTAATTCATTCATGGGATGTGGGCATCACTGGCTAGGCCAGCATTTATTGCCCATTCCTAATTGCCCATGAGATGGTGGTGGTGAGCTGCCTTCTTGAACTGCTGCAGTCCATGTGGGGTAGGTACACCCACAGTGCTGTTAGCAATGGAGTTCCAGGATTTTGACCCAGCAACAGTAAAGGAAAAGCGATATAGTTCCAAGTCAGGATGGTGTTTGATTTGGAGGGGAACTTGCAGGTGGTGGTGTTCGCATGCATTTGCTGCCCTTGTCCTTCTGGTTGGTAGCGGTCGCGGGTTTGGAAGGTGCTGTCTAAGGAGCCTTGGTGCATTGCTGCAGTGCATCTTGTAGATGGTACACACTGCTGCCACTGTGCGTCAGTGGTGGAGGGAGTGAATGTTTGTAGATGGGGTGCCAATCAAGCGTGCTGCTTTGTCCTGGATGGTGTCGAGCTTCTTGAGTGTTGTTGGAGCTGCAGCCATCCAGGCAAGTGGATAATATTCCATCACACTTCTGACTTGTGCCTTGTAGATGGTGGAACTTATTAGCGAGAGGCAGCATGGTTTTGTGAAGAAGAGGTCGTGCCTCACTAACTTGATCGAGTTTTTGGAGGAAGTGATGAAGATGATTGATGAAGGAAGGGCAGTGGATGTTGTCTACATGGACTTCAGTAAAGCCTTTGACAAGGTCCCTCATGGCAGACAGGCTTTGAGGAGTCAGGAGGTGAGTTACTCGCCACAGGATTCCTAGTCTCTGACCTGCTCTTGTAGCCACGGTATTTATATGGCTACTTCAGTTCAATTTCTGGTCAATGATAGCCCCTAGAATGTTGATTCAGCGATGGTAATGGCACTGAATGTCAAGGGGAGATGGTTAGATTCTCTCTTGTTGGAGATGGTCATTGCCTGGCACTTGTGTGGCACGAATGTTACTTGCCACTTATCAGCACAAGCCTGGATATTGTCCCGGTCTTGCTGCATTTCTACACGGACTGCTTCAGTATCTGAGGAGTCACAAATGGTGCTGAACATTGTGCAATCATCAGTGAACATCCCCACTTCTGACCTTATGATTGAAGGAAGGTCATTGATGAAGCAGCTGAAGATGGTTGTGCCTAGGACACGACCCTGAGGAACTCCTGCAGTGATGTCCTGGAGCTCAGATGATTGACCTCCAACAACTACAACCATCTTCCTTTGCGCTAGGTGTGACTCCAGCCAGCATTACCCCCAACACCGTGAGCTTCTATCTTGTGTAATAATCTTTTATATGGCACCTTATCGAATGACTTCTGAAAATCCAAATACACTACATCGACCGGTTCCCCTTTATCCACTCTGCTTGTTATATCCTCAAAGAGCTGTAGTAAATTTGTCAAACATGATTTCCCTTTCACAAAACCATGTTGACTCTGTTTGACTGCATTAAGCTTTTCTAAATGCCCTGCTATTTCTTCCTTAATAATGGACTCTAGCATTTTCCCAATGACCGGTGTTAGGCTGACTGGCCTATAGTTTCCTGCTTTTTGTCTCCTTCCCTTCTTGAACAGGGGCATCACATTAGCGGTTTTCCAATCTGCTGGGACCCTCCCGGAATCCAGTGTGTTCTGGAATATTTCGACCAATGCCTCCACTATCTCTGTAGCCACTTCCTTTGAAACCCTTGGATGCAGGCCATCAGGTCCTGGCAACTATTCTGCCTTTAGTCCCATTAGTTTGACCAATACTTTGTCCCTCGTGATAGAGACTGTTACAAGATTTTTCCTCCCATTATCTCCCCGCTTATCTGATATCTGTGGGGTGTTTATAGTGTCCTCCACTGTGAAGACTGATGCAAAATATTGGTTTAAATTATCTGCCATTTCCCTGTTCCCCGCTTTCAGTTCGCCAGTCACATCCTCCAAGGGTCCCACGCTCACTTTAGCTACTCATTCTTTTTATATACCCATAGAAGCTCTTGCTGTTTGTTTTTATATTTCTTGCCAATTTACTTTCACAATCAATTTTCTCCCTCTTTATTAGCTTTTTAGACATCCGCTGCTGTTTCCTAAAAAATTCCCAATCCTCTGGCCTACCACTAGTTTGCGCCACTTTGTATGCCTTAGTTTTTGATTGGATACTATCCTTGATCGCCTTTGTTAACCACGGGTGGTTCATCCTTCTCATTGAGTCCTTCTAATTTGACCAGGATAAATTTTTGCTGAGTGTTGTGAAATATCTGCTTAAAAGTCTTCCACAGTTCATCCACTGACCTTCCCTTTAGTCTATTTTCCCAGCCCGCTTTAGACAACTCTTTCTTCATACCTCTGTAATTGCCCTTGTTTAAGTTGAGGACACTGGTTTGAGACCCAAGTTGCTCGCCCTCAAACTGAATTTGAAATTCTATAATGTTGTGATCGCTACCCCCAGAGGATCCTTAACTACGATATCTCTTATTAATCCTACCTCATTACACATTACTCGGTCTAAAATAGCCTGTTCCCGGTAGGTTCTGCAACTTATTGCTCTAAGTAACAATCCTTGATGCATGGTACAAATTTGTCTTCCATGTTACCTCTGTCAATCTGTTTTGTCCAGTCAATATGCAGATTAAAATCACCCATGACAATTGTAGCGCCCTTCTTACACGCCTCCGTTATTTCCAGATTTATACTTTGTCCTACAGTGAGGCAACTCTTCGGGGGCCTATAGATGACTCCCACTTCTTCCCCTTGCTATTCCTTATTTCCACCCAAACGATTCCACATCACAATCTATTGCACCTATATCACTACACACCACCGCACTGATACCTTCCTTTATTAACAAAACTACCCCACCTCCTTTTCCTTTTTGCCTATTTTTCCAGAGCGTCAAATACCCTTGAATATTGAGTTCCCAGTCTTGGTCACCAAGAGGACTGGAGGACAGCGAATGTGGTACCATTATTCAAGAAGGGTAGCAGGAATAAACCAGGTAATTACAGGCTGGTGAGTCTAATATCAGTGGTTGGGAAACTATTGGATAAATTCTGACGGTCAGGATTAATCTCCACATTGGAGAGGCAGAGAAGAATCAGGGATAGTCAGCACGGATTTGTCAGGGGGAGATCGTGTCTAACTAATTTGATTGAATTTTTCGAGGAGGTGACTAGATGTGTAGATGAGGGTAAAGCAGTTGATCTAGTCTATATGGACCTCAGTAAGGCTTTTGATAAGGTCCCGCATGGGAGATTGGTTAAGAAGGTAAGAGCCCATGGGATCCAGGTCAATTTGGCAAATTGGATCCAAAATTGGCTTGGTAGCAGGAAACAGAGGGTAATGGTCGAGGGCTGTTTTTGCGAGTGGAAGCATGTGACCAGTGGTGTACCACAGGGATCGGTACTGGGGCCCTTGCTGTTTGTAGTGTACATTAATGATTTAGATGTGAATATAGGAGGTATAATAAGTTCGCAGATGACACAAAAATTGGTGGTGTCGTAAATAGTGAGGAGGAAAGCCTTAGATTACAGGACGATATAGATGGCCTGGTAAGATGGGCAGAGCTGTAGCAAATGGAATTTAATCCTGAGAAGTGTGAGATGATGCATTTTGGGAGGACTAACAAGGCAAGGGAATATACAATGGATGGTAGGACCCGAGGAAGTACAGACGGTCAGACGGACCTTGGTGTATTTTTCCATAGATCACTGAAGGCAGCAGCACAGGTAGATAACGTGGTTAGGAAGGCATATGGTATACTTGCCTTTATTAGCTGAGGCATAGAATATAAGAGCAGGGAGGCTATGATGGAGCTGTATAAAATGCTAGTTAGGCCACAGCTGGAGGACTGTGTACAGTTCTGGGCACCACACTATAGGAAGGATGTGATTGCACTGAAAAGGGTGCAGAGGAGATTCACCAGGATGTTGCCTGGGCTGGAGCATTTCAGCTATGAAGAGAGACTGAAAAGGCTAGGGTTGTTTTCCTTAGAGAAGGATGAGGGGGGGACATGATTGAGGTATACAAAATTATGAGGGGCATTGATAGGTTAGATAGGAAGAAACTTTTTCACTTAGCGGAGGGGTCAATAACCAGGGGGCATAGATTTAAGGTAAGGGGCAGACAGTTTAGAGGGGATTTAAGAAAAAAAATTTCACCCAGAGGGTGGTTGGAATCTGGAATACACTGCCTGAAGTGGTGGTGGAGGCAGGAACCCTCACAACATTTAAGAAGTATTTAGATGAGCACTTGAAATGCCATAGCATACAAGGCTACGGGCCAATTGCTGGAAAATGAGACTAGAATAGTTAGGTGCTTGATGGCCAGCACAGACACAATGGGCCGAAGGGCCTGTTTCTGTGCTGTATAGCTCTATGACTCTGTTAATTTCTATTTGTGCCATCAACTCATCCATCTTGTTACAAATGCTGCATGCATTCAGATATAGAGCCTTAAAGCTTTGACTTTTTACAATTATTACTCATTTTGGTTCTAATTTCTTCTGCTTATATTTTCTGCCCCTTCCTGTCACACTTTGATTACCGTTCGCCTCTTCATTGGGAATGTCATGCCCGGTAAAGACATATCATATTCCTACTTTTAAGATACAAACTTTATTCAATGTAGACTCTTTGAAATTGACTTTTCCTTTTAAAAGGGTGGGCGATGTGCTGCAAGATGGTTGCTGAAGATCAGATGACCTGGCCTGTCTCACCATCTCGAAAGGACAAAGGGATAAATTCCAGACTAAGTGGTGTCGACTATACCCATCCTGGAACCATCAAGACACATTCTCGAATTGAATGGATTTCTTCTGAGATAAAGAAGATATGAAGTAGAAACATGTTACTGCCAGGTGTTAAGGAGTGTGGGTGGTTCCCACTGTTCACCTACCACTAACTGCAACAAATGTTTTTGTTAACCCCTTTATGGTTAATTTGTCAAATAAACAGACAGCAACAGGCTTTCTTATAAGTTTAAAACAGAAGATTAACTATTTATTGAGCATAATTCATTCCCGAAATTGTCACAACCTCACTCACACACTCATTCACTTGCACACGCACACACACACACACAAGAACAGATAGATAGAGCAGAATAAGTGATTTGAAGTGAGGTATGTTCTGGTTCTATAAACCTGCTGAATTTTCTCGCAGGTCAATTTATCTTTTAAAGTTGCAGGTCTGGGTTGTTTGTAGATTTCTCTGGTGGTTGAGATTTCAATCTGGAAATGGGGAACATTTTCAGTTCTCTGCTGCACAAGTTGAAGTTTAGAATTCACAGCAGGGCTCCTTCTTTGGTTTTGTTGGATCTCTCAGCTCTTAGCTAGACAGGCTGTTGGTGATGTTGTTCTGATTCTCCTTCTTCCTCTCTCTCCAGAGAGCTACTTTTTAAGGTAAAAGTTTCTCACATGTGGCCTCTGTTGGGAGACGCAGAGCCCCTGCCCTGTGGTGATCAACAATGGCCCAGGATGTAGCTACTTCACAACTTCTTTGTTTCAGAAGAACACATTCAATTCAAAAATGACTCTCGATAGGTTCAGAATGTGTGTAATTGACACTTCTTAGCTTGGAATGTATATTTTTGTTCTTGCCAGACAGTAAGACAGTTTGAACAGACAGGACCTTGTTGTTTGACCTTCGGTGGCCATTTTCTGCAGCACATTCTCCACTTCTTTAAAGGAAAAGTCCATTTTTATAACTCCTGGCATATACTCTGGAATTTAGAAGAATGAGAGGTGATCTCATTGAAACATAAGATTCTGAGAGATCTTGGCAGGGTAAGAGGCTGTTTCCCCTGTCTAGAGAATCTAGAACTAGGGGGCACAGTTTCAGAATAAGAGGTCAGCCATTTACGACTGGGATGAGAAGAAATTTCTTGACTCAGAGGGTGCAAATCTTTGCAATTCTCTAGCCCAGAGGTTGAATATTTTGAGGCTGAGATCAATAGATTTTTGGTCTCTAAAGGGTATCGAGAGATATGGGTATTGTGTGGAAAGCAGGAGGAGTTCAAATCACAGATCAGTCATGATTTTTTTGAATGGTGGAGCAGGGTTGAAGAGCCATATGTCTACAGCTGTTCCTATTTCTTATGCTCTTATGGTAATGGACAGCCACCAGGTCCAGCAGAAAGCAGGTTTTTTGCTGGGAGGCTGCAGATGTCTGGAACCGCCTGATGCGACAATCTGAGCCTCGAGAAGCTGAGATCTGCCTGTACACCTTATTACACCAGTAGTGCCCCCTGCGACCTCCTCTCCACTCACCCCCTACAGGTCTCTTTGCAGCAGGCTGTTGCTGCTGCTGATGGTCATCCTGTTTCTGCTCCAAGGTCCAGTCTAAGGCAACCATGGTGCCAGCATCCAGATCTTTTGTCTCAATAACACCAAAGTGAACAAATTAGCCTTTCACCACAAGTCATCTCAATAAATCCTTGCCCAGTGGGAAGTATGAAAGCAGGTGTGAGCACTGAGTATTTATTGCTTTATTTGCCTGACTTTTAATGTGCCCAATGAATTGCCACTTTCTTCTCTCTTTGGTTTCAATGGTGAGGAAACCTGTGCATGCATTGTTACATTTAAATGCTGGTTCAAATATCATTATAATCCACTGATTTAAATATTCAAATCACTACCGCCTCTCTGGAACAGATTACAGACATGCGGCTGAATGTACCTGAATTAAAGCTGGAAGTTAGAACATTGGGGCAGAACACATGAACAAGTATGAGTTGATAAAAGAGAACTAGCATGCATTTGTGAAGGGTAGATCATGTTTGATTAATTTCATGGAATTGTTTTGAGGAGGTCACGAGTATGGTGGATAGGGAAGTGTCTATGTTGCCTATATGGACTTACAACAGCATTTAATAAGGTTCTACATGAAAGATTACTATAAATTAATGTACACAGAATACGAGATAACTTGTCACATGGCTTGCTAATTGATTGGGAGGTAAAAGTTCTCTGGTGGGATATGACAAGTAGCGTTCCTCAGGGATCTGTACTGGGATTTATTTTTAATATATATATATATGGAATAGAAAGTTGCACATCATAGATTGCAGGTGACACTGAGTTAGGGGGACATTAACTTGTGCAGAGAGAAGCAGGAAGCTTCAAAGAGAAAGAATCACATTAAGTTTCAAACACCTGGGATCCAGGGTGAGCTAGCAAATTGGATACAAAATTGGCTTGGTGATAGGAGGCAGAGGGTGGTAGTGGAGGGTTGTTTTTCCGATTGGAGGCCGGTGACCAGTGGTGTGGCGCAGGGATCGGTGCTGGGCCCTCTGTTGTTTGTCATATATATTAATGATTTGGATGTGAATGTAAGTTTGCAGATGACACCAAAATTGGTGGTATAGTGGACAGTGAAGAAGGTTGTCTAAGGTTACAACAGGATATAGATAAACTGGGAAAGTGGGCAAGGGATTGGCAAATGAAGTTTAATTCAGACAAGTGTGAAGTGATGCATTTTGGGAAGTTAAACCAGGGCAGGACACATACAGTGAATGGCAGGGTCCTGGGGAGTGTTGTTGAGCAGAGAGACCTTGGGGTGCAAGTACATAGTTCCCTGAAAGTGACAACACAGGTAGACAGGGTGGTGAAGAAGGCATATGGCATGCTTGCCTTCATCGGCCGAGGCACTGAGTACAAGAGTTGGCACGTCATGTTACAGTTGTACATAATGTTGGTTAGGCCGCATTTGGAGTACTGTGTGCAGTTCTAGTTGCCGCACTACAGGAATGATGTAATTAAGCTAGAGAGGGTGCAGAAAAGATTCACAAGGATGTTGCCTGGTTTGGAGGGCTTGAGTTATAAAGAGAGATTGGATAGGCTGGGTCTGTTTTCCTTGGAGCGAAGGGGGCTGAGAGGGGACATGACAGAGGTATATAAAATTATGAGAGGCATAGATAGGGTAGATAGCCAGAGTACGTTTCCCATGGTAGGGGTGACTAAAACTAGAGGGCATAGATATAAGGTGAGAGGGAGGAGGTTTAAAGGGGATCAAAGGGGTAATTTTTTCACACAAAGAATAGTGGGTATCTGGAATGAGCTGCCTGAGGAGGTGGTGGAGGCAGGAACAGTAGCAACATTTAAGAGGCATTTGGACAGGTACTTGAATGAGCAAGGCATAGAGGGATATGGAATTAATGCAGGCAGGTGGGATTAGTATAGATAGGCATTATGGTCGGCATGGACACGGTGGGCCGAAGGGCCTGTTTCTATGCTGTACGACTCTATGACTCTATGACTCTAATTTGGTGGGCAAAACTATGGCACCTGCATTTTAACGTGGGAAAATGTAAGGCCATCCACTTTGAGTCTGAGAAATGCAAGTCAGTATATGTTCTTAATTGTAAGAGTCACAGAGCAAAGGATTTGGGTTGCCATGTGCACAAATCACTAAAAGCTAGTATATAAATATAAAAAGTAATCAGAAACACAAATGGAGTATTGGCCTTCATTTCAAGGGGTTGCAATACAAAGGGCAGGAAATTATGTTTCAGTTGTGCAGAGCCTTCCAACTGGAGAGCTGCATTCAGTTTTAGGTACCAAACATTGCAGAGCATATAGCATAGATTCACCAGAATGATACTGAAAGGTCACATTATGACAGCTTGCATAATTTATTTTATTCCCTTGAGTTGAGAAAGTTGAGGGGCCATCTAATCAAGGTTTCTAAAATGAAATTGGGATTCAATAAAGTAGATGCAGAGAAGCTTTTTCCTCTGATTGGGGCATCCACAGCGAGGAGGCACAACCTTAAAGTTGGAGGTAGACTATTTATGAGTGAATTCTGGAAGCACTTTTTCAAAACAAAAGAGGATCAGTGGAATTCTGTTACTCTCTCTCTCCCCCTAAAGGCTGTGGATGTTTGTTCAAATGAAATTTTCAAGCATGAGATTATTAGATTTTTGTTAGGTAATATTCAAAAGTGGCTGCATGATGACCTCTGGTATAATATTAACCTGAATTCAGGGGGAATCCAACACAGTCAGCAGTCCGGCAGCAAACCACAATGGCGTCAAATGGCCAGAAGAGACCAAGGCAAGACTTTAAAAATTACCATTTAGACTCCCTGTGGGTCAGGAGGAAGAGGAGTTCTCCCCCAGATATCACATAGAGTCCTTAGGCCCCCTCATGATCCCTGATCACACCCAACGCCCAACCCAGGCCTCTGTCCTCAATATCCCTCCACCCACTGACTGACTGCAGCAACTGTTGCCAGCTGCAGATGCCTGCCACCAAATTAGCATTCCTGCCTGCCGGCCAAATAGTGAATTTGACTGGGTGTTTGGTGAGACTCTGGGAATTTCTATTTAAACAAAGCCATCAGGGCCTCTACATCCCCAAGCTCTGAGTGCACCACCCACTACCCAACTCACATTCACCATTCCCACCCTTCTATAAAAACCAAAGCCTTTGTGTTTATAAAGACAACTGGTAATGATGGAGTAAAAGAGCAACAATGTGCTTGAGATTGAGATCTTATATAAAGCACATCTTAGGGGCAGTATCCTTCTTTATTTGATGGCAGAGTATTAATTTATATTTAATTTTAGTTTTAGTTTTCGAGATACAACACTGAAACAGCCCCTTTGGCCCACCGAGTCTGTGCCGACCATCAACCACCCATTTATACTAATCCTACACTAATCCCATATTCCTACCACATCCCCACCTGTCCCTATATTTCCCTACCACCTACCTACACTAGGGGCAATTTATAATGGCCAATTTACCTATCAACCTGCAAGTCTTTGGCATGTGGGAGGAAACCGGAGCACCCGGAGGAAACCCACGCAGACACAGGGAGAACTTGCAAACTCCACACAGGCAGTACCCAGAATTGAACCCGGGTCGCTGGAGCTGTGAGGCTGCGGTGCTAACCACTGCGCCACTGTGTGTAAAGATTGTACAAATAGAAAAGAATGTTATTAACATCTTCTGCAATGCAGGAATGATACTGTACTAAGGGAATCAATTAAATCACATCAATCATCACAAATTATTATTTTTCCCTGGGTTCAAAGCAGAGGAAAATTGGCATTAAGATTTCATAAAGCATCACTGACTTAGTCTGATAACCCAAATTACAAGTACTTTGCCTTCAAACTGGCCTCAACATTAAGCCATGGACAGCCCCACCTCCTTTTAACTTTAAGGTTATTCTACTATATGTGAAGCATGATCAAATGAGGACGAATATTAGATTAGCAGATGCAGATATGGTCATTATCATTCTTCAAATGTGGTTTAGATTTTACATCCAAAACCTACTCCCCAATTGTCCATAATCAGTTTCCATTCCAGTTCTCTAGATATTCTACAGAAAAACCTGAACCTGTGATCAATACAAATCACTATTGGTATCACTAGTATTTTTGTCATTAGTTAAGGTATAATTGCTGATTTGAAATACATTAAATGCTTTGTCCAAGTGCTATTGGTAATGTTTAATTTCATAAACAGTCAATAAATACTCAAAAAATGATTTTGAAGGGATTTTTAAAATCAGAATCATAAACGACTATACACTCAATATCTGAAACACATTTTTGTCTTTACACAGAGCAAAAATATGAACTTATGTTTCAAACAGGATATTTAATTATGTGACAGACTCACCTCTTTCACTGAAGATTTTGCACAGTTAAATGCAAAATGGTCTATTTCCTCTAAAAAGCTTTGCATACCAGTGAATTTCAGGTAATTCTCATGTTCCCTCACTACTTCAGTTGGCGTTCTCTTAAAAAGAAAAGGAACAGAAAAACAGTGAAGAGCACATTCAATATTAGATGGTTTACCACAGTTTTAGTCTGTGTGTGTTTAAAGGGGCTCAAGTGAATCCCCACTTAATGCCCACCACTCACATACAATTAAACACAATGAATATACAATTAACAGCCAAAGCCTGTCCACCATCTACCAGGCACAAGTCAGGAGTGTGATGAATACTCCCTACATGCCTGGAGGAGTGCAGCTCCAACAACACTCAAGAAACTCAACATCATCCAGGACAAAGCAGTCTGTTTGGTACCAAATCCGCCAGTTTAAACATTCACTCCCTCTACCACCGTTGCACCATGCCTGCAGTGTGTACCATCTACAAGATGCACTGCAGCAGCTTGCCAAGGTTCCTTCAACAGCATCTTCCAACTCTGTGACCTCTACCACTAGAAGAACATAGGCATTAGGTGCATGGGAACACCACCACCTGTAACTCCCTCTCCAATTCACATACCATCCTGCTTGGGAAATATATCGCCATTTCCTCACTGTCACTGGGTCAAAATCCTGCAACTCCCTCCCTAACAGCACTTTGGACGTATTTACACCACATGGACAGCAGTGGTTCAAGAAGGCAGCTCACCGCCATATTCTCAAGGGCAATTAGGCTTGGGCAATAAATGCTGGCCTTGTTAACGATGCTCACACATACAGAATGGACAGGTTGCATCTAATTGGAAACAGCAATGCAATATGTCCCTTTAAAATCATAGCAGTATAGAAGGGGATGAGAGGTGTTCCTAATCCATCAATGTATAATCTTTGTATAGAAGTGTGCCCATTGAATCCTTTAAACATTTGAAACACCTCAATTAAATCACCTCAATGGGTTGCAAGGGGGTAAACTGCCGTAATGTATCTCATCCCCTTTTCTCTTTCTCCCAGGTAATGTGAGATCCCGGATCCTAAGGCAGAAGAAAATAGCCCCCTGTGTTTCAATTTTAGGATTTTGTGATTATAGGAACATTTCTTTAACTATCTTGCTTGCCACTAGATATATAAATGAAGATAAAATTCACTTATCATCATGTACTCCAACAACTGTCAGAAAGTTTAGTGAACTTATTGGAAGATATTCTAATACAAGTGCAACAGTTCTGGTATAAAGCGAGGCAGCAGCTCAGAGAACTAACATTACCATGTTCTACTACCTGTCATCTGGTCCAAATTAAAGGAGTATGATAGCCAGGTTTTCTGCTTGTCCCAGGCCAAAGCTCTGGCAATAATTCAAATGAGCTGGCAGGAAAAAATTGGAACCAGTCAGTTCACTGAGTTGTTGGTGTACTGCCTGAAGGTGTTGGGAACAGAGGAATAAGAAAACAGTACATTTAAAGGAACCTGGTGAGGAAGGATCAACTAACAATACCATGTGTATCTCGTGGATGGCCCATGATTGTATGTCACAAGGTCTTGACTTTCAACCTGCCCCACAACTATTCTTCCTGCATGCCAAGCCCTCATATAACATTACTATTTATTCTCCAGCCAGGAGCGCCATTGACTGCTCCACTCTGGCTTTCACTCCCTTGATCTCAGCACAGGCCAATCAAGGGTTTGGGTTACAGAGGGATGACCATCAGGATATGCAAATTGCCAGAGCTAAAAGGCTGGGTGCACTCCTCCACGCACAGTGCAATGTATCAGAGGAATGCTGTGCCTGTCTGCTGCCCAGAGAGGAAAATTGGCCATAAAAAGATTTCTGATAAACTTATAATAAATTGTAATGCAAACATTAAAGGACTGGTTATTTTTTAGCCTGGGAGAAGTATGCAGTTCTGTCCCCCATTGTTGGTATTAGGACCTTTTTAAAAAATATACATTAATGACATGGACTTGGGTATACAGGGCATAATTTCAAAATTTGCAGATGACAGAAAACATGGAAATGTTCTAAACAGTGAGCAGGATAGTAGCAGACTTCAGGAGGACATGGACAGACCGGTGAGATGGGCAGACCCCAGCACATCGCTGCAGAAGTTTCACATGTGGTGTTCTCGGCCCAACCACCTTCATCTGCTTCATCAATGACATTCCCTTCATCATATGGGCAGAAGTGGGAATGTTCACTGATGATTGCACAGTGTCCAGTTATTCACAACGCCTCAAATAATGAAGCAGTCCATGCCGGTATGCAGCAAGACCTGGGCCACGTTCAGGCTTGGGCTGATAAGTGTCAAGTAACGTCCGCGCCACACAAATGTCAGGCAATGGCCACCTCCAACAAGAGAGAATCTAACCATCTCTCCTTGACATTCAATGGCATCACCATTGCTGAATCCCCCACTATCAACATTGTGAGGGGTTGGGGGGAGGTGGTCACCATTGACCAGAAAAACTAGACCACACCAACATTGTGGCAGGTCAGAGGCTGGGTATTCTCCTGGTTCCCCAAAGCTTTTCCACCATTGGCAAGGCATGTCAGGAGTGTGATGGAATACTATTCATTTGCCTGGTTAAGTGTAGCTCCAACAACACTTAACAAGCTCAACACTATCCAGGACAAAGAAGTCTTTGAAGATGGCAAGACAAGTTGGGAATGCTACTAAAAAGCATACAGGATCCTTGGCTTTATAAATAAAGGCACAGAGTACATGAGCAAGAAAGTTATTATAAATCTTTATAAAACACTGGTCAGCCTTCAGTTGGGCACCACAATTTAGGAAAGATGTTCAGGCCATGGAAAGGGTTCAGAAGAGATTCACCAGAATGATGCCAGTGATGAGACACTTCACACTGTGCAGAGGCTAGAGAAGCATTCTCAGAGCAAAGAGAGAGATTTAATAGAGGTGTTCAAAATTATGAGGTGTATGATAGAGTAGATCGGGAGAAATTGTTTCCACTTAGGAGTGTCAGTAACCAGAGGATACCAATTTAAGATAGTTGACAAAAAAGCCAGGGATACATTCGAGGATTGTTTTTACACGGTGAGTGATTATCATCTGGAATAAAAGGGTGGTGGAAGCAGATTCAATAGTAACTTTCAAAAGGGAACTGGATATATACTTAAAAAGGAAAAAAATGCAGGGCAAGGGGGAAAGAGCAGAGGTTAAGACTAATTGGATAGTTCTTCCAAAGCCCAGCAGAGGCATGTTGGGCCAAATGGCCTCCTTCTGTGTGATATAATTGAATCATTCAATAAATACAGTATAAGGAAACCAAAAATAACAAAAAAAAGTTCTGAACATTTTTTAAAGAAGTATATAAGTGCACCTGCTGTCCACTTCTGTACACATTTTGATATAGTGCTATTTGCATGATAAAGGGTATTGAGCAGTGCAATGAGAGCCTCTTGCTTGTACATTGAGACCAATTGTCATGCTTATTACCTCCTCCCCCAGTGCCACAAATATTTCCATGGCCAAGAACAGCCCATCCAACCCAGAACAAGAGTTACACTTAGTGGCTGCCTGAGATGTATAATTTAGCATCACATCACATGGTGCATTTACATAGCACTGGAGAGGGATGATATAATTGAGCAGCCAAAGACAGAGTCTATTTGATTAGGATTAAGGAACGATAGAGGGGCTATTACCCTATTAGGTATATTCTATAAGCCACCAAATAGTGGGAAGGAGATAGAGTAGTAAACTTTGAAGGCAAATTACAGAAAGGTGAAAGAACAACAGAGTCGTGATAATGGGATACTTCAATTATCCTAATATAGACTGGGATAGTAACAGTGTAAAGGGCAAAAAAGGGGAGGAGTTCCTGAAATGTGTACAAGAGAACTTTTTTGATCCAGCCCAATGAGGAAGGAAGCACTGCTGCATCCAGCTCCAGGAAATGAAGTGGAGCAAGTGCAGCATGTTTTTGGGGTATTTGGGGTACATGATCATAATATCATCAGGTTTAGATTAGTTTTGGAAAAGAATCAAGAGTACAACCAAGAGTAAAAATACTTAACTGGAGGAGGACTAATTTCACTGAGTTAAAAGGGGATCTTACCCAGGTGGATTAAAATCAAAACTTGATAGACTAAAAATTGATGAATGTGAGACCTTCAAAGAGATGATGGCTACCAAGTAGACACACTCCTATGAGGGAGAAAGGAAGGTTATCCAAAGTTAGAGCTCCCTGGATCACTAAAGATATAGAGGTTTAAAATGAAAAGAAAAAGGAGGCTTATGACAATTGTCAGGTTCAAAACCAAGCTAAACAGAGAAAATATAGAAGAGTTTTAAAAAAGGGAGTAAGAGAGGCAGAGAGAGTATGAGAATAGATTAGCAGCTATCATAAAAGGGAACCCAAGAGTCTTTTATAAACACATAGATAATACAGTAGTCAAAGGAAGGGTGGGGCCAATTAGGGACGAAAAAGGAGACCCTTTTGTGGAGGTCGAAGGCATGGTTGAGGTAATGAGTACTTTGCATCTGTTTTCACTAGAGAAGAGGATGCTGCCAATGTACCAGTAAAGGTTGAGGCAATAGAGGATAAAAATAGATAAAGAGGATGTGCTTATAAGGTTGGCAATCCTCAAAGTAGAAAAGCCACCCAGTTATTTAGCTAAGTATGGGTGGAAATTGCTGAGGTCCTGGCCACAATTTACAATCCTCCTTGGATTTTGGCATGATGCCAAAGGACTGGAGGATTGCAAATGTTACAGATCTGTTTAAAAAAGAGATGGATAAACCTGGCATCTACAGGCTAGTCAGCCTAACATTTGTGGTGGGTAAACATTTAGAGGCAATAATCCAGGACAAAATTAACTGGCATTTGTAAAAGTATTGGCAAATAAATGAAAGTCAGCATGGTTTAATAAAGGCAAATTGTATGTGAATAACTTGACTGAATTCTTTGATGAAGTAATGGAAATAGTTGATGAGGGTGGTGCAGGTGTTGTGCATATGGACTCCCAAAAGGTTTTTTTTGTTCTTACTATCAAAGTGAGTACCCTCACACTTCCCCACATCATACTCCATCTGCCACTTTGTTGCCTATTCACTTAACCTGTCTATATCTCTTTGCTACCCTCTTGTGTCCTCTTAACAGCTTACATTCCCACCTAGCTTTATATCGTTAGCAAACTTGGATACATTCCTCTCGGTCTCTTCATCTAAGTCATTAATATGGATTGTAAATAGCTGTGGCTCCAGCATTGATCCTTGTGGCACTCCACTACTTACAGCCTGCCAACTTGAAAATGTCCCATTTATCCCTACTCTCTGCTTCCTGTCCATTAACCAATCCTCTATTTATGCTAATCTAATAGCCCCCAACTGCTTGGGCCCTTATCTTGCCTTTTGAATGGCACCTTATCGAATGCCTTTTGGAAATCCAAGTATACTACATCTACTGGTTCCCTTTTATCTACCTTACTAGTTATATCTTCAAAAAACTCTAATAAATTTGCCAAACTATGGCAACTATGGTTGTAAAACCATGTTGACTTTGTCTGTTCATAAGATGATTTTCTAAGGACATTGTTAAGACTTCTTTCCCGAGGATGGACGTCAGGCTAACTTGCCTGTAGTTCCCGCTTTTCTCTCTCCCTCCTTTCTTGAATAGATAGCATATAACATGGGAAATGTGAGGTTATTCACTTTGGTTGTAAGGATAGAAAAGTCAATTTTTTTTTAAAGGTGTGAAACTTTTAAATGTTGATGTTCAGAAAGACTTGGGTGTACCCTGACAAGGAACACAGAAAGTTAGCATGCAGGCTGAAGATTGGCATCCTTCCATCTATGAAAGATGATGGACACGCAGCAAACAATCCACTTAGGTGGGGTGTCTTTTTTGGTGCATCTTTGCTGATGGCTGCGAAGGCCAATCTTTAAGAGGCAGGTTCTGCCACATGTGCTGCACGCAAAGCTGCCAAGGTGACATTGAGGCTGTTGTTTTTGGTGTTGGTGCCTCTTGCCAAGCTGCTGTATCACTGGTTATCGTGGTAGTGCATGCCAGTCCACAGGATGTGTCACCATCTTCCTCTTTCACCAGCTAGTGACTCCCAGGTGTGATCGTCAACATTCAGGGCCTTCATGTCATTCTAGTAAGCATCCTTGAAGCGGTGCTTTGTGTACCGCACTGGTCAGCTGGCCCTGGCTACCTCACCATACAGAAGGTCCTTGGGTATATGACCATCTTCCATCCTGCGGACGTGTCCAATCCACCGTTAGCCGACTCACAAAACGCGCATGGGATAACACCAAGCTGACCCTTAGGACCAAGCTGATGGTTTATAAGGCCTGTGTTCTCAGCACCTTGCTGTATGGCTGTGAAACATGGGCGACTTATAGCTACCAGGAAAAGAAGCTCAATAATTCCCATCTTTGCTGTCTGTGGCACATTATGGGTATATTCTGGCAGAACACAATTACAAATGCAGCAGTCCTCTCAAAAGCAGTGCTCCCAAGTGTGTTGGCACTAATCAAACAGAGGTGCCATGCAGGTACAGCAAGCAATTAGGAAGGCAAATTGCATGTTGGCCTTTCTTGCAAGGGGATTGGAGTACAAGAATAAGGAAGTCTTGCAACAATTGTCTAGGGCTTTGGTGAGATTGCACCTGGAGTACTGTGCGTAGTTTTGGTCTCCATATCTAAGAAAGGATCTACTTGCCTTGGAGGCAGTACATTGAACATTCACTCGATTGGTATGAGAGGGTTGTCCTATGATGAGAGGCTGAGTAAATTGGGCCACACTGTCTGGAGTTTAGTAGAATGAGTGGTAATACCAATGAAACAAACAAAATTCTGACGGCACTTGACAGGGTAGACACTGAGATGTTTTTTCCCCTAAGTGGGGAATCTAGAACAGGGGGGCACAGCCTCAGGATAAGGGATCCATCATTTAGGACTGAGATGAGAAATTTCTTCACTCTGTGGTTTGTGAATCTTTGGAATTGTCTACCCCAGAGGGTTATGGATGCTCCACTATTTAAGTATATTCAAGACTGACATCAATAGATTTTTGATCTCTCAGGGAATCAAGGGATTTGGGAAGTGAGCAGGAAACTGGTGTTGAGGAAGAAGATTAGCCATGATCGTATTGAATGGCAGAATAGGCTTGAGGGCCTGAATGGTCTAATGCTCCTATTTATGTTCTTTTGTTCTTATACATTTAAAATAGATATCATGAAATTCTTCTTCACACAAAAAGTGATCAATGTGTACAGCAGACTTCCAGAAAGAGTAGTGGAGGCAAAAATCCTGGAATCTTTTAAGAGACAACTGGATGTTACAGTGGGGCTGGGGTGGGTGGGGGCATTAGGATCTTTCTGGATGGAGGAATCAAGATGAGCAAATGCCCTTGCTCAGCCATTATTCTCTTCTGTGAACCTTTTCGTCAAAGCCAAATTAGAACCTGGGGATCCTAAGAAATCAGGGCAAACATATTTGGAAAGCCTTAGCCAAGATTAAACAATGTGAATTTAAGGACAAATCAACATCTTGGCATTTCACTCAATTCCCTTTAGAATAAGGGAGGAATTTTGCAGAACCTTCCCTTAAAAGATAAAGAAGTAGAGTAAGGCTTAGGCAAGGTTAAATTCACATGTTTCAAGCAAGGACTGTGTTTGACAGGCCAAATGATCATTTCTTGTCCATGGTTTCATATGTTCTAACATCATACCAATCTTTTCTAATTAATATATACTGAGATTTAGACTTAAATTTTAGCAACCTGGGCAATAAAAAAACTTACATCCATCATGAGAACAGATGCATAGGAAACTGGGTACAAAGTTGGTGTGCTCACATGTCTTTTAAATTCATCTGGTAATGATTGCTGTGAAGGAGAAAAAGAGAAATAAAATCATAAGAAGCAAGACACAATTTTAAAATGAAAAACTGAAAACTATTGAAATATGAGTTTATTTTCTTATACCAATGCATAAATGGATATTTGAGACCGAATATCTTTGCAACTAAAGAGTAAATTTTCCAACTTCACACTTCCAGTGGTGAGCCTCACCCACTAAGAGAGCATATTATAACATTTAAAGAATGACACCAGATGGTACCAGAGATGAAAGACCGTTAAAAGTGGTCACTAAATATGCCTGGAAACTACAGGAAGCCCCATTCAGTCCCATTCTTGTACCCTTTCCCCATAACCTTTAGAATTATTATTTTGCAGATGTTCATCCTCTTCGCTTTTAAAAGCTAGTATGGGTTATGTTTCTACCACTGTCTCTGGTAGGGTATTTCATGTCCTAACATGGAAAGTTAAAAAAAGAAAATTCTCCTAACCGTTCCCTCGATTTTTTGGTCGCTGATCTTCAATATATGCCCTCTAAACTGTTGTTGCAGATAGGTTGACAATTATAGAAACTCCCAGATTTTCAATCCAATTGATTTCAATGGAAATTAAAATTGTGCGATTTCTTTGACAGGCCACCAATATGCCAATATCTTCCAATTTAGATTTGTGCCATGCTTAATGGTCCGACAAGAAACATTTTTACTTTTGCCTTGTTCCTAACAGCAATGCACTTTTTCCTCACTTGCAGCCAAGTACTAGGGATTTATTCGGTTGCCAACCTCTTCTTACAGTGGGCACCTATGCTTTTACTGGCTTTACTGGTTTTTATCCCCAAATGGAGACACCCTTCTTTGGTGCACCTCCCATAGCAAGGTCTCCAATTTTCAGCATCACAGGAAGGGACATTGCCCACATGCCTCTACTGTACAATTCTGAACAGTTAATCCATTTTCATCTTGCCAGTCTAGAGACCTTGATCGTCATTCAGTGATTGCTGTTGTATGAGTAGAAAGACTGAGGAGAGGCAATATAAAGTAAATGGTGCAATTTTAAAGGGGGTACAAAAAGACAGAGACCTGGAGGTGGATGTACACAAATCTTTGAAGGTGGCAGGACAAGTTGGGAAGGTTTTTATAAAATCATCTGGGATCCTTGGCTTTATAAACAGAGGCTTAGACCCCAATACGTATGAGGTGGCGGGAAAGGAGCTGGGTCATGTGTTTGCAGCTGGGGGAGCAGACAGAAATGCCTGTTGAAGTTAACAGCAGAACCTCAGTCTCATTTATTTACTCTGTTTCCACCCCGGCAGCCAGCCAGATTGAGAGGCTGCTAATGAGAAATCCAGTGGTAGAAGGTCGTCAGTAGCTGGCAAAGACCGTGGGTTTGGCGGGTATTGCACCAGCAATCGGGAGGAAGTGGGACCCGGAGAGATTGTGTGGGAGAGGCCCGCCACAACCTCCAATGCCGAAAAGACCCACTGCATTTTACCAGCAGCGGTGAGGCCTTGGTGCAGCTCCCCGCCCCTCAGCGGCAGGGCCTTCATTTTAAAATTAAAATTAATTTAAACACATGCAAATTAACTTACCTTGTCCTGGCGGCTGTCCCACACCCGACATTCCAGCCGCCAACCAGAACTCCTATGCCTTCCGAACTCCATTCGGGGGGTGGGGGGGAAACGGGGAAAACATTTGGTACTGGCTGAGGGGATGGTGGGAAGGGGTTGAAGGGCAAAGGTAACGAGGTTGTGGGGGGAAGGTCGGGTTGGGAATAAAGTTTATTTCAGCTCGGTAGGCCGAAAGACAAACATTGAGGGGGAGGGGGGGTGCGGTGGGAAAGGGCCTCCAACTTTTATCTAATTTTTTAAAGACAATGTGAAATACTGTTCCTTTAAGAATTCAAATTTCTTCTAAGGGCTTGAAGCCCTTTAAAAATGGCACCTGCACCTGCATGGTGACACTGGACACCAATGCCGGGGACGGAGCGGCCGCCCTCTCTACGTCATCAGGGGCAGCTGTTCCGCCCCCGCCATTTAAATGAGCCCCCGCGCAAGTAAAATTCAGGCCTATGTTCCTGTAGTAGCATTGACATCTGGCTGGTTTTCCAAAAGTGCCACTGTTGACTAATGCTAAAGTGGTTATTTTTTAAAAGGCTTAACACACATTGTTTACAAAACAAAAGCAAAATGAAGAATGTGCAGGGTTACAGGGAGAAAGCGGAGGAATGGCATTGTGAATTGCTCATTTGGGGAACTGGCGCAGATATGATGGGCTGAATGGCCTCGTCTGCACTGTAACAATTCTACGATTATGTGAATTCTGAGTATTTCTGGTTAAAACCGCCACCATGCAACTGCCAGCAGTTATGAAAATCTATTTATACCAGTGAAAAGCTAGCCAGGTGGAAAACCTACATCACAACAACATAAAACTTGAATTTACATAGCACCTTTAACATAGTAAAAATGTCTCAAGGCAGTTCACGGGAGCATTAATCAGACAAATTGGACAATGAGCGACAGAGAGTTAAGGACATGTGACCAAAAACTCGGTCAAAAAGTTATGTTTTAAGAAGCAACTTAAAGGATAGAGAGGTGGGGCTATTTAGGGAGCTAAGTACAGAACTTAGGACCTAGTCTGATGAAGGCACAGCTACCAATGGTGCAGTGATGATAATTGGGGGTGCACAAGAGGCCAGAACTGGAGGAGCACAGAGATCTCAGAGGGTTCTAGGAATGCAGCAGATTACAAAGATGGGAGGGGTGAGGCCATGGAGGGATTTGAACACAAGGATGAGAATTTTGGAAGCAGAATTTTGGACAAACTCAAGTTTACGGAGGGTGGAAGATGGGAGGTGGGCCAGGAGAGTATTGGAATAGTTAAGTCTAGAGGTAGCAAAGCTGATCTGATGGTTTCAGCAGCAGATGAGCTGAGGCAGGGATGGAAATGGGTGATATTACAGAGGTGGAAGTAGGCATTCTTAGTGACGGAGAGGATATAATGTCAGAAGCTCAGCTCAGAATCAAATAGCATGTCAAGGCTGTGAGCAATCTGGTTCAGCTTCAGACAGTGGTTGGAACAGGAGATAGAGACAATTAGTAATCCCACTGAGCCATCAATGGGTTGTACAGAACCATTTCTAAATGCAGGTATTTTCGGTCTACCATTAGTAATAGTGCAATCTTAGCAAGCTGATGTATATAAATGCTAAAACCCTAACAACAATTAACCAATCTCAGCAAACATAAAACCTGAAACAATTGCTCTAGTGCAGAGAGGTCCTGTTGTCTTTTTTCTGCTTGTTGTTCAGGAATAAAGCTTTCCATATCAGGCATTTCAGAGCTTAACTGCAAGGAAACATTCTGTAAAAAGAAAATTAAAACACTCGTTATTTTGAAACACTGTTCTAATTCTAATCAAATTGCTACAAGAATAAGTAATATCTTTGATTAGTTTAGAATGAGACATGGTTTCAAAAACTCCAATTTATCTTCATTTTCAGATTGAACGTATATTCGTGAAGCAGTTTCCTATTGAACATAGTTTCCTATTGAATAGCAACTCAGCGAAATGAGCAAAAAGCTGGGAGGTTGTCTTAGCTTTCATCTCTCAGGAAATACAATTGAACTTAATATTTCTCAGGTTTTTATTGATTCATTCACTGAATGTGGGCGTTGCTGGCAAGGCCAGCATTTATTGTCCGTCACTATATAACTGAATGGCTCGCTAGGTTAATTCAGAGAGTATTCTTGTGATTTATCACCATTGAATATAAATTAATGATTTCTCTATTGATACCATACAGCATGGGAGTTGAATTTCCACAGGGGTTCTCCCATTCATCCAGCATAACCTTATTTATGCTATTTTTTTCCAGGGCTGTTCCACCGATGTTATGGCAAACAATCAGGAGACCCCTTGCAGAAATTCACCCCTGTGTTTTAGTAACAAGGAAGCGTGATGTTGTCAGTGGTTGGTTGGAAAGACAGAATCAAAACTGGACAGAGTTCAGTGCAGAGAAATATGAGGTGATACATTTTGGGAGGAATAAGAGGACATATACCTATTTAAATAGTAAAATATTTTAAATGCGTAGGCAAACAGACAGAGTTACGAGTTCATGTCCACAAATCTTTAAAAGTGGGACTGCAAGTTGATAAAGCTGCTAGAAAGCAAATGGGTTTTGATTTTATAGGTGTAATTATAATTACAGAGTGCAAATCCAGAAAGATGATGATACTTTACATTCAAATCATTGCTAAGCCACAGTTAGGGTATTGTGTCCAGCTTTGGGTGTTCTCACATTTTGAGATTTTTGCCAATATGGACCAGGAGGGATTCTGGATGAATTTATATTGTGATGTTTAATATAAAGATAACTTTGGTCCACATACGATTAACTCACAGGACACAAGTTACACGGGTTTTGGATTAGGTCCATTAGATTAGGCACAAGATCTCAGAAGTGTACAAAAGTACAGCACAGAAGAATGTTAAACTCCAGAAAGCTTGTTACAGAAAGATAAGGCTGAAGCCTATATTTACTCAGTTTCACATTTATTGTGCAGAATAGAAGGATTACAAACATGCAGCTCTTCACACAAATCCCTCTCCCAGTCCCAGTGAGTGTATGTTTTTAAGTGCTCAAATAAAACCCCAATTAACTCCCTTCACCTTCATATCATACAATTAACACATATAATCACACAGTTAACAAAGGAGGCCATTCACCCCATTCAGTCGACAACAGCTCTTTTGAAGAGCAATCCAGTTACTCCCACTCCCCCGCTCTTTCCCCATATCCCTTTTTTCTCTTTCAAGTATTAATCCAATTCCCCTTTGAAAGCTACTGTTGAATCTGTAACCACTACCCTATCAGGCAGTGCATTCTAAATTCTAACCACTTGTTGCGTAAAAACATTTTTCCTCTGTCACCTGTGGTTCTTTTGCTCGTCACCTTAAATCTATGCCCTCTGGTTATTGATCCTTCAGCCATTGGAAACAATTTCTCTTTACTTACTCTAGCTAAAACCTTCATGATTTTAAACAGTTACATACGAACGTACGAATTAGGAGCAGGAGTAGGCTACTCAGCCCCTCTAGCCTGCTCCGCATTCAACAACATCATGTACTGTTCTATGTTCTATTAGAATGAAGGTAGGTAGGTAGTTTGATCTTAGAGTAGGTTAAAGGTTCGGCACAACATCGTGGGCCGAAGGGCCTGTACTGTGCTGTACTGTTCTATGTTCTGTCATGGCTGATCTTATTGTAACCTTAACTCCACATTCCCGCCTACCCCCATAACATTTCACCCCCTTGCTTATCAAGAATCTATCTACCTCTGCCTTTAAAATATTCTAAGATTTTGCTTCCACCACCTTTTGAGGAAGAGAGCTCCAAAGACTCACGACCTTCTGAGAGAAAATTTTTTTCCTCATCTCTGTCCTAAATGGGTGACCCCTTATTTTTAAACAGTGACCCCTAGTTCTAGCTTCTTCCACAAGAGGAAACATCCTTTCCACATCCACCCTGTCCTGTCAAGACCGCTTAGGATCTTATATGTTTCAATCAAGTTGCCTATTACTCTTCTAAACTGCAGCAGATACAAGCCTAGCCTGTCCAAACTTTCCTCATAAGACAACCCGCCCATTCCAGTTATTAGTCTAGTAAACCTTCTCTGAACTGCTTCCAAAGCGATTGCATCCTTCCTTAAATAAGGAGACGAATACTGTAAACAGTACTCCAGATGTGGTCTCACCAATGCCCTGTATAACTGAAGCATAAGTTCCCTACTTTTGTATTCAATTCCCTTCGCAATGAACGATAACATTCTATTAGCTTTCCTAATTACTTGCTGAACTTGCATACTAACCTTTTGCAATTCATGCACGAGGACACCATCTCTGCATCTCAGAGTTCTGTAATCTCTCACCATTTAGATAATATGTTTCTTTTTTATTCTTTCTGCCAAAATGGACAATTTCACATTTTTCCACATTATACTCCTTTTGCCAAATCTTTGCCCACTCACTTAACCTATCTATATCCCTTTGTAGCCTCCTCATGTCCTTTTCACAACTTACTTTCCTACCTATCTTTGTGTCATCAGCAAATTTAGCAACCATACCTTCGGTCCCTTCATCCAAGTTAGTTAGTTAGTTAGTTAGAGATACAGCACTGAAACAGGCCCTTCGGCCCACCGAGTCTGTGCCGACCATCAACCACCCATTTATACTAATCCTACACTAATCCCATACTCCTATCACATCCCCGCCTGTCCCTATATTTCCCTACCACCTACCTATACTAGGGGCAATTTATAATGGCCAATTAACCTATCAACCTGCAAGTCTTTTGGCATGTGGGAGGAAACCGGAGCACCCGGAGGAAACCCACGCAGACACAGGGAGAACTTGCAAACTCCACACAGGCAGTACCCAGAATTGAACCCGGGTCGCTGGAGCTGTGAGGCTGCAGTGCTAACCACTACGCCGCTGTGCGTTATTTACATAAATTGTAAAAAGTTGAGGCCCCAGCAGTGATGCCCATGGCACACCACTCATTACATCTTGCCAACAGAAAATGACCCATTTATGCCTACTCACTGTTTCTATCCATGCCAAAATGTTACCCCCTACACCATGAGCTTTTATTTTCTGCAATAATCTTTGAGGTGGCACCTTATCAAATGCCTTCAGGAAATCCTAAGTACAGTACATCCACCAGTTCCCCTTTATCCACAGTACATGTTAATTTTTCAAAGAACGCCAATAAATTAGTTAAACATGATTTCCTTTTCACAAACCATGTTGACTCTGCCTGATTACCTTGAATTTTCTAAGTGTTCTGCTATAGCTTCTAACATATTCCCTCTGACAGATGTTAAGCTGACTGACCTGTAGTTTCCTGCTTTCTGTCTCCCTCCCTTTTTGAATAAAGGAGTTACATTCGCTATCTTCCAATCTAATGGAACCTTTCCCAAATGTAGGGAATTTTGGAAAATTATAACCAACGCATCAACCACCTCACTAGCCACTTCTTGTAAGACTCTAAGTTGAAGTCCATCAGGACCCGGGAACTTGTCAGCCCGCAGGTCCAACAATTTTGCTCAGTACCACTTCCCTGGTGATTGTAATTTACTTGAGTCCCTCCCTCCCTTCCATTTCTTGATTTATAGCTATTTCTGGGATGTTACTTGTATCCTGTATCATGAAGACTGATGCAAAATACCTGTTCAATTCATCTGCCATCTCCTTATTTTCCATTATTAATTCCCCAGACTCATTTTCTATAGGTCCAACGCTCATTTTGTTAACTCTTTTCTTTTTAAAATATCTATAGAAACACTTACTATCTGTTTTTATATTTCTAGCTCGCTTTCTCTCGTAGTCTAATTTTTCCCTCAATCAATCTTTTAGTCATTCTTTGCTATTTTTTATATTCTGTCCAATCTTCTGACTTGCCACCCATCTTTGCGCAATTATATGCTTTTTCTTTAAATTTGATACTATCTTTAACTTTTTAGTTAACCACGGATGTTGGGTCCTGACCTTGGACTTTTTCTTTCTTGTTGGAATGTATCTATTTTGTGCATTCTGAAATATCCCCTTAAATGTCTGCCACTGCATCTCTATTGACCTATCCTTTAATCTAATTTGCCAGTTCACTTTAGCTAGCTCTGCTTTCATGCCCTCATAATTGCCCTTATTTAAGTTTAAAATATTAGTTTTAGACCTATTCTTCTTTCCCTCAAACTGAATGTAAAATTCAATCATATTATCATTGCTGCTACCTAGGGGTGCCTTCACTATGAAGTCATTAATTAATCCTATTTCATTGCATAATACCAGGTCTAGTATAGTCTGCTCTCTGGTTAGCTCCAAAATGTGCTGTTCTAAAAAATAATCCGAAAAATATCTAGGCTAACTTTGCCCATCTGAGTTTTCCTGTCTATATGTAAATTAAAATCCCCCATGATTATAGTCATTCCTTTCTGACAAGCACCCATTATTTCTTCCTTTGTTCCCTGTCCTCCTGTGTGGTTACTGTTTGGGGACTTGTACACCACTCCTACAAGTGACTTCTTGCCTTTATCATTTCTCATCTCTATTCAAACTGCTTCTACGTCCTGGTTTCCTGAACTTAGATCATCCCTCTCTATTGTGCTAATACCATCATTAATTAACAGAGCCACCCTTGCACCTTTTCCTACCTTCCTGTCCTTCCTAAATGTCATGCACCCTTCAATATTCAGGTCCCAATCTATGTCATCCTGCAGCCAGGTCTCTGTAATGGCTATCAGATCGTACCTATTTATTTCTATTTACCCTATCAGTTCATCTGTTTTGTTTTGAATGCTATGTGCATTCACATACAGAGCCTTTAGTTTTGTCCTTTTATTATTTTTGTAACCTCTAGCCTTGTCTGCTGATTTAGAGTCATAGAGAGATACAGCACTGAAACAGGCCCTTCAGCCCACTGAGTCTGTGCCAACCAAAAACCACCCATTTATACTAATCCTACATTAATCCCATATTCCCTACCACCTACTTACACTAGGGGCAATTTACAATGGCCAATTTACCTATCAACCTGCAAGTCTTTGGCTGTGGGAGGAAACCGGAGCACCCGGCGGAAACCCATGCGGTCACAAGGAGAACCAAACCCAAGTCGCTGGAGCTGTGAGGCTGCAGTGCTAACCACTGCGCCACTGTGCCACCCCAATTTACCCTTAGATTTTCCCATATTAATAGCTTTCTCTCTTGACTTTCTTTGATTTACCACATCTTTCCAAATTTGATCCCTTGCCCCCACTATTTAGTTTAAAACCCCCTCTACTTCCCTAATCATGCAACTCACTAGAAAACCAGTCCCAGCATGGTTCAGGTGTAGACTGTCCCAACGGTACAGCCCCCACTTTCCCCAAAACTGGTGCCAGTGCCCCACGAACTGGAACCCACTTCTACCACACCAGTCTTTGAGCCACACATTCATTTCTCTAATCTTATTTGCCCTATGCCAATTTGCACATGGCTCAGATAATAATCGAGTGATTATTACCTTTGAGGTTCTGCTTCTTAATTTGGTGCCTAGCTATTCATACTGACTATGCAGAATTCTTTGCTTGTCCTGCCTCTGTCGTTGGTGCCTGCATGGACCACGACGACTGGATCCTCCCCTTCCCACTGTAAGTTCCTATCCAGCCCTGAGCAGATGTCCCGAACCCTGGCAACGAGCAGGCAATCCCCTTCACTATAATGTCCCCAACTAACACTACTTTCGTTTTTGCTCCCCCCGCTTGAACAGCTTCCTGTACCATGGTGCCATGGTCAGTATGCTCATCCCACTACAACCCTCGCTCTTGTTCATACAAGCTGCAAGAACATCAAGCTAGTTATTCAATTGCAAGGGCTGAGGCTGCTCCACTTCCACCTTCTCGATCCATCTACCAGCCTGACTCACAGTCACAGCCTCCTGTCAATCATTTCTGACTGTAGTATAGATGTCCAGTTTATCCTTTTCTCCCTTTTTGAACAGAGTCATTACATTTTTATCCTGCACTCCATTAGGGTAAAATTAGGGTATACTTTGCATAAAGTCTGGAGTCAGTTCTTGATATATTTGATAAAATAAAGCTGGTGTTAACTAAACCCATGATGTCTGTTTTATTTTTCACTTGATATACACTTTAGTTATCCTGTGAATCTGACAGAATTTATGCAAAGCTTTTCCTTAAGAAATTAAATAATATGGAATAGAGTCCACTGTAAGGATATATTGTACAAAGCCTATAGAATCAGCAGTCTTGAGGGGGCAAATAGGAGCAAATTTTCTCTTTAGCATTTGAGTGTAAATTATCACCTAAATTATCAAGAAATATCAAGTAGGAAGGATCACATGCTAATAATGCAGTCTGTATGCTCCACCTCAATTGAACATAGTTAAGAAAGAAGTCTGCCTCACAATCATTTCTATTGTACTGTTTACTATTTTTAATTATGAAATGGGTACAAAACAAGAAAGCTAAATGATATAAGTTAACCTTTACCAAAACTCAGGGACTTTATTCTTCACATGTTAGCTGTGGCTCAGTTAATAGTATACTTGCCTCGAAGTCAAAATGTTGTGGGTTCAAGTCCCACTCCAAGACTTGAGCACCAAAATCAGAGCTATAGGAATACTGCACTGTTGAAAAAGCTGTCTTTCAGGTAAGATGTTAAACAGAGCCCCCATTTGCCCTTTCAGCTGGATACAATGGATCTCATAGCACTATTTGTGATGAAAAGCAGGGAAGTTATCCCTGGTGTCCTGGCCAATATTTATCCCTCAACTAACATCACAGAAACAGATTATCCTGTCATTATCACATTGATATTTGTGGGAGTTTGCTGCGTGCAAATTGGCTGCTGCATTTCCTACATTACAACAGTGACTACACTTCAAAAGTGCTTTATTGCCTGTAAAATGCTTTGGGATGTCCAATGGTTGTGAAAGACGCTATATAAATGCAAGCCTGTTTTCTACTGAGACACAACAGGCAAATTGCAGGTGAAAGACATAGCAGATACAGTGCAGAAAACAGGAGAGAACACATGATGCGTACAGGGCGACAAATGTGTGACATTTAAAGGGATCATGTATTGTTCAATTTTTCCTCTTTTGAACGATGAATTGATCAAAATACTGTGGAAGATAATTAAATGAGAAAACTATATATACTACAGGGGCAATTTTCTGACTTTGGGTTCTAGATGTGCAAGTTGGGTGTGTGCTGCACATGATTTTCTGACCGCTAATTTAAATGGTTTGAATTTAAATTGTTTGAAAATCAACACCAGAGTTTTTGATGTGAACTTACAGTGATGGAGTCTCCCTGGCATAAATACAAAGATGGGAAACTACTTCTATTTTGAAATTTGAAAAAATGTACCTTTTACTCCTAGAGCTTTTTTCTTAAAGCATGAATTACAAATATAAATTAAATAATACACAAAATACGATAGTAAAAAACAAATAAATACCTTTTCCGGGTATGCAACAAGAAATAGCTTTTGGTCGTTCAGATTGTCCACACAATTTTGTAGAAAGCCGCTTTGAAACAGGAATTCTTTAACATTCCCTTCACTTATCTTGAAAGAACATTCTGAGATGTACAAAATCGAATTCACCTACAAATAAAGTAAAAAGTGGCAAATTTGTAATGTGCATTTTCAGTGCAATTAAACAACTTTATCCCTTCTACCACAACTCCAGAAAGACATTTAAACTTGAGGGTGAATATTGCTAGAGAATGAGAGCTCCTGGTTTTCGAAGCTTTGGCTGATGCTCATGGGAGACAGCAGAACCAAAAAAAGAGAGCAGAACACGGAGAGAGAACAGAGCATGGTAGAGGGCAGAGCAAGAGGAGGGAGCAGAGGATGAGGAGAGAGCAGAGCATGAGGAGAGAGCAGAGCATGGGAAGAGAGCAAAGCACGGGGAGAAAGCAGAGCATGAGGAGAGAGCAGAACATGAGGAGGGAGCGCGGCAAGCTCCCCTCCAAGCCACACATCATCCTGACTTAGAACTATATAGCCAATCCTTCACTGTCGCTGGGTCAAAATCATGGAACTCCCTTCCTAACAAGCACTGTGGGTGTACCTACACCCACATGGACTGCAGCGGTTCAAGAAGGCAGCTCACCACCACCTTCTCAAGGGCAATTAGGGATGGGCAATAAATGCTGGCCTAGCCAGTGATGCCCACATCCCATGAACAAATAAATAAAAAAAAGAGCTTAGCAGGGGGACAGAGCAGAGAACAGGGAGACAGAAGAGCATGGGGAGAGAGCATAGCACGGAGAGAGAGCAGAGCAGTGGGAGAGAACAGAGCATGAGGAAATAACAAAGCATGAGGAGAGAGCTGAGCATGGGGAAAGAGCAAAGCATGAGGAAAGAACAGCATGGGGAGGGAGTGGACAAGGGGAGATAGCACGGCATTGAGACAGCAGGGCATTGGAAGAGAGCAGAACATTGGGGAGAGAGCAGTGCACGAGGAGAGAGCAGCGCATGAGGAGAAAGCAGCGCATGAGGAGAGAGCAGCACATGAGGAGAGAGCAGAGCATGAGGAGAGAGCAGAGCATGAGGAGAGAGCAGAGCATGAGGAGAGAGCAGAGCATGGGGAGAGAGCAGAGCGTGAGGAGAGAGCAGAGCATGAGGAGAGAGCAGAGCGTAAGGAGAGAGCAGAGCGTAAGGAGAGAGCAGAGCATGGGGAGAGAGCAGAGTGTGAGGAGAGAGCAGAGCGTGAGGAGAGAGCAGAGCATGGGGAGAGAGCAGAGCATGGGGAGAGAGCAGAGCATGGGGAGAGAGCAGAGTGTGAGGACAGAGCAGAGCGTGAGGAGAGAGCAGAGCATGAGGAAAGAGTGAAGCATGGGGAGGTAGCAGAGCATGGGGAGAGAGCAGAGTGTGAGGAGAGAGCAGAGCGTAAGGAGAGAGCAGAGCATGGAGAGAAAGCAGAGCGTAAGGAGAGAGCAGAGCATGGGGAGAAAGCAGAGCGTGGGGAGAGAGCAGAGCGTGGGGAGAGAGCAGAGCGTGAGGAGAGAGCAGAGCATGGGGAGAGAGCAGAGTGTGAGGACAGAGCAGAGCGTGAGGAGAGAGCAGAGCATGAGGAAAGAGTGAAGCATGGGGAGGTAGCAGAGCATGGGGAGAGCGAAGAACATGAGGATAGCACAGAGCATGGGGAGAGAGTGGAGCATGGGGAGGGAACTGAGCAGGGGGGAGAGAGCAGAGTGTGGGGAGAGTGCAGATCATTTTGGCTGAGGAGCCCTGCCTCATTTCAATTGGCAGACCACCACCCAAAAATGGATGATTTCCATTAGGAAAGTCCAGAGGCTAGAAATCCAGCTCCATAGTGCTGGGTTTTCGGCAATATGGCTGCTGTTTAGTGTCCAAAAATGGCGTCTTACCGTGCGAGCACAATTCTGATGCGTGCTGCGCCAGATGCCAGTTTGGTAAGAGCCAGTCAATAAGTGTCCCTCATCCATGTCAGAAGTGTGCATTAATCCATTAACATGTTAATAAGGGCCTAATACCTGCTTCTGCTTCCTCTTGCAACCTCTGCAGGCTCTCACTACAGTGCCATTCGTGGCAATGAGGCCCAAAGCCCAAGATCCCATGCTCCTCAAACCTCCTTATTTCAGCGCACATTACAAAGACCCTGTGAGTGAGGCACCCAAAAACGGAGGCTGCCAAATTTCTAGCTCCAGGTCTTTATGTCAGAGGAAGTTGTGAACAGTTGGTTGTTCAGACCATGCTATGACTCTCTTTGTAGTGCGAGTCACTGAAGTATAAAGAAGCTACAGATGTGCTGTGGCCAGTGCAGAGAGAAGTCATAAGGAGGATCGCTAGTGAACAACATAGATTCAAATGTAGGAATGATATCAAGAAATAATTCTTCACACAAAGAGCAGTCAATAATTGATTCAAGGTTTTTTTTATTCATTCATGGGATGTGGGTGTCGCTGGCTAGGCCAGCATTTATTGCCCATCCCTAATTGCCCTTGAGAAGGTGGTGGTGAGCTGCCTTCTTGAACCACAGCAGTCCATGTGAGGTAGGTACACCTACAGTGCTGTTAGGAAGGGAGTTCCAGGATTTTGACCCAGCGACAGTGAAGGAACGGCGATATAGTTCCAAGTCAGGATGGTGTGTGACTTGGGGGGAACTTGCAGGTGGTGGTGTTCCCATACATTTGCTGCTCTTGTCCTTCTAGTTGGTAGAGGTCGCAGGTTTGGAAGGTGCTGTCTCAGGAGCCTTGGTGCATTGCTGCAGTGCATCTTGTAGATGGTATACACTGCTGCCACTGTGCGTCGATGGTGGAGGGAGTGAATGTTTGAGGATGGGGTGCCAATCAAGCAGGCTGCTTTGTCCTGGATGGTGTCGAGCTTCTTGAGTGTTGTTGGAGCTTCACCAATCCAGGCAAGTGGAGAGTATTCCGTCACACTCCTGACTTGTGCCTTTAGATATAAAAACAAGAAATGCTGGAATCACTCAGCAGGTCTGGCAGCATCTGTGGAAAGAGAAGCAGAGTTAACGTTTCGGGTCAGTGACCCTTCTTTGGAACTGACAAATATTAGAAAAGTCACAGATTATAATATTTCTAATATTTGTCAGTTCCGAAGAAGGGTCACTGACCCGAAACGTTAACTCTGCTTCTCTTTCCACAGATGCTGCCAGACCTGCTGAGTGATTCCAGCATTTCTTGTTTTTATTTCAGATTTCCAGCATCCGCAGTATTTTGCTTTTATTTTTGTGCCTTTAGATGGTGGACAGGCTTTAGGGAGTCAGGTGGTGAGTTACTCGCTGCAGGATTCCTAGCCTCTGACCTGCTCTTATAGCCACCGTATTTATGTGGCTACTCCAGTTCAGTTTCTGGTCAGGGTTGCCCCTAGAATGTTGATAGTGGGGAATTCAATGATTGTAATGCCATTGAATGTCAAGGGGAGATGGTTAGATTCTCTCTTGTTGGAGATGGTGTAAAATGCCAATCCCTTTATTTTTCCGTTTAACCAGTGTATGTGTGTGTGAGTGTGAGGGGGTAAGGTAAAAAAGGGAACTTTAATATTTCAATCTGTGTGTTTATGCTTTACTTCATTACTGGTTAAGACTTGTTTTATAATAAAATCATAATTTTCTTGTTTATTAAAGAAACCTGGTTGGTGTGTTTTATTCTGGGAAAAATTAAGTATATGATTGACCGTATCTGTTAATGGGAAAATTAAAATATACATTGCGACCTGTGGCGAAGTGGAACTAGAATAAACAGTGAACTCCACCCACCTTGGTCATAACACACCACAGAGGAAAAAAATAGAACAATACAAGAAAACCTGTTTGTTATTTTTCCCCAATTTTAGAGGTCAACTTTCCTCCCATTTCCAAATCTCTCATTTGTCTGCTGGTTCAGGTCCTGGCCTCGAGCCCCCAATTGGTATGGCTACATGTTGCAATGTGGGTGGTTCCCACTATTCAGCTGTCCACCTGACTGCAGCAAGTGTATTTGTATTAGAGTTTAGCCCCTAGGTGTTTTATTTTTCAACTAACCAGACAGCGACAGGTTTTCTTGTCAGTTTTTAAAAACAGAAAGGCAATTGTTTATTGATCAATGCGCCTTATCCCGAAATTGTTGGAACCACATCTACTCACACACACACAGCCACAGACACACACACTCACAAAGGAACAGATAGAGAAGGGAAAGAGGAAGGTTTTTTTTAGTGGGGGAGAAAGGTTACGATGAACGTTGAATTCTCTTGAAACTCAAGTTCTAGATGGTTGCAGGCATGTAATGATTGTAGATTTCTCACTTGATTGAGGGTTGTGTTGAAGATGGTAGGTCACTTCCAGTTCTCTCTGCTGCATAATGTAAATGTTGGATTTTTTCAGCAGGGCATGTGTTTTCTGGCTTGCTGGAATGCCAGCTGTTACAAGTAGCTTCACCTTCTAGGTCAGTCTCTCCCGCTGGCTGTCTTTTTTTAAGGTAAGACTGTGTCACTTCTCACCTCCTGTTAGGAGACATTCTGTTTTCCTCCCTATGTGATCGCACAATGGCCCAGGATGTGACTAAATCATACCTCCTTTGTTTCAGAAGAAGACATTCAATTCTGGAATGTTTTTGGATAGGTGTAAGATTGTTTCGTTAACATCTTTTGGCTTGGAAGATTTGTCCTTTGTCTTTGTTAGACTGTTTGGATACACAAAAGGCCAATCCCCTTTATCTGAAGCATGCATTTTGGACCATTGTTCACTTTTTAAAAACGGCTGCCTTTAATGACAATGCAAACACTAGGTGTCGCAGTACTTACACATAAGCAAATGCAGCCTCATGCACTGAAACATCACTGTCTGTGATGTTTTTGGCAGCTGCCAGTAGCAAAGATGGCGCCGCTCAATTTATTACAAAATCCTGAGAGCCCATGTTCAGCATGAACACTGGCAGAGAGCTGCTTCTATGTTGCAATAAGAGCCAAATCCACAACTTGATCCAGCATCACTTCAGTGAGCTTTGTTTTTCGACCTGTGCCGATATAAAACAACTAGTTTGTTTTTTTGCCCAGTTGTTGTTTCGTAAACCTAAATCCAATGGACATTTTGTTTCAATATGAGAATTTTAAATCAATCTGGCTGGAAATTGAATCCTTGGGTCATTACTGAGTCTGTGAAACACACTGTGACTTCTCCAATCTCTACCAGACCAAGAGAGCAGCTCCAGGATAGCTGCATGTGCAGGATCATGTGTGCAATTCAACAGAATCCATGGCCTCGACACTTCTTCCCCCTTGCCGCTTGCTCCCCGCTCCCTCCCACTCGCAGTCTCCCTCCCCTCCCCTGCCTATCTGGCCACTCTCTCTCTTCCCCGCATCCCCTGTGCCGGGAGCAGAATCGGGAGGGAGCGGGGAGCAGAAGCGGGAGGGAGTAGAGACCAAAAGCGGGAGAGAGCAGGGAGCAGAAGCGGGAGGGAGTGGAGAGCAGAGGCAGAACAGAGGGGAGGAATCAGGGAGGACACAAGAGATGGGGGGAGTGAGCAGCCGAGTGGGTTGAAGTAGCGAGGCCAGGGGCGGCAAGCAACAAATGACATTTTCGAGCACATGCGTGAATTAGTCCTGGCTAGCCGGGTGCTGATGTAGGCTGCACATGCACAGCACCATACGGACAGCAAGAGTCTGTTCTGCGCATGTGCGAAGCTGGAAGTACTCTGATGACCTTGGCGCTGGGCTGTGTTGTCAGGAGTCACTTTGTTAAAATAAAGGTTCAATTTTTTTAAAGACAAAGTCCATTTTTTCATAATTCTTCAGAGTTTATCTGTGAATGTTGCATCATTGCACTTCGGATGTGTGTGACACTAAGTAAAGTGGTTTTACTCAAGGTTAAACAATATAAAAGTACTACTTGCTTTAGGTTCGGTGATGTTGTAATTCCATCTAAAATAGCTGGGATAAGCCATTTTGTAAGGACTGATGTAATCTCTAGACTATTGAGTAACCCTTCTATTAAAAAAGGCACAAATGAAACTTGACGTTGAGCATGATAAGACAATTATTTTCAAAAAGTCAGTGAATCTGTAGTTTACCCAGTCAGGAAATTATTGTATCCCATTAACAAAGCCTGATATTTCTCAACAGAGTGTTCGACAAGTATTAATGGTATCAGGTGAAAAGAATCAGTGTGTAAAAAGGAAAATTACATAGACAAACTTTAACTCTGCTTCTGTATCCACAGATGATGCCAGACCTGCTGAGTATTTCCAGCATTTCTTGTTTTTATTACATAGACAATTTGCTCACCCGCCTTGTCAAAGGTTAAAATTCCTGCTAAAAGATGCATGTGTGATGAAGCGTATACAAGGCTAATAGAAGAGATTCATGAGATGTGTGAAATCTGTAAAAAGTATTGGAGAACACTGCCACATCCTATTGTAAGCTTCCATTGACACGTAACTTTAACAAGGTAGTTGCCATGGTTCTGAAGGTATGGGACAAAGACAGAAATATTTTCATTCTATATCTTGTAGACCTGGCAACCAGATTTAGTCTTTCTAGAATAATATTTAGGGCTGGATTTAATAGGGGCCTTGACATCAGGATCCGTGGCGGGGGGCATGAAGGTTACCCCAGTTGAGACCTGCCACAGACCTCGATACCGGCAGGTGGACTTTCTCTAAGGCTGATGTCTCAGAGAAAATTCAGAGAGCACTGAGACATTGTATAAGGCCATCTGAGACAGAATTTAAGTCAGGAGATTGGTGTATTATATAAGTGGGAGTCACAGGGAATGGAAAGGCCCTGGTACGATAGGAGCTCATGATGGTTAGACAGTACTTATCAAATATGGCACTCAAACTGTTAAAGATCATTCCTCATGATTAATCAGAATTAATTACAGCTGATAGAAGAAAATGAGGTACCTTGTCCCTCAAATGCTCATGTCATAGAGTCATAGAGTTATACAGCACAGAAGCAGGCCCTTCGGCCCATCATGTTTGTGCCAGCCATCAAGCACCTATCTATTCTAATCCCATTTTCCAGCACTTGGCCTGTAGCCTTGTATGCTATGGCATTTCAAGTGCTCATCTAAATATTTCTTAAATGTTGTGAGGGCTCCTGCCTCTACCACCCCTTCATGTGTTTTGCGATAAAGGCCCTGATGAACAGAATAAAGCAGATCAAGGGCTGGATAATGGTAATATGAGTGATAATGACCCACATGACAGAGCTATCGCATCCAAAGACCAATTGCCCAGTGTAGGTACTCAAATTACATATATTCCAATGGGGTCTAGTGAATTCAGGGATGCAAAAATTATGGGAAAGATACTGGCAAATTTAAATATTAGTTGAATGCTGAGGATGATGGCCAAGAAGCGAGGTCCATGGACTGGCAGAAACAGAAGAGAGCCAGAAAGCGCAGTACAGGTACTGTTACTGGATCCAGAAGTGACTCTTCCATGGGAAAACGATCATGTATCGGAGAACGACCCTCCAATAGTGCAAGAGGGAGATCTCACAGGAGTAGTCCGAACAGACATAAAAATGCAATTATAGGCCATAGTTTGAATAGATTAGACAATGAAAGAAAGAATGCAGAAGAGTCTCAAACCAGAACTAGAAGCAGAAGTCTTCATGATCATGAAGTTTTGATGGCTGCAGTCCATCTGTTGTAGTTACACCCACAGTGCTGTTAGGAAGGGAGGACCAGGTTTTTGACCCAGCGACAGTGAACGAACAGCAATATAGCTCCAAGTCAGAATGGTGTGTGACTCAGAGCAGAACTTGGAGTTTGTGGTGTTCCCATGTGCTTGCTGCCCTTGTCCTTCTAAGTGGTAGAGGTCACAGTTTTGGAAGGTGCTGTTGAAGGAGCCTTGGCGAGTTGCTGCAGTTCATCTTGTAGATGGTACACACTGCTACCACTGTGTCCGCATGGTGGAGGGGGGGGGTGAATGTTTAAGGTGGTGGGGTGATAATCAGGCAGCTGCTTTATCCTGGATGGTGTCAAGCTTCTGGAATAATAGCAACCGTGATCCTGAATTTCTTCACGTCAGGATCCTTTCAGGCTGCAGCAGGTGGCTCTGTAACAAATCCCAGTTCACCATCCACTGTCGTGTAAGAGAGGTGATAAATGCTTTTTATGCCAGGAAAGGGGAGTTCATTGTGTTCTCGCTGACTGAGTGTGTTCGTGGCTTTGTCAGGATAGCGGGCTTCCCTATGGTGCGGGTTGCCATTGATTGCACACATGTAGCTTTGCAGGCACTGCATCTAAACTCTGAGATGTACTGCAACTGCAAAAGTTACCACTCGCTGAATGCACAGTTGGTGTGCGGCCTTGCTCAGCATATTATGCTTGTGAATGCCCACTATCCTGGCAGCAATCATGATGCTTTTATTCTGCACCAGTCGGCTGTTACCTCATATTTGAGCTACCACTTCAAACCAGAGGGTAGCTGCTGGGCAACAAGGAATATCTGCTTAATATCTGGCTCCTGACTCCAGTACACAACGCAACCACACATGGGCATCTGCATATAATGCTACCACACGGAATGTCATCAAGCACACCATTGGGGTGCTTAAGCAATATTTTCGCTGCATGGATCCGCTCTGGAGGAGCCCTGCAGTACTTGCCAGAGCGCATGTCATGATTCACTGCAGTCTGCTGTATCAAGATTCATTGTGGTCTGCTGTATCCTGCACAACTTCAACATCATGAAGGCACAGCCCTTGCCACCAGGGATATGGTGAGCAGCTGAAGAGGAGGAGGAACAAGAGGAGGAGAAAGAGGAGGAACAGAAGCAAGGGAGGAGGCAGCCAACACATCTCCTTTCCAGCTGGGCTGTCCTTGATCGGCTCATCAAACTGTGGTACCGTGAACACAACCCCAGTTCACCATTCAACATTCCCACACCTTACCTTCCCTCTGTTACTGACCATCACAGCATTCTCTTGGACACAATGCTGAAATAAAAGAGACCACAAAACAGCCATTCCAAAACAACTTTATCCAACAAACCATCCAATATTCCATACAAAGTTAACTAATCATTCTTGTGCAATCCTTTAGTGTCCACATTGCAGGTGCCATTGTCTATGCAGTACTACCAAAGTGTATGCAGTATGGCTTGGGGAAGGCTGCTGACTTTCAATGGGGGAGATTGCAGATGGCCTTACAGGATTTTCTGGAGGAGGCCTGGGCCTAGAAGTGCTTCAACTGCACCACCTTGGCATGGACAACAGCAGTCTGGGCTGGCATGCTGACAGTAAGGACGTGTAGTTTTGTAGTGTTTTGAAATTACAATTGCATTGGATGGAAACAAAACAGAAGTATTGTTTTCAGATATGAAAATTTTGGAAGATACTTGTCTACTTTCACAGACAGCATTTTAACTTGGAGACTGTTAGGCACACACAGGAAGCTAGTACAGTGTATACTCACACACTGATCTCTCCAAAATAACCATTCAATCCAAAAAAAAATCTATAATATCGGATCACTGCAGAGAAGTTTCCTCTGAAAGGAATATAATCCAAGATCCTTTATCGCTGAGTTGTTGATCAGTATGGTGTTGTCTATGACCAATCTACCACATCTTGAGGTACATTTAGAGCCATCATCCGTATCCCCACATTGGCAAAATTGGCTTCGACGTTTAGAAGGCACAATGGCAGGTTTCGCAATCATAGACAACACAAGGAAAAAGGCCTTACTTCCAGACTATGGAGGTGAAGAATTAGAATATACCTTTGAGACAATTACTCTTGAGCATAATGACTACGACTCAGCAAAAAATGCACTAACAACATATTTCACACCCAAGAAAAACATCGTATGTGAAACAATTGTCTTCTGATGCATTTTAGGCAACTAGCAACAAAATGTGACTTCAGTGATGTTGAACAGGAAATCAAAACACAAATAGTCGAAGCCTGTCTCTATCGTCAACTATGCCGAAAAGCACTCAAGAAGGACAGAAAGCTGTCAAAATTAGCAAGATCACTATCGTTCTCAGAGTCCAGTTGAGAAGTCAAGGCTGCCAACAGTAACTACCACAATCCAAGTTCAACTGCTGTGA
The DNA here is from genome assembly GCF_036365525.1 of Heterodontus francisci. Taxonomy (NCBI): domain Eukaryota; kingdom Metazoa; phylum Chordata; class Chondrichthyes; order Heterodontiformes; family Heterodontidae; genus Heterodontus; species Heterodontus francisci. The sequence goes on from NC_090371.1 coordinate 159,624,819, forward strand.
ACACTATTCATCGCTCATGTGCCAGGAAATGACCTGCAAAGCAACAACAGCCTTCTCACAGACAAAGCTGTAAATTATCCAAAGAATGCTTCCACTGTGGCGGTGCTTACCCACAACGGACAGGGTGTCCTGCTGCTGGTAAACAGTGTAAAGCCAACCACCTTGCTCGTATTTGTCACTCATCAGTAAAATCAACTACTAAGACCAATACCAACAGAAGGGTGCCACATATGCATCCCACACAAAAAGGCAAGAGAATGTAGCCAAAGTAGAGGCAAATGATGCTGAACATAATTTTGTCCTCTCCCTCAGAGAGAGCAGTCATATGTGACTGTGACCATTGGCTGCTCGGACGTAGATGCTCTCCTAGATACAGGAGCATCTGCCATTATCATGTGTCATATGAATTTTGTTTTTTTTAAAGACCTGTTGCTATTTTCTGTGAACAGTGGTATTTGAAGTGCAGGCTGTAAACTTGTATCCAAGCAACCAGAAACTTTTATGACTATTGTGTGACTTCTTTTAATAAAAACTGTTAGTTCTGTTCTGCAGTGAAACAGTAGAGAGAGAGCTGTGAGCTGGCTGGGAGTTGTGATTTGCTGATACACCAGAGGAAAAGACCTATTCTCTCTGAAAATGAGCTTTGCATTTCAAGGGAAAAAGTGCTACATTTAAAGTGAGGTTTTAACCTACATGAAGAGCGAGTAAGAGACCCTGAGAAAAGAAGAATTGCTACACTCTGTGGAGAAACAATGCTTTGCTGAAAGGAAGCCAGTGTTTCAGGCTGGGCAGGTTGCTGTTGCCTCTAGTCAACAATCCCTGCCTGAAGAGTGAGTTCTGTAGTTGCTGTGCTCAGTGGAGACGGCTCCTTTGCTGAAAGTAAGTCATGTTGACTTTTGTGTTTTTGGAAGTTCCTGAACTCTCAAAAACGTTTCTCCTGTTAGACTGCTACTTTAAAGATTTAAATAGACCTGTTGCTACAACCTGTTGCAGGTTGCACCTGTGTGATGCCTGCTGCAAACGAACTACCTTGAATGTCTACCCACCATAGCCTGTTCATTAATTTCACTTGGCGAGACATCGAGTGGCATCTGACTATTCAACTCTGGGACACCTCACCGATCCAGGAAAATACCATCAGGAGTTACAATGCTTCAGATCCTACAAACATGCAAGAAGTCCAGAGTCTGCAAGGACTCATCACGTACTGCAATCATTTCATTCCTGACCTTGCTACGCTATCTGCACCCCCTACGCAATCTGACAAAAGAGACCACCAAGTTCTTTCTTTCTTTTCTTTTGGGCCTCCTTATCTCGAGAGACAATGGATACGCGCCTGGAGGTGGTCAGTGGTTTGTGAAGCAGCGCCTGGAGTGGCTATAAAGGCCAATTCTGGAGTGACAGGCTCTTCCACAGGTGCTGCAGAGAAATTTGTTTGTTGGGGCTGTTGCACAGTTGGCTCTCCCCTTGCGCCTCAGTCTTTTTTCCTGCCAACTACTAAGTCTCTTCGACTCGCCACAATTTAGCCCAGTCTTTATGGCTGCCCGCCAGTGAGAATGGACTAAATCACACAAACAGGCAGTACACCAGATCAAACAACGTTTATCAGCAAGTTGGACAAATGTCTTTTTTGACCTGAGAAAACCACCCAGCTAGCCGTCCTATCGTGGATGCAAGCCAGGTTGGCATTGGTGCAGTTCTCAAACAGAAAGACAAGACAGCGAACCCATCAATCGTTGCAATGGCAAGCAGACTGTTAACACCCATAGAGCATTGTCATTCACAAACAGAGAAGTACTCTCAATCACATGGGGTATCTTACACTTTCATCTCTACCTATATGGAAGTGAGTTTAAAGTAATAACTGATCATGAGCTTGTTCAACAATGCACACAGCAAACCACCCACTCGAATAGTTGCATACTCAAACTACAAGGATATGAGTTCCAAGTAGAATATCAGCCAGACAAGTTCAACCCAGTGACATCTGTTGCCAGCAGTCAATCACACTAGTCATGAGGAAAAGATTGCTGAACAACATCTTAACTATGTAAGCCTAAATGCGGTGCCAAAGTCACTAAAAGTAGCCGACATCAATGCAGTAGCAAAACAAGATGAAGCTTTACAACTATGTATGAAGGCTATGGAATATAAAACTAGAAAGACGTGATTGAGAAAGCTTCAACAAACAAAATCGCTCACATGCTACAGGGTCTTCAAAATGTGTGAAATGAGCTCACCGTTACAACCACATCTGATCTTGTATTATGCAACAACTGTATTGTCATTCCACATGTGTTGTCAATATAGCACATGAAGGACACCAGGGAATAGTCAAGACCAAACAACTCCTTAGGGAAAAGGTATGGTTCCCAGGAATTGAACGCATGATAGAGCACAAAATCAATCAGTGTTTGCCATGTCAATCAACGACAATGTCAAATCTTCATGATCCTCTCAATATGTCCAAACTACCTCCAGGATTATGGAATGAAGTTAGCATTGATTTCACAGATTTGCACACAGGTGAACACCTGCTTGTTGTCACTGACGACTGGAGATTCCCAATAGTGGAATTAGTTATGTCAACTTCAACGAAAGCAGTCATCCCAAAGCTTGACCAGATCTTTGCTTTATTTGGAATCCTTCAAACAGTAAGAAGTGAGAATGGACCCCCATTCAACAGAAAACCACCTAGATTCAGTCATAGGAAAATCACACCCCATTGGCCAAGAGCTAATGGTGAAGTTGAGCGATTTATGCGACCCTTGAAAAAAGTGATACGTACAGCTACAGCTGAGAACAAGTCATGCAAGCAAGAGCTATATCACTTTCTTCATAATTAGAGCAACTTCTCACTGGACTACTGGAAAACCTCCAACTACACTCATCTTTTTACATCTTATGTGCACATGTCTTCCTGAGCTACCCTGCCGAGCTAATGATCAACATTTACACAAACGCGGTCGAGAACAGAGGATCGAATGAAAGAAAATGCAGAACGAAACATGAAACTTAGAGCTCCACTGCTAAAGCCAGGAGATAAAGTACTTGTGAAACGTGATGGTCATATTGGAAAGCAAACAACCCCTTATGACATCCAACCATTTGTTGTGACCAACACAAAAGGATCAATGATCACTGCTAAGCGCGGTTCACAAATCATCACAAAAACTGCATCATTCTTCAAAGCACTGAAAACACCACTCACAAGCATTGAATCCGATTCTAACGTCAACACCTCAGATGAAGAACATGAGTCAAATGATGCTACACCTGATGTCAGATGATATCCTACTCGTGAGAGAAAACGCCCACCATACTTGACTGACTATCTTATGAGGTGAACTATTTATGTTTGAGTTTATTGTTTAATTTTAGAAACATACGATTGAAACATGCTCTGTCTCTCATTTCCTAAGAGGGGGAGGGATGTAGTTTTGTAGTGTTTTGAAATGCAATTGCATAGTGAACTGTGTATTCTACAGGCTGCTGTAGAATACACATGCTAGCTAAGAAAGTGAAACTAAGACAGAATAAATGGAGAAGCCTTTATGCTCAGCTGCTGCAATCTTTGTCTCTCTATCTTTGCCTCATATCCTATACCAAACTTGGCTAAACCTCTCAAGTCCCGAGGACTTCACAGAACATTGGTGGAGTGGCAGTGGTTGGAACATGAACTTTGCCAGAGGACAACAGGTATGTGCTCCATGGAGCCACTGCCACTCTCCCAGGGCAATGCCTCAGCAATCCTACTAATCTGCTGGAGCACAGATTGCTAGATTCCTGTGACACTCTGAAAGTCCCTTTGAGCACTGGTATCAGCAACCAGGAAGACAGCAGTCTGATATAATAAAAGCAAAATACTGCAGATGCTGGAAATCTGAAATAAAAACAAGAAATGCTGGAAATATTCAGCAGGTCCGGCAGCATCTGTCTGCCAGTTCTGATGAAAGGTCACTGATCTGAAATGTTAACTCTGCTTTCCTTTCCACAGATGCTGCCAGACCTGCTGAGTATTTCTAGCATTTCTTGTTAAGACAGCAGTCTCAGCTGCGTTTGCACAGCCAGCAAATGTCTTTAGAACTATTGTGGTGCTGGTATAAGCACTCCCACACCTCCCGGTTCAGGTATTTTTTTTAAAAAGATACCTTTTTGGTTTCAGCCTCTAAGCACAGCTGGTCAGGTTGTTTATAGACTGAGCTCAGCAGGTCAGACACTGGGTAAGTCCAATTTCAGGAAGGAGTCCTACAACAGGCGCCAGCCCTTACTTTGTATTTGGAACTACTCCAAGAAATATATATTAACATATGAGTTTGGTCGGTGAAAGTACAGATTATTTAACTCGGGATTAATTTAGTTGGCCACTAAATTTGATAGCCCCTGCAAACGGGCATGGGGATCGCTATGCGCAATTAACACCTGCCTGTTATTTCTAATGTAGGCAGCAGGCAAACTTCATGCTGCCTGCTCTTTGAAATGATCTTAGTTTCCAGCCAGTGCTAACCAGGCTGTTCATTGTCTAGCCACATCAGCAGTGGGTCAATATTGTGAGTGGTTAGTACCAATTAAAGCTAGCCTTCTCTGCTTAAAGCTAGCCTGCACTTCTAAAGGAAAGGTTCATTGTGGCTGCAGCTGGTTCTGGGAGTTGTGGTTGATGAGATTCTGATCAGAGAAAGAGTGAGGAATGACACAAGTGAGAAAGTACACTCTAAGATTCTCAGAAACAGCACTGGAGGTTTGGTTGGAGGAAATGGAAAGGAGGAAAAATGTCCTGTATTCTAAAGGGGGAAGGAGACCCTTCAGACACACGGTCTGAGCAGATAACCATGACGGTCAATGCTGGAATGTAGCGCTAAGAACTTGGATGCAGTGCCATAAAACTTTCAACTACCTCACATGAGTGGTCAGGTCGGTGAATGTATCTTCAAATGCCACATCCTAACAACTGCACCACTAGCCTCAGACACTGCTCAAATCACCACAACCCCATCACTCACTTACCAACAATCTCTATCATTAAGGACTCATCCCTAATGTGCATATACTTCACATCATCCTCACACTGCTGCAAGCTTCACACTCACATCTCACAGCTTGCACACATTTCCAGATATTCAACCATGTCAGCCACATCACCCAAACAGACTGCACAACACTCAATGACACAGTTCCCTCTCTGTTGTAGGACAAGGTGGTTCACAATTGCAGGCAGCAGGAGATAACCAGAGAGGGACAGGCATGCTTGCACATCCTAACCGCACCCCCCCATTGAGTAGATGGTGTTCGCCATTATTGGGATAGACAGTGCTGAGCCCATCGCCTGCAGCAAGACTGAAATCATCAAAGGTGAGAGTATCCTCATACCTAATCCTCCTCACATCCTACTTCATCCTCATCCCACAATCTCTTCTGACTTACTCCAACACTATCCAACTAGTGGAAACAGCCTCTCAGCTTCTACCCTGGCAGAACACACATCATTACTCAATTTCACACTCGCAGCCACCAGCTCAGATACCAACACTGCATGTAATTTAAAGGATGGCATAGAGACAAGTTCTGCATGTGAGACACCAGAAACAAGTGCTTACAGCCACGGCAGGAGGCAAGGATAGTGCAGGTGCCATCTCACTAGACGAGATCTGTTTAAGGTCACACTCCAAGGCCATCTGCAGTCTCCTTCAATAGAACTCAACATGCTGCAGGCACTGGGGTAGCACTGCATTGGAGCACTAGGACAAAGGCACACAGAAGAGGGACACTGAGAGAATGCACAAGAGTGCTAAGTTGACCTTTGTATGCAATATGGCATGATTTTATTTATAAATTTGGTTTGTAATATTTATTTTGTGGTGCCTTTTGTTTTTGCATTGTGGCCAAGTAGATGCTGCGATTGACAGTGACAGAGGGAAGGTAAGTTGTAGGACTGTTGTTGTATGGGGAATTGGAGTTGCCTTTACTGGTATCACAGTCAGATGAGTTATTCAGAGACAGCCTGGTCAGTATGGGACTGTGTTAGTGGCCTCCTCCCTTCCTCATCCTCCCCCTCCTCCTGTTCTTCTTCCTCCTCATGCTTCTGCTGCTCAGCTGGTTGCCATACAGCTGGAGGAAATGGCTATGCCCTCATGATGGCAAGGTTGTGCAGCATAAAGCAGACCATCAGGAATCTTGACACCCATTCTGACAAGCACTGCAGGCCTCCTCCACAGCAGTCCAGGCAGTAAAAGTGTTGTTTCAGCCAATGGTCTGCATTATCACATTTTGTGTATCAGCATGGCTTTCCTTATGTGTATGTTGCGCAGGTGTGCATTTGTTGTGCACCGGGGTCATTAGCTATGTGGTCAACAGATAGCCCTGTCCCCAGCAGCTACTCTTCGGCTTTTTGTGGTGGCTCCAATGCATCTGGCACAGCAGACTGCCACAGAATGAAGGCATAATGACTACTGCCAGGATAGCAGGCATTAACCTGCATGATTCACTGCCTATGGTCACACACCAGCTGGACACTGAGGGACTGGAATCCCTTTCAGTTCCAGTATAGGGCAGAGTTAACATGCAGTGCCAGCAAAGTGATGTGCATGCCATCAATGACACCCTACATCATGGGGAAGCCTGCAAGCCTTGCAAAGCTAAATACTCACATTGCCTGCTTGTCTCTGGCAAGACAGAATGAAATGTAGCTAGCTCTCATAGCTCTTTTTGAATAGAGAATCTCAGTGACCTCCCTTATGCAACAGTAAACAGAAAACTGAGATGTTGCAAATATCACCAGCCCCAGCCTGGAAGGAGCCTATGCATAACATTCATTGCCATGGTCAACTTCACAGCCACTGGCAATGTGGACCTTGCCCTGCTCTGAAGTTCAATTTGTGGCTACAGAAAATGGCAGATTTCAGTGAGGATTCCCTTACTGAAGAGCAGATAACTCACACATTGAGCTGGATTTTGTGCTGGAGGCCAGGCTCCCAGAGCCAGGCCAAAAAGTTGAGGTAACCCTGTCTCTGCCTTCCCCCCACTAGCACCCCACCGCCAGAGTGACCCTCCGGTCTTTTTGTGTCAAAGTTTTAAGAGGCGGGATCACTTTCCCTTTAAAGACTTTAAAGGAATGGGGATCCGGCCTCCAAGAGCTGCTGGTCAATCACAGGGCCGGCAGCTTAGCAGCATCGACAGCACCAATGGGAGCAGTGACCACTGCCGGTACTGCAGAAGCCTCGGACCCAGACCCAGCAGTGGAACCCAGAAACAGAGGTAGGTGAGGCGCGGTCACCAGGGCCAGTCCCGAAGACCCCGGAGAGGGGGGGATAGAGGGTTGGCTGTTCAGTCCAGAGGGAAGAGGGTCCTGGGGGGTAAAGTTGTTTCTGGTGGGGGCCACACATTGCCCATGAAGGAGGGACCCCTCCCATGCCCGCAGGGAGGGTGCCTCATTTTACAAGGCGTCCTCCCCACACGGTGGAGGCCCCCCACTGCCACTGGTAAGATCCCAGCGACGACGGGAAGAGCCCCTTAACTGGCCCTTAACAGGCCACTTAAGAGCCTCAATTTGCCTCTGGGCAGGAAGGCCATCGTTGGCCTATCCCACCCCCGGGAAGATTGCTGGGCGACGGGGAGGTGACAGACCCTCCATCCCGCAGTCCCCCAAACCATCTGGTGCAATTCTCCATGCCCCCACCGCCTCCGATCCCGCCTCGGAGCAGCCTGTAAAATCCAGTCCATTATTTCTCACTGAGGCTCAAATAGAAAAATTGCTCCCTCAACATCCTGGGAGGATATGGCATCCTGCTGAGACCCCTTCTCTCCCTTCTCCTCTTCCAGCAGTTTGTCCCGCTCTATGAGCCCTTTTTTCATTCTCCAAGTCATGCTGTATTCCAAGGGGCATGCCTACTACTGTACCCATGTCTAGGAGTCTGCAGAAACCGTGACGTCAACAAACAGTCCTTCAGCACCTGTCACACTATTCCCTGTAGACTTTTGAACCATGAAACAACTATAGAAAGAACCAAAAATGTGTAGAATTGTAGCAACAGCCAGAAGAAATCAACCAGCAACTCACCTGTAAGTGGTTGATGATCCCTTTAAATAGCGCTGGTGGGGAGTCCATCCTGCTGCTGAATATGTGTTCAGCTGTGCGAGCTTGAGAGGGCATTAGTTGCAGCGTTGAGTTCCAAAATGTCACCAATGGCATCAATTCAGAGTTTCACGCTGACTGACGTGACGTCATGATCTGCCTACTCAGCATACCTTCGGTGGCCATTCACTGCGTGCACACTAACGCCCTCATCAGTCTGGCACGATTTGCCCCACAAGTATGTACGCATACTGCAAGACGCCATTTAGGAACAAAAATAGCACTTGTAGCTCCGAAAACACAGGCATGACCAATCCCAATTTTGCGCCAATTGAATCTAACTTAAGTCCAAATTTTATTTAAAAAATACCCTAGAAATTTTGTACACCATTTTGTCTGAGTAGAAATAGAGTTTTTCCAGCTGCTGATACCAATCTAAATCCGAGGGATGGGACCATGTAGTAGTTAGGACAAGTGGTCCATATTAACAGCAATACAACAATGGCTCCCATTTCTCTGAGGAATCAGGAATTGAGCTGCACCCAGCTCTCACAGCCCAAATCTGGTCAAAGAAGGCAAGTTAAAACTTTTCGACAAGAGCTACAAGGCGGACCAGCTAAGGTTCATGGTGATGGTGGTGATTGATCTTAACAGCCTCTCAGTGACACTCACTTGAAAACCACCTCCCCATCTCCTATCGTGGGCACACCATTGAGAAAATTAATTTGGAGAGCACAACACACACACTGCTAAGACAGAAAAATACCAAGAGAGCAACTACCAGGTTCAGAGATACTAATTTGGATTTGGGAGAATAAAGAATTTGTCACATTTCATTTGGTGTTAGGGGCCTTAATCTGATGTAAGTGTTGAACTAGATGGAGGACTATTGTTACTAGCACAAAGGTTCTAGGGATTGCAGATATTATTATAGAAAGTTGTGAGTCAGAGACGATGGTGGGAGGAATCTGTTGCACGCAGCAAGAGGCCAAGGTCTTTCAGGAAAAGATTTTATTAACTAATGTTTGACACACAGATCTAGCTGGTCATGGGGGAGAGTTAATGGGGTGATTGATCTTTTTCCAGCTCTTCAGGCCCTTTCCCTCTAGAAGGGTCTTGCTGCTGCTCCTCCTGATTCATGCCTCAATCAACAGCCATGTAGTACAGCATATGGTGCATGATGATAATCCTGAACACTTTGGCCAGTTGATGTATCAAGATACTTTGATTTGTCCAGGCACCAGAACTCCCATTTGAGTTTGCCTATTATGTGCTCTACGATGGATTTAGCGGAAGCATGGGTGTCCCTGTACTGTCTTCTGGGCTACAGTATAAGGAACAGCATAGAAAGAACATGAGCCAGGGCAACAGCACATATCATCAGCCTCCAAGGAGCCAACGGGAGTACTGCTGACTACCAGTAAATGATGGCACAATGTGTGCTGTCACACCATGTTATGGTGATGGTGTAGAACTCCTTCCTATTCATGCAGTTGACACTCATCTGCAAAGGAGTGCATAAGTCTAGATCCATACTGCTGATCACTCCCTGGATCTTGGGGAACCCAACTATGTTGGCTGATACCAGCCATGCCCCTGCACGAGGCCCAGGTTTTTGGTTCTGGATTCTGATAAGTGAGAGGTCGATCTAATGATTCCTACCAGATCCTGATAGCCCTGAGAATGTGTCTCCTGTATCCAGACCCCAAGTGTCTGAAGATTAGAATGAAGAGCTCTGTCCAAACTGGACTATCCAGGGTTATTGCCTGCCACTTCCCACATGACAGAGGTGCTGCCTGCTCCTTGTAAGCTGTTATGAGGGAGGGGAGAGGGGTGAAGAATTTCTGAGATGGAGCTACTCAAATCCATTGATCTCTGAGGGCAAAGCTTTGCTAGTGATACTGCATATGAAGCCAGTGAACTGAATCAAGTCCCCTGTCATCTGCCTCACATCTTGGGACAGCTACTTTAGTACCTCCACATGTTCATCGAACATCCTCCTTTTCATAAAAAGATCCATGAGATCTGAGTCCGGTACTTCCTCAGACAAGGGAAGCCAACTCCGCAGTCTCCGCTGAACAGCAGTCAAATCCTTACCCTAGTCCTCCAGCTACTTTGTGCTCACATTAGAAGATCCACTAGCTAGATCTAGGTGAAAGTCTCTGAGCTGGTGCATGGGACAGAGAAGGCACAGGGCAAAGGTGATAGAATAGTGGGAGAGAGAATAGGAGCACCAAAGATACAAGAGAGGGGATGGTCATTATTATCGTCTTCTCCTCTCTAATGGACCACTTATCTGCTTAGAAACTACTGCATTAAAGTAAGATCACAAAATAGTCACTGAACGATCTATTTAAATATATTTCATGCAAATGTCTTACCTCATTCAGTACATCACTGATTTCTTTTAATGCGAATGCATCCGATTCATCAATGCCAGGTGTCTCTAGAAACTCTTTCCCAATCAAAATCTTGCATGGTGCATAAACTTCAACAGTTTTCAATGCTGCAATTTTCCTATTCTGCAGGGTTCTCTCTTTGCTACATGTTTTCTGCATGGTTATGTATTCCTGCAGTTTTTCCTGAATGAGCAATATCAAATGGGTCAGTTTAGTAATTGAAATTGAAAAGACATTTCATACAGTTGGTATTATGTCCAGATTGACCTATCTTCACCCTAACATTTCCCATTTCATTTTGTGTTAACAACATCAATGAGGGGAATTTTTCAAGTTTCTGTTCCCAATATGAAGCCTCACTAAATGAGAGCTTGAATACAGAATCAGACCTACGGTGTTGCAGCCCATCTCCTACCATATCTCCAGTCTAGTGAGGTACCACGCTGTGAATGCAAAGTTACACCCCATATGGATTTGGGCAGAATACTAATGTAAAAATGTTAACTCTAAATTCCAGTAATGAAGAAAACATTTCTACAAAGTCCCATCAGTAACAGACAGCAAAGTTCTGGCTTCACTAATTTTTATAATATTTTAACCCAAGGACCTAATCTGTAATCTTATGACATCCTGCCTTTTTGCTCAAATTCTGTCATCGTATTTCAGTAGAAGAAAAATAAAAATAAAAGTTAAGGATTTTTTTGGTGCTATTGGCTAAATGTGACAAACCATACCCGAATAAATATGCGATCCTTCATTACATCTTCTCCATCACCCACATAACACTCTGAAGTTCCAGCCAACTGCTTTACATCTTCATGAAGTTGAATGGACCCTGGGCATTCAATATTCTGTAGTATATCCTTCAAATAAGACAAGTTAAAATCAGACTTCGAAAGTTTTTATTTAAATCCAAAAGAACCAAGATCTTTTTAAAACTTGATACCTGATCAAAAGAGCCATCTGGGAAGTAAGTAGTGAGAAGACAACATATTCCCTCTAATGCATCACGTGAAGTTTTTCTTCGGTGTTTGTCCACACCCAAGCCATCATCAGTACCTGTTAGTTAAATGAAAAGTATGCAATCATTAATGATGGTGAATTGCGTTACACGCTACAATATTTAGCAATTGGTTCCACTTAACTATCATAAAGAGAAATGTAAGAACACCTCTATCTGTTGAGTTTCATGTTTATCAGTTATTTGGGCCAAATGGGATAGACACTAAGGGGTAAAAATGTTGTTTCTGCACACTTCCAGTCCATGTCCTAGGGGTTCATATACATAATTCCATGGAAGTGTGATGACAGCTAGATACAGTACAAGAGTAGGTAAGTAATAGTACATTTATACAAGATATTGGGGAGGCTACAGTAGTGTCTGCAGTTTTTGGGCACTTCATTATAAAAAGAACATAAAAGTAGATACTCAAATTCACCAGGATAGGAAACTATAATAATGAGGAAAGACTCAAAATACTGGGACTATCACTACTGAACCAAGAAGCCGAAGGGGAGATTCAGCTGAGGTTTTCCAAATTATGATGGGTTTTTAACAAAATGAATAGGAAAATATTGGAGTGAATTTAACCCGTGAAAAAATGTGCATTGTGGTTTGGTCAGATGGCAGCCAACCCACTTCCAGGAGGTGGGCTGGCAATTTAAATATTTTAAAGAGGCTATCAGCCTCAGATTTAACTTGCTTTGCAGATTTGACAGTCGTCAGCTGGGTTTCCCGGGCTTTGGGAAACCCAGTAGCTGAAGGGTGTCAGGAACAGCTTCGGGGATAAGGTAACAATCCTTTACAGCACTGTTGTGGGCCAGAAGGAACAAGAGTGCATTCCTCTGGCCCCCAAAGCTCCCCCATCAGACGACCCCCATACAAAGACCTCCCACTCAGGGATTGGACCCCTCCCCAGATTCCAGCAGTAGCAGCAGGCTCCCTACCTGCTCCTGTGGCCTGCTTCAGAGTCCTCTCAGCCTGACTGGAAGCCAGGCCTGTCAATCAGGCTGATTTCCGGGGGGAGGGGCCAGGTGAGGTGGTGGTGAGGTGGTGGTGGGGGGGTGGGGGAGAAAGAACCTGTCAAATAGAAAAATCACGCACTGTGGAGTTAAAACTCCAGAGCATGAGCAGAAACCTGAACATCCAAACTCCTAGCCCCTCCCCCCACCACCACTACCAATACCACCCACGTCTGTCAATATCAGGGGCATTATTACTCTGCTTTTGGAGTCAGTGATGAGGAATTATCAATATAGAACAATTAAGACCTTACATAAAGAGGCAAAGAGAAATGTATTCCACAAAGGGAGCGATCGTAGCCCTACCATTTTGTCTTGTAAGGGAAAGGTGGAAAAATATTTGAGGCAGAGGAAGAGACATGGCTATGCAGGGACATAAGGACAGTGGGTCTTGTTTTGGATCATTCTGTGCAAGAGTTGATACACAAGACAAGTCAAATGAACTATTTCTCTGCTGTAAACTTGCTGCTATATCGTAATTGGGTCAATATTCTGGAATTCCAAACTAAGGCAATTGTGACTAGACTGTCAATAAAGGACTGCAACAGTTGAAAGAGAAAGCCCACCATTATGTTCTTAGAGCAATTCAGGATAGGTAGTGAATATGGCCTTGCTAGTGTAGCTCACAACCCAAGAACAACATTATAAAAGTTGGCTCTAATGTGGCTAAGTGAACAATAGAACATTTGGAATATGAAACAATAAAAATATATGCCCTTAAGACTCATAGGACTGAAAGCAAAATACTGCAGATGCTGGAAATCTGAAATAAAAACAGAAAGTGCTGGAAATATGCAGCAGGTCAGGCAGCATCTGTACAGAGAGAAGCAGAGTTAACGTTTCAGGTCTGTGACCTTTCATCAGAACACAGGGAGGTAATTTTACATGATTAAACTGCTAAAACAGTACACCAGAGCTCCGCTGCAAGATCGGGGATACTGGCATCTGTGGGTTATTTCTTCCACGGGTAAAATTGGGCAACCTGTGGTATAATATGAAGCTCTGATTTCTGCCCTTATTTATTATCTACCTCACACATTATTGAACGAAAGCAGTCCCAAGGCTTCAGTATTTGAATCAATCGCATCGCATCAGTGACTGAGGATTTGTGAATGAACGACATCCATGTATCAATATAATTTTACAAAATGGCAAAGAACTTCTGACCAATAATACAGGAAGATTGATATTACATAGGTAAGTACAGGGAATTGAAATAATTAGCGTGTTTAGTGCACCTTTGTAATTGATGCCTATGTCAATGACAAATGTTTAGCACTATTTAGCACTGGTTGCCTGTTATAAGTGGCCAGCATATGTGGTGGGTCTATATTTTTATTTGCTGCTCACTTCTCCCCATCTCCCTCTTTGCTTTCTTCAGGCCTATTAATGGGTCTCTTGTCTTTCACTTTCCACTCCTGGCAAAGAGCTGGTACCTGAAACTTTAACTTATTCTTTCTCTTTAAACGCCAGTGATTTTTCTTTTTCTTTCAGCTTTACACTATTTGCAATTTTTCATTTTATTGTACTTTAACATCTTCAATTCTAAACCCACACACTTCCTGCAAGTCAAAAACATTGCAAAGGAATTCTTCAAAGTCCTATCTATGCTTACCTACTCATGGAATATATGGAGTGCACCATGTTTTGATCTAGCTCAAGTCCCGATCTTTTCCTCTACGCTATTACTGACTATTTTGATGTTCCTCCCTTCTCTCACTCTGATCCAGTGCAGGGTTGTCCACTGGATTAGCTACAAATCACATATGGCTAATTGGGAATGCAGATGTGACTAGCTGCATTTTATTTATTAGGAAATAAGTGAGTAACAGACTGTTGGGCATGTGATCTCAACACTCAATAGCACCACATATCCATGTGTACTTTAATCTTTTGTGAATTTCTTGGTAAAATTATAAGACAAAAAAGGAGAGTGTGAAAGTATTTTTAATTGTTGTCTGTATTTTACTTCCTTGGTTACTGGTTATTTGCTGAAATAGCGTGAAATGCGGGTGAAAATGTTAGACTTCAGCACTGTAGAAACACCGGCGATATTGTATGAAAATGAACACTATCATCATGATCAACTCGACTAATCAGAATAATCACTCCAGGCCAGCAAAAGAAAGCAAGCTCAACCAGTAATGAGAAGCTTCAACAAGACAAGTCATGGAGAATGGCAAGCATCCAAACATTTTGGATGGAAAGCAGGGACAGGTCTGGCGTATCCAAATCAACATTCTCAGCAACCTCTCTCAGCAGGTCAAACTACCACTCACAACACAAAAACAGATGCTGGAAATCTGAAATAAAAAGGGCTTTAAAGGGCTTTAAGCCCTTAGCACAGATTTAAATTTTTATAGCTGTATCAGTATTAATTTTTATTAAATACTTATGTGATGGAGGCCCTTCCCCAATCCACCCCCAATGGTCTTTGCATTGCCTGATATTAACAAAACTTACCTTATTCCCGACCCAAACCTTCCCCCACAACTTTTAACTTTTGCCCTTCAACCCCTTCCCACCATCCCCACAGCCAATAAAAAGTGTTTTCCCCACTCCTCCACCCCTCCCACCCTGAAAATTTTATTGCTCCCCCCTCCCCATGAGGTTCTCGCCTCAGAACTCCGTATGGAGCTCCAAAGACGCGTGAGCTGCGTTTGCCGGCCGTAAAATCGGCATGGGACAGCCGCCACCTGCAGGTAAATTAATTTACATATTATTATTGTGTATTTAAATATTTATATGAAGGCCCCGCCGCTTGGCAGTGGGGGGGGGTCGCACCGAGGTCCCCCCACTGCGAGTAATATGTGGCAGGCCCTTCTCGACTGCGGGGGTCGAGGCGGGCCTCTCCCTGCAGAACTTTAGTGGTCCCTCGCCGCGACCCACGGCACCGAGTGGCTGGTAAGTTTCAGCCCAAAATCTATGAAAGTGAGACACAGAGATGGAGACAGAAATGACTGACGAAAATTGAAGGTTCAGACAGAGGGGTAGATAGAGTGTGAAAAGTTATGTCATTTGATGAGCGAGAAGGGAAAATAAAAAGTAGAGGAGAGAAATGTTAAGTTGAGAAAAAGAGTTATCATAAAAAGAGAGCATGCTGGGGAGAAAACACAGAGGAAGAAGATATCAAGAAAGAAATATAGATAAAAAGTAGGCTGAAAAGAGACAAAGCTGTGATTAGGGGTATGGTAGCATAGTGATTATGTTACTAGACTAACACTTCAGTGACATGAGTTCAAATCCCATCGTTGCAGTTGGGGAATTTAAATTCAGTTAATTAAATGAAAAAAAATATGGAACAAAAAGCTAGTATCATTAATGGTGACCATGAAACTACTAGATTACTGATGCCCTTTAGGGAAGAAAATCTGCTGCACCTACCTGGTCTGGCATATATGTGATTCCAGACCCACAGCAATGTGGTTGACTCATAACTGCCCTCCAAAATGGTCTAGCTAGCCACTCAGTTGTGTAAAATTGCTACAAAAAGGTCTAATAATAAAACCAGACGACCACCTGACATCAGCCTGAGCACGAGCATTGAAACTGGATCAAAATCCTGGAATTCCCTACCTAACAGCACTGTGGGAAAACTACTCCACATGGACTGCAGAAGTTCAAGAAGGTGGCTCACCACCACCTTCTCAAGGGCAATGAGGATAGGCAACAAATGCTGGCATTGCCGGCAATGCCCCCACATAATGTGAATGAATGAAAATGTAAAGAAAAAGCATGTGAACTTATATAGTGTCATTCACAAACTTAGGACAACATGAAGATTCTTCACAGCTGATGAAGTACTTTTTGAACTGTCATGTAAGGAAATGCAGTAGCTAATTTGTGCACAGCAAAGTCCCACAAACAGCAAAGGGATAAATGGGCAGATAATCTGTTTTTTTTTAATGATGTTGCTTGGGGGAATAAATGTTGACCAGGACACTGGAACACCTCAGTTCTTCTTCAAATAGTTCCCATGAGATCTCTTACATCCATTTTAGCCGGTCCAAGAACATTGGTTTAATATCTCAACCAAAAGACTGCACCTCCGGCAGTGTTGCATTCCTTTGGGACTGAAGAATCAACCTAAATTATATGCATAAGTCTCTGGAGTGGGGCTTGAACCCACAACCTTCTGACTCAAGTGGCAAAAGTGCTGAGACAAGGTTGACAAATAAGCAGAAATAGTGGAGAGTTGTGCCAAAATGATAGAAAGTGTAGACAGGGAAGTAGAGAACATATTGGATAGATAATAGAGCTTAAAGAGGAAGGAGTTGAGAAGACAGAATGTTAGCAAGAGAATGGAAGAGTATGAAAAACAAAGGTGCTATGAGAATAGGACAGACTGGGAATAAAGTTCATGATCAGAGAAAGGGGAAAGGGAAAAAGATATTCTAACAGATGCTTTGGTTAGCAAATACACATATCTACATTTCTACAGGTAAAGGCATATCATAGCTGATAGCAAATCACGAAAGAATAAAAAAATGAAATCATACCAAAGATGACCTCAGGTGATTTAAATAGCTTGTCAGTAGTTTATTTATGGATATTTATGAATATCTGTCACAACGAGACCTGAATACTAAAATAGATACCTTCTTTTATCATGGTCACCAGCTCGTAAAGAATTGCCTGAAGTTCTTCAATGCTGAAATATTTTATTTTCATCTGATAAACTGAACCATATTTCAAACGAACATTGCACTTTGTGGTTGTTGAGTGCATACTTCTGATATCCTTCCTGGAAAATGTATGTTATCAGAAAATCATAAATATGGCCAGGTTTAACTCAAAACATGTCAAAATTGAATTGTATAATAAATTGCAAATACATTATCCTAAGTTACTAATTATTCAAAAGTCAAACTTAATCAGCATTTCAGTGCAATTAAATCTTTTAAGAAACAAACAATATTTGCTCAGGAAAATCAAGTCATTAACTATTGGCTATAAAAACAAATAATTGGCTACTGTAAAATGAATAAATTGCTATGAAATATGTCAACTCGCTGCTGGCTCTTTTTGGGCAACCTGCCCAACTCTGTCATGGTCTTTTGGTTCCATATTAACTTCATTGAGCATTGGGAGTGAAGGGTAGGGGTGGGGAGGGCGGGGGTCCGATATCATGTGAGAAACCCAGATGTAATTTCAGCACGTTTATTGGTGGCATTTTATTGCAACCACCACATTATCATTTTAATATGGGTTTGGTGTTGAATATGCAGCAGTGGGTGTGGTGTGGACACCCTGGTGCAAACTCAACTCTAGTAATTTAAAGGGTCAATCCAAAGATGGATTTCAAGGAGTTGGGAGGTTTGCACAGAGACAGCAATTTCAGAATATGGACTCCTAACACTCAGAGGCTTGAATGTTTTATGCTTTAATGGTGCCTCACTTGATGTAGCGCACATAATGATGGTGGAAATAAGTAGTGAGAGATACTCTTCCCCCAGTAATGGGAGGAAAAAAACCTGCGCTGCTGCTACAAAGAAAAAGTGCCTGGAGGTGGCCCAGGAGGTGAACAGCAGAAGCATTGTGCCAGGATCCTACTTTCAGTTCTGAAAGCATTTTAATGGCCTAACCAGAACAGGAAAGGTGAATACAGTTGCACCTACATCCTGTCAAACCTACTCCAACACATTACTCCTCACGTCCACTTTCCTTGCAAGTGCATCCATCCGTCTCTTTTTATGCACTTCTTCATATCGTCATCTAACCATCCACCACTGCCACTCACCCTCATCCCAGCAATATACCTCTCTCTGATAGTCACCCTCACCAAATGTACTGCATCCATCAGCTGAAGAGATGCCATTACCGTTATTACCATAGAGTTATTCTTTCCCCTGTTGCAGGAGAAGAAAGCACAGAGCACTAGGGTGAGAGAGAGAACCAGAAGTGATCTTCCAAAGATCTCACAGCTGACAACTGCCGAGGAGAAAATACTAGAGCTCAGAGGCATCTTAGAGTTCCTGGCAGAGATTGGGATCTCCCAGCTGCCTTGTAATAGAATTAAATATCATCCACCCACATGTCATATAGCACTCAGTTATGCTGACTTGACATCAGTCAGACTGAAATTTGATCATCTTCATAATGCTAACATTCTTATCTTGCCAGTACTAATTCATATCTTCTCTCCACCAAAGCCTTCATTTTGATTGATGGGGAACTGGCACCAATACTGGGTAAAGCGGGAGCTGTTCTATTGGGACTGGCTCCAATTTAACCTGTTTGGGATCAATGTCCTGGTAAATCGTATAACTGGGGCTGTGGATAAGGCTTTACACTAAAAGGGAGGAGGGGTCAGGAGAAGAAAAATTTAGAAATCTAAAGAAAAAAGTCAAGGCAATACAGCAGTGTAGCGATTTGGGTAAAGACAAGCAGAGTGGGACAGGACGGTACAGAGAGTTAAATGGCAATAGTGCATCAGTTAATAAGGGGGATACGGTGGCGTAGCAATAATATCACTGACCTAGAGCTGGTCCCAGAGGCATATCGGCAGCAATCAGGAATGCTTGCAAGAAATCTGTGTAGAGTTATATGGAATTCAAAAGGTGAAAGCAAATCGCTTTCGATCAGTGGGTGTGATCTGTAAAATTACACCTATGATGAATTATACGAGCTAATATTGCTGGAGGAATTCAAAAATTGCCTAACCCCCACCCCCCAACCTGAGAATGCACTTAGAGGAGCAGAGAGTCCGCACAGAAAGACAGGCCCTAGTCACTGCCGATAGCTATGACCTCACGCATAGGCCTGGCAACTCAGGCAGATCCTTACAAAGCCATCCCCAAAAACAGTGGGAGGAAAAGAAGGGAGAGTAGGATAGAAAAGGAGCCACACCTGGAAAGGGGAGTACAAACAAGGGTGCGAAGAGTCCACCCCAAGCCCACAAAAAGAAACCCCAGAGACCAGTGTGCTCCCACTGCAACAAAGTGGGTCACTCCAGCACAGGCCCTCATGATAGTGCCTAGACCCTCTGAGGGAATTGCCCGGACTGGTCAAAATCCCCAAGCGTTACTGGAATTTTATCCTAGAAGGAACCGTGTCTCCCTACCCTTCCCAGGAGGTGAGCAAACCCATTGTACTGCTCAGGGATACAGGGTCCTTAATGTTAGAGTACAGGCTAAGCCTTCCCCCGAAACCTCCATGAAAGCCAAGACCCTGATCAGTGGAGTGAGAGGAAGTTATCTGCCTGTACCCTTCCATCGAGTCCACCTACGGTGCAATCTAATCTCAGGCCCCATAACCTTAGGAATGGTCCCAGAGTTACTGGTAGCAGGGACAGACTTCCTACTGGGAAATGACTTGACTGGCAGCAAAATAATAGCAATCCCTATAATCCTAGACGAAACCAGGGAAACTAAACAAATACAGGAGGAAATACCAAGGATGTTCCCTGATTGTGGAGTGACAGTCCCAAGCCAGACTAGTTCAAAGGGAACCAGTGCCCCAACTGGATGAGCTGAAGGTCTGGTTAGCTGAAGCTTTCTTCCAAGACATGTCTGAAGGGGAGGAGGTGCTCAGCCGAACCTCTCTAATTGACGCCCAGCAGGCAGATCCTGCAATAAAGACTGCTTACTAAGAGGCAGAGGCCACCCTGATCCTTGAGTGTTACTACGTGCAAGATGGAGTAGTAATGCAGAAGTGGAGACCTCCCGGGAGACCTGCGGAGGAGGAGTGAACAGTGCTCCACCAGATTGTAGAGCCCCCAAAATACCAGCAAGAGAATTTAAGGATAGCCTATGCTATCCCGGTAGCTGGACATGTGGGTACTTGGAAAATAAGCAAACACTTTTCTGGCCTCGCCTCTGGTCCAATGTGGCCGAATATTGCAAAACCTGGGGAAAACCCCAGGCCACAATTAAACCCTCAAACCCATTATGGCATTCGGTGAACCCTTTGACCGAATATTGATAGACTGTGTGAGGCCACTACCCAAAACCAAGCCCAGTCAACTGGTGAGTGTTTGCCAGAGGCTGGAAATATCTGAGGGCTGCCAGAAGGAGTCAGCCGAGGAGGAGGAGACCTCAGTTGGACCCCCAGCTACCAGACTGGCAAACGTGGAAGTTTTGAAAGACTTAACCACTCAGCGGACGCACCTAATCCAAAAGCAGCAGAAGGAGGTGTCCGCCCTGCTGAAAATATTTAAGGGGACCTTCAAAGATCAGCCAGGGTGTACCACCTTAGCAATTCACAACGTGGATGTGGGAGACACACCACCAATTAAACAAAACCTCTACCGGCAAAGCCCCGACAAGCTAGTTTAGGTTAGACAGGAAATCCAGTACATGCTGGATAAGGATATAATTGAGCCCAGCCAAAGTAGTTGGAGCCCCCCTATTGTACTGGTCCCGAAGCCGGATGGATCCACACGGTTCTGTATTGATTACCAAAAAGTAAATGCTGTAACCAGAGCCGATTCCTAACCAATCCCATGCCTTGAGGATTGTGTAGACAAGGTGGGCCACTCGGCCTACCTCAGCAAAATCAACCTTTTAAAAGGGTACTGGCAAGTTCCCATGACCCCCAAAGCGAGAGAGATCTCACCTCTGTCACTTCGGATGGCCTATATCAATGTAAGGTTATGCCCTTTGGTCTTAAAAATGCCCCAGCAACGTCTCAGTGGTTGACAAATCAGGTAGTAGCTGGATTCAACAATTGTGCTGTGTACCTGGACGACCTGATCATTTACAGTAACACCTGGCACAAGCATTTAAACCACCTGGAGGCTGTGTTCCAGGGTCTGAACTTGGAAAAAGAGAGTTTGCTAAGGCCAGGGTTACTTACCTGGGTCATGTATGGGACAGGGAACTGTGCTACCCCGCAAAGCCAAAGTACATGCCCTAGTTGAATTCCCTACTCCTAAGAACCGGAAATCAGGCGATTCCTAGGGATGTGTGGATTTTACAGAAAGTTTGTCACAAACTTAAGTACCCCAGCCGCCCCACTAACCGATGCCCTGCGGAAAAAAACAAAAGTGATATGGACAGAGACGTGCCAGGAGGCCTTTAAAAATTAAAAGCCATCCTAGTGAATGAGCCCGTATTAGCTGCTCCAAACTTCAGCAAACCTTTTAGAGTGGACATTGATGCCAGCGATTTAGAAGTGGGAGCAGTCCAACTCCAGGAGGATAACTCTAGGATCGAGCATCTAATTGCATATTTCTCAAAAAAGCTAAACAGACACCAGAAAAGGTACTCCACGGTTGAGAAAGAAACCTTGGGTCTCCTATTAGCTCTACATTTTGAGATCTATGATTACCTGGACGTCGAGAGACCCTTCTATATAAGGACCACAACCCTCTGAAATTCCTGGAGAAGTCCAAAGCCACCAATGCCCAGTTATTCTGCTGGAGTTTGCTCCTGCAGCCACTTAATCTAAAAATCACTTACATTGCCGGAAAGAACGACGTCATCACTGACCTTTTGGGAGGACTAACAAGCAAGGGAATATACAATGGATGGTAGGACCCTAGGAAGTACAGAAGGTCAGAGGGATCTTGGTGTACTTGTCCATAGATCACTGAAGGCAGCAGCACAGGCAGATAACGTGGTTAGGAAGGCATATGGGATACTTGCCTTTATTAGCCGAGGCATAGAATATAAGAGCAGGGAGGTTATGATGGAGCTGTATAAAATGCTAGTTAGGCCACAGCTGGAGTACTGTGTACAGTTCTGGTCACCACACTATAGGAAGAATGTGATTGCACTGGCGAGGGTGCAGAGGAGATTCACCAGGATGTTGCCTGGGCTGGAGCATTTCAGCTATGAAGAGAGACTGAAAAGGCTAGGATTGTTTTCCTTGGTGCAGAGAAGGCTGAGGGGGGACATGATTGAGGTATGCAAAATTATGAAAGGCCAGGTTAGATAGGAAGAAACTTTTTCCCTTAGCAGAGGGGTCAATAACCAGGGGGCATAGATTTAAGGTAAGGGACGGGAGGTTTAGAGGGGATTTGAGGAAAAAAAATTCACCCAGAGGGTGGCTGGAATCTGGAACAGACTACCTGAAGAGGTGGTAGAGGCAGGAACCCTCATAGCATTTAAGAAGTATTTCGATGAGCACTTTAAACGCCATAGCATACAAGGCTACGGGCCAAATGCTGGAAAATAGGATTAAAATAGTTAGGTGCTTGATGGCCGGCACAGACACGATGGGCCGCAGGGCCTGTTTCTGTGCCGTATAACTCTATGACCCTTGTCCCGAGTGTAAACCCCGTTTAGGATATGACCGGGAACTGAGGTTGCATCAGTCAAACCATTGTAAGTAACCTTTGAGTGTGAATGAGAGAATGAATGAATACCCCTTCACTTCTTTATTTCTTTTTAATGAAACCATGTTAAGAAAAAAATGAAGTAGAATTTATTTTATCTCCGAGGGGGAAAGGTGTCATGAATAGACGAGAACCACCTGTAAATTGTGTTTTGTGCACTTGGGTATTATTGTCAACTGCCATTTTATACAGCATGTTAATTTTTATTTCTGTGTTCTGCTTGATAAAATGGAGGAGGGAGATCAGCTGGGACAGCTACTTGAAGGGTCCAATCACAGGACCCAGAAGCCACCCTTTTCAGTCTGCCAAGATTTGAAACTGTAGCAGTTGAGAGAATATCTCGTTCAAACCACAGCTGCCCTTCAAATTGCATTGATTTCTCACTCAGGCCTTCCTAGCAGAGGAATAGAAGACAGTCTGCAAATAGCAAGAAAATCAAAATGAAAACACAGTCTGCAAAAAAGCAAGAAAACTGCTTTCTGACAGCTTTCTCTCTATCAAAAAAGGTGACTTCAGCAATCTACCTTTGAGAGTGCAAGAAGGAGTAGAGGTGTTTCCAACAACTCCTCTCCCACTCAGCATTTTCAGTCAGTGATCTCCATATTTTGGACTTTTTGTTAATTAAAATGGACTCTAGTTTCAACTGAAATTCATGTCAGCTTATAGTTAAGCCAATTTTCTATGTCGTAAATATCCTAGCTTTTTTATGCATTTAACCTTTCCTTCTACGATGGTGGATAGGCAATGGCAAACATTTAAAGAGCGCATGGATGAATTGCAACAATTGACTATCCCGGCTGGCGCAAAAGTAAAACGGAAATTAGAGATAGCATTAGATCCAATGAAGAGGCATATAAATTTGCCAGGAAAAACAACAGACCTGAGGATTGGGAGCAGTTTAGAATTCAGCAAAGGAGGACCAAGGGATTGATTAAGAAGGGGAAAATAGAGTACGAGAGCAAGCTTACGGGTAACATAAAAAACGACTGTAAAAGTTTCTATAGGTATGCGAAGAGTAAAAGATTGGTGAAGACAAATGTAGGTCCCTTACAGTCAGAAACAGGGGAATTTATTGTGGGGAATAAAGAAATGACTGACCAACTAAATGCATACTTTGGTTCTGTCTTCACAAAGGAGGACACAAATATCATACCAGAAATGTTGGGAAACACAGGGTTTAGTGAGGGAGAGGAACTGAAAGAAATCAGTATTAGTAGAGAAATGGTGTTGGGGAAATTGATGGGATTGAAGGCCGATAAATCCCCAGGGTCTGATGGTATGCATCCCAGAGTACTTAAGGAAGTGGCCCTAGAAATAGTGGATGCATTGGTGGTCATCTTCCAAGATTCTATAGACTCTGGAACAGTTCCTACAGATTGGAGGGTAGCTAATGTAACCCCACTATTTAAAAAGGGAGGTAGAGAGAAAGCAGGGAATTATAGACCAGTCAGCCTGACGTCGGTAGTGGAGAAAATTCTAGAGTCCATTATCAAAGATTTTACAGCAGAGCACGTAGAGAACAGTGGTAGAATCGGGCAGAGTCAGCATGGATTTACGAAAAGGAAAACAAGCTGGACAAATCTAGTAGAATTCTTCGAGGATGTACCTTGTGGAGTTGATGAGGGGGAGCCAGTGGATGTGGTTTATTTGGACTTTCAGAAGACTTTCGACAAAGTCCCACATAAGAGATTAGCGCGTAAAATTAAAGCGCATGGGATTGGGGGTAGTGTATTGCGATGGATGGAAAATTGGTTTGCGGACAGGAAACAAAGAGTAGGGATAAATAGGTCTTTTCCGAATGGCAGGCAGTGACTACTGGGGTACCGCAGGGATCAGTGCTAGGACCCCAGCTATTGACAATATACGTTAATGATTTAGAACAAAGAACAGTACAGCACAGGAACAGGCCATTCGGCCCTCCAAGCCTGCACCGATCTTGATGCCTGCCTAAACTAAAACCTTCTGCACTTCCGGGGCCCATATCCCTCTATTCACTTCCTATTCATGTATTTGTAAAAATGCCTCTTAAACGTCGCTATTGTACCTGCTTCCACCACCTTCCCCGGCAGCAAGTTCCAGGCACTCACCACCCTCTGTGTAAAGAACTTGCCTCGCACATCCCCTCTAAACTTTGCCCCTCTCACCTTAAACCTATGTCCCCTAGTAACTGACTCTTCCACCCTAGGAAAAAGCTTCTGACTATCCACTCTGTCCATGCTGCTCATAACTTTGTAAACCTCTATCATGTCGCCCCTCCACCTCCGTCGTTCCAGTGAAAAAAATCCAAGTTTACCCAACTGTCCTCATAGCTAATGCCCTCCAGACCAGGCAACATCCTGGTAAACCTCTTCTGTACCCTCTCCAAAGCCTCCACGTCCTTCTGGTAGTGTGACAACCAGAATTGCACGCAATATTCTAAGTGTGGCCTAACTAAAGTTCTGTACAGCTGCAGCATGACTTGCCAATTTTTATACTTTATGCCCCGACCGATGAAGGCAAGCATACCGAATGCCTTCTTGACTACCTTATCCACCTGCATTGCCACTTTCAGTGACCTGTGGACCTGTACGCCCAGATCTCTCTGCCTGCCAATACTCCTGAGGGTTCTGCCATTTACTGTGTACTTCCCACCTGCATTAGACCTTCCAAAATGCATTACCTCACATTTGTCCGGATTAAACTCCATTTGCCATTTCTCCTCCCAAGCCTCCAACCGATCTATATCCTGCTGTATCCTCTGACAATCTTCATCACTATCCGCAACTCCACCAACCTTTGTGTCATCCGCAAACTTACTAATCAGACCAGCTACATTTTCCTCCAAATCATTTATATATACTACAAACAGCAAAGGTCCCAGCACCGATCCCTGTGGAACACCACTAGTCACATCCCTCCATTCAGAAAAGCACCCTTCCACTGCTACCCTCTGTCTTCTATGACCGAGCCAGTTCTGTATCCATCTTGCCAGCTCACCTCTGATCCCGTGTGACTTCACCTTTTGTACCAGTCTGCCATGAGGGACCTTGTCTTTACTGAAGTCCATATAGATAACATCCACTGCCCTTTCTTCATCAACCTGAAAGGTTAACTCTGTTCTCTCTCCAGAGATGCTGCCTGACCTGAGTATTTCCAGCATTTTCTATTTTTATTTCAGATTTCCAGCATCTGCAATATTTTGTTTTTGTGTCAGAAATTCAAGCATACATTGTACACAATTTTCCCACCATTATTTTAACTAAGCTGTCAATCATCCCCAACATACAATTTGAATTTCCGATACAGAGTACGAAGAGCAAGGTTCACTCCCAACAATGTAAAATTACACACAGTATTGTTACAACCAGGTGAGAAAGGTGTCTAGGGGACCCTTTTAGCTTTCACCTGGTCTTATTGTCACAGGGTTTAATTTTTAAACACACTGTGTTTTGAGCTCCCCCTTGGTGAATCCTTGTCCACCGCTTTCCAATTATAAGGCAAAGAAATGAGCACAAACAGGCTTCCTTAGATTTAAAGAAGAAAAGTTAAATTTATTAAAAATGAAACTCTAATTCAGTTAATGCCTACAGATACACGCCACGCCCCACGCTAGCATGCATATGCGATACGCACATGCAAATAGAGACAAAAAGCAGCAGAAGAAAAATAAAGTAGAGAGGTTTGAGGCAATATCAGAAGAGTTTCTTGTTACTGTGCTTGAAGCTCACTGTAATCATTTTGTAGGTAGTCTTGCTTTTTGTTGGGGCCCAGTATTCTTCTTAAACCTTGTTCACTGCCAGAGTCTTTTCTCTTTTAGGGTTCATGTGTCTTCAATGAGTCTTCAGTTCCGTGAGAAAGAGATGGGAGCAGACAGGAGAGAGGTCTTTTCCAGTACAGGAGCAAACAGCTTTCTGAGTTTTAAATCTCTGTGGCAAGTTCAAATTCAAAAACTCCAACCACCAGTTAGTCATGTGACTGAACTGGTCTGACCAGGTCTTGTGTGTACTGGAGAAGCAGGGACTGGTTTCTTTGTTCCAACACTGTCTGCTAGTATAAAAAAAAGGTCTTTCCAGCGAGTAGCCTGGCAATTCCTTGTGATAGACCCTCTTTTCTTCCCAGCAGCAATTTTATGTTTTAATGTTCATGTGGTGACATAATGTGTGCCTCATTCTTGACAGGTGGGGGCCTCCATGACACCACCACACCCAGGGGAATGAAATGCAATTTGGAAAAAAAAGCACATTTCATTACGAGATTTGAGAGAAATATAATGACAGAAAGAAAAACCATGCATTTCTCTCATTCATTTTCATTCATTCGTCAATCTTAAAGCCTATTAAAATGGTCTTTTTCTGGGTGCAGTGCTGCTTTAATTTCCACTTTTTATCAGGAAAGTTAGTTGTGGGCGGGTCTATCCTGAACTCTGAGTCATGCAAAGTCGTTTAACTTCAGGGGATGGGCGGTTCCCTTTTCCTCTGACTGTGGAGAAGGATTCTTTGTTAATCTCCCCTTTGTTCTCGGGGACACTCCTGCCTGCAGGTATTTGTGCACACTTTACTGCATTCTCCTGTGACACTTCGACTAGGTGAGGCATCACTTCACGGTTTCTGTGCCCTAGAGGTCTCTCTTTGTCTCTGCAGGTTCCTGTAAATGCTGTTAGCAACTCTTGTGGGGTGCTTCTAGAGTCTGCATTTACATAGGAGGATGTGGGGTCTTACTTTTCACATTTTTCGGTGTTGGTTGACTGGACAGTAGGGGTTTTCATCCAGATTCTTCCCGGACTTGCTTTAATCTACCCTCTTGTCATTTTTTTCCCTTCTCTTTCTAACCTTTTGCAAGCTGTGTGCCTGTCTGTCCCTTTTTGTTCTCTGCGGGTTCCCTTACAGTTCACCAGCCCTCTGCTGAACGGTCTTCCCAACACTGGTACGGGATTTAGGGGTGCAGGTTTCACTGTAGGTTGGGGTTTCCCCTCAACCTGGCACATGTGGTGACTTCTGCAGTACTCCACCACATCTTTGTGGAGCTTTGGCCAGTCAAACTGCTGTCTTATGCGGGCTTTGGTCTTTCGTATACTGGCATGTACAGCCACTTTAGTCTCGTGGGCCCTTCTGAATATTTCTCTCCGGTACCTCTGCAGCACCACTAACTGGTGAACTACTGTCCACTCCTGGCCCTCAGGTCTGTGAGGATAACTCCATTTCCTCATCAGTACTTCATTCTTTAAATAGTAGCAATCAGGGCCTCCCTCTGCTTCACTTTCAGACTGGGCAGCCTGTGCTAACTCTCACCATACTGGGTCATCTCTCTGAGCCTCAGCTAGGGAAAATCCATTCAATTCATTCCCTGGGTCTCCTAACTTTTCAAAGAAAGTCTCAGACAGGCAGACCTCATGGTCATTTGCCTGCAATGCCAATGCAGTCTCCTCTGGGGGAGCTGGTTTGATTATGGCCTGATCCACTACACATTCAGGGACACTGCAGTAAACCCTGGCCACCCGACTAGACCCGACTACATCTGTCAGGTTCAGGTCGGGTCAGGTCGAAATTCCGAGTCCAGCATTCGGGCTTGGGTCGGGTCGGGCTGGACACTGCTTCCAGGATCAGGCTTGCCCATGATTCCCCACAACTATAGCTGCAGGAAGAGCCTGCTGCCGGAACAGATGAAGGAGATTTGTGTCGGGTCAGGTCGGGCACGAAAAAAAGATGAAAGGGCTCAGGCGTGGGTCAGGTTCGGGTTGGCTGTGGTTGGGTCGGGCCCGGGTCGGGTATTAATTTTATACCCAAGCCAGGCTTTACACTGCAGGGGATCGTCTCCTGCCACTGCCCTGTCTCTTTGACCTCCTGCGGTCTTTCTTTCACTACTGGGCTGGGGCGGGGGGGGCGGGGTTGGCTAACACCTTCATCCCTGCTAGGTCATTACCTAGGAGCAGGTCAACCCCGTCCACAGGCAAACTCGGGACAATCCCTACGTTCACCGGTCCCGAAACTAGGTCGCACTCCAAGTGCACCCAGTATACAGGTTCAGGTATACACTGCCCTCCAATAACATTCACTGCCATTTTGGTGTTCACTGCATTCTCTGGGGGAAAGGTGAAGCCTTATCCCAGTAAAAGGGATCTAGTGGCCCCCTCTGTCCCTGAGAATCACTATGGGCTTGCTTGCCCCACTCGAGGGGAATGGGGTTACTTTCCCTTCAGACACAACATCCTGATAACCTTCAGGAATCCTATTAATTTTTCCTGCACTGGCCGTAGTAAGCTTCCTGGGTTGCATTCTTACTACAGTTAAAGCCACAGCTTGTTCTGCTGTGCTTTGCATCTGGTCTCTGTCTTCACTGAGCGTGTGTGCCCTGATTAACCGTACCGTTTCCTTTTTAGTTTCCAGCAGTCAGCTTTTAAATGCCTTGCCTTATTACAATGGAAGCACACAGGAGTCCGGGTCTCACTCTTGCTCACAGCACTTTCCTATTTGGCTGGAGGAGGGCCCCCGATGTCTCCTGCTTTCCTTTCTCTTCCAGGACTGCCTGGGCGGGTATCACCTTCCCACCCTTTATCTTCGGATTTGTGGGGGTGATTAGGAAAGGTTTTCCCCTGGGAAACCGACTATAAATTGAAGCAAACTCATTGGCCAGAAGGGCCACTTGCCGGGCTCCCCGAACCCACTGCTCCTCTACATGCGTCTTTATTGAGAGTGGGAGAGAGTTTATAAATTCTTCTAAGAGGACTACTTCTCTGAGAGTCTCATAGCTGAGCTGTATTTTAAGAACCCTCAGCCATTGGTCAAAAGCCAGCTGCTTACTTCTTTCAAACTCCAGATAAGTTTGATTAGCTTGCTTTTTGAGGAATCTAAACTTTTGGCAGTAGGTTTCGGGTACTAATTCATATGCCCTGAGGATAGCATTTTTGGTCAGTTCATAATTTGATGAACTCTCATCTGGCAACAGGGAATAAACCTCATGAGCTTTTCCAGTTAGTTTGCTTTGTATTAAAAGAGACCAGGTCTCAGCTGGCCATTTTAGCAGCCTTGCCAGTTTCTCAAAAGACACAAAAAATGCTTCTACATCTTCCTCATTGAATTATGGAATTGAGTGAGTTTTAGCAATTTTGCACCCAGCCCTAAATTCTGCTCCTCCACATTGGCCATGCTTTCACTAGGGTTATTCTGTCGCCCACTAGTTAACTAAAGCCGCTTCAGCTCTTTCTTCGCATTCTTTCTGGAATATTCCTTCTCTCTCTCTGTCCTGCCTCTCTCTTTCTTTCTCCTGTCTTTCTGTTTCTTCGCATTCCTTCTGGAAGGCTCTCTCTCCCTCTCCTATCTCTCTCTCTTTCCCTGTCTTCTAATTCAAGTTTCCTCTGTTCCAATTGTATCTTTGCTAGCAGTACCCTCTCTGGGTCATCTTCTAACCCTGTTTCTGCTTCAGATTCAAGGGAAAAATGATTGGCCACTAGCCTTAGGACTTCCTCGCCTTGCCACGTACATTGATCCCACACTGCTCAGCCATTTTTCTCAACTCCTCCATAGACAGTGCTTTTAACTTAATGCTGGCTTGGAGAGCTACTCGCTTCAGTTGCAGACATGTTAGTATTCAATCAAACACAACCACAAGAAAACCTGTATTAATTCTGTTCTTTTTTGATTGGGAACAGTTTGGCTTCCCACTTCCAATTTCTCTTGTTTGTCTGTGGGTAAAATTCCGGATGCTAGCACCCAAATTTGTGTCACGACTAGGTGAGAAAGGTGTCTGGGGTCTTTTACTGCCTTCACCTGGTCTTATTGTAACAGGGTTTAATTTTAAACACACTGTGTTTTGAGCTCCCCCTTGGTGAAACCTTGTTTACCGCTTTCCAATTATAAGTCAAAGAAATGAGCACAAACAGGCTTACTTAGGTTTAAAGAAAAAAAGTGAAATTTATTAAAACTCAAACTCAAACTCCAATTCACTCAACGCCTACAGATACATGCCATGCCCCACGCTAGCAAGCATACGTGATACACACATGCAAACAGAGACAGAAAAGAGAAGAAAAATAGAGAGGTTTGAGGCAATATCAGGAGAGTTTCTTGTTACTGTGCTTGAAGCTCACTGTAGTCATTTTGTAGGTAGTCTTGCTTTTCGTTGGGGCCCAGTATTCTTCTTAAACCTTGTTCACTGTCAGAGACTTTTCTCTCTTGTGGTTCATGTGTCTTCAATGGGTCTTCAGTTCCGTGAGAAAGAGATGGGAGCAGACAGGACAGAGGTCTTTTCAGTCCAGGAGCAAACAGCTTTGTGGCAAGAGTAGCAGGAATTGGTTCCTGTCTGCTAGTATGCAAAAAAGGTCTTTCCAGCGAGGGGCCTGGCAATTCCTTGTGATAGGCCTTCTTTTCTTCTCAGCACCAATTTTAAGTTTTAATGCTCATGTGGCGAAATAACGTGTGCCTCAGTCTTGGCAGGTGGGGGCCTGCATGACAGTATTAAGTAAATATATTTAAGCAAAGTCATAGTTCATAATGAATAGCTATACTTACACTGGAAGCAAATAAGGTTGTAGAAAACTAAGACTTTTTGCCTTGAAATAATTGCTGAGTGAATCAAATGATTTTTTCTCATTCTTCATTGCCTTTTCCATCTTAAATCAAATAACAAACAATTTATTTTTAATACAGTTGACATTACTCACATTTTAGGACACTCACTCACTTTAATATTAATTACACATAAATCCCATTTTTCTAGGAAAATCACTCATGCCTAGCATGATCTAATCTACTATATGTTATAATCAATGCTCAACGACACATTGGGCCGAAGGGCCTGTTTCAGTGCTGTATCTCTAAACTAAACATGAAATTCTATTGTGATGAGAGAAATCGTGTAAGACAATAAATCTAGGCAAATTTTATAGTGGACGTGTTCTGTCTGGTACATCTCCAGTATTGCTGCAGTAGATAAAAATGTTCTGTTTTACTGTCTATCTTACTCCTAACTGTGCTTATTTAACCCGCACCCCCAACAAGCAATTTACCTGGATCAATTTTGTCAGTTCCCCTCAAAATCATGAAAACTGGCCTGTTTCCTGACACTGAGAATCATCTTTGTTGTTTTACTCTAAACTCACAAGGCAATAATATTCTTCCTATGATTTAGTGACTGAACTATAAAGAGCACCCCAGATGTATGACCAATGACTTACATACTAACAATATATCCTTTTGATTTTGGCCCTATTCTTCTACTATTTCAACCCAATAGTTCATCTTGTTTCAAAGCAGCCGAGCACTGGCCTGATAGTTACAGTGATTCATTCACATTAACCCTAACACATCTTTCCTGATTCATAGTTTCTTTCCAGCTTGAAAATTTCCTATTTATGATTGTACTCTATTTTCTTTTTCTAAACTAATTATTCATCCAGCGTCCTATTTTAACCATAATCTGTAGCTCCTTATGTTAACCATTAACCTGAAATCTTGCCTAATGCTTTCTGAAATTTCATATGTACAACATAAACAGCATTTCCCTTTTCCCTATCAGAAATATTTTCAGATAATACCAGCAGACTAATTGAGCTTGCCGCCCCTTGCTGAATCCACGCTTTAGTCATAGGAAATCTCAGTAAAATAATCCAGTCCATCTGTTTTTTCCTGCAGTTCTTGCAGTGAACCCTTTAAACTCAATAAGAAGACTCCCACCACCCCTTCCCCATTCACCTTAGTCTCAGCAGTCTATATAATTTCCAGGTGTGTCCTGAATTTTTTTTTTACATAATGGAGTGACAACCACTTATGATTCTCATTGAAGGTCACTATTAGCAGGCTATATATCCTTCACAACACATGAGTGATGTTTTCTGGGCTGGTACTTAATATCATGTGGCCTTCTTAGCTTCTCTCTGCTATTTCTGTAAATTGGACATCTTTCCTCAGTAAAGATGGATGTGAAGTGCTTGTGGGCTAAAAGTGCAAATTAAACTTCAGCAGATAGAAATTCATCTCAGGCGGTGGTGCAAAACCTGGCAGTATTGGATCAGCCACTTGTTATACGCAGTGCTTGATACTTAATTCCATCGACTGCAATGGAACTGTTTATCAGACACTGCATATAACAGGTGGCTGATCCAATACTACCTGTTTTACTACACTACCCGAAACCAATTTCTACCCCAAGAAATGTAATTAAAAGCTTCAAAATAATTCCCCTTTAAACTCTGTGATTGCTGGAGAGAATTTTAACTTCTTTAACAAGCTAAGTGACAAATCCAAACTTGTTCTAGTTTTTGAAAAACAACAGAGTTCGGCTGACAATGGGAGCAAACAAATTGAAGAGAACTGTCATAAAGCTATCTGCGGCCATTCTGGGCACGAACTTCATAAACGACAACACCAAAGGCAATACTTTGCATGAGATGATGACAAAATCCTACTTGGATATGGAGCCTGAATAAATGAGGAAGATTTATTTATTCAAAAGAGCCAAAAATTCCTGAAAATTTGTCCAGAGGTGTAGTATCCTGTCAGCACTTTTTTCATAAAAACATACATAAGAAATAGGAGCAGGAAAACGCCATACAGCCACCTAAGCCTGCTTTACCATTTAATAAGTACTTGTAAGCAACACAATGAAACTGTAGTCAGACTTTAGTACGACAAAGATATGAATACATCAACATCATTGAACAAAACATCAGGTATAGAAGATGATTTGTAATTGCAGTTATAAGAGTTAGAAGAAAGTTCTACTGTAAATGGAACACATTGATCTGAAACTATCCTGTGTGAATATTAGTGTACAAATATTGCATTCATACTCCAGTATTCACATTGCTTAAACTCAAGGCATTATATATAAATTATAGCCAGCCAGAATGCTTTCTTTTCTTTCTGCAAATGATTTGCAGGTTGCTTTTATTTATTCACTTATTTATTCATTCATGAAATGTGGGTGACCCCGTCAAGGCCAACATTTTTATCTATTCCTAATTGCACTTGAGAAGGTGGTAGTGAGCCGGCATCTTGAACCACTGCAGTCTGGGTGGTATAGGTACACCCATAGTGCTGTTGGGTGGGATTTCACTGAAGGACATTAGAGAACAAATTTTTTTTTTAAGGTGGGGTACATATTATGATTGATCCATCGACTGGGTGTTCCCTTTGAGTTGCAATGATTGGAAGGAGTGCTATTTGGGAATTCATGGAATTGCAGCCTGAGTGTCCAACCATTTAAATTAATGGGTGGAAATCAGGAGTTGAGCTCGCAAAATTGCCTGACTAGGATTCCTTGTACCACTGGTTCACATAGAACATCTGATTGTGGAAATAGGGCATTTAAACACTCAAACACCAGTTTAATATGTACTAGAGCAGCAACACGGAATATCTCACAGTATTATATGATCTCTATTTCTTAATTTTTCCATCTATAATTAATGTTTTTTTCAATCCGATAACTTCAAGGTCACCATTACTGATACTAGCTTCTGATTCCTGATTTATTTAATTAACTGAATTCAAATTCATAAACTGCCATGGTGGGATTTGAATACTCATTGAGCAGGTTATTGGTGAGTAAGTGCCACTTGATAGCAATGTCAACAATACCTTGCATGACTTTGCTGATGCTTGAGTAAACTGATGGGGTGGTCATTAATCAAATTGAATTTGTCCTGGCTTTTGTGGACAGGGCATACCTGGGCATTTTCCACTTTGTTGGGAAGATACCAGTGTTGTAGCTGTACTGGAGCAGCTTGGCTAAGAATGTAACTAGTTCTTGAGCACAATTCTTCACTGTCGCTCGATCAAAGTCCTAGAACTCCCTGTTGAGAGCATTCTGGGTGTACCTAACCACATGGACTGCAGTGGTTCAAAAAGGTGGCTCACCACCACCTTCCTAAGGGCAATTATGGATGGTCAATAAATGTTAGCCTTGTCAGTGATGCCCACATTCCATGAACGGATAAAAAAAAAACTCTCCAGATTATTAGTCCGGGCCTCTGGATTACTAGTCCAGTAACATAACCAGTATGCTCCATACTCTATATTGTATACTGACCTGATATTATGAATAAAAAACTGGGCAGTTATAGAACACCTACCTGACTATGAGGAAAGGTTGATGTGCGCTTGCAGTTTGCAAACATTCTCTGAAGGACTTCTTCTCTTTCATCTTCTTTTAGGTTCTCAAGGTTTTCTCTCAACTTTGAAGACATAGGAGAGGTACATATTATGATTGATCCGTCAACTGGGTGTTCCCTTTGAGTTGCAATGCTTGGGAGGAGTGCTATTTGGGAATTCATGGAATTGCAGCCTGAGTGTCCATCCATTTAAATTAATGGATGGAAATCAGGAGTTGAGCTCGCAAAATTGCCTGACTAGGATTCCTTGTACCACTGGTTCTCACATAGAACATCTGATTGTGGAAATAGGGCTTTTAAACACTCAAACACCAGTTTAATATGTATGAGAACAGTAACACAAAACATCTCACAGTATTATATGATCTCTATTTCTTAATCTTTCCATCTATAATTAATGTTTGGATAAGCCCTCATTACAAATAGTACTGATGGATCATGGGAACAAAAACAGGCCTTCACCCCACTGAGCATGTTCCACCAGTTTGTTAGCCATCGCAGCTTTTCATCATTTTAATCCCAATGACATGCCCTTCCTCCATAATTTTTAATAGCCCTATATGCCAAGCATCTGTTTGTATATTAAATAGCCCAATTAATTCTGCATAGAATCATAGAATGATACCACACAGAAGGAGGCCATTTGACCTATTGTGCCTGTGCTAGCTCTTTGAGGAGCAATCCAATAACTGCCACTCCCCTGTTCTTTCCTCATAGCCCTGCAAATATTTCTCCAAATCTCATTTCAAAAGTTAATTGAATTTGCTTCTACCACCCTTTCAGGCAGTGCATTCCAGATCACAACAAGTTGCTTTGAAATGGATCGATGGCATTTCTGAACAATGAATTCTACATTCTCATAATACTTTATCTGAAGAAGCTTTTCTTGGATTTAGGAGCATACAAAAATTGCTGGACAGGAAAAGACATCGAACCTAAATGTTAAAATACTCATCTTACTTCTAACCTTTAGATTATGTCCCCTTCATCTGAATTCCCTGACTGATGGAGAAGTTGTTCTCCATCGAGCCAAACAATTAACCACTTTAATCAGGCCACCTTTTCACGGCTTTAGCTCTAAGGAATATGATCAAACTTTATCCCTGTCTTTCATCCTGACTAAATCACTTCATCCCTAGTGTCATCCTGATGAACCAGCACTGTACCCCAAAGACCATATTCTTTCCAAGGTAAAGTATCCAAAATTGAATGCTTCACACTAAATAACTTCTGCGCATCCGCAGTCATAATTCTTTTTCTTTAATACTCTCTAAATCATATGACCAAGTCCAGTGTCCCAACTGCAACTACAATCTAGCTTTTAATGATTCATGTACCTGGAACCCTAAATCCCTTTGTCCATTTTTCTTGACTTAGGCTGTATTCCCATCTGCCTTTCTTACATTATATACTGAATTGTACCTGGCACTGTTTCACCTACTTGTTTAATTTAGTTTTCTGTTCTCTTCTTCACATTTTATTATCCTTCCTAGCTTAGTATTACCTACAAACTTGGCTAAATGGTCAGCTCTTTAATCAAAGCGTTGAATTCAAATTATATATAAGCTTTTAGAAACACTAAATTCAGTTTTCTCTTTTTGATGCTTAACTCAAATTATTGGATAATTTCAAATTTCATTGCCTAAATTAACTTGGAACTATCATGAGTAAATCGCTAGTCTCTTTATTTCCAAACACAAGACTTGTATTCATACAGATTAGATTAGATTAGATTAGAGATACAGCACTGAAACAGGCCCTTCGGCCCACCGAGTCTGTGCCGAACATCAGCCACACATTTATACTAATCCTACACTAATCCCATATTCCTACCAAACATCCCCACCTGTTCCTATATTTCCCTACCACCTACCTATACTAGTGACAATTTATAATGGCCAATTTACCTATCAACCTGCAAGTCTTTTGGCTTGTGGGAGGAAACCGGAGCACCCGGAGAAAACCCACGCAGACACAGGGAGAACTTGCAAACTCCACACAAGCAGTACAGTGAAATGTTAGGGCCCCAGCATCAATCTCTGAGGGGGGGGGGGCACTAGTTGTTATTTCATGGCATTCTTTTTATCCTAATTCCTGCCTTCTACTTTCCAATCAATTTCCTCTTAAGTGTCATGTTCTGCTCTGCTGTAACAATGACAAATTCTAAAGTTTTCCAATGATGGAGACTGTTAAATTTTAAGTCCTACTTTGTTTACAACAGAGATTTCACAAAGAAACTTAAAAAAAACTAACACCTTGAAATATCAACTGTGATCTCACAGTACCTAAATAGTTGGGGCGGGAGATGTCAACTGGTGCAGTCAATATGAAGCAGTAGAGAGACAATTTGTGCATGGAACAAGAGATTGTTTATTATCTTAAGCAGATAATCTCTATGGTGTGACAACCATGGTACATCATAAAGCATTTCCCACTCAAAAGGGATTAACTTTCTAACTTCACACTCATAGCAGAAGCCTTGACTGCCACGAATGCATATCAGAAAATCAGGCATGCATCTTATTTTCTGACCAATTTTTTCTATGTGTGTTGCAGATGGGTGAAGCTTTGCATGGTACTATGAGGTCAGAAAATTTCTCCCAAGCCCATAACATAAGTTCAGTGGCTCCTTGACTTGGAAAGCAAGTTTTTGCAATGAACTGGAACTTGACTGAATTTTAAAAGTACCTGACAGCTGCAAAATCAACCCCTACAAACGAATACAGGTGCCCTGAGCTGTGTCAATGAGCATGGTAAAGGTTGGCCACAGTGGTTGTTAAAAGTAATTGAAGGCCTACATCCTTCTAGATATCTCCAAAATTAAACAGTGGTAATTTTTGAGAGACTTTCAACAGGTACTCAACAATTTGGCTTGGGTCTAATGAACATAGCCATTCATGCTGGGCTACATAGATATTGAACATGTGCTGAGTATAAGGTGCTCAGCGACACCCTCCTCAGAGTTTGAGTCTGAAAGACTCATTTTCAATTTCTGGTAAGTAAAGTAATGGCTTTCAATGCTTCAGTCATTGTTGATAGTACAGATCATATGGCAACAGGGGACAAAGAGTAATGAAATTCATAGGTTGATTCATTAACTGTTTAAAATAATGTTGGCCAAGAAATGCTGAAAGTCAGGAGCATGTACTCCTCACACCTGTTTTTGTAAGCCAGTTTGGCCACTTTGGAAGTAGCCAGAAGAATAAAGAAATGTGATAAAGACTCATTTGAAGTATCCAAAGAAGGGTCACTGACCCGAAACGTTAACTCTGCTTCTCTTCCCACAGATGCTGCCAGACCTGCTGAGTGGTTCCAGCATTTCTTGTTTTTATTTCAGATTTCCAGCATCTGCAGTATTTTGCTTTTATCCTACAGTATTCATGCTGGTTTGCTGTATGCTGCAAAACCTCGCCATTATGAGGACACAACTCTTGCCACCAGCTATATGGTGAGCAGCTGAGGAGCGGAAGGAGGACCAGCAGAAGCAGCAGGAGGACGAGAAGGAAGGGCGGAGACAACCCAGACAGCTCCTTTCTGGTTGGACTGTTCCTGAACAACTCATCCAACTGCAGTACCTGTGAACACAAACCCGATTCTCATTCACCAACAGACCCACACCTTCCCTTCCCTCTGTTATTGACCGTTACAGAGTCCTCTTAGTCACAATGTTGAAATAAAAGCCAAGACAAAATAAACATTGCAAACCAAATTTATAAATCAAATCATGTCATATTGCACACAGGCATCATCCTTGTGCATTCACTTAGTGCCTGTCTTCTCTGTCCCTTTGCCTGGCCTAGTGCTCCTATGCAATATTACCTCAGTAGTTGCAGCATGGCTGGTGGAAGAGTGCTGATTTTCAGTGGGGGAGACTGCAGATGGCCTTGGATGATGACCTCAAGCAGTTCTTGGCCTAGAAGGCTCAGTTTAAGACTATACCACCTCAGAATGCATGGCAGCAGTATGGGCTGGCTGACTGGCAGGCAACAGCAAGGTGGCAGTAGTGGGAGAAGGAATGCTGTCATCCTGAGAGGGGACAGCAGGTTAGTTCTCCACTGAACTCCCCAAGGGCAGCGCCTCCGCTATCCTAGTTAGCTGTTGAAGGCAGATTGCTGGACTGCTGTGACACCCTGCAAGTGCCTTTGAATATTAGTATCTATAGGCATGATGGCAGCAATCTGCAATTCCTGACAGCAGTTTGAGCTTTCATGGTATCAAGCTGACCTTTCATGATAGAAGTCTGAACTTCCACTGCAGCATCCAGACTTTGGGCGGTTTCTGTTTATGCTGCAATGGAAGCTGAGGCATTGGTCATCAGATGCTGCATCATGGTTGGGTCAACAAGAATGCTAATGCTTTTGGCCACCATTTTATTCTGGAAAGAATGGGCTCCAAGCTCTCTGCAAAGCCTTATGCAAAATTAGTGCTGGACTCCTCCATGCTCCCTGACAATGCACGCAGGCCTTCTGACAAGCCTGACAATGCACCCCCTAACTTTTCATTGTGCAGACCCATCAGTCTTTTTCTGTAATTTGCTCCATCGCACTGCTCATCTGAGACCTCTGCAGCAGAACTCATGTGTGACCTCCCCCTTTGGCGAGCTGAAGTTTGCACTATCCTTGCCCCCTGCCCTGGCTGCAGGTCACTCATACCCGATGACTCATCATGCGGCAAGCTTGCTACTAAGCTACCCTCTAAAGTTCGCACAGTGCCAGTATCTCAGCTGCTAGCTGTGAGTATGAAAGCAAGTGACCATGCTTTTTTCATCATCAGTGTCTTCTTCCACTTCCACCTGAGGGATATTTCATTTTCTTTTGTTTCAGCCACACCGTTGGCTGTGGCCTCAGCAATGGCCACTCCAATGATGGAAAGCACAGTCTCCTCCTTGGAGTAAGGACATGCAGCTGTACCTCTCCCCCACCGGTTGAGCACCACCTTCTCCTCCAAGAAATCTTTGCTCTTGAACTCCTATGCCCCCATTTATAAACCCAAAATGCTTACATTTGCTGAAAATGTTTTTTATTCTGGATTTATACTTTTCATTATTTTTCAGTTCCGTGATATTCTATGATGATCTGAAAAAAAGCATTTGCATGTTAAGACTGGTTCTGAAAATGTATCCTAAGCTTGCAATACACCATCTATAAACTTGGGCAAGAACAAAGAAACTCTCAAAGAAAGAAAGTGAGTCACCAAATCACATGAAGACGGGAATGAGAATTTCTGTCTTCTGGAGTAAGTGTCAGTAAGTGTGGTGCACTGTGTTTGGGTAATGTGGCTGTCATGGTTGAACAACTGGCATTGTGTGTAAGCCTTGAGTTGTGGGTATGAGCCCGGCAGCAGTGTTAAGCGTATGAGGATGAGGGAAGCATGTGAATGCTAGGTATGAGTCCTGATTGATAGAGATTGTTGGTAGGTAAGTGCTTGGGGTGTGGTGAATTGATCAGTGGCTTATGCTCGGGGTGCAATTGGTAGGGGACGGCATTTGAAGATGTATTCACTGACCTTAATCACTCATATGAGAACACTAAACTTTCAGTACTACATCCAGGTCCTTGGGGCATGACTCCTGGCATTGACCTCTGGGGTGATCTGTTGCCACTACCTTCCCATCAAGTGCCTGGAGGGCCTCCTGACCCCTGAAGATACTTCCTCCACCAAGCCCTCCAGTTCAGTCTCTGAAAACCTGGGGCCGCTCTAAAATAATTATTTATTTTTTCACCTCCTCAGGTCTCCTATATGCCTCAGCAATGCCCACCTCTTCCGGTGGGGCTGTCAGGGCTCTAGAGCTGCTGGCCCTGTGATTGGGCCAGCTGTATTGGGAGCGTGCCTGCTGTCCTTAATTGGATGGTGAGCGCGAAAGGCCAATTAGCAGCCCATCTCCTGGAACATAGCTGCTCAGGTCTGGCTTCCAGCAAGTGCAGGCTCAAGAGCCCCATTTGGTCCCAACATTGGGGTTCCGAAGTCCGCAGGAAAATCCTGCCCTATAACTCCAATATCCTTTCCATAATGGAATGTCTAGAATTTGACACAGTACTGTGGCCTAAGCAGTTACGACCAGGTAGGAGGAGCCTAGGGGTTCCCTCTCAGCCTTTGCCTGGTTTAACTGTAACAGGATTTAATTTTTAAAACACCGTGTTTTTAGCTCCCCCTTAGTGAATCCTTGTTCACTGCTCCAATTGTAAGGCAAAGAAATCAAACAGGTCTCTTAGATTTAAACATGAAAGGTAGAAGTTTATTAATCTTAAACTCTAATCCAGTTAATAACTACGAATATGAGACGCGACTAAGCTAGCATGCATTCACGATAAACACACACACAGATAGAGACAAAAAAAAGTAGAAGAAATAAAAGAGAAAAGTTTGAGGCAATATCTGGTAGTTACAGTCCTTTAAGTTGAATGTGGAGTCTTTGGTTGCCAGTAAGTCTTGCAATTCATTGGGGCCCAGTTCACGCTTCAACCTGTTCCGATGTAGGAGTCTTTTCTCTCGAGGTTTCCATGTCTTCCGTGGGTCTGGTGGCTTGGAGAGAAAGCGAGAGAGAGAGAGACAGCCAGGCGAGAGACTTGCTTGTTTCAGCTTCAGTTGCACACTGCCTTCTGAATTCAAACTGTCCTGTGGCTAGTTCAAAAAACCTGGACCAGCCAGTTAGTCATGTGACCAGCTGGTTTAACCAGTCCTGGCTCTGTGGATTATATCATCTTAGCAGGGCCTGGAATGCTCTTCCTTACACCTTCAATGTCTGGTGATTAAAATCCATTTGGTTTAATTGGAGCAGGGAATAGTCCTCTGTCTCCACAAGCAGCGACTCTTAGTATGCAAATGTCCTTCCAGCCCAGTGTCTGGTGATCTTCAAACAAGTCGTTTCTTCACTCCAGCAACCGTTTAAAATCAATGTTCATATGACAAAATTAATATGCCTCATTCTTGGCACATTGGGGGCCTGCATGACACAATGTTTTATACAAATAGATCTTTTATTACCTCTTTGCTCTTGAACTCCCATGTACCTATTTAGAAAACCCAAAATGCTTACATTTGCTGGAAATGTTTTTTAATTCGGATTTATCCTTCTCATTATTTTTCCGTACTGTTATATTCTATGTTGATCTGACAAAAAGCATTTGCATGTTAAGACTGGTTCTGAAAATGTATCCTAAGCATGCAATACGCCATCTATAAACTTGGGCAAGAATAAAGAAATTCTCAATGAAAGGAAATGAGTCACCAAATCACATGAAGACGGGAATGAGAATTTCTGTCCTCTGGAGTAAGTGTCAAATTCCACTAACATCAACTTGCATTTATATAGCGCCTTTAACACAGTAAAACATCTCAAGGCACTTCACAGGAGTGTTGTCAAACAACATGTCACACCAAGCCACCTAAGGAGATATTAGGGCAGATAAGCAAAAGCTTGGTCAAAGAGGTAGGTTTTAAGGAGTGTCTTAAAGGAGGAAAGAGAGGTAGAGAGGTAGAGAGGTTTAGGAATGGTGTAGAAACTAAGGGGTTAACAACTACCATATTTAATCTGTTATGACCATGCCACTTGAATGAAACTGTGCAGGTTATGGCCCGCTGCAGTTTACATGAGGTGCTATAGTTTTTAAAGTAGAATGCTTTTAAGAAATTATGCGGTTATGCTCAGGAATAAGAGTATTTTGTATGTGTATCAATGCATTATATTAGGATTAAATTGCGTACCTTATGTTTGGAATCATGTTGTTATGTGAAATGTATATTTGTATGTTGTACTGGAAGGACGGTGTCTACTGTAGCAACAATAGTAGACATGACTTTTGGGATAGGCATCATGTCTGATGACCGCCTCTCTCCATTTCAATGGAGACAGATTCAGAGTAACAATAACTGATAGACTTGCAGGCCTCATGGGGATGAAAATGTAAATAAAGGTATTCGGAGATTATTCATAACTGGAATATTGATGGGATAGCAAACATTCCCCATTGTGAGTGTTACTTAGGCCATCAAACCATTTGTAAAGACTGTGTATGGAAGGTGAGGTCATACCTGAGCAATCGAAAGGGTTAACTTGAAATATGACCTAATATAGAATGAAGAAACCCTCAGAGGGGGATAAAAAGAAGGTGCTAAGAGACATCGGGGCACATAGATTTGAAGAGACCATACTACAGTCAACAAAACACTTAGAAGATTGCACCACAGCAGCTCAGGAGGTAAGAACCGAGGACACTCTGCACTTTGCTGTATAACTACTGCCGTTGGTTAAGTAATGCATTGTAAATCCTTGCTGCGCTTAAGAACTCTCCACCTTAATTTAAAATATGAGAGTCTGTGCCTTGTGGGTCAAAGGATAGTCAACATCCCCCAAACGCACAACGGAATTCCAGGGCCTATGGCCCAGGCAGCTGAAAGCACAGCCACCAATGGTAGAGCAATTAAAATTGGTGTTGCACAAGGGGCCAGAATTGGAGGAGTACTGAGATATCAGAAGTTTGTAGGGCTAAAGGAGGTTACAGATAGGAAGAGGTCGAGGCCATGGAAGGATTTCAAAATAAGGATAAACAATTTTAAAATCAAGGTGTTGCCAAACAGAGAGCCACTGTAGGTCAGTGAGCACACGGGTGATAGCTGAGCAAGACTCAGTGCAACTTAGGATACAGGCAGCAAAGTTTTGGATGAGTTAAGGTATATGGAGGGTGCAAGATGGAAGGCAGGCCAGGACAGCATTTGGAATAGTCAAGTCTATGGGTGACAAAGGCGTGGATGAGGGTTTCAACAGCAATGAACTGAGGCAGGGGCGGAGTTGGGCAATGTTACGGAGGAGGAAGTAGACTATATCTAATGTAGAACATGTAATGTTCAGGATCTTTTATCCCACTCACACACATCAAAAAAGATTGATTAAATTACATTCTTAAATCATCTTTTTATAATTTTGCCTTTTTGTTGCCTACCCATTAAAAAAGGTGACCACTACCTTCAGGTACATGTTGTTTTGCTTGTATTCCTCTTCACTATCAGCTGTGAGACACAGAAGAAAATTCAATATGAAACTTTTTCCTCTTCCTGTTAAACAAAATAATTGATTTAGAATGCTTCATGAAGTTGTATACATAATCAAACAGATAGTAACAACTATGCACTAACATATCTGACCAACCATTATGCCTTTAACGTTTCCTACATTCACAATGAACAAGACATTCCAATAAGAAATGGATTATTGCTTGTTTTACCATTACTTGTGGTAAGCAATTAGAATAACAGGTACTGTATGGGGGAATGAGAGAAAACTAA
The DNA here is from genome assembly GCF_036365525.1 of Heterodontus francisci. Taxonomy (NCBI): domain Eukaryota; kingdom Metazoa; phylum Chordata; class Chondrichthyes; order Heterodontiformes; family Heterodontidae; genus Heterodontus; species Heterodontus francisci. The sequence goes on from NC_090371.1 coordinate 159,668,954, forward strand.
CTAGATTATTACACAAGGTGCCCGCGGCTATAAAGGTGCTTAAAGCTATGAGCCCGGTTCTGCAAACACATTCCCCGTATTGTCTCATCTCATCCTTTCCCCAGCCAGTCCTCCCACAGCCAGTCATCCGTCCCAGGAAAACCAAATATGAGGAACAGCACTCCCTGACTCCCTGCTCAAACAACCTTTCTGCCCTTCTCACCTATTGGTTACAATGCCTGGCCCAGTCTCTAACAAGAGTCCCTGTGCTTTCTAACACCTTAATTTCACCCAACTATTTATTTTCTAAGTAACATACATTTGTGAATTTCTGAGTGCCCTGTGATCTTTGGGGAAAAATATTCTTTGGCCCCACATCAGCAACCATGACTTGCACACAACAGGAGGCTTATCAGAAAACCACAGTTGCACTGCTGGATCATACAGAACAGGAGTAATCCATTTAGCACCTCGAGCCTGTCCCGCCATTCAGTGAGATCATGTCTGATCTGTGATCTAACTCTATAAACCAGCCTTTGCCCCATATTCTTTAATACCTCTGGATAACAAAAATCTATTAATCACAGGCTTAAAATTTATAATTGATTCAGCATCAATTTCTGTTTTTGGCATTGAGATCCAAATTTCTAACACCCTTTGTACATAGAAGTGTTTCCTAAATTCACTCCTGAAAGGGCTGGCTGTAACTTTAAGACTATGTCCTCCGGTCCTGGACTCCACAACTAGTAGAAATAGTTTTTCTCCATCTCCCTATCTGGTCCCCTTAATATCTTGAACACTTTAATCAAATCAACCCTAACCTTCTAAAATCCAGGGAATACAACCATAATTTGTGTAATCTGTCCTTGTAAGTTAACCCTTGGAGTCCAGGTATCATTTTGGTAAACCTACGTTGCACTCCATCCAAGCCCAATATATCCTTCCTAAGGTGTGGTGCCCAGAACTGCTCACTGTATTACAGGTGTGGTCTAACCAGGGCTTTATATAGCTGAAGCATGATTTCTACCCCCTTGTATTCTAGTCCTCTAGTTATAAAGGCCAGCATTCCATTAGCCTTTTTGATTATTTTCTGTACCTGTTTATTACATTTTAATTATCTACGCACCTGAGCCCCCAAGTCTCTTTGGACCTCCACTATTTCCAGCTTTTCACCATTTTGCAAGTACCCTGTTCTAATCCTTTCTGGTCCAAAATGGATGACCTCACAGTTGCCCACAATGAAATTCATTTAACACAACTTAGCTCATTCGCTGAATCTATCAATATTGCTTTGTAATTTTTCATTTCCATCTACAATGCTAACAAGACCACCGATCTTCGTATCGTAGGCAAATTTGGATATGTGGCTTTCTATTCCATCATCTAAGTTGTTAATAAACATAGTGAACAGTCGAGGCACCAACACAGATCCTTGTGGGATAACACTAGTCACATCCTTCCGATTAGAGTACCTGCTCATTATCCCTACTCTCTATCTCCTGCCACTCAGCCAATTTCCTGACCAGGTCAGTAATTTGTCGTCAATTCCGTGGGCTTCAACTGTAGCTAACATGCTGATGGCATGATATCTTGATGTCTCAAGGAATATAGCCTTATATTTTTTCTTAGTCATTCATGGGATCTGGACATCGCTGTCAAGGCTAACCTTAATTGTCCATCCCTAATTACCCTTGAAAAGGTAGTTGTGAGCTGCCTTCTTGAACCGCTACAGTCCATGAGTGTAGATGCACCCAGACTGCTGTTCGCGAGACAGTTCCAGGATTCTGACCTAGCAACAACAAAGGAATGGCGATATATTTCCAAGTCAAGATGTTGTGTGACTTGAGAGAAACTTGCAGTTGGTGGTGTTCCCATGTGCCTGCTGCAAGTTTGCTTTTGCTAATCTCTTCCTTTTTACGCATCATACTTGTACTTACAATCTGTTCTTATATTTCTTGCATGTTTACTCTCAAATTCTATTTTCTCCCTCTTTATCAATCTCCTGGTCATTCTTTGCTGCTTTTTAAAACCATTCCAATCCTCAGGCTTACTTTTTTGCCAACATTGTAAGCTTCTTCTTTTATTCTAATACTATTCTTAACTTCTCCAGTCAACCTTAGTTGTACCACTTCTGCAGTGGAGATTTTATTCCTTGAGGGAATGTATATTCCTTGAGAATTATTAATTATTTCTTTAAATATTTGCCATTGCTATCTAATTTCCCAATCTACTTTAGCCAACTTGCCCCTCGTACCTCGATAATTGGTTTTGTTGAAATTTAAGACTCTAATTTCAGACTTAACCTCATCGCTCTCAAACTTGATATGAAATTAGATCATATTGTAATCATTCTTCCCTAGAGGATCCTTTACTATAAGATTACCAATTAACTCTATTTATTTCAGAATACTACAATAATACTACAAAACAACCAGTTCCCTCATTGGTTCCTCAATATATTGTTCTAGAAAACTAAATGCACTCCATGATTTCATCCTCCAATCTACTTTTGTTAATTTGGTTCACCCAATCTATATGAAGATTAAAGCTCACATGATTACTGCATTACCCTTGTTACATGCTCCTCTTAATTTACTGATTTCTACTCAGTCTTAACTGATTACTGCCAAGAGGTCTATAAACTAACCCCACCAGTGTTTTCTGCCCTTTGTTATTTCTTAGTTCCCCCCTTACTGATTTTAAATCCTGATTTTTTAGGCGAAGATCTTTTCTCACTCCTGCAATCCAATCCCAAAGCAATCCGAAAGTAACGTCAGTAGTCTTTTATAGTTAATGTTATGATATTCCACAAGCTCCTACATAACTGTCAGCAAGTTCCTGATTTTCACAATTTTAAGTTTTTGGAGCAATCTTTATTTTATTAAGGATTTATTTTGCCAAATAATTTCAACATTTTATGTTGCAAGACGTGCATATTTCTTTATGATAAAATGGTTTTTCAGATGTAAAAGATACTGAGAACATTTGACTTGGATCTTATTTACCATTTTGAGACAGCATGGAAATCTTAGTACGTTTTTCTTCAAATTCCTTAATCAGGCAGTTGATATCTTCTATAGTATTTTTGATGTCAAGCCAATCCACTATTCCGCTTGACAGGACTTTTACTTTATCTTCAAGTTCGTTACAAACAGTTTTCAAAATGTATCGTGCGAAATCCACTTCTATAAAAAAAAAGCAAACATAGCTTTAGGCAATTGAGAGCTGATTTTGCATTCCGTACAAAGTTTTGGATTTGCAATGCAACCATAGCGATGATCACAATACTTGCCAAGGGCACAGTGATGGAGGAATAAATACCTAATCCCTGTTTCAAGCCTAATGAATTGTATGAGATGAATGCGACATGATTACCCTGTCTGGCATTCCAGAATACGCTTCCCAGAACATAACGCTGGCCAATTCCTAGTCAGACTCAGGGCTTACGCTGTTCAGGTGTGGCTCCCCACCGGAAGAATGGATCAGCCTATAGTGAAATATGAGGAATGTAAAATCTTTCAAAGGGACATGCACGCAGGACATTGGGTTTTTCTGATCACCCACCATAGCTTTGGCGGAAGACCATCGGAAATCCCGAACAGCGTGAATAGCTATTTCTCCAGGTTTATCGTCACTCCTCTGATGTTACTACAGGAGATCGGGAGAAATTAGTGGAAATTGTAAAGTGGGAGGTAGTGAGATTTGTAGGTAAGAATGGCAGAATGTCACTTTTCAGGATTTTTGAACATTTTCCACAAAAAGGAATAGGGAAAAAATACATATTTAAAGGTGCATTTTAAAGCAAAATATATTCACATATTTAAAAAGACATTGAGATGAAAGATGGATAAAATGCTAATGAGCTAGGTTTTGAAATTGTTTCCCCAAAGACTGCAAAGAATAAGCAATTAGTCTGTCTTGGATCATGTGACAGGACATCAGATATGCTCCATCCATCAATATCGGTGACCACGCTCTGGAAGTGGTTCAAGAGTTCACCTACCTGGGCTCAACCATTACCAGCAACCTGTCTCTCGATGCAGAAATCAACAAGCGCATGGGAAAGGCATCTGCTGCTATGTCCAGACTGGCCAAGAGAGTGTGGGAAAATGGCGCACTGACACAGAACACAAAAGTCCGAGTGTTTCAAGCCTGTGTCCTCAATACCTTGCTCTATGGCAGCGAGGCCTGGACAACGTATGTCAGACAAGAGTGACGTCTCAACGCATCCATCTTCGCTGTCTCCGGAGAATCCTTGGCATCAGCTGGCAGGACCATATCTCCAACGCAGAAGTCCTCAAGACAGCCAACATCTCCAGCACGTATGCCCTACTGAGCCAGCGACGCTTGAGATGGCTTGGCCATGTGAGCCGCATGGAAGATGGCAGGATCCCCGAGGACGCATTGCATAGTGAGCTCGTCACTGGTATCAGACCCACTGGCCGTCCATGTCTCCGCTTTAAAGATGTTTGCAAATGCAACATGAATTCTTGCGACAGTGACCACAAGTCGTGGGAACCAGTTGCCAGCAATCGCCACAGCTGCCAGACAGCTATAAAGGCAGGGCTGAAGAAAGGAGAATAGAAGAGACTCAGCAGTTGGCAGGAAAAGAAACTGAAGTGCAAGGAGAGAGCCAACTGTGTAACATAAATTGAGAAGGTTAGGATACAAGATGGTAGCTAGAAGCAATGCAATTCATTAATGTGGGGACACATAGTATCTTCATTATTTTGTATTGTTAAGTGGAGACCAGTTGTGCTGATTGAATTAATTAAGTGAGTCATGTTGGTTTATATGAAGAGCAGATGCAGTCCTCCAGGTGTCCTCACCAATGTTGACCCCACTGCAGTCACAGTATTTGCTGGGATTTTGGAAACAGGCACTGGCAGGTTCCCTTTTGGATGGGGAATTCAATAAACCCCAACCTAGCAAAATGAGTTGGTATTAGAACAGAGTTGGACGGACAAATGGAAGTCCCATCCCACTACTGCTTTGCCCCAAAGACGAATCCAGCCCAGAATGTCCTTTATCTCCAAATAATCTTAGTAATAACACTAAGAAAACAAAAGCCAGTTACTTACCACTGGAGGTTTTTGAACTGAAAATTAAAACCTCCTAGCATTATCCAAACTGCACAGTACACTAACCAATTGCTCTATCTTACAAAAGGAGAAAGTGAGAAAATTAATGAGAGAAATAATACTTATACAATATATTATGGCCACATGGTGAGATGTGAGTGGTTCCCACTGTTCAACTCCCCATCTGACCACAGCAGGTGTGTTTTGTTATTAGGGTTTAAACCCTTGGTGTTTATTTGGCAAATAAACAGACAGCAACAGGTTTTGTTGTAGGTTTAAAAACAGAAAATCTATTACTTATTGATCAATACATCTTATCGCAAAATTGTCGCAACCACATCCATTCGCTCGCATGTGTGTGCATGTGCACACGGATGCACACACGCACACAAAAGAGACAGAGAGAGAGGAAAAAGGGGTAAGTGATTATAAGTGGAGGGTAGGTTTCAGGGGAGGTCACATAAACCTGTTGAATTCTCTTGAAAATTGAGTTCTCGTGGGTTGCAGGCCTGAGGTGATTGTAGATTTCCCTCTTGGTTGAAACTTCAGTTGAAGACGCTGGTCACATCTATTTCACTGCTGTCTAGTGTAGACATAGGATTCTACAGCAGGGCAGATGCCTTCCAGTAACTCCTCAGATATTGTTCATAATTGCTGTATCATGGCAATTCCTGTGTACGTGACATCTCCCCCAAAAGGGAAAAAATGAAATTCCTTGGATTTCATTTTTATGTTGCTTGTTTTTTTGGGCTTAGAAAGAAAGAAGATAAAGCTGTCATACTACTGCACCTTCATTTCATTCAATCCTCCATCTAGCAACTGCTACAGCTTGCATTGCTTTAATAGCTTAAGTAACAGTTTACGTTTTTCATCACCCTTCCTTTGGATGAGGTACCATCAAAAATTGCATTTCTTTTGGTTACGTGTTGTCAAATGGGTTGTAGTTTCTCTCGCACCAGGTTATACTACTTTGGGAACGTTAATCTGCATAAACATGTGATTGTTGGTGAAGCTTATAGTATGTAAATTTCTGTTACTGCTGGTTGCAAGATTCCCTGTCTATACAATATTTAGCCCCTCAACAACTGCTTCCACAATACATGGTGTCAACCATTCAGGTTCTCGTACATTGATAGTTCTTATTTCTAGGGTGATAGTGGGTGCTTGGTTGTTTTTTTAGTCCCTGCGAGGCTTCTGGGATTTCTTCCTGCTCCGTGTTCTTGCTGAGATCTGACTCTAAATTGTTGGGTTTGATTAGTTTTGAATTTGGAACCTGATCATTTGATTCTTCAGTGGGTAGATCCATGCTGACATCACTTTTAGTCTTCTTGTGATTTTCACAAGGTGTGGTTAATTTTGGGGTATGTTATCTTCCCTTTTCCTTTCACTTCACAGATAGGTTTTTCCCTAATCTGCCCCATGTCCTCTGGAACACTACTGCTCGCAGGTGGTTGTCCGGCTTCCACTGCACTCCCCTGTGGCACTTCAACTAGGTAAGCCATCTTCCTCACTCTTGTGTTTCCTGTTGGGGAACTTCCCTCATCCCCATTTAAATCTTTAAAAAAATCTTTCAGCTAACCATGTATCTGGTGCTTTTCCTTCAACTTTTGTGACTTTTATCTTAGCTCCTTTAAATCGTTTGGCTGTATCTGGGCCTTTCTAAATTCTTCTGGCTCCATTGCCTCCTGTGGGATTTTTGGGTTTTCCCCAGCCCTCTGCAACTATACAAAGTTTTGTTTGCTCCCCTCAGTTTCTCAAGTCTCCGTGGACTGTTCTGAACCCTCTGGATACAAGACTGTGCATCCTGCCAAGTCACTGCCCAGCAATAGATCTATCTCCTGCATGGGTAAGCTCGGAATGATCTCGACTGTCACTATCCCGGTGACCAACTTACGCTGTAGGTAAATGTTAACTAAGGGAGCCTTCAAGCATTTGCCAGTAAGCCGTGTTACTGATACTGTGGTATTTGTTCTGCTTTCTGGTAGCATTTCTGTCAGTTTGGCTGCCAGTAGGGTTTGAAAACAACTGGTATCCTTGAGGATGATTATCTCCTTGCCTGGTGTCTGGGACACAAAAGGAGTCATTTTTCCTGTGTGTAAAAAGTTCAGGTATACACTCTACTCTTGAGTGATATTAGAACACAGGCTTACCACTTTCAAAGCCATAGACACAGACTTGACCGTAGCACCTCCTGCTGGTTTTTTGACATGCTAACAATTTGCCTGGACATGCCTAGATTTGCCACCCTGGAAACATGTTGGGCAGACCCCTTCTGGTTTATCACCTGGGTTCCTTCCTTTAAAAGTTGGAGACTGGTCTAGCTTTCCTTCCGTACTCTCCTTTTCTCTCAAACCCATTTCTGCTTCCTCTGCATCCCTGCTATCTCTCCCTTGCTTTTAAGAGTTAATAGACCCAAATTCATTCAGAGTTAGGGATTTGTGTATTAATTCATAATTGTTGGCCATTTTTGTGGGTTCCCTAACTCTTGTGACTCTTTGTTCTTCGATAAGAGTTCATACACCACTTGGGATGCTATTTTTAAATTCTTCCAGCTGCATCACTTCTCTGAACTTTTCATATGAGGGTTCTAGCTTGAGAGATGGTATCCATCGATCAAAAGCCATATGTTTAATTCTTTTGAATTGGAATTTCTGTCTATAAGCTTCTGGTACCAGCTCATGTGCATTTAGAATTGCAGTTTTAGTTTGTTCATAATCAGCGGAACTTTCTTTTGAAAACAAGGAAAAACTTCACAAGCCCTACCCACAAACTCGCCTTGTAAGAGGAGAATCCAAAATTATTTTGGCCATTTTAGCCTGGTAGCTATTTTCTCAAATGAGATAAATATGATTCAACCTCCTCCTCATTAAATTTTGGCACTAGTCTTGAGTGTCTTAGCACTCAGCTCTGAATTGGGTATAAGGTTTGAGTGGCCAGCAGCATTTTCATTTTGGGTTTAATGCCTCTGTAATTCAACCCTCTGTAACTGTACTTCCTCTCTTTTCAACTGAAACTCTCTTTCCTCTCTTTCCTTTTTAATCTGAAACTCTCTTTCCTCTTTATCCTTTTGAAGCTGAGAATCCCTCTCTCTCTCTTCCTTTGTCATCTGCAACGAACAAAGAACAAAGAACAGTACAGCACAGGAACAGGCCATTCGGCCCTCCAAGCCTGCGCCGATCTTGATGCTTGCCTAAACTAAAACCTTCTGCACTACCGGGGCCCATATCCCTCTATTCCCATCCTATTCATGTATTTGTCAAGATGCCTCTTAAATGTCACGATCGTACCTGCTTCCACCACCTCCCCCGGCAGCAAGTTCCAGGCACTCACCACCCTCTGTGTAAAGAACTTGCCTCGCACATCCCCTCTAAACTTTGCCCCTCTCACCTTAAACCTATATCCCCTAGTAACTGACTCTTCCACCCTGGGAAAAAGCTTCTGACTATCCACTCTGTCCATGCCGCTCATAACTTTGTAAATCTCTATCATGTCGCCCCTCCACCTCCGTCGTTCCCGTGAAAACAATCCGAGTTTATCCAATTTCCCCTCAAAGCTAATGCCCTCCAGACCAGGCAACATCCTGGTAAACCTCTTCTGTACCCTCTCCAAAGCCTCCATGCCCTTCTGGTAGTGTGGCGACCAGAATGGCACGCAATATTCTAAGTGTGGCCTAACTAAAGTTCTGTACAGCTGCAGCATGACTTGCCTATTTTTATACTCTATGCCCCGACCGATGAAGGCAACATGCCGTATGCCTTCTTGACTACCTTATCCACCTGCGCTGCCACTTTCAGTGACCTGTGGACCTGTACACCCAGATCTCTCTGCCTGTCAATACTCCTAAGGGTTCTACCATTTACTGTATACTTCCCACCTGCATTAGACCTTCCAAAATGTATTACCTCACATTTGTCCGGATTAAACTCCATCTGCCATTTCTCCGCCCAAGCCTCCAACCGATCTGTATCCTCTGACAATCCTCATCATTATCCGCAACTCCTCCAACCTTTGTGTCGTCTGCAAACTTACTAATCAGACCAGCTATATTTTCCTCCAAATCATTTATATATACTACAAACAGCAAAGGTCCCAGCACCGATCCCTGTGGAACACCACTAGTCACATCCCTCCATTCAGAAAAGCACCCTTCCACTGCTACCCTCTGTCTTCTATGACCGAGCCAGTTCTGTATCCATCTTGCCAGCTCACCTCTGATCCCGTGTGACTTCACCTTTTGTACCAGTCTGCCATGAGGGAACTTGTCAAAGGCTTTACTGAAGTCCATATAGATAACATCCACTGCCCTTCCTTCATCAATCATCTTCATCACTTCCTCAAAAAACTCAATCATATTAGTGAGACATGACCTCCCCTTCACAAAACCATGCTGCCTCTCGCTAATATGTTCGTTTGTTTCCAAATGGGAGTAAATCCTGTCCTGAAGCATCCTCTCTAATAATTTCCCTACCACTGACGTAAGGCTCACCGGCCTATAATTTCCTGGATTATCCTTGCTACCCTTCTTAAACAAAGGAACAACATTGGCTATTCTCCAGTCCTCTGGGACCTCACCTGTAGCCAATGAGGATACAAAGATTTCTGTCAAGGCCCCAGCAATTTCTTCCCTTACCTCCCTCAGTATTCTGGGGTAGATCCCATCAGGCCCTGGGGACTTATCTATCTTAATGCTTTGCAAGACACCCAATACCTCCTCCTTTTTGATAATGAGATGACTGAGACTATCTACACTCCCTTCCCTAGGCTCATCATCCACCAAGTCCTTCTCTTTGGTGAATACTGATCCAAAGTACTCATTTAGTACCTCGCCCATTTCCTCTGGCTCCACACATAGATTCCCTTCTCTGTCCTTGAGTGGGCCAACCCTTTCCCTGGTTACCCTCTTGCTCTTTATATACGTATAAAAAGCCTTGGGATTTTCCTTAATCCTGTTTGCTAATGACTTTTCATGACCCCTTTTAGGCCTCCTGACTCCTTGCTTAAGTTCCTTCCTACTGTCTTTATATTCCTCAAGTGCTTCATCTGTTCCTAGCCTTCCAGCCCTTACGAATGCTTCCTTTTTCTTTTTGACTAGGCTCACAATATCCCGCGTTATCCAAGCTTCCCGAAACTTGTCAAACTTATCCTTCTTCCTCACAGGAACATGCTGGTCCTGGATTCTAATCAACTGATGTTTGAAAGACTCCCACATGTCAGATGTTGATTTACCCTCAAACAGCCGCCCCCAATCTAAATTCTTCAGTTCCTGCCTAATATTGTTATAATTAGCCTTCCCCAATTTAGCACCTTCACCCGAGGACTACTCTTATCCTTATCCACAAGTACCTTAAAATGTATGGAATTATGGTCACTGTTCCCAAAATGCTCCCCTACTGAAACTTCGACCACCTGGCTGGGCTCATTCCCCAATACCAGGTCCAGTACGGCCCCTTCCCTAGTTGGACTATCTACATATTGTTTCAAGAAGTCCTCCTGGATGCTCCTTACAAATTCTGCCCCATCCAAGCCCCTAGCACTAAGTGAGTCCCAGACAATATTGGGGAAGTTAAAATCACTCACCACTAGAACCCTGTTACCTTTACATCTTTCCAAAATCTGTCTACATATCTGCTCCTCTACCTCCCGCTGGCTGTTGGGAGGCCTGTAGTAAAGCCCCAACATCGTGACTGCACCCTTCCTATTCCTCTCCCCTTTTCAACTGAATTCTAGCCAGAGTTATTCTTTCAAACTCTGATTCCATGCTTTCTTCTTCTGGTTCGGGGTAAGTTTCAAATGGTTAGCTAGACTCTTCACCAATTCAGGTTTCTTTGCTTTTTGTTTGAAAGTGATTCCCACCTCTAAGCTTTTTAAGTCTTCAATACTTAATTTGTTTAACTTAGCATGGGATATCTCACCCTGCTGTATAAACTCCTTAGCATTGCATCTGGCCATCTCTTCTGTTTCTAGCATTGTAAAGAAAACACAGAAGATGTTTGAGGTCAATTTTCCTCAGCACCTGACCACAGCAAGTGTCTTTTGTTATTAAGTTGTAACCCCTTGATGTTTTATATGTCAAATAAACAGACAACGACAGGTTTTCTTGTAGCTTTAAAAACAATCAATTGTTTATTGATCAATAGGCCTTATCCCAAAATTGTCGCAATTGCATCCACTCACGCATTCGCTATTGCACACACACAGATGCACAAAAAGAGACAGATAGTGAGGAAAAAGTGGTAAGTGATTATAAGCTGAGGGGAAGTTTCAGGGGAGGTCACATAAACCTGCTGATTTCTCTTGGAAATCAAGTTCTCGTGGGTTGCAGGCCTGAGGTGATTGTAGATTTCTGTCTTGGTTGAAACTTCAGTTGACGACCGGTGGTCACTTCTAGTTCACTGCTGTCTGGTGTAGGCATAGAATTCTACAGCAGGGCAGGTGCCTTCTGGTTTGCAGGAAACAAGCTGCTGGATGTTGCTTTTCTTCTATCTCTTTCTCTCTTGTTCTTTCTCTCAAAGCTGTCTTTTTAAAGGTAAAACTGTGTTACTTCTCGCCTCCTGGTGGGAGACGCTCTGGTCTCTCCCATGGTGATTGCACAATGGCCCAGGAGGGGCCTTCTTTGTTTCAACTTTGATGATTTTTCCTTTATCCCTGTCAGACAGTTTGAATACACAAAGGCCAAGTCTTTTCTTCGACAGCCATTTTGAAGTATTGCTTTTTGAAAGAAAGGCTCAATTTTTTAAAAGACAAAGTCATTTTTTATAACTCTGTTGTTCATAATTGTTGTTCCATGGCATTGCTGGCATGTGTGTGACAAATAGGACACAGAAACAGGCTCACAGGGCCTGCTACACCATATCAATAGCCTTGGCAGTTCTATTCCCCCTCTTTCTCCATGTACATTTATTTGCTTACTAGATTTCAGAATTATACCTTTGCAAAAAGAAATTACTTTGACCATTGCAGGGTGTAACATTCTGTCTTTGTCAAGCAGCATATCAGCTGAACTATCACTTGCGACACTGTGAAAGATCCACTAATATTGTCTTATAATATAGGTAAATGAAAATCAGTTGGGAAGCAAGAATAAAGTTACTTACATTTTAAGTAAGTTTTAACCACAGTAAACATTGTTATAAATATTAAGCTGGAATTACTGTCAGTTATGTTATCATATGGACATCTATTGCACTCGTACCAAATTCCTCTCTTTGCTATTCTAATTAAGGGATTAACCTGACTATTTAAATGAATTACTGCTTGTTAAAATGGCAGCAACCGCATATTAAGGATTTCTGTGAAATCCTATCTTTCCCTAGCAGTAATACCTCATGTAGGTGATACTTATATATAACATCATTTCCTGTAATATAAAACTAAAAAAGTACAAAAATGCAAAAAAAACACAGATCCTAACGAATAGGAAAGGAACAGCAAAGAATGGCAAAGCAGATAGTAAGAGCGATAAAAAGGAAGTATGAAAAGAAACTTCCAAGGGATATTAAAATCAACACAAAAATATTTTACAACTATATTAGGAAAAAGAGGGTGCTTGGGAGCACCTTGAAAGCTGATAAGGTGATAGTGTCAATGAAAATAAGGAAATGGCAGACATGTTGAATAATTATTTTGCATCAGTTTTTACAGTAGAAGACACCAGACACCTGAGGAAATTAACTGAATCAGGAGCAGGGACTCACCAAAATTAACTTGAGTAAATAGCATTAATGAAGAAAATAATGGCAATCGTGACAGATCCCCAGGTCCAGATGGTTTCCACCCCAGGGTTTTAAAGGAAGTGGGTGATAACATTGCAGATACCCTAGCTATAATCTTCCAAAGTTCTCTCAAATCAACATGCGTTTTGAACAAGGTCATTGACCTAAAACGTTAACTCTGTTTCTCTCTCCATGGATGCTGCCTGACTTACTGAGTATTTCCAGCATTTTCTGTTTTTATTTCAGATTTCCAGCATCCACAGTATTTTGCTTTTGCACAAACTAAGGGTGTATTCCCTGAAATTTAGAAGGTGAAGGAATGGTGCAATCAAAGTTTCAACACAGTAAGAAGAACAGATAAGGTAGATTTGGGAGAAACTATTTCTACTAGTTGGGGACTTTAGGTCGAAGGGGCTTAGTCTAAAAATTAGAGCCAGACCTTTCAAGAATGAAGTTAGGAAACACTTTTACACACAAAGGGTGATAGAATTTTGGAACTCTCTTCCGCAAATGGCAATTAATGCCAGATCAATTAATAATTTTAAAACTGAGATCAATAAATTTTAGTTAACCAAAGGTATTAAGGGATATGGGGCAATGTGGAATTGGGTCACAGATTAGCCATGATCTCATTGAATGGTGTAACAGACTCCAGGAGCTAAATGCCCAGTTCCATGTTCCTGTGCAGTATTACAGGGATGGATGAGCCGCTGGAACATATAGTTTTCCACAGAACTATAGCAAGGGAACCACACACCTTATCCAGCCAGACGGAATAGTGTCACAGATTATCTATTACATTGGACCTGCACTTATCTGGATCTGTGCCCTGTAGCAGTCTGCATCAATGAGAATGTTCAGCCTCCTCCTGTGAATATAAACTGAGTTACCTGAGACGAGCGGCTGCAGTGGGGTTCCAGCATTCGCAGGGTCTTTAATTCTCTCAATCCAGAAGTTACCCGAGGGCATCAGTTTCTGAAGCTCGGTCTTTAGTTTTTGGAGGAACTGTTGGAAAGTGTCCTCGCTTAATGGCTTCGTTTCCTCAAACTCAACTACGATGCTCCCTGATTTTATTGCCTTCAAGAAAAGACCAAAAGGTTCTGCTATTTTTGGAAGGACGTCAGATAAAGCCTTTGAGTGCAATTGTTTCAATACGGGAATACTCGCCCCTGCAATAGCGATCGGGCAGATAATCCTCCCAACAGTCCGCACGAAGTTATCGCTGATTCTGATAGATATGGTCCCATTTCTTAAATTCATTTGAAAATGAGAATGTAAATTCTCGCCGAGGCATGCTCTTCTGGCAGGTGGTGAATCCGAAATCGCCATCGCCATCTTCACCCAATACAACAACCTGTTTACACTTGATTTTTCTATCACTCTAAGAGACTATTCCCTCATTCAGTTACTGCGATGCAGGAAGTGGTTTTGCCGGCGCACCTCATTTCTCGAGTGCCGAGTGACAAAGAATATTCTGATATCACCAAAAATAAACTTTGTTCACCTTTCATGCAAAATATATACAGAAACAATCCCCACAAAAATTTGCTGCACAACAACTTGCATTTATATTGTGCCTTTAACATAAACATCCCAAAACACTTTTGACGCCGAACCATATAAGGTCATATTGGTGCAGCTAGCCAAAAACTGAGTCAAAGAAGTGGGTTTGAAGGAGCTTCTTACAAAGAGAGAACTAGTGAGGCAGAGATTTCGAGAGGAAGTTCTAAAGTTTAGAGCCTGTACGAGCCTGTCATCAGAAGGCATCTGGCCAATGGGTGGAGTAATTAAAATCAGGAATGTTAAGCAAGCCAGAATTGTGCAGAAATCTCGGAGTGTTGAAGGGCTGGGGGAGATTACAGACTGAGGTAGGGGATACGCCATGGAGGGATTTGAAATCATGGATGAGAATTTTTAAATGGAGATATTGCCGGACCAGGGACCAATCTGTCAGTGAGCACAAGGGTAATGTAGCTCTTCGGAATTCATTGCGACAGATATGATTTCTGAGCCTCATTCATTATCTCACTTTGAAGGGACTTTGAAACCTTGTGATTTTTTTATTCTGAACAGGTTGTTACGACCAGGTGAGAAATGGATCTAGGGTTCCCTCTCAGCTTTCATCTGATATTACTGTAACAGGATTTAATTTTAAACACACCATGTTTTTAGCTCCCCCTTGGTGAATCCTTGTTCACCGCTTTTCAATTATAAGGCAAAGAAACCAATACAAACAGGCTTTCTTAGGTTTAAAGAAGAAAAGTTGAAATTTATTAAACTTAAACTCTAATTTGGTTAACGCCTATGGATACACAATGCACCCATGCTGGCATGCATAGGCGATACACACATGCAGATTGGGACAGAAAACAGCAGAAGAAATAATAAAGTGGAAACGTTTGAGGCAATCTCTGAAGAGGGTTTTTTGTTACTGTGCTTTGAGCTCACTGTCGAGTCCTTGATTGTAGGTAGATCTTGCTTTTCGTTGGGGCCCAGTATTCTTCTTAAACCTTGTTCACTGTAGGAGACTTTTCTCTCTTGGGGTTCATGTGTCTTCAGTGGATTCAGTTCCGTGTGAAAGAGATGGGAGCAGACAGGGGAGGAGGTCTGCTTCAGTCCAGGAGCATTCTGCTTTCTGCCCAAATTGTTTGTACAAATTTTAAAAACGCAGGTTGCCCAGCTGGTGGTTTGACCATGTTTTTTTGTGTATTTGGCCATCTTAGCAGTCAACCTGGAATGCGAGCTCTCCCACCTTCAACATCTGGTGATCAAAAGTCCATTGTGGATTGAATGTCAGGGAACGGCTGCTTGGTCCTTCCAAACACTGTCTGGTAATATGCAAATGTCTTTTCAAGCCACGGTTGATCTGTTCAACAAGTCTTCCCCTCACTCCAGTAACAGTTTAAAATCAATGTTCATGACAAAATTAATGTGCCTCATTCTTGGCAGGTGGGGCCTAGCATGACACCTCCACACCCAGTGGAATGAAATGCGACTTGAGAAAAGGCGCATTTCATTAAAAGGGTTGAGAAAAATATAAGATGCTGAAAAAAACATGCATTTCTCTCGTTCATCACCATTCATGGTCTGACAAGGAGGGAGCGGGGGTAGTTAGATTAAATAGCCCAAAAAGAATTTTTTCCAAGAGAGTCAGTAGTGGGCAGGTCTACCCTGAACTCTCTTTCAGTGCTTTGCTGTATCATGCTTTTGACTTCAGGGGATGGGTGGTTCTCTTTTTCTCACTGTGGGGTGAATTCTTTGTTCTCTGGGATAAGCCTGCCTGCAGGTATTTGTGCAGACTCTACTGCATTGCCCTGCAGCACTTCAACTAGGTGAGGCATCACCCTTTCTTTGTCTCTGCAATTTCCTGTAAATGCCGTTCGCAACTCTGGTGGGAGGTTTCTAGTGTCTGCATTTACGTAGGAGGATGTGGGTTCTAACATTTCACATTTTTCTGGGTTGGCTGACCAGACAGTAGGGGTTTTCATCTGGGATTCCGCCCAGACTTCCTTTAACCTGCCCTCTTGGTCACTTTCTCCCCTTCTCTGTTTAACCTTTTGCCAGCCGTGTGCCTGCCTGTCCCTTCTTGTTCTCAGCGGAGGTCCCTTACAGTTCACCAGCCCTCTGCTGGAGGGTCCTCCTAACACTGGTACAGGACTTAGGGGTGCAGGTTTCACTGTAGGTTGGGGTTTCCCCTCAAGCTGGCACATGTGACAACTCCTGCAGTACTCCACCACATCTTTGTAGAATTTTGGCCAGTCAAACTGCTGTCTTATGTATACTGACATGTACAGTCACTGTAGTCTCGTGGGCCTTTCTTAATATTTCTGTCCGGTATCTCTGCGGCCCCACTAACTGGTGAACTATTGTCCACTCCTTGCCCTCAGGTCTGTGAGGAGAACTCCATTTTCTCATCAGTATCTTATTCTTTAAATAGTAGCAATCAGGGACTCCCTCTGCTTCACTTTTGGACTGGGCAGCCTGTGCTAACTCTCGCAATACTGGATCAGCTCGCTGAGCCTCAGCTAGGGAAAATGCACTTAATTCATTCCCTGGGTCTCCTAACTTTCCAAAGTCTCGGACGGCAGACCTCATGGTCATTTGCCTGCAGTGCCAATGCAGTCTCCTCTGGGGAAGCTGGTTTGATCATGGCCTGATCCACTACACATTCAGGGACACTGCAGGGGTCCGTCTCCTACCACTGCCCTGTCTCTCTAACCTCCTACGGTCTTTCTTTCACTACTGGGGGGGGGGGGTACCACCTTCACCCCTGCCAGATCATTACCTAGGAGCAGGTCAACCCCATCCACAGGCAAACTAGGGACAATCCCTACGTTCACCGGTCCCGAAACTAGGTTGCAAGAGTACAGGTACAGGCATACAATGCCCCTAATACCATTCACCACCATTTTGGTGTTCACTGCACTCTCTAGGTGAAAGGGCAGGACTTTTCCCAGTAAAAGGGATCTAGTGGCCCCTGCGTTCCGAAGAATCACTATGGGCTTTCTTGCCCCACTCGAGGGGCATGCAGTTGCTCTCCCTTAAGGCACAAAACCCTGATAACCCTCAGGAACCCTATTAAATTTTCCTGCACTTGCAGCGATAGACTTCCTGGGTCTTATTTTTACTGCAGTTACAGTCACAGCTTGTTCTGTTGTGCTCTCCATCAGGTTCACTTCTTCACTAAGTTTCCAGCAGTCAGCTCTTAAATTCCCCTGCTTTATTACAATGGAAACACACAGGTCTCCTGTTGGCTTTTATTATTCTCACCAGTCTGCCATATGAGACATTGTCAAAGTCCATATGGACTACATCAAATGCGTTATCCTCATCAACCTCCTCAAGAAATTCAATCTAGTCAGATGCAACCTTCCCTTCACAAATCCATGTTGATTGTCCCTGATTAATTTGTACCTTTCTAAATGAGGATTATTGTTGTTCCTCAAATTTTTTCCAATAATTTGCCCACTACTGTCATTAGGGTGAAAGGCCTGTAATACTTGGTCTATCCTTTCCTCCCTTTTGAAACAATGAAATATAATTAGCATTCTCCAATCCTCTGAAATCACACCTGTAGACAGAGCAGACTGGAAAATGATGATCAGAGCCGCCACTATTTCTTCCTCTGCTGCTCATCGGCCTAGCATACATTTCATCTGGACCTGGTGATTTATCTACTTTCAAAGATCTAAATCCCTTAATATTTCCTCTCTCTCACTCTTCCTCAACTACAATGTCTGCATGATCCCTCTCTTGTGAAAACAAATGCAAAGTATTCATTATGGCCATGGTCACATCCATACACAGAACAATTTTGGTCTCTAATAGGCCCTACTCATTTCTTGGTTATTTTCTTGCCTTTTTTGTATTAATAAAACATATTTGGGTTTTCCTTGATTTTACTTGCCAAACATTTTCATGCCCTTTTTGCTCTCCTAACTTCCTTCCTAATTTCTGCCCTGCACTTTCTAGACTATATAGGATTACATAGGAGATACAGCACAGAAACAGGTCATTCAGCCCAACCAGTCCATGCTGGTGTTTATCCTCCATACGAACCTCCTCTCCCATCTTTCCTCATCTAAATCTATCACTGTGACCCCCTATTCCCTTCTCCCTTATATCCTTGTCTTGCTTTCCCTTAAATGCATCTAATACCATTGGCATCGACCACTCCCTGCGGTGGCAAGTTCCACATTCTCACCACTCTTTGGGTGAAGAACTTTCTTCTGAATTCCCTATTGAATTTCTTGGTGTCTATCTTATATTGATGGCCTCTAGTTATGCTCTTCGCTACCAGAGGAAACATTCTCTCTGTATCCAATCTATCAAAACCTTTTATAATTTTAAAGACCTCTATTAGGTCACCCTCTCAGCCTTCTTTTTTCAAGTGAAAAGAGACCCAGCCTGTCAAACCTTTCCCTATATCCCTTTTATAATATGGCGACCAGAACTGCACACAGTACCCTAAGTGTGGTATAACCAAAGTTCAATACAGGTTTAGCATAACTTCCCTGCTTTTTAATTCTATCCCTCTAGAGGTAAAGACTAGTGGTTGGTTTTCTTTTTATGACCTTTCCAAACTGTGGCACAACTTTTAATGACTGGTGTATATGTACTCCAAGATCCCTTTGTTCCTCTACACCACCTAGACTTGCATCTTCCAAGTAATGTGATGTCCCTATTCTTCCTACGAAAATGTACCACCTCACATTTATCTATGTTGAACTTCATTTGCCAATTATTTTCCCATTCTGCAAGTTACCTCCCCCATTTTACTAGTTTAAAGTCTTTGCCACCTTCCTATTCACCCTTTCTGCTAGGACAAGGGTCCCATCCTGGTTCAGGTGGAGTTCATCCCATCAGTACAGCTCCTTCCTGTCCCTGAACTGATGCCAGTGTCTCATGAAAAGGAACCCCCCTTCCCCACACCAGCCCTTTAGCCACATATTAATTCTCCTGCTCTGTCTGCTCCTATGCTGATTTGCACGTGACTTGGACAATAATCCAGAGATTATTACCCTCTAGGTCCTGCTTCTTAATTTAGGGCTTAACTTCTAATACTCTTTCACAGCAGGATCTCCTCCCTGTTCCTGTCTATATTGTTTGTTCCAAAATGGAACCGCTGTGAGATATCCCTTATCCTGGCAACAAGTAGGCAACACTTGTTCTTAGCCTGCAGAGGGCGCTATCTATCCCCCTAAGTACAGAGTTCCCATTACTACCACATTTCTATTCTGCTCTTCCCTCCCCCTCGGACAGCGTTCTGAGCCATGGTGCCTTGGTCTGCATTGTGACTGTCCTCTCTGCAGTCTTTCTCCTTGTCCTCACAGGTACCGAGTACATTCATACCTGTTGGAGAGGACCAGTGTCCATGGGAGCTCCTTCTCAACCTCTCCTAAATCCCCATTACCTGGCTATCTAACAGTCACAGCCTCCCTGTCCTGAACCTGTGTTTTTGTCTGGACTGTGATTTTATCCTGGATAAAACTGTCCATAAATTCCTCCCCCTCCTTTATGTGTTAGTGTCTTGCCAACTCACACTTCAGCTCAATAAATCTGAGCCAGAGAGATTTGAGAAAGAGACATCGCCTGCAGACATGTTTGCTTGCGACAATCTCGCTGTCCACAAACTTCCACATTCTGCAGTACAGACACAGAACCTGCTCTGCCATATCTTAGAGTATCCTTATTTTATTTATTTATTAATTAAAGTCTTTATTCAGCAATTATTTGTAGTTTTATTAAGTAGTTTAATTAGTTAAGCTATAAATTTAATACAGTACTCATACTTTCCTTGCCCTAATCTAAACTATTGCCCTAGTTTAGAGAAAAAAAGCTTAAAACTCACCAACCAATCATCTACCTACTTACCTAATTAATGCTGCTGGACTTCAGATCTCAGGTCTCGCTCTCTCCGACCACTCCTTGTTTTGTAAAATACCAGAACAGCACCTGTTCCCTCACAGCGCTGATTTCCCTCATTCACCAAATTCCCCAAGTTAAATCAGCACTCCATTGAGCTAGACTTCATGTTTCTTACCATCTCGGCTTTTAATTATATTGTTGCAACCAAGGCAGGAGCAATGCCCTGTCAATTCAGTCCCATTACTCCACAGGTCACAGCATATTATTAAAGTTTCCCACCCACTGGAAATTAGCCAAATTAAACACGTTATTAACCCCCAGAATAAGACACACCAATCCAGGTATCTTTAAACAACAACAAATTAACTACTTATTTATAAACTAAATCTTAAACAATACTGAGATAAATCTATATCTGAAAAGACTTTATAACTTCTTATTCCTCCTAACCCTCATGCAGTCACATATACACTCAAAAAACAATGGTCAACTGCTTCTAAAATGATGTTTTAAATTAGAGCTATTTCTTAGGAATAATAAAACAACTGGGTTGTAAGTCCTGGTTGGTTACTTTCCAGGATCAGTGAGATGTCTCAGAGTCAAATAATCAGATGCCACTCAAAGTCTCCAGGCAAGTTGATGAACAGTCTGTAATGGATTGGCATTCAAGGCACTTTGGCTGCAGTAAGCATCACACATATCTTTCAAAAAGGAGAATAACAACAGGTTTATTTCGATTTTTGAATTAGCAGTCTATCAGTAGAAACTTTACTGAGTTTCCAGAACTTCCAGAAACACATAAGACAACAGAAAGTCACTCCTGAGGCAGAGACTTCTTAGAGATGGGAGTAAAAAGGAATTTGTTACCTCCAACAATGCAAAGATTACTTTCCAGGGGACTTTTCCTCTTTAGGTGAAACACAGCCTGTAGACCAATGTAGATTTTCTTCTGAGAGAGGCAAATCCTTCAAGGAGAGCATATTTCGCTGGTCTGCCAGATCAAACTGGTTCTAGCCAGTCTTTACACACAGTCAACCTGATACAATACGGCATGTGAACGCATCTCTTTGCTGTTGCCTAGGAAACAGGCTTGCAGCTTGCACACACTGTTCCCAGAGAGACCAATAACTCTCAGTCTTAAAGGCACACAGGCACCCTTTAGTTTTTTAAAGAGAAAAAAAAACACTTCCATGACAATATCAATGAAGAACGTCACGCAAGTCATACAGGTAGTGGCCCGCAGTTCTGCCAGTCCCCAGGGAATCAATATAAGTCTGTGTAGTGCCATCACACAATCAATATCTTCCCACGGTATTTGCATACTAAGGGTCTCTGTAAAGCTTGATTCAGCTGCACACAGAGGTCACCATCAGTATGATGGTGACATTGGGTACGTTCCTTCTGCCTATCCCTGGCAACATAGTCCATTTACAATCTCCAGATAAAGTGGAAGATAGCAAGAGGACCACTGCAGTGCAGTTGCAGGTAATGGACCATATTTGTGTCACAAATAACAACACTGAGAGCATGTCACACCTTTTGACTAGATTCTTACTCATGACAAGAGGAAGTGCTGCACCCACAATCCCATCTTTCATTTTCCTCCCAGTTATTACTGCACAGTCCAGGTCCTCTGAACTAGACACCCACACCTTCAAGTTATCAGGCCTTTCCATGATTAAGATGAAGCATCAGGCAGTCCAATTCCCAAAGAACATCACTTCACTTTTGCTATGATTCAGTCTGACCCCTGAGACAGCTTCACACTGGTGCCAGAGCATTCAAACATCTAAATCAGGCAGGTCCACAGTTGGCCAAGCTGTTGTTAATAATTGACCAGGCAGCCTAGCTCTTTGACATAAACATGGACGTATCACTAAGGGTAAGAATTCTTCCTAACAACTGAGACATGCATAGGCACTGTACATAAGTATAATCACCTTTTTGTCTTGGTGGGGGAGGGGAGGCGTGTGGCGAGTAGATACAATAGTATATCAGTACCCGATATGGTTTTCAGAGTGACTGAATTAGCAGATGCCATCCAAGGCAGCTGGAAAGGCGCCAGTTATGTCAAAATTCAAGGCAGTGCGAACTTTCAGTTCTCTTGCAAATCTAACTGCAGGAGATGGCAAAGATCCAAAACTATCCTTGTGGTGAAGTAAAGGGTAACCATCACAGAAATATCCAACTGGCAGGGTTCAGAAATTCATTTTGTTATGTAACAATGGAATGTGCAGACCGCCTCAGGAGCAGGTAGAACTGCTTCCGCATATTCTTGTGGAACCTCTGATTCTTCTGCTCCCTCAAGGCAACAGGAATTCATATCTAACCAGATCAGGGTGCTTGATTTGAGATGTCAGCCATGGTTCAGTGGTTGCACTCTTTCCTCTTGAATCATATGTCATTAATTAAAACCCCGCTCCAGATACTTGAGCACATAATCTAGGCTGATATTTCAGTGCAGGACTGAGGGACAGCTGCACTGTCACAGGTGCTATTTTTCAGATGAGATGTTAAACCAAGGCCATCTGACCTCTCAGGTAGATGTGAGAGATCCCATGGCATGATACAAAGAGCAGAGGAATTCTTGTATCCTAGTAAACATGTATCCATCAACTAACATCACAGATTATTTGATCATTCATTCCACCTCCCACCAACTCTTACCGTCTGCCACTGGTACCTTAAAATTGCATCAAAGTCCTACACCAATTGTAGTTCACCTATTTGCAAAGTGTAAGTAGCCTCTTACCTAATTTGGGCAGGAGAACTATTTCTCCATGTACTAGCTAGCTGCACAATCACAGGACAGTTCTAATTGATGCAATTCCATTTTGGCCACGGTTGCCCTATTCAGGCTGGGCAGAGACTGTGAAAGTTGAGGCCATGGTCTCATACCTTACTTTGTTGTTAGTTGCTGCTTCTCTCACCCTAACTCATCCTTTTGCTTTTCTTTTTTTTTTGAGTGGGAGGTGGTGGGTGGCATAGTTTGATGTAGCAAGGAAAGGAGCTACCAATCAGAATGAGGAAAGCCTCTGTCTCATCAGTTTAGTACATTAACATTCATCTTTAGTCAGAAATCACAGACAAACAGGTTTGCTGACTTCAAAATGCAATTTAAAAAAGAAACAAACATTATCATGAGGCAAGACCTTCTCCAGTGGCATTTCAGTTTCTGAAATTCAGAGAACACAAAAACTGCAACAGGTGCATAATAAGCATGCATTTTTGCTTCATATTCTAACAAGGAATAGAAGAAATTGGAGCAGGATTAGGCCACATGCCCCCTCAAGCCTGCTCCACCCTTTAATAAGATCATGGCTCATCCTCGACCTCAACATCCCCCTCTTGAGCCTCATATCCCTTGATTTCCTGAGAGCCCCAAAATCCAGCAACCTCAGCCTTACATATACTCTGACTGAGCAGTCACCATCCTCTAGGACAGAGGATTCCAAAGATTCACAATCCCGAGTGAAGAAATATTTCATCTCAGTCCAAAATGGCTGTCCCCTTATCCCGAGACTATGCCCCCAGTTCTAGACTCTTGAGCCAGGGGAAATAGCCTCTCAGCATCTACTCTGTCAAACCCTCTCAGAATTTTGTGTCCATGAGATCACCTCTCATTCTTCTAAACTCAAGAGAGTTTGCCCCATTCTATTCAATCTCTCTTCATAGGACAATTCTCTGATCCCATAAATTCTTTTACAGCATTTAAAAAAAAACATGAAGTTTACCTGCAGTTGTTGAAATTTGTCCTCTAGCTTTTCTTCAAGTAGTTTTAAAAACTAGGCAAAACTACAATAAGCTGAAGTAAAATATTCCATCAGTGCAGCTGACTGAACAGTACTGATACATCCTGGGATATTAACTACACTGTGCAGTTTGAGCATCTGCAATCAAAATTCAGTTCAAAGCACAGTTTTGGGCAAAGATACCAAGGCTGAGCGCAATCATGTTATTGTGAAATAAATATTAAGATATTTTAGCTATTATGAAATGTGCAACCTTATATTTTTAAATTTGGTTTAAACCCTTATTTTGAATATTAACAATTTCAGTAATTGAGAAAATGACATAACATTTTTCCACAAAACATATTTTACATATAATGGCCAGATTACAACAGTGACTCCTTTTCAAAAGTACTTCAGTGGCAATGAAGCACTTTGGGAAGTCCTGAAGTTGTGAAAGATGCTATATAAATACAAGTTCTTCTGTATTCAGATTGTCCAGTTACAGGATATCAAATTTCTGCAGGAAATTTCTATTTCTATTATAAACGTGGGCACAGCAATTTATAATGGAAAACGGTGACTCAAAAGCGTGATGATAAATAACAGGAAATAAAGTTTTGCAGACAGGAAAAATGTGCAAACTTTAGATTTTAAGAAGAAAAATGGATTGGAAGCTGTCAACTGCCTACATGTTCCAGACTTCTGAAAAAATAAAGAACAAGCCTATAACCTTACATCAGTGCCTTGTGACCTTTTGCAAACACCATTATCTGGAAAAGTTTCCACCAGGAACTTGCAAATTAGATACTCACAGATTTGCTAAGTCTTGAAGATGTGTGAATTGTTTCAGTCAGGGATCTGAGATATCAACACACTGTGTTGCTTGCCCAGTGCAAGGGTTAAGGACATCTCCTTGGGGCTGGAGAAGAACTTGGGAGTGGAAGGGGAAGGATCCAGCTGTCATGGTCCATGTGGGTACCAATAACATAGGTAGTACTAAGAAAGAGGTTCTGCTTTTGGTTTTTGCTCTTCTAATTCACTGCTTTTTTAAAATTCATCTCATGGGATGTGGGTATTGCAGGCTACGCCAGCACTTATTGCCCATCCCTAATTGCCCACGAGAAGGTGGTAGTGAACTGCCTTCTTGAACCACTGCAGTCCATGTGGGGTAGTGCTATTAGGAAGGGAGTTCCAGGATTTTGACCCAGCGACAGTGAAGGAACAGCAATATAGTTCCAAGTCAGGATGGTGTGTGGCTTGAAGGGGAACTTGCAGGTGGTGGTGTTCCCATGCATCTGCTCCCCGTCCTTCTAGGTGGTAGAGGTCGCGGGTTTGGAAGGTGCTGCCTGAGTAGCCTTGGTGCATTGCTACAGTGCATCTTGTAGATGGTACACATTGCTGCCACTGTGCGTCGGTGGTGGCGGGATTGAATATTTGTGGACAGGGTGCCAATCAAGCAGGCTGCTTTGTCCTGCACGGTGTTGAACTTCTTGAGTGCTGTTGGAGCTGCACCTATCCAGGCAAGTGGAGAGTATTCCATCACACTCTTGACTTATGCCTTGTAGATGGTGGACAGGCTTTGGGGAGTCAGGAGGTCAGTTACTTGTCACAGGATTCCTAGCCTCTGACCTGCTCTTGTAGCCACGGTATTTATATGGCTACTCAAGTTGTTTCTGGTCAATGGTAACCCCCAGGATGTTGATAGTGGGGGATTCAGCGATCGTAATGCCATTGAATGTCAAGGGGAGATGGTTAGATTCTCTCTTGTTGGAGATGGTCATTGCCTGGCACTTGTGTGGTGCGAATGTTGTTTGCCATTTAACAGCCCAAGCCTAGATATTGTCCAGGTCTTGTTGCGTATGGACATGGACTGCTTCAGTATCTTAGGAGTCGCGAATGGTGCTGAAGATTGTGCAATCATCAGCGAATATCCCCACTTGACTTATGATTGAAGGAAGGTCATTGATGGAGCAGCTGAAGATGATTGGACCTAGGACACTACCCTGAGGAACTCCTGCAGTGATGTCCTGGAGCTGAGATGATTAACCTGCAACAACCACAACCAGCTTCCTTTGCACTAGGTATGACTCCAACCATCGGAGAGTTTTCGCCCTGATTCCAATTCACTTCAGTTTTGCTGGGGCTCCTTGATGCTATACTCAATCAAATGCTGCCTTGATGTCAAGGGCAGTCACTCTCACCTCACGTCTTGAGTTCAGCTCTTTTGTCCATGTTTGAACCAAGGCTGTAATGAGGTCAGGAGGTGAGTGGCCTTGGCGAAACCCAAACTGGATGTCACCGAGCAGGTTATTGCTAAGCATGTGCTGCTTAATAGCACTGTCAATGACACCTTCCATCACTTTACTGATGATTGAGAGTAGACTGATGTGAGTATGAGCAGCTAAGGGCTAAATTAAAACGCAGAACCACAATGATAATAATCTCTGGATTACTACCTGAGTCACGGGAAAGTTGGCAGAGTAAATAAGATTAGAGAGTTGAATGTGTGGTTCAAAGATTGATGTGGGAGAAATGGGTTTCCATTCATGGGGCACCGGCACCAGTACTGGGGAAAAAGGGAACTGTACCGTTGAGATGGCCTTCAGTTGAACTGAACAGGGACCAGTGTCCTGGTGAATTGTACAACTAATGCTCTGGAGAGGGTTTTAAACTAAATAGTGGGGTGGGGGGTTCAGGTGAGGGGAAATTTAAAAAGTTAATAAGAAAGGGCAATAGTGCAGGGTAGCAATACGGGTAATGATAACTGGAGTATGACAGGAAGGGACAGAGCATACAAACATAAAAGTGCACCAGCAAATGTCAGAATAGGAAAAAATAGTTAAAAAAACAAAATTAAAGGTTCTTAATCTGAATATATGTAGCATTCGTAACAAATTGGATGAATTGATGGCACAAATAGAAATAAATGGATATGACATGATAGCCATTTAGTTGCAGTTGCAAGGTGACCAAGGCTGGGAACTAAATATTCAAGCGTATTTTAACATTTTGGAAGGATAGGAAGAAAGGAAAAAGAGGTGGGGTAGCTGCTAATAATGGATGAGATCAGTACAGTAGGAATAATCTTGACTCAGAAGATCAAGATGTTGAATCAATTTGGGTTGAGATAAGAAATAGCAAAGGAAGGAAATCACTAGTGGGAGTCGTTTATTGGCCCCCCAACAGTAGCTACACTCTAAGACAGAGTAGAAATCAAGAAATAATGGGGGCTTTTAGGATGGGTACTACAATAATTGTAGGTGCTTTTAATCTTCATATAGATTGGACTAATCAAATTGGCAAAAGTAGCCTGCAGGATGAGCTCACAGAGTATATTTGGGACGGTTTCTTAGAAGAATACATTCTGGAACCAACATGGGAGCAGTTTATTTTAGACCTGGTAACGTGTAATAAATGACCTCATAGTAAAGGATCCTCTCGGCAAGAGTGATCATAACATGATAGTATTTCACACGTAGTTCGAGCATGAGTAATTTGGGTCTGAAACTAGTGTCTTAAACTTAAATAAAGGCAATTACAAGGGTATGAAGACTGTTGGCTAAAGTGGACTGGGAAAATAAAAGATGGTAGAGAAACAGTGGCAGACATTTAAGGAGATATTTCATAACTCTCAACAAAGATATATTCCATTGCAAAGATTCTGAGAAGGATGCATCATTCGCGGCTAACTAAGGAAGTTCAGGATGGGATCAAATTGAAAAGGCAAAAGATGCTGGAAAGATAAATTGTAGGCTGGAAGATTGGGAAAATGTTAGAAACCAGATGATGACTAAAAAAAAAGAGGGAGAAATGAGAATAGGAGAGCAAACTGCAAGAAATATAAAAATAAGACAGTAAAAGCTTCTACAAATATATAAAGAGAGAGTAGCTAAAGTAAGCATTTGTCCCTTAGAGGACTAGACTGTGGGAATAATGGGAAACAAGGAAATGGCAGACACTTTGAACAAGCATTTTGTATCTTTCTTCACAATAGAAGACACAAAAAGCATCCCAAGAATAGTAGAAAATCAAAAGGCAAAAGGGAGGAACATAAAACAGTCTCTTATCACTAGAGAAAAAGTACTGAGAACTAAAGGCTGACAAGTCCCCTGGACCTGATGACCTGCATCCTAGTGTCATAAATGTGGCTGCAGAGATAGTGGATACATTGGTTGTAATGTTCCAAAATTCCCTAGATTCTGGAAAGGGCCCAGCAGATTGGAAAACTACAAATGTAACACCTCTGTTCAAGAAATGAGGGAGACAAAGTAGGAAACTATAGGCCAGTTAGCCTAACATCTGTCATTGAGAAAATGCTAGAATCCACTATTAAGGAAGTAGTAGCAGGGCATTTAGAAAATCAATGTAATCAGACAGTCAACATGATTTTATGAAGGGAAACAGTGTTTGACAAATTTATTAGTGCTCTTTGAGGATTTAACAAGCAGGGTGGATAAAGGGGAACCAGTAGACGAATTTGAATTTCCAAAAGGCATTCGAGAAGCTACTACATAAAAGGTTACTATTCAAGATAAGAGCTCATGGTGTTGGGGGTAATATATTAAGCATGAATAAAGGATTGGCTAACAGGAAATAGAGTTGGGATAAATGGGGCATTTTCAAGTTTGCAAACTGTAACTAGTGGAGTGCTACAGGGATCAGTGCTGGGGTCTCAACTATTTATCGTCTATAACAATGACTTGGATGAACAGACCGAGTATTGTAGCCAGATTTGCAGACAATGCAAAAGATAGGCAGGAAAGCAAGTTGTGAGGAAGATACAAAGTGTCTGCAAAGAGATATAGATATGTTCAGTGAGTGGGCAAAAATTTGACAGATTGAGTTTAATGTGGAAAAATGTGAGGGTGTCCACTTTGGCGGGAAGAATAGAATTTTATTTACATAGAGAGACATGCTGCAGTACAGAGGGGTCAGGGTGTCCTTGTACATGGATCACAAAAAGTTAGCATGCAGATACAGCAATTAGGAAGGCAAACAGAATGTTGGCCTCTGTGGAAGGGAGGTGGAGTATAAAAGTAGGGAAGTCTTGCTCCAACTCTACAGGGCACTGGTGAGACCGCATCTAGAGTATTGTGCACAGTTTTGGTCTCCTTACTTAAGGAGGGACATACTTGCATTGGAAGCAGGTCAGAGAAGATTCACTAGGCTGATTCCTGGGATGAAGAGGTTTGTCTTATGAGGAAAGATTGAGCAGGTTGGGCCTATACTCATTGTAGTTTATAAGAATGAAAGGTGATCTTATTGAAACATAAGATCTTGACAGGGCCTGACAGGCTAGATGCTGAGAGGATCTGGGTGAGACCTGGATGTCCTTGTACACCAGTCACCGAAAGCAAGCATTCAGGTGCAGCAAGCAATTAGGAAGGTGAATGGTATGTTGGCTTTCATTGCAAGAGGATTCAAGTACAGGAGCAAGGATGACTTACTGAAGTTATACAGGGCCTTGGTGAGACCACATCTGGAGTTTTGGTCTCCTTATCTGAGGAAGGATGTTCTTGCCTTGGAGGGAGTGCAAAGATGATTTACTAGGCTGATTCCTGGGATAGCAGGATTGACATATGAGGAGAGATTCAGTCAATTAGACCTATATTCACTAGAGTTTAGAAGAATGAGAGGGGATCTCATAGAAACCTATAAAATTCTAACAGGACCAGACAGGCTAGATGCAGGGAGGATGTTCCCAATGGCTGGGGAGTCCAGAACCAGGGGTCAGAGTCTCAGGAAACGGGGTATGCCATTTAGAACCGAGATGAGGAGAAATTCTTTCACTCAGAAGGTGGTGAACCTGTGGAATTCTCTACCGCAGAAGGCAGTGGAGGTCAAGTCATTAAATATATTCAAGTCGATACATTTCTTAATACCAAAGGGATCAAGGGATATGGGGTGAAAGTGGGAACAGGGTACTGAATTAGACATTCAGCTATGATCTTTTTTGAAAGGCAGAGCAGGCTCAAAGGACCGACTCCTGCTCCTATTTTTGATGTTTCCCCTCGCGAGGGAATCTAGAACTAAGGGGCACAGTTTCAAAATAAGGACTCTCGCTTTTAAGATGGAGATGAGGAGGAATTTCTTCTCTGAGGGTCATTTATCTTTGGAATTCTCTTCCCTAGACAGCAGTGGAGGCTGGGTCATTGAATATATTCAAGGCTGAGACAGACAGATTTTTGATCTACAAGGGAGTCAAGGGTTATGAGAGGCAGACAGGAAAGTGGAGTTAAGGCCACAATCAGATCACCCACAATCGTATTGAATGGCAGAGCAGGCTCGAGGGACTGGATGGCCTATTCCTGCTCCTGTTTCTTTTTGTCAGCTCATACTTGTCCTAGCGCTCACTCTGTCCCTGATGACATATTCCGGTAACGTCACATAACTGATGTCAAACTAATGGGTCTGCAGTTTTTTGGTTCCTCACTCCATTTCTTTGATAGTGACAGTTGCAAATTTCCAATCAAAAAGTTGCAAATCCCAAATCTAGAGATCTTAAATCAATCCAAAAGCACAGAAATCACAGGTACAGGCCCAATTTAGATTTGAAGGCACTTTTTTTTTTTTTTTTTTTAACAACTTTACCTCTCGATACACAAAGTAGTAGTGGCACTGAGGTCTCAATGTCCAATTCTACCAGCCAAATGCTGCCTCCTTCAAAGACACTGTTGACAAGGACTGCTGGTGGGACTAGGTTACAAGACATTTAGCAGACTATAAAAAGAATTCTAAATGTGATAGAAAATCTATCTAGAAAAAAGTTTAATAGCATCCTTTATTTTAATTACTCTGAAAATTGTAGAAACTCTAACATACAGAATACAATATTTGGCATAAAAATCTCATTTTTTTGCACAGTTTTATTATATCAACCAAGTCAACAATTATAATTACACAAAGCCTTTTCATACTGAGAATAACTGATCTGAAGACGCATGTATCTGTAAGGCATACCTTGCAGTCCCAAAGAAAGTAATTGCAAAGTGATTTAGTCACTGTACATGTATACTTAGTATCTCCCTTCATTCAAGAGATTAACTGGACCTGTTTTGTTTTGCAGGAAGGCGGGGAGCAGGAGTAGTAAAACAGTCAAAATGAAACTTCCAGACACCTTGGCCTGTGTATATAATTTTCATGTTTGCTTTAGTGGAGCTGGGATATTTGCAGATGCTTGTTCAAGATAGGCCAAAGGTCCCTGAACTAGGTCTGCTGATTTTTTGGGCTGCACATTAATATCTTCCAAGACTTGTTGCCAGTGGCGCAGTTTGCTTAGGTGCTTCTGGATCAAGGCCTCCTTTCTCTGTAACTCATTTTTCAATTCAGAAACATCCTGTAAAAAAATATAAATATATGAAAGAACCTTTCCAAAAATCAGAGGAATTTAATGCTTAAACTTTAATTAGGCACAATGTGGTCAGAAATGCATAGTTAATAAAATATACATTGAGGCAAAAGTTTCCCCAAAAAATTGAGAAGTGCAAAGCAGTGCAACTGGCTGACCCATGACACGCTCAAGCAGATTGCAAATGCAAATTCATTAGTAGCACTGGGAAATATCTTCTTCTTTGGCCTCCTTATCTCGAGAGACAATGGGTAGGCGCCTGGAGGTGGTCAGTGGTATGTGGAGCAGCGCCTGGAGCCTGGGAAATATGCAGGTCTCCTTATTGGGCAGGGGATGGGGAAATTTGGGTGCTACCAGAACCAAGGAGAGAAAACACAGGGCAAAGATAAAACAAGGGGTGTCCAAATGCTGATGTGGAAGTTCTTGCGATCTGACCCATGAAGTGCTGCCATTTATATCAAACACCACTATCCTCACATTTCTCCAACTGTGTATATCCACTCCACCAGTCTGCCACACATTTTCTCTCCTCCAATATCTGAAATACTGTGTGGCCTGGTGAACCACAGTAATGAAGCAGCAGGATTTGGCCCCCAGGATTGATTAATGTAGGAACACAGGAACAGGAAGCTATTTAGCCCGAAGACTGCTCTGCCATTCAATGAGATTACAGGTGATCAGTGACCTAACTCCGGATAACCGCCATTGCCCCATATCCCTTAACACATTTAGTTAATAAAAATTTATCAATCTCAGACTTAAAATTAAGCAATGAGGCATCAAATGCCATTTGCGGAAGAGAGTTCGAAGCTTCTACCACCCGTTGCGTGTAGAAATGTTTCCAACCTCATTCCTTAAGGCTTGGCTCACTCTTTTAGGTTATCTCCCCTACTTGTAGACTCCCCAACCAGCTGAAATAGTTTCTCTATCTACACCCTTTAACATCTTGAAGAATTCAATCAAATTACCCCTTAACCTTTAAAATTCCAGAGAATACAACCCTAGTTTGTAGAATCTCTCCTTGTAATTTAACCTTTGGAGTCCAGATGCAGGGATACAGTAGCATAGAGAGTGCTCCAGATTACTAGTCCAGTAACAAACAAAAACAGAAAATGCTGGAACTACTCAGCAGATCAGACACCATCTGTGGAGAGAAAAACAGGTACGTTTCAAGTCTGTGACCGTTCCACAGATGCTGCCTGATCTGAGTATTTCCGGCATTTTCTGTTTTTGTTTGATTTCCAGCATCCACAGTAACTTATTTTTGTACTAGTAATCCAGAGGACTAGGCTAATTAACCAGAGACGTGAATTCAAGTTCCACCATGGCAGATGGGGAATTCAAATTCAATTAAGTAAACCTGGGATTAAAAAGCTAGCCTCAGTAATGGCAACCATTAACTAACCATTAAAAACTCATCTGACTCAATAACGTTCTTTAGGGAATCCAGACCCACACAAATGTGCTGGTCACTGCTTGCCTCCCCTTTTTCCATGTCAACCATGCCTTTCACCTCTGAATCAGAAGGTTATTGATTCGAGACCCACTCCAAAGACATGAGCACAAAAGTCTAGGCTGATACTCCAGTGCAATACTGAGGGATTGCTGCACTGTTAGAGATGGCATCTTTTGGATGAAACATTAAACCAAGGCCTCGTCTTTCCTCTCAGGTAGATGTAAAAGATCGCATGGTACTATTCAAAGAGGAGGGGAGTTATTCCCAGTGTCCTGACCAATATTTATCCTTCAACCAACATCAAAAACAGATTATCTGGTTATTATACTGCTGTTTGTGGGATCTCAATATGTGCAAATTGGCTGCCATGTTTCCTACATACAAAGTGATTACACTTCAAAAATACTTAATTGATTAGAATATCTTGAGGCTATGAAAGATGGTATTAAAATCCAAGTCTTTCTTTTCTTCAATTCTATCCATAGAGGCTCCACTGCACGCTTACCTCTCATTACATCTTCTCTTATCATTGAGGTAATTTCATCCTTAATCACTAAGGCTACTCGCCCTCTCTACCAGTTTCACTATCCTTCCTATAGACCTTATAATCTTGTATAGACAGTTCCCATTCCTGACCGCCTTGCAGCCATGTCTCAGTAATGACTTCCATGTCGCAACCTCCAAGTTGAATTTGCACCTGTAATTCATTCAATTTGATTCTTATACTCTGTGTGACAACTATACATTAAACTAGTCAGAAAACTGAAAATGCAGAAGCATGTTAGCAACTAAACCCTATTGCTCACCCTCCCACCCAGTTTTGTGTCATCTGCAAATCTGGAGATATTACATTTAGTCCCCTCATCTAAATCATTTATATTGTGAGTAGCTGGGGTCCTAGCACCGATCCCTGCGGTACCCCACTAGTCACTGACTGCCATTCCGAAAAAGACCCATTTATCCCTACTCTGTTTCCTGCCCGCCAACCAATTTTCTATCCATTGCAATACACTACCCCCAATCCCATGCGCTTTAATTTTACATGCTCATCTCTAATGTGGGACTTTGTCGTAAGCCCAAATAAACCACATCCACTGGCTCCCCCTCATCAACTCTACTAGTTACATCCTCGAAGAATTCTAGTAGATTTGTCAAGCATGATTTCCCTTTCGTAAATCCATGCTGAGTCTGTCCAATTCTACCACCGCTCTCCAAGTGCTCTGCTATAAAATCTTCGATAATGGACTCTAGAATTTTCCCCACCACCGACGTCAGGCTGACTGGGGTCTATAATTCCCTGCTTTCTCTCTATCTCCCTTTTGAAATAGTGGGGTTACATTAGCTACCCTCCAATCTGTAGGAACTGTTCCAGAGTCTACAGAATCTTGGAAGATGACCACCGATGCATCCACTAGATTAGCTATGGAAACGGATAAAGAGCAATCCAGAGTAAAGATAATTAATTGGAGGAGGACCAATACAGTGAGAACAGATCTGGCCAAAGTAAATTAGAATCAAAGACTGATAGGCAAAACTGTAACTGAACAATGAAGAGGCGATAGTTTGGGTACAGTCAAGGTACATTCCCAAGAGGGGGAAAGGTAGGACAAACAGATTCAGAGCTCCGTGGATGACATAAGAGATACAGAGTGAGATGAAACAGAATAAGGTTGCGTATGACCAATGTCAGATGGATAATACAATTAAGAGCCAGGCTGAATATAGAAGGGTTGTAGGGGAAGTGAAAAAACAAAGAGAAGAAAAGAGAGCGTATGAGAAGAAACTGTCAGCCAACAAAAAAGGGAATCCAAAAGGCATAGAAATAGTAAAAGAGTGGTAAAAGGGACCTAAAAGGGGACTGATGCATGGAGTCAGGGGGCATGGCTAAGGTACTAAATGAGTACTTGGCATCTGTCTTTACCAAGGAAGATGCTGCCCAAGTCATGATGAAAGAGGAGATAGTTGAGGCACTGGGTGGGCTAAAAATTGATAAAGAGGAGATATTAGATAGGCTGGCTGTACTTAAATTTAATAAGTCACCAGGACCGGATGAGATGCATCCAAGGATACAGTAAGGGTGGAAAATGCAGAGGCACTGGCAACAATCTTCCAATCCTCCATAGATACAGGGGTGGTGTCGGAGGACGAGAGAATTTTAAAAGTTGCACCCTTGCTCAAGAAAGGGTGTAAGGACAAGCATAGCAACTACAGGCCAGTCAGCTTAACCTTGATGGAGGGAAAGTTTTTTGAAGTGATAATTTGGGACAAAATAAAGAGTCACTTGGACATATGTGGATTAATTAAGGAAAGCCAGCACGTTTTGTTAAGGGCAAATCATAATTAACTAATTTGCTTAAGTCTTTTGTTCAGGTAACAGAGGTGGTTAATGATGGTATTGTGATTTATGTGGTGTACATGGACTTCCAAAAGTCTTTAAAGTGCCATATAATAGGCTTGTCAGCAAAATTAGAACCCATGGAATAAAAGCAACAGTAGCAGCACGGATATGAAATTGGCTGAGTAACAGAATCAGAGTAGTTGTGCACGATAGTTTTCTGATTGGAGGAAGGTATATGTAGTGGGGTTCCCCAGGGTTCAGTGTTAGGACCCCCGCTTTTATTCATATATATTAATGACCTAGACTTGGGCGTACAAGGCACAATTTAAAAATTTGCAGATGACACAAAACTTGGAAGTATTGTGAACTAAGAGGAAGGATAGCAGTAAACTTCAAGAGGACTTGGACAGGCTGGTGGAATAGGAGGACAAGTGGCAAATGAAATTTAATGCAGAAAAATGTGAAGTGATTCATTTTGGTAGAACAAGGAGAGGCAATATTAAAATAAAGGGCACAATTCTAAAGGGGGTGCAGTGGCAGAGGGACTTGGGGGTATATATGCATAAATCACTGAAGGTTGCAGGACAGCTTGAGAAAGCAGTTAATAATGCATATGACATCCTGAGCATTAGAAAAAGGGGCACAGAATACAAGAACAATGAAGTCATGATCAACCTGTATAAAACACTGGTTTGGCCTCAACTGGAGTGGTGTGTCCAGTTCTGGGCACCACAATTCAGGAAGGATGTGAAGGCATTAGAGGGAGATGCAGAAAAGATTCACAAGAATGGTTCCAGGGATGAGGAACTTCTGTTAAACGGATAGATTGGAGATGCTGGGCCTGTTCTTCTTGGAGAAGGTTGAGAGATGATTTGATAGAGGTATTCAAAATGATGAGGGTTCTGGACAGAGTAGATAGGGAGAAACTGAGCCCTTTGGCAGAGGGGTCGAGAACCAGAGGACGCCAATTGAAGGAGATAGGCAAAAGGAAAGGTAACATGAGGAAAAATTTTACGCAATGAGTGGGTAGGATCTGGAATGCACTGCCTGAGTGTGTGGTGGAGGCAGATTCAATCGTGGCTTTCAAAAGGTAATTGGCTAATTATCTGAAAAGAAAAGATTTGCATGACTTTGGGGAAAAGACAGGGGAGTGGGACTGGGGGAATTGCTCTTGCAGAGAGCCATCACTGACATGACAGGCCAAGTGGCCTCCTTCTGTGCTGTAACCATTCTATCATTGGGGAACTACAGGCCAGTTACCCTGACATCCATCGTCGGGAAAATGCTGGCATCTATTAATGAGGAAGTCTTAATGCAATTAGAAAATCATAGTACGATCAGACAAAGTCAACATGGTTTCACAAAAGGGAAATCACGTTTGACAAATTTATTAGAGTTTTTTGAGATGTAACTAGAAGGGTAGATAAAGGGAAACCAGTAGATGTAATATACTTGGATTTCCAAAAGGCATTTTGATGAAGTGCCTCACAGAAGGTTAATATGCAAGATAAGAGCTCATGGAGTTGGGGGTAATATATTAGCATGGATAGAGGATTGGTTAACAGACAGGAAGCAGACAGTAGGGATAAATGGGGCATTTTCAAGTTGTCAGGCTGTGACCAGTGGAGTGCCGCAAGAATTAGTGGTGGGGGCTCAGCTTTTTACAATCTATACTAATGGCTTAGACAAAGAAAAGAGTAATATATCCAAGTTTGCTGACAAAGTGAGGTGGAAATCTAAGCTGTAAGCAGAACACAAAGAGGCTGCAAAGAGATATGGACAGGCTATGTGAGTAGGAAACAAGGTGGCAAATGGAGGATAATGTGAGGAAGTGTGAGGCTATTCACTTTGGTATCAATAGAAAAGCAGAATATTTAAAAAAAGGCATGAAACTTGTAAATATTGATGTTCAGAGGGCCTTGGATATACTCGTACAAGGAACAGAGTTAGCAGCAAGCAATTAGGAAGGAAATCACATGTCGGCCTTTACTGCAAGGGGATTGGGTAAGGGAATCTTGCGACAATCGTACAGTGGTGTGGTGAGACCACACCTGGAGTACTGTGCACAGCTCTGGTCTCCATATTTAAGGAAAGATATACTTGTATTGGAGGCGGTACAGCAAATGTTCACTAGATTAGTTCCTGTGATGACAGGGTTGTCCTATGATGAGAGACTGAGCAAACTGGATCTACGATCTCTGGAGTTTCGAAGAATGAGAGGCGATCTCATTGAAACATGTCCCCAGCTGCCAAGAATTAGGCACATTAATTTCGCCACATGGATATTAAATTTCAAGTCGTTGCTGGGAAGAAAAGGCCTGTTACAAGGGGTTGCCAGGCCCCTGGCTGGAAAGATATTTTTGCACATTAACAGAATGTTTGTAGAGAAAGGACCATTCCCTGAGACACACAATACACACAGCCAAGACACGGTCAGACCAGTTGGTCACTAACCTGCCTGGCAACCTGGGGTTTCTGAATAGTACAGTTTTGAACTGAGAGCTGGCAAAAAACTCTTTGCTCCTGGATTGAAAAGACCTCTCCTGGCTGGCTCACCACAGCTTCTCCTGTCTGCTCCCATCTCTTTCTCATGGAACTCCAAAAACTGACTGAAGACACATGAACCCCAAGAGAGAGAGAAGTCTCCTACAGTGAACAAGGTTTAAGAAGAATACTGGGCCCCAATGAAAAATAAGATCCACCAACAAACAAGGACTCTTCAGTGAGATCGACAACTCTTCAGATATTGCCTTAAACCTTTCCACTTCAATTTTTCTTCTGCTCTTTTCCGTCTATATTTGCATGTGTGCATCGCATATGCATGCTAGCGTGGGCACACTGTGTATCCCTAGGCGTCAACTGAATTAAAGTTTAATTAAATTTCACCTTTCTCCTTTAAACCTAAGAAAGCTGGTTTGTGCTCGTTTCTTTGCCTTATAATTGGAAAGCGGTGAACAAGGATTCACCAAGGGGGAGCTAAAAAGTGTGTTTAAAAGTAAAACTCTCTTATAGCAAGACCAGGTGAAGGCAGAAAGGGAACCCTAGTCCTCTTTCTCACTTGGTAGTAACATATACAAGATTCTGAAGGGGCTTGACAGGGCAGACACAGAAGTGGTTTCCCCTGGCTGAGGAATCTAGAACACAGGAGCAGGGAAAAGGGCTGATCATTTAGGACTAGGATGAGAAGTTTCTTCACTCACAGGGTTGTGGATGCTCCATCGTTGAATATATTTAAGCCTGCGTTAGACATATTTTTGGTCTCAGCAAATCAAGGGATATGGGCAGCAGATGGAAAGCGGAGTTGAAGCCGAGGATCAGCCATGATGGCGGAATGGGCTTTAGCAGCCGTATGGTCTACTCCTGATCCTACTTATGATTCAGAGGTAACGGTTTGGGAGCAGGAAGAGAAGCCATTACAAATGATTCTCTGGATACGTAAGAATGGAACCATATGAGTGCAGTCCCATCCAGCCGGACAATGGAGGAGAGGCATTAAAAACAGAATTTTGTGGTCAACTGCTTTGGTACTATGGGGGAGGGACAGCAACTTGATTGAAGGGATTCATGCATGAAGTTTAGAGATAGGTGGGCACGGTTTTGGGAGTTTAGTTTAGTGATACAGCACTGAAACAGGCCCTTCAGCCCACCGAGTCTGTGCCGACCATCAACCACCCATTTCTACTAATCCTACACTAATCCCATATTACTACCACATCCCCACCTGACTCTATATTTCCCTACCACCTACCGATACTAGGGGCAATTTATAATGGCCAATTTACCCACCAACCTGCAAGTCTTTTGGCTTGTGGGAGGAAACCGGAGCACCCTGAGAAAACCCACGCAGACACAGGGAGAACTTGCAAACTCCACACAGGCAGTACCCAGAATTGAACCCGGGTCGCTGGAGCTGTGAGGCTGCGGTGCTAACCACTGCACAACTGTGCCGCCCCAATTTGGGATTGTGTAATTGATTGATTAGTCTTAATTAAAGACCCTGACTCACTTTGCTTTACCAATGGATTTTGTGACACCAGCAAACTTTAAGTTTCTTTGTGACTTGCATTTTGGATTGTAGGAACTTGGACTGTAGGAGTTTTTTTAATGCTCTCTCTTTGTCAGATTTCCGCTTTCAAGCACATGATCTACATGACACTGACAGAGTCTCTCACCTATCTTCAACATGCTAATCTCTTATGTGGGACTTTGTCGAAAGCCTTCTGAAAGTCCAAATAAACCACATCCACTGGCTCCCTCTCATCAACTCTACTAGTTACATCCTCGAAGAATTCTAGTAGATTTGTTAAGCATGATTTCCCTTTCGTAAATCCATGCTGATTCTGCCCGATTCTACCACTGTTCTCCAAGTGCTCTGCTATAAAATCTTTGATAATGGATTCTAGAATTTTCCCCACCACCGACATCAGGCTGACTGGTCTATAATTCCCTGCTTTCTCTCTACCTCCCTTTTTAAATAGTGGCTCAGGAGGGCAGCAGGAGATTAGCAAAGAAAACGAATACCGAAGAATAGGGGTTTGTGAAATCAGCAAACCCAAAGATGGACAAAGGAAAGGAGGCACAATGTCTGGAAGGATAAAGAGAAAACAGGAAAGAGGGACAGCAAACGGGCAATAGAAATGACAGGCTCAGTTCCATAGCAGCATCTAAAACACGCACATGAACGAACACTAGGTAACTAGGCTAGGTAGACGTGGTTACAGTCAGCAAACAAACTGATGTCTAAATGCTGAGATAGGCGATGGGTGAGATTACATGACAGCAGAGCAATGAGGTGCGAATTCCAATAGTTAACATTTTTCCTGATGTAATACTGAAATCACAGTTGATGAATGTAAAGGTTGCAGAAGATGAACTCCATTGTTTCAACTGTTAAATGCTAGTAGGTCAAAGCAGCAGTGGGAAGTCACCATTCAAAACACCGTTACTCCAGCTGTTGGTTAAAAAAAGGCTGTTTGGTTGGCATGATGGAAGAAACCAAGCGTGGTCTGTTCCAATCAGATTCAATTTGATGTGGAATGCCAAAACTGACCTCTCCCCCCTCTCTCTCTCTCTCTCCCCTCCCCCCCCCCCCCGCAGATACGAATTGATAATCATACTACCGCTGAAATCCAAAGGTAACATCGGGTCATTTTAGATCTAGAAGTATATTAACTCCATTCAGCTTTATTGTGGATCCTAGTAATAAAACACCCATTACTCAATTCCCACTTGATTTTTTCCTTCTAGACAACTTATCCAGAAAAAGGAAATAAAGGAATAAAACCACAGAAAATAAAATCCCTTTACCTCTTTTATGACTTGTTCAGGTTTTTGTACAGCAAGCTGTAGCCTTTTCTGAAGAAAGAAACACTCTGTTTGTCTGGCAACATCCAAAAACTTTTGGATGCACTGCTCTACACCTGTGGGAAAATAAGTCAACACATTTGGAGAAAAATTCCATTTTTTATGTTATTAAATCTGAATACAAATACATCTAATTCTGCATCAACAGTAGAACTAAATAAAATTAATCAGTGAAAAAATGCCACAAGATGGTAAGAAGATAAGCCTATTAACTTAGTTACCATTGAAGCTCATTGCTAGTTGTCCTGAGCAGTTAAACCTGTTTGATGTGCCTCCATCAGCTGTTCAGCTGTGATGTGTTGATCAAGCTAGGAATCACTGCTGTTCCTTGTTCTTTACTTTCTCTTGAGGAAGAGCACAGAACTGCTACTTGGAAAGAAAGCTTCCATGCAGTAATGGAAAGGGCCAAATTAAAAGAGAACTACTGCTTCTTTAGCTCCCCCCCGCGCCTCCACC
Source organism: Heterodontus francisci (assembly GCF_036365525.1). Classification (NCBI taxonomy): domain Eukaryota; kingdom Metazoa; phylum Chordata; class Chondrichthyes; order Heterodontiformes; family Heterodontidae; genus Heterodontus; species Heterodontus francisci. The sequence continues at coordinate 159,709,790 of NC_090371.1, forward strand.
ACCCCCCCTCCACCGTGTTGGAAGTGTCTGTCTTCCACTCAGTAACTGCCCACAGCGCACAATTTTGAACCTGCAGCACACTGAATGGATAATGACAGATGCAGATCAGCATTCCCATTACTCTGCGACAAAGCAGACTGCACCCTTCCCAAAAGTGGCTGACAAAATGTTTGCAACATAGGGTTTTAAATTACATCATGAAGTTTACCTTAGAAGGTCCTAAATCAGAATATACATGTGTAATTTCAAATCACGTCAGGCAAATATGAAACTACAGTTTTTATAACAAAAACTTACATAACAAAGATTTTGATTATAGCTTTAGTCAGACCATAATAAGGGGCAATCAATATTTAGCTGCAGGGAGTTAGGGGAACTTAGAAGAAACTGAACTTGTAAAAATCATAATCAATATAAAAACTGAGAAGGCCAAGATAAAAGATACTAGACTGTGAAAAAAACTAGCAAGTAAAGAAAATAAACAAGATAAAGCAAAATTGCCAGACGAGGCAGTGGACAATTAACAGGTGAATTTTGAACAGGTGATGATTAAGATATAGATTTATGATTTTAGCTTTAGAGATACAGTACTGAAACAGGCCCTTCGGCCCACCGAGTCTGTGCCGACCATTAACCACCCATTTATACTAATCCTACACTAATCCCACATTCCTACCACATCCTCACCTGTCCCTATATTCCCCTACCACCTACCGATACTAGGGGCAATTTATAATGGCCAATTTACCTATCAACCTGCAAGTCTTTTGGCTGTGGGAGGAAACCAGAGCACCCGGAGGAAACCCACGCAGACACAGGGAGAACTTGCAAACTCCACACAGGCAGTACTCAGAATTGAACCCAGGTCGCTGGAGCTGTGAGGCTGCGGTGCTAACCACTGTGCCACCCTATATAGACTTGATATATTCTCTCAAACATTAAAAAGGATAGAAAGAAGAATGAACTTGCACTGTTATAGCACCCTTCGAAACCTCAGGCGTCCCAATGTGCTTTAAAGCCAATGAAATCCTTTTGAAGCGTAGTCATTGTTCTAACGCAGAGGGAAACAAGGCTGCCAATTTGCACAAAGCAAAGTTTCATAAATATAAGATAAATGACCAGATAATGTTTTATTTTTTTTAAAAAGATGATGTTGAAAGATAGATATTGGCCAGATTATAAGAATTCCTCTGGTCTTCTGTGAATAGTGCCATGGGATTTTTTACATTCCACCTAAAAAGATAGATAGGGCCTTGGTTTAATGTCTCAACCAAAACAGCAAATAATCTAGGCTGACAATTCAGTGCAGCACACCCTCATTAAGGGTCAGATTAAATTATGCGCTGTGTTGTATGAGTCTCTGAAGTAGGTCTGAACACATGATCTGAGTCAAGAGGCAAGAATGCTACCACTGAGCCAAGGCGGTAAACAATCGGATAAAAAGTTCCAACTCTTTGGATGAAGAGAAATATGAGCTTGCCGCTGACCTGAGTTGTTCTCAAAGATTTAGCAATCTACGTGTTGTTGATTTTCCCTCTCCCAATGTTCATTTGAATCTGGCGCCAAATCAAGGGGATCTCCAGGTATCCAGCAACAGTGATGTCATCAAGCAGGGCAAGCAGTGACTCACACCAACAGCAAAATAGGAAGTACAATGCAGAGATTTATCCTTCACTTTTCATAAATTTTACAGGAGCGTGAAATAAAAGATTGGGACACACAGTGGGTTGCAGAGTGATCGCGAAGAGTGCAGCATTAAGAGTGCTAAAGTGAGGAATTTGGTGCAGAGAGGAAAGGAGATGCTGCTTTTAATTTTCATTTCCAATATTTGGAGTGGAAGTTTGAGGCAGTAAGTATTGAAATTTTTTTGTCCACTGCTCAGTGCATGTTAGTGTGTAGATAAAGAAAAAAATCTTACAAAATAAAAAGCTGATGTAAATAACTTAGATCAAGGTTCTCTGCCTGAACACCAGTATGTGGGAGTTTGTGGACACAAGACTGCCCTGAACAACCTAATATGCAACAGATGTCTTCATCTCGAATCTCTTCAGCTCAGAGTCACTGAGCTGGAATGCAAATTGGAAAAACTCAAAACATATGGGCAAAGTAACATTTTCTGGACTGTCAGCTTCAGGCACACCTCGTTAGTGTAGTACAGGTTCTGAATGGGGCTGGTGTGACTGATACTGTAGATGCAAGAGGAACCTAGGTGAGATAGGGAATGAGGAACCACGGAAACTGATCCTATCCAACAGGTACAGTGTACTTGTTGCCTGTGAGGATAAGGATAAAGACTATTGGTTGGACAGCCAGAATGCAGACTATGGCATCTTGGAGCAGGAGGTTGACCAAAGTGGTGAGGGGGAGGAGCGAAAGCCTTTGTGGTAGTTGTAGAGGATTCAATAATTCGGGGGAGTTAGCATCCTTTGTAAGCAGGAACAAGACTCCTGGATGGCTTGTTGCCTACATGGTGCCAGTATGAGGGCCATCTCGAATCAGCTTGAAAGGATATTGGAGGGGGGAGAATCTAGTCGTCGTGGTCCATGTTGAAACCAAAGTAGGAAAGAGTAGAAAAGAGGTCCTGTTTGCAGAATACCATGAACTAGGAGTTAAATTAAAGGACAGCACCTCAAGGATTATAATCTTTGGATTACACCCCAAACCACATGGAAAATGACATGGGGATAAGCAGATTCAGGATGTGAACAAATGGCTGAAAGAGTGGTGCTGGAAAGAGGGGTTCCATTTCATACGACACTGGCACCAGTGTCAAATTCCAGAAAGCTTGTTGTGGATGATGCTGCAGCCTATCTTTACTCAGTTTACATTTATTGTACAGAGTAGAAGGATTACAAGCATGTAGCTCCACACTCAAAAACCTCTACCAGTCTCAGTAAGTGCATATAAGTGCTCAAGTGAGCCCCCAATTAACACCCTCCACCTGCATATAATTAAACAATTGATACACAATTAACAGATTAACACCAGGACTGGGGTAGGAAGGAAATGTACCACTGGGACGGCTCCACCTAAACCAGGCTGGGACCAGGGTCCTAGCAGAAAAGATAAATAGGGTGGTCACAAGGACTTTAAACTAATAAGTGGAGGGGGAGAATTCAGGTAGAAAAAGGTAGAAGTTTAAAAATCAAACAAAAGGGGAGACAGCAGAGTAACAGCCAGCAACTTTGCTTTAGGCATTGCAGGTAAAGGGAAAACTGAAAGATATAAAATAGTTAAACTAGCAGAAATACGTGAGTAAATCAGGAGAGCCAAAGGACAGGTTAGGGTGTGTGAGAAATAAATATACCAGGTTATAAGGTCCACAGGAAACATAGGGAAAATAGTAGAGGGGGAGACGTAGCCTTAATGATCAAGAATGAAATCACTTCCATTTTAAGAGAGGATACAATGCAAGGTAAGCAAGCAGTAGAGACCTTATAGGTAGAATTTCTTTTCTTTTGGGCCTCCTTATCTCGAGAGACAATGGATACGCGCCTGGAGGTGGTCAGTGGTTTGTGAAGCAGCGCCTGGAGTGGCTATAAAGGCCAATTCTGGAGTGACAGGCTCTTCCACAGGTGCTGCAGAGAAATTTGTTTGTTGGGGCTGTTGCACAGTTGGCTCTCCCCTTGCGCCTCTGTCTTTTTTCCTGCCAACTACTAAGTCTCTTCGACTCGCCACAATTTAGCCCTGTCTTTATGGCTGCCCGCCAGCTCTGGCGAATGCTGGCAACTGACTCCCACGACTTGTGATCAATGTCACACGATTTCATGTCGCGTTTGCAGACGTCTTTATAACGGAGACATGGACGGCCGGTGGGTCTGATACCAGTGGCGAGCTCGCTGTACAATGTGTCTTTGGGGATCCTGCCATCTTCCATGCGGCTCACATGGCCAAGCCATCTCAAGCGCCGCTGACTCAGTAGTGTGTATAAGCTGGGGGTGTTGGCCGCTTCAAGGACTTCTGTGTTGGAGATATAGTCCTGCCACCTGATGCCAAGTATTCTCCGAAGGCAGCGAAGATGGAATGAATTGAGACGTCGCTCTTGGCTGGCATACGTTGTCCAGGCCTCGCTGCCGTAGAGCAAGGTACTGAGGACACAGGCCTGATACACTCGGACTTTTGTGTTCCGTGTCAGTGCGCCATTTTCCCACACTCTCTTGGCCAGTCTGGACATAGCAGTGGAAGCCTTACCCATGCGCTTGTTGATTTCTGCATCTAGAGACAGGTTACTGGTGATAGTTGAGCCTAGGTAGGTGAACTCTTGAACCACTTCCAGAGCGTGGTCGCCAATATTGATGGATGGAACATTTCTGACATCCTGCCCCATGATGTTCGTTTTCTTGAGGCTGATGGTTAGGCCAAATTCATTGCAGGCAGACGCAAACCTGTCGATGAGACTCTGCAGGCATTCTTCAGTGTGAGATGTTAAAGCAGCATCGTCAGCAAAGAGGAGTTCCTTGATGAGGACTTTCCGTACTTTGGACTTCGCTCTTAGACGGGCAAGGTTGAACAACCTGCCCCCTGATCTTGTGTGGAGGAAAATTCCTTCTTCAGAGGATTTGAACGCATGTGAAAGCAGCAGGGAGAAGAAAATCCCAAAAAGTGTGGGTGCGAGAACACAGCCCTGTTTCACACCAATACGATCATGGCTGATCATCCGAACTCAGTACCCTGTTTCCGCTTTCTCCCTGTATCCCTTGATTCCTTTAGCCCAAAGAATATATCTAATTCTTTCTTGAATATATTTAATGATTTGGCCTCAACTGCTTTCTGTGGTAGAGAATTCCACAGGTTCACCACTCTCTGAGTGAAGAAATCCTTCATCTCAGTTCTAAATGGCCTACCCCTTATCCTTAGATTGTGACCCCTGGTCCTGGACTGCCCCGCCATCGGGAACATCCTTCCTGCATCTAGTCTGTCCAGTCCTGTTAGAATTTTGTAAGTTTCGAATTAATAAATAGAATAGGATGTAAGACTGTGGTGGGAATTGTGTATAGACCCCCTGGTAGTACCTGTGA